>NC_064618.1:2311388-2936388 GCF_023898315.1 Schistocerca nitens | reverse complement strand
CCGACAGCCGACCTGTCTCCAAAGGTCTATTGCTGCCTCGGGCACCTTATGGTCGCTCTGCTGTGAGTCTAGTTTTCCGAATACGACGCATAACTGACAGTTAATTGTAAGGTTCAGAGCCTCTTAATGACGATGGAACACACAAATTGCGTCGCGATTCAATACATCGTCCTCCAGCCGACTTGTCGCCGACTTGCTGCCCCAGGCTCCTCTTGGTCGTTGTCCTAGGAGTGTAGTTTTAGGAATCCGGCACAAAACTGAAAAATTCAAAGCCTCTTAATGACGATGGAACACAAATTGCGCTGCGATTCAATACATCGTCCTCCAGCCGACTTGTCTTCAAGGGTCAAGTGCTGCCTCGGGCACCTTATGGTCGTTCACCTCTGAGTCTAGATTTTCGAATCCGACGCAAAACTGACAGTTAATTGTAAGGTTCAGAGCCTGTTAATGACGATGGAACACACAAATCGCGTCGCGATTCAATACATCGTCCTCCAGCCGCCCTGTCTCCAAGGGTCTATTGCTGCCTCGGTCACCTTATGGTCGTTGTCCTGTGAGTCTAGTTTTTCGAATCCGACGCAAAACTGACAGTTAATTGTAACGTTCAGAGCCTCTTAATGACGATGGAACACACAAATTGCGTCGAGATTCAATACATCGTCCGACAGCCGACCTGTCTCCAAGGGTCTATTGCTGCCTCGGGCACCTTATCATCGTTCTGCTGTGAGTTTAGTTTTCCGAATACGACGCATAACTGACAGTTAATTGTAACGTTAAGAGCCTGTTAATGACGATGGAACATACAAATTGCGTCGCGATTCAATACATCGTCCTCCAGCCGACTTGTCTCCAAGGGTCTAGTGTTGCCTCGGCACCTTATGGTCGCTCTTCTGTGAGTCTAGATTTTTGAATCCGACGCAAAACTGACAGTTAATTGTAAGGTTCAGAGCCTCTTAATGACGATGGAACACACAAATTGCGTCGCGATTCAATACATCGTCCTCCAGCCGACCTGTCTCCAAGGGTCTATTGCTGCCTCGGGCACCTTATGGTCGTTCTCCTGTGAGTCTAGTTTTTCGAATCCGACGCAAAACTGACAGTTAATTGTAACGTTCAGAGCCTCTTAATGACGATGGAACACACAAATTGCGTCGCGAATCAATACATCGTCCGACAGCCGACCTGTCTCCAAAGGTCTATTGCTGCCTCGGGCACCTTATGGTCGCTCTGCTGTGAGTCTAGTTTTCCGAATACGACGCATAACTGACAGTTAATTGTAACGTTCAGAGCCTCTTAATGACGATGGAACACACAAATTGCGTCGCGATTCAATACATCGTCCTCCAGCCGACTTGTCGCCGAGGTACTATTGCTGCCCCGGGCCCCTCTTGGTCGTTCTCCTAGGAGTGTAGTTTTTCGAATCCGGCACAAAACTGACAGTTAATTGTAACATTCAGAGCGTCTTAATGACGATGGAACACACAAATTGCGCTGGGATTCAATACATCGTCTTCCAGCCGACTTGTCTCCAAGGTTCTATTGCTGCCTCGGGCACCTTATGGTCGCTCTGCTGTGAGTCTAGTTTTTCGAATCCGACGCAAAACTGACAGTTAATTGTAACGTACAGAGCCTGTTAATGACTATGGAACACACAAATTGCGTCGCGATTCAATACATCGTCCTCCAGCCGCCTTGTCTCCAACGGTTTTTTGCTGCCTCGGTCACCTTATGGTCGTTCTGCTGTGAGTCTAGATTTTTGAATCCGACGCAAAACTGATAGTTAATTGTAAGGTTCAGAGCCTCTTAATGAGGATGGAACACACAAATTGCATCACGATTCCATACATCGTCGTCCAGCCGACCTGTCTCCAAAGGTCTATTGCTGCCTCGGGCACCTTATGGTCGTTCTCCTGTGAGTCTAGTTTTTCGAATCCGACGCAAAACTGACAGTTAATTGTAACGTTCAGAGCCTCTTAATGACGATGGAACACACAAATTGCGTCGCGAATCAATACATCGTCCGACAGCCGACCTGTCTCCAAAGGTCTATTGCTGCCTCGGGCACCTTATGGTCGTTCTCCTGTGAGTCTAGTTTTTCGAATCCGACGCAAAACTGACAGTTAATTGTAACGTTCAGAGCCTCTTAATGACGATGGAACTCACAAATTGCGTCAAGATTCAATACATCGTCCGACAGCCGACCTGTCTCCAAGGGTCTATTGCTGCCTCGGGCACCTTATGGTCGTTCTGCTGTGAGTTTAGTTTTCCGAATACGACGCATAACTGACAGTTAATTGTAACGTTAAGAGCCTGTTAATGACGATGGAACATACAAATTGCGTCGCGATTCAATACATCGTCCTCCAGCCGACTTGTCTCCAAGGGTCTAGTGTTGCCTCGGCACCTTATGGTCGTTCTTCTGTGAGTCTAGATTTTTGAATCCGACGCAAAACTGACAGTTAATTGTAAGGTTCAGAGCCTCTTAATGACGATGGAACACACAAATTGCGTCGCGATTCAATACATCGTCCTCCAGCCGACCTGTCTCCAAGGGTCTATTGCTGCCTTGGGCACCTTATGGTCGTTCTCCTGTGAGTCTAGTTTTTCGAATCCGACGCAAAACTGACAGTTAATTGTAACGTTCAGAGCCTCTTAATGACGATGGAACACACAAATTGCGTCGCGAATCAATACATCGTCCGACAGCCGATCTGTCTCCAAAGGTCTATTGCTGCCTCGGGCACCTTATGGTCGCTCTGCTGTGAGTCTAGTTTTCCGAATACGACGCATAACTGACAGTTAATTGTAAGGTTCAGAGCCTCTTAATGACGATGGAACACACAAATTGCGTCGCGATTCAATACATCGTCCTCCAGCCGACTTGTCGCCGAGGTACTATTGCTGCCCCGGGCCCCTCTTGGTCGTTCTCCTAGGAGTGTAGTTTTTCGAATCCGGCACAAAACTGACAGTTAATTGTAACATTCAGAGCCTCTTAATGACGATGGAACACACAAATTGCGCTGGGATTCAATACATCGTCCTCCAGCCGACTTGTCTCCAAGCGTCTATTGCTGCCTCGGGAACCTTATGGTCGCTCTGCTGTGAGTCTAGTTTTTCGAATCCGACGCAAAACTGACAGTTAATTGTAACGTTCAGAGCCTGTTAATGACTATGGAACACACAAATTGCGTCGCGATTCAATACATCGTCCTCCAGCCGCCTTGCCTCCAACGGTCTATTGCTTCCTCGGTCACCTTATGGTCGTTCTGCTGTGAGTCTAGATTTTCGAATCCGACGCAAAACTGATAGTTAATTGTAAGGTTCAGAGCCTCTTAATGACGATGGAACACACAAATTGCATCACGATTCCATACATCGTCCTCCAGCCGACCTGTCACCAAGGGTCTATTGCTGCCTCGGGCACCTCATGGTCGTTCTCCTGTGAGTCTAGTTTTTCGAATCCGACGCAAAACTGACAGTTAATTGTAACGTTCAGAGCCTCTTAATGACGATGGAACACACAAATTGCGTCGCGAATCAATACATCGTCCGACAGCCGACCTGTCTCCAAAGGTCTATTGCTGCCTCGGGCACCTTATGGTCGCACTGCTTTGAGTCTAGTTTTCCGAATACGACGCATAACTGACAGTTAATTGTAAGGTTCAGAGCCTCTTAATGACGATGGAACACACAAATTGCGTCGCGATTCAATACATCGTCCTCCAGCCGACTTGTCGCCGACTTGCTGCCCCAGGCTCCTCTTGGTCGTTGTCCTAGGAGTGTAGTTTTAGGAATCCGGCACAAAACTGAAAAATTCAAAGCCTCTTAATGACGATGGAACACAAATTGCGCTGCGATTCAATACATCGTCCTCCAGCCGACTTGTCTTCAAGGGTCTAGTGCTGCCTCGGGCACCTTATGGTCGTTCACCTGTGAGTCTAGATTTTCGAATCCGACGCAAAACTGACAGTTAATTGTAAGGTTCAGAGCCTGTTAATGACGATGGAACACACAAATCGCGTCGCGATTCAATACATCGTCCTCCAGCCGCCCTGTCTCCAAGGGTCTATTGCTGCCTCGGTCACCTTATGGTCGTTCTCCTGTGAGTCTAGTTTTTCGAATCCGACGCAAAACTGACAGTTAATTGTAAGGTTCAGAGCCTCTTAATGACGATGGAACACACAAATTGCGTCGCGATTCAATACATCGTCCTCCAGCCGACTTGTCGCCGAGGTACTATTGCTGCCCCGGGCCCCTCTTGGTCGTTCTCCTAGGAGTGTAGTTTTTCGAATCCGGCACAAAACTGACAGTTAATTGTAACATTCAGAGCCTCTTAATGACGATGGAACACACAAATTGCGCTGGGATTCAATACATCGTCCTCCAGCCGACTTGTCTCCAAGCGTCTATTGCTGCCTCGGGAACCTTATGGTCGCTCTGCTGTGAGTCTAGTTTTTCGAATCCGACGCAAAACTGACAGTTAATTGTAACGTTCAGAGCCTGTTAATGACTATGGAACACACAAATTGCGTCGCGATTCAATACATCGTCCTCCAGCCGCCTTGCCTCCAACGGTCTATTGCTTCCTCGGTCACCTTATGGTCGTTCTGCTGTGAGTCTAGATTTTCGAATCCGACGCAAAACTGATAGTTAATTGTAAGGTTCAGAGCCTCTTAATGACGATGGAACACACAAATTGCATCACGATTCCATACATCGTCCTCCAGCCGACCTGTCACCAAGGGTCTATTGCTGCCTCGGGCACCTTATGGTCGTTCTCCTGTGAGTCTAGTTTTTCGAATCCGACGCAAAACTGACAGTTAATTGTAACGTTCAGAGCCTCTTAATGACGATGGAACACACAAATTGCGTCGCGAATCAATACATCGTCCGACAGCCGACCTGTCTCCAAAGGTCTATTGCTGCCTCGGGCACCTTATGGTCGCACTGCTTTGAGTCTAGTTTTCCGAATACGACGCATAACTGACAGTTAATTGTAAGGTTCAGAGCCTCTTAATGACGATGGAACACACAAATTGCGTCGCGATTCAATACATCGTCCTCCAGCCGACTTGTCGCCGACTTGCTGCCCCAGGCTCCTCTTGGTCGTTGTCCTAGGAGTGTAGTTTTAGGAATCCGGCACAAAACTGAAAAATTCAAAGCCTCTTAATGACGATGGAACACAAATTGCGCTGCGATTCAATACATCGTCCTCCAGCCGACTTGTCTTCAAGGGTCTAGTGCTGCCTCGGGCACCTTATGGTCGTTCACCTGTGAGTCTAGATTTTCGAATCCGACGCAAAACTGACAGTTAATTGTAAGGTTCAGAGCCTGTTAATGACGATGGAACACACAAATCGCGTCGCGATTCAATACATCGTCCTCCAGCCGCCCTGTCTCCAAGGGTCTATTGCTGCCTCGGTCACCTTATGGTCGTTCTCCTGTGAGTCTAGTTTTTCGAATCCGACGCAAAACTGACAGTTAATTGTAACGTTCAGAGCCTCTTAATGACGATGGAACACACAAATTGCGTCGAGATTCAATACATCGTCCGACAGCCGACCTGTCTCCAAGGGTCTATTGCTGCCTCGGGCACCTTATCATCGTTCTGCTGTGATTTTAGTTTTCCGAATACGACGCATAACTGACAGTTAATTGTAACGTTAAGAGCCTGTTAATGACGATGGAGCATACAAATTGCGTCGCGATTCAATACATCGTCCTCCAGCCGACTTGTCTCCAAGGGTCTAGTGTTGCCTCGGCACCTTATGGTCGTTCTTCTGTGAGTCTAGATTTTTGAATCCGACGCAAAACTGACAGTTAATTGTAAGGTTCAGAGCCTCTTAATGACGATGGAACACACAAATTGCGTCGCGATTCAATACATCGTCCTCCAGCCGACCTGTCTCCAAGGGTCTATTGCTGCCTATGGTCGTTCTCCTGTGAGTCTAGTTTTTCGAATCCGACACAAAACTGACAGTTAATTGTAACGTTCAGAGCCTCTTAATGACGATGGAACACACAAATTGCGTCGCGAATCAATACATCGTCCGACAGCCGACCTGTCTCCAAAGGTCTATTGCTGCCTCGGGCACCTTATGGTCGCCCTGCTGTGAGTCTAGTTTTCCGAATACGACGCATAACTGACAGTTAATTGTAAGGTTCAGAGCCTCTTAATGACGATGGAACACACATATTGCGTCGCGATTCAATACATCGTCCTCCAGCCGACTTGTCGCCGAGGTACTATTGCTGCCCCGGGCCCCTCTTGGTCGTTCTCCTAGGAGTGTAGTTTTTCGAATCCGGCACAAAACTGACAGTTAATTGTAACATTCAGAGCGTCTTAATGACGATGGAACACACAAATTGCGCTGGGATTCAATACATCGTCTTCCAGCCGACTTGTCTCCAAGGTTCTATTGCTGCCTCGGGCACCTTATGGTCGCTCTGCTGTGAGTCTAGTTTTTCGAATCCGACGCAAAACTGACAGTTAATTGTAACGTACAGAGCCTGTTAATGACTATGGAACACACAAATTGCGTCGCGATTCAATACATCGTCCTCCAGCCGCCTTGTCTCCAACGGTTTTTTGCTGCCTCGGTCACCTTATGGTCGTTCTGCTGTGAGTCTAGATTTTTGAATCCGACGCAAAACTGATAGTTAATTGTAAGGTTCAGAGCCTCTTAATGAGGATGGAACACACAAATTGCATCACGATTCCATACATCGTCCTCCAGCCGACCTGTCTCCAAAGGTCTATTGCTGTCTCGGGCACCTTATGGTCGTTCTCCTGTGAGTGTAGTTTTTCGAATCCGACGCAAAACTGACAGTTAATTGTAACGTTCAGAGCCTCTTAATGACGATGGAACACACAAATTGCGTCGCGAATCAATACATCGTCCGACAGCCGACCTGTCTCCAAAGGTCTATTGCTGCCTCGGGCACCTTATGGTCGTTCTCCTGTGAGTCTAGTTTTTCGAATCCGACGCAAAACTGACAGTTAATTGCAACGTTCAGAGCCTCTTAATGACGATGGAACACACAAATTGCGTCGAGATTCAATACATCGTCCGACAGCCGACCTGTCTCCAAGGGTCTATTACTGCCTCGGGCACCTTATGGTCGTTCTGCTGTGAGTTTAGTTTTCCGAATACGACGCATAACTGACAGTTAATTGTAACGTTAAGAGCCTGTTAATGACGATGGAACATACAAATTGCGTCGCGATTCAATACATCGTCCTCCAGCCGACTTGTCTCCAAGGGTCTAGTGTTGCCTCGGCACCTTATGGTCGTTCTTCTGTGAGTCTAGATTTTTGAATCCGACGCAAAACTGACTGTTAATTGTAAGGTTCAGAGCCTCTTAATGACGATGGAACACACAAATTGCGTCGCGATTCAATACATCGTCCTCCAGCCGACCTGTCTCCAAGGGTCTATTGCTGCCTCGGGCACCTTATGGTCGTTCTCCTGTGAGTCTAGTTTTTCGAATCCGACGCAAAACTGACAGTTAATTGTAACGTTCAGAGCCTCTTAATGACGATGGAACACACAAATTGCGTCGCGAATCAATACATCGTCCGACAGCCGACCTGTCTCCAAAGGTCTATTGCTGCCTCGGGCACCTTATGGTCGCTCTGTTGTGAGTCTAGTTTTCCGAATACGACGCATAACTGACAGTTAATTGTAAGGTTCAGAGCCTCTTAATGACGATGGAACACACAAATTGCGTCGCGATTCAATACATCGTCCTCCAGCCGACTTGTCGCCGAGGTACTATTGCTGCCCCGGGCCCCTCTTGGTCGTTCTCCTAGGAGTGTAGTTTTTCGAATCCGGCACAAAACTGACAGTTAATTGTAACATTCAGAGCCTCTTAATGACGATGGAACACACAAATTGCGCTGGGATTCAATACATCGTCCTCCAGCCGACTTGTCTCCAAGCGTCTATTGCTGCCTCGGGAACCTTATGGTCGCTCTGCTGTGAGTCTAGTTTTTCGAATCCGACGCAAACTGACAGTTAATTGTAACGTTCAGAGCCTGTTAATGACTATGGAACACACAAATTGCGTCGCGATTCAATACATCGTCCTCCAGCCGCCTTGCCTCCAACGGTCTATTGCTTCCTCGGTCACCTTATGGTCGTTCTGCTGTGAGTCTAGATTTTCGAATCCGACGCAAAACTGATAGTTAATTGTAAGGTTCAGAGCCTCTTAATGACGATGGAACACACAAATTGCATCACGATTCCATACATCGTCCTCCAGCCGACCTGTCACCAAGGGTCTATTGCTGCCTCGGGCACCTTATGGTCGTTCTCCTGTGAGTCTAGTTTTTCGAATCCGACGCAAAACTGACAGTTAATTGTAACGTTCAGAGCCTCTTAATGACGATGGAACACACAAATTGCGTCGCGAATCAATACATCGTCCGACAGCCGACCTGTCTCCAAAGGTCTATTGCTGCCTCGGGCACCTTATGGTCGCTCTGCTGTGAGTCTAGTTTTCCGAATACGACGCATAACTGACAGTTAATTGTAAGGTTCAGAGCCTCTTAATGACGATGGAACACACAAATTGCGTCGCGATTCAATACATCGTCCTCCAGCCGACTTGTCGCCGACTTGCTGCCCCAGGCTCCTCTTGGTCGTTGTCCTAGGAGTGTAGTTTTTCGAATCCGTCACAAAACTGAAAAATTCAAAGCCTCTTAATGACGATGGAACACAAATTGCGCTGCGATTCAATACATCGTCCTCCAGCCGCCTTGCCTCCAACGGTCTATTGCTTCCTCGGTCACCTTATGGTCGTTCTGCTGTGAGTTTAGTTTTCCGAATACGACGCTTAACTGACAGTTAATTGTAACGTTAAGAGCCTGTTAATGACGATGGAACATACAAATTGCGTCGCGATTCAATACATCGTCCTCCAGCCGACTTGTCTCCAAGGGTCTAGTGTTGCCTCGGCACCTTATGGTCGTTCTTCTGTGAGTCTAGATTTTTGAATCCGACGCAAAACTGACAGTTAATTGTAAGGTTCAGAGCCTCTTAATGACGATGGAACACACAAATTGCGTCGCGATTCAATACATCGTCCTCCAGCCGACCTGTCTCCAAGGGTCTATTGCTGCCTCGGGCACCTTATGGTCGTTCTCCTGTGTGTCTAGTTTTTCGAATCCGACGCAAAACTGACAGATAATTGTAACGTTCAGAGCCTCTTAATGACGATGGAACACACAAATTGCGTCGAAATTCAATACATCGTCCGACAGCCGACCTGTCTCCAAACGTCTATTGCCGCTACGGGCACCTTATGGTCGTTGTGCTGTAAGTCTACTTTTCCGAATACGACGCATAACTGACAGTTAATTGTAACGTTCAGAGCCTGTTAATGACAATGGAACACACAAATTGCGTCGCGATTCAATACATCGTCCTCCAGCTGACTTGTCTCCAAGGGTCTATTGCTGCCTCGGGAACCTTATGGTCGTTCTCCTGTGAGTCAGGTTTTTCGAATCCGACGCAAAACTGACAGTTAATTGTAACGTTCAGAGCCTCTTAATGACGATGGAACACACAAATTGCGTCGCGATTCAATACATCGTCCTCCAGCCGACTTGTCTCCAAGGGTCTATTGCTGCCTCGGGCACCTTATGGTCGTTCTCCTGTGAGTCTAGCTTTTCGAATCTGACATAAACTGACAGTTAATTGTAACGTTCAGAGCCTCTTAATGACGATGGAACACACAAATTGCGTCGCGAATCAATACATCGTCCGACAGCAACCCTGTCTCCAAGGGTCTATTGCTGCCTCGGGCACCTTATGGTCGCTCTGCTGTGAGTCTAGTTTTCCGAATACGACGCATCACTGACAGTTAATTGTAACGTTCAGAGCCTCTTAATGACGATGGAACACACAAATTGCGTCGCGATTCAATACATCGTCCTCCAGCCAACTTGTCGCCGAGGTACTATTGCTGCCCCGGGCACCTCTTGGTCGTTCTCCTAGGAGTGTAGTTTTTCCAATCCGGCACAAAACTGACAGTTAATTGTAATATTCAGAGCTTGTTAATGACGATGGAACACACAAATTGCGCTGCGATTCAATACATCGTCCTCCAGCCGACTTGTCTCCAAGGGTCTAGTGCTGCCTCGGGCACCTTATGGTCGTTCTCCTGTGAGAGTAGATTTTCGAATCCGACGCAAAACTGACAGATAATTGTAACGCTCAGAGCGTCTTAATGACGATGGAACACACAAATCGCGTCGCGATTCAATACATCCTCCTCCGACCGACCTGTCTCCAAGGGTCTATTGCTGCCTAGGGCACCTTATGGTCGATCTCCTGTGAGTCTAGTTTTTCAAATCCGACGCAAAACTGACAGTTAATTGTAACGTTCACAGCCTCTTAATGACGATGGAACACACAAATTGCGTCGAGATTCAATACATCGTCCGACAGCCGACCTGTCTCCAAAGGTCTATTGCTGCCTCGGGCACCTTATGGTCGTTCTGCTGTGAGTCTTGTTTTCCAAATACGACGCATAACTGACAGTTAATTGTAACGTTCAGAGCCTTGTTAATGACGATGGAACACACAAATTGCGCTGGGATACAATACATCGTCCTCCAGCCGACTTGTTTCCAAGGGTCTATTGCTGCCTCGGGCACCTTATGGTCGTTCTCCTGTGAGTCAAGTTTTTAGAATCCGACGCAAAACTGACAGTTAATTGTAACGTTCAGAGCCTCTTAATGACGATGGAACACACAAATTGCGTCGCGATTCAATACATCGTCCTCCAGCCGACTTGTCTCCAAGGGTCTATTGCTGCCTCGGGCACCTTATGGTCGTTCTCCTGTGAGTCTAGTTTTTCCAATCCGACGCAAAACTGGCAGTTAATTGTAACGTTCTGAGCCTGTTAATGACTATGGAACACACAAATTGCGTCGCGATTCAATACGTCGTCCTCCAGCCGCTTTGTCTCCAAGGGTCTATTGCTGCCTCGTGCAACTTGTGGTCGTTCTCCTGTGAGTCTAGTTTTTCGAATCCGACGCAAAACTGACAGTTAATTGTAACGTTCAGAGCCTCTTAATGACGATGGAACACACAAATTGCGTCGCGAATCAATACATCGTCCGACAGCCGACCTGTCTCCAAAGGTCTATTGCTGCCTCGGGCTCCTTATGGTCGCTCTGCTGTTAGTCTAGTTTTCCGAATACGACGCATAACTGACAGTTAATTGTAACGTTCAGAGCCTCTTAATGACGATGGAACACACAAATTGCGTCGCGATTCAATACATCCTCCTCCAGCCGACTTGTCGCCGAGGTACTATTGCTGCCCCGGGCACCTCTTGGTCGTCCTCCTAGGAGTGTAGTTTTTCGAATCCGGCACAAAACTGACAGTTAATTGTAACATTTAGAGCCTCTTAATGACGATGGAACACACAAATTGCGCTGCGATTCAATACATCGTCCTCCAGCCGACTTGTCTCCAAGGGTCTAGTGCTGCCTCGGACACCTTATGGTCGTTCTCCTGTGAGTCTAGATTTTCGAATCCGCCGCAAAACTGACAGTTAATTGTAACGTTCAGAGCCTGTTAATGACGATGGAAAACACAAATTGCGTCGCGATTCAATACATCGTCCTCCAGCCGACTTGCCTCCAAGGGTCCAGTGCTGCCTCCGGCACCTTTTGGTCGTTCTCCTGTGAGTCTAGATTTTCGAATCCGACGCAAAACTGACAGTTAATTATAACGTTCAGAGCCTGTTAATGACGATGGAACACACAAATTGCGTCGCGATTCAATACATCGTCCTCCAGCCGACTTGTCTCCAAGGGTCTAGTGCTGCCTCGGACACCTTATGGTCGTTCTCCTGTGAGTCTAGATTTTCGAATCCGACGCAAAACTGACAGTTAATTGTAACGTTCAGAGCCTCTTAATGACGATGGAACACACAAATCGCGTCGCTATTCAATACATCCTCCACCGACCGACCTGTCTCCAAGGGTCTATTGCTGCCTAGGGCACCTTATGGTCGATCTCCTGTGAGTCTAGTTTTTCGAATCCGACGCAAAACTGACAGTTCATTGTAACGTTCACAGCCTCTTAATGACGATGGAACACACAAATTGCGTCGCGATTCAATACATCGTCCGACAGCCGACCTGTCTCCAAAGGTCTATTGCTGCCTCGGGCACCTTATGGTCGTTCTGCTGTGAGTCTAGTTTTCCAAATACGACGCATAACTGACAGTTAATTGTAACGTTCAGAGCCTTGTTAATGACGATGGAACACACAAATTGCGCTGGGATTCAATACATCGTCCTCCAGCCGACTTGTCTCCAAGGGTCTATTGCTGCCTCGGGCACCTTATGGTCATTCTCCTGTGAGTCTAGTTTTTCGAATCCGACGCAAAACTGACAGTTAATTGTAACGTTCAGAGCCTCTTAATGACGATGGAACACACAAATTGCGTCGCGATTCAATACATCGTCCTCCAGCCGACTTGTCTCCAAGGGTCTATTGCTGCCTCGGGCACCTTATGGTCGTTCTCCTGTGAGTCTAGTTTTTCGAATCCGACGCAAAACTGGCAGTTAATTGTAACGTTCTGAGCCTGTTAATGACTATGGAACACACAAATTGCGTCGCGATTCAATACGTCGTCCTCCAGCCGCTTTGTCTCCAAGGGTCTATTGCTGCCTCGGGCAACTTGTGGTCGTTCTCCTGTGAGTCTAGTTTTTCGAATCCGACGCAAAACTGACAGTTAATTTGAAAGTTCAGAGCCTGTTAATGACGATGGAACACACAAATTGCGTCGCGAATCAATACATCGTCCGACAGCCGACCTGTCTCCAAAGGTCTATTGCTGCCTCGGGCTCCGTATGGTCGCTCTGCTGTTAGTCTAGTTTTCCGAATACGACGCATAACTGACAGTTAATTGTAACGTTCAGAGCCTCTTAATGACGATGGAACACACAAATTGCGTCGCGATTCAATACATCGTCCTCCAGCCGACTTGTCGCCGAGGTACTATTGCTGCCCCGGGCACCTCTTGGTCGTCCTCCTAGGAGTGTAGTTTTTCGAATCCGGCACAAAACTGACAGTTAATGGAAACATTCAGAGCCTCCTAATGACGATGGAACACACAAATTGCGCTGCGATTCAATACATCGTCCTCCAGCCGACTTGTCTCCAAGGGTCTAGTGCTGCCTCGGACACCTTATGGTCGTTCTCCTGTGAGTCTAGATTTTCGAATCCGACGCAAAACTGACAGTTAATTGTAACGTTCAGAGCCTGTTAATGACGATGGAAAACACAAATTGCGTCGCGATTCAATACATCGTCCTCCGGCCGACCTGTCTCCAAGGGTCTATTGCTGTCTCGGGCACCTTATGTTCGTTCTCCTGTGAGTCTAGATCTTCGAATCCGACGCAAAAGTGACAGTTAATTGCAAGTTTCAGATCCTGTTAATGACGATGGAACACACAAATTGCGTCGCGATTCAATACATCGTCCTCCAGCCGACTTGTCTCCAAGGATCTAGTGCTGCCTCGGGCACCTTATGGTCGTTCTTCTGTGAGTCTAGGTTTTCGAATCCGACGCAAAACTTACAGTTAATTGTAAGGTTCAGAGCCTCTTAATGACAATGGAACACACAAATCGCGTCGCGATTCAATACATCGTCCTCCGGCCGACCTGTCTCCAAGGGTCTATTGCTGCCTCGGGCACCTTATGGTCGATCTCCTGTGAGTCTAGATTTTCGAATCCGGCACAAAACTGAGAGTTAATTGTAACGTTCCGAGCCTGCTAATGACGATGGAACACACAAATTGCGTCGCGATTCAATACATCGTCCTCAGGCCGACTTGTCTCCAAGGGTCTAGTGCTGCCTCGGACACCGTATGGTCGTTCTCCTGTGAGTCTAGATTTTCAAATCAGACGCAAAACTGACAGTTAATTGTAACGTTCAGAGCCTCTTAATGACAATGGAACACACAAATCGCGTCGCGATTCAATACATCGTCCTCCGGCCGACCTGTCTCCAAGGGTCTATTGCTGCCTCGGGCACCTTATGGTCGATCTCCTGTGAGTCTAGATTTTCGAATCCGACGCAAAACTGACATTTAATTGTAACGTTCAGAGCCTCTTAATGACGATGTAACACACTAATCCCGTCGCGATTCAATACATCGTCCTCCGGCCGACCTGTCTCCAAGGGTCTATTGCTGCCTCGTGCACCTTATGGTCGATCTCCTGTGAGTCTAGATTTTCGAATCCGACGCAAAACTGACAGTTAATTGTATCGTTCAGAGCCTGTTAATGACGATGGAACACACAAATCGCGTCGCGATTCAATACATCGTCCTCCGGCCGACCTGTCTCCAAGGGTCTATTGCTGCCTCGGGCACCTTATGGTCGATCTCCTGTGAGTCTAGATTTTCGAATCCGACGCAAAACGGACAGTTAATTGTAAGGTTCAGAGCCTGTTAATGACGATGGAACACACAAATTGCGTCGCGATTCAATACATCGTCCTCCGGCCGACCTGTCTCCAAGGGTCTATTGCTGCCTCGGGCACCTTATGGTCGATCTCCTGTGAGTCTAGATTTTCGAATCCAACGCAAAACTGACAGTTAATTGAAACGTTCAGACCCTGTTAATGACGATGGAACACACAAATCGCGTCGCGATTCAATACATCGTCCTCCAGCCGACTTGTCTCCAAGGGTCTAGTGCTGCCTCGGGCACCTTATGGTCGTTCTCCTGTGAGTCTAGATTTTCGAATCCGACGCAAAACTGACATTTAATTGTAACGTTCAGAGCCTCTTAATGACGATGGAACACACAAATCCCGTCGCGATTCAATACATCGTCCTCCGGCCGACCTGTCTCCAAGGGTCTATTGCTGCCTCGTGCACCTTATGGTCGATCTCCTGTGAGTCTAGATTTTCGAATCCGACGCAAAACTGACAGTTAATTGTATCGTTCAGAGCCTGTTAATGACGATGGAACACACAAATCGCGTCGCGATTCAATACATCGTCCTCCGGCCGACCTGTCTCCAAGGGTCTATTGCTGCCTCGGGCACCTTATGGTCGATCTCCTGTGAGTCTAGATTTTCGAATCCGACGCAAAACTGACAGTTAATTGTAAGGTTCAGAGCCTGTTAATGACGATGGAACACACAAATTGCGTCGCGATTCAATACATCGTCCTCCGGCCGACCTGTCTCCAAGGGTCTATTGCTGCCTCGGGCACCTTATGGTCTATCTCCTGTGAGTCTAGATTTTCGAATCCAACGCAAAACTGACAGTTAATTGAAACGTTCAGAGCCTGTTAATGACGATGGAACACACAAATCGCGTCGCGATTCAATACATCGTCCTCCAGCCGACTTGTCTCCAAGGGTCTAGTGCTGCCTCGGGCACCTTATGGTCGTTCTCCTGTGAGTCTAGATTTTCGAATCCGACGCAAAACTGACAGTTAATTGTAACGTTCAGAGCCTCTTAATGACGATGGAACACACAAATTGCGTCGCGATTCAATACATCGTCCTCTGGCCAACCTGTCTCCAAGGGTCTATTGCTGCCTCGGGCACCTTATGGTCGATCTCCTGTGAGTCTAGATTTTCGAATCCGACGCAAAACTGACATTTAATTGTAACGTTCAGAGCCTCTTAATGACGATGGAACACACAAATCCCGTCGCGATTCAATACATCGTCCTCCGGCCGACCTGTCTCCAAAGGTCTATTGCTTCCTCGGGCACCTTATGGTCGATCTCCTGTGAGTCTAGATTTTCGAATCCGACGCAAAACTGACAGTTAATTGTAACGTTCAGAGCCTGTTAATGACGATGGAACAGACAAATCGCGTCGCGATTCAATACATCATCCTCCGGCCGACCTGTCTCCAAGGGTCTATTGCTGCCTCGGGCACCTTATGGTCGATCTCCTGTGAATCTAGATTTTCGAATCCGACGCAAAACTGACAGTTAATTGTAAGGTTCAGAGCCTGTTAATGACGATGGAACACACAAATTGCGTCGCGATTCAATACATCGTCCTCTAACCAACCTGTCTCCAAGGGTCTATTGCTGCCTCGGGCACCTTATGGTCGATCTCCTGTGAGTCTAGATTTTCGAATCCGACGCAAAACTGACAGTTAATTGTAACGTTCAGAGCCTGTTAATGACGATGGAACACACAAATTGCGTCGCGATTCAATACATCGTCCTCCAGCCGACTTGTCCCCAAGGGTCTAGTGCTGCCTCGGACACCTTATGGTCGTTCTCCTGTGAGTCTAGATTTTCGAATCCGACGCAAAACTGACAGTTAATTGTAAGGTTCAGAGCCTCTTAATGACAATGGAACACACAAATCGCGTCGCGATTCAATACATCGTCCTCCGGCCGACCTGTCTCCAAGGGTCTATTGCTGCCTCGGGCACCTTATGGTCGATCTCCTGTGAGTCTAGAATTTCGAATCCGACGCAAAACTGACAGTTAATCGTAACGTTCAGAGCCAGTTATTGACGGAACACACAAATCGCGTCGCAATTCAATACATCGTCCTCCGTCCGACCTGCCTCGGGCACCTTATGGTCGATCTCCTGTTAGTCTAGATTTTCGAATCCGACGCAAAGCTGACAGTTAATTGTAACGTTCAGAGCCTCTTAATGACGATGGAACACACAAATTGCGTCGCGATTCAATACATCGCCCTCCGGCCGACCTGTCTCCAAGGGTCTATTGCTGCCTCGGGCACCTTATGGTCGTTCTCCTGTGAGTCTAGACTTTCGAATCCGACGCAAAACAGACAGTTAATTGTAAGGTTCAGAGCCTATTAATGACGATGGAACACACAAATTGCGTCGCGATTCAATACATCGTCCTCCAGCCGACTTGTCTCCAAGGGGCTAGTGCTGCCTCGGGCACCTTATGGTCGTTCTTCTGTGAGTCTAGATTTTCGAAACCGACGCAAAACTTACAGTTAATTGTAAGGTTCAGAGCCTCTTAATGACAATGGAACACACAAATCGCGTCGCGATTCAATACATCGTCCTCCGGCCGACCTGACTCCAAGGGTCTATTGCTGCCTCGGGCACCTTATGGTCGATCTCCTGTGAGTCTAGATTTTCGAATCCGACGCAAAACTGACAGTTAATTGTAACGTTCAGAGCCTGTTAATGACGATGGAACACAGAAATTGCGTCGCGATTCAATACATCGTCCTCCAGCCGACTTGTCTCCAAGGGTCTATTGCTGACTCAGACACCGTATGGTCGTTCTCCTGTGAGTCTAGATTTTCGAATCCGACGCAAAACTGACAGTTAATTGTAAGGTTCAGAGCCTCTTAATGACAATGGAACACACAAATCGCGTCGCGATTCAATACATCGTCCTCCGGCCGACCTGTCTCCAAGGGTCTATTGCTGCCTCGGGCACCTTATGGTCGATCTCCTGTGAGTCTAGATTTTCGAATCCCACGCAAAACTGACATTTAATTGTAACGTTCACAGCCTCTTAATGACGATGGAACACACAAATTGCGTCGCGATTCAATACATCGTCCTCCAACCGACTTGTCTCAAAGGGTCTAGTGCTGCCTCGGGCACATTATGGTCGTTCTCCTGTGAGTCTAGCTTTTCGAATCTGACGCAAAACTGACAGTTAATTGTAACGTTCAGAGCCTGTTAATGACTATGGAACACACAAATTGCGTCGCGATTCAATACATCGTCCTCCAGCCCCCTTGTCTAAAAGGGTCTATTGCTGCCTCGGGCACTTTATGGTCGTTCTCCTGTGAGTCTAGTTTTTCGTATCCGACGCAAAACTGACAGTTAATTGTAACGTTCAGAGCCTCTTAATGACGATGGACACACAAATTGCGTCGCGAATCAATACATCGTCCGACAACAACCCTGTCTCCAAGGGTCTATTGCTGCCTAGGGCACCTTATGGTCGATCTCCTGTGAGTCTAGTTTTTCGAATCCGACGCAAAACTGACAGTTAATTGTAACGTTCGCAGCCTCTTAATGACGATGGAACACACAAATTGCGTCGAGATTCAATACATCGTCCGACAGCCGACCTGTCTCCAAAGGTCTATTGCTGCCTCGGGCACCTTATGGTCGTTCTGCTGTGAGTCTAGTTTTCCAAATACGACTCATAACTGACAGTTAATTGTAACATTCAGAGCCTTGGTAATGACGATGGAACACACAAATTGCGCTGGGATTCAATACATCGTCCTCCAGCCGACTTGTTTCCAAGGGTCTATTGCTGCCTCGGGCACCTCATGGTCGTTCTCCTGTGAGTCAAGTTTTTAGAATCCGACGCAAAACTGACAGTTAATTGTAACTTTCAGAGCCTCTTAATGACGATGGAACACACAAATTGCGTCGCGATTGAATACATCGTCCTCCAGCCGACTTGTCTCCAAGGGTCTATTGCTGCCTCGGGCACCTAATGGTCGTTCTCCTGTGAGTCTAGTTTTTCCAATCCGACGCAAAACTGGCAGTTAATTGTAACGTTCTGAGCCTGTTAATGACTATGGAACACACAAATTGCGTCGCGATTCAATACGTCGTCCTCCAGCCGCTTTGTCTCCAAGGGTCTGTTGCTGCCTCGGGCAACTTGTGGTCGTTCTCCTGTGAGTCTAGTTTTTCGAATCCGACGCAAAACTGACAGTTAATTGTAACGTTCAGAGCCTCTTAATGACGATGGAACACACAAATTGCGTCGCGAATCAATACATCGTCCGACATCCGACCTGTCTCCAAAGGTCTATTGCTGCCTCGGGCTCCTTATGGTCGCTCTGCTGTTAGTCTAGTTTTCCGAATACGACGCATAACTGACAGTTAATTGTAACGTTCAGAGCCTCTTAATGACGATGGAACACACAAATTGCGTCGCGATTCAATACATCGTCCTCCAGCCGACTTGTCGCCGAGGTACTATTGTTGCCCCGGGCACCTCTTGGTCGTCCTCCTAGGAGTGTAGTTTTTCGAATCCGGCACAAAACTGACAGTTAATTGTAACATTTAGAGCCTCTTAATGACGATGGAACACACAAATTGCGCTGCGATTCAATACATCGTCTTCCAGCCGACTTGTCTCCAAGGGTCTAGTGCTGCCTCGGACACCTTATGGTCGTTCTCCTGTGAGTCTAGATTTTCGAATCCGACGCAAAACTGACAGTTAATTGTAACGTTCAGAGCCTGTTAATGACGATGGAAAACACAAATTGCGTCGCGATTCAATACATCGTCCTCCAGCCGACTTGCCTCCAAGGGTCTAGTGCTGCCTCGGGCACCTTATGGTCGTTCTCCTGTGAGTCTAGATTTTCGAATCCGACGCAAAACTGACAGTTAATTGTAACGTTCAGAGCCTGTTAATGACGATGGAACACAACAATTGCGTCGCGATTCAATACATCGTCCTCCAGCCGACTTGTCTCCAAGGGTCTAGTGCTGCCTCGGACACCTTATGGTCGTTCTCCTGTGAGTCTAGATTTTCGAATCCGACGCAAAACTGACAGTTAATTGTAACGTTCAGAGCCTCTTAATGACGATGGAACACACAAATCGCGTCGCGATTCAATACATCCTCCTCCGACCGACCTGTCTCCAAGGGTCTATTGCTGCCTAGGGCACCTTATGGTCGATCTCCTGTGAGTCTAGTTTTTCGAATCCGACGCAAAACTGACAGTTAATTGTAACGTTCACAGCCTCTTAATGACGATGGAACACACAAATTCCGTCGAGATTCAATACATCGTCCGACAGCCGACCTGTCTCCAAAGGTCTATTGCTGCCTCGGGCACCTTATGGTCGTTATGCTGTGAGTCTAGTTTTCCAAATACGATGCATAACTGACAGTTAATTGTAACGTTCAGAGCCTTGTTAATGACGATGGAACACACAAATTGCGCTGGGATTCAATACATCGTCCTCCAGCCGACTTGTCTCCAACGGTCTATTGCTGCCTCGGGCACCTTATGGTCGTTCTCCTGTGAGTCTAGTTTTTCGAATCCGACGCAAAACTGACAGTTAATTCTAACGTTCAGAGCCCTTAATGACGATGGAACACACAAATTGCGTCGCGATTCAATACATCGTCCTCCAGCCGACTTGTCTCCAAGGGTCTATTGCTGCCTCGGGCACCTTATGGTCGTTCTCCTGTGAGTCTAGTTTTTCGAATCCGACGCAAAACTGGCAGTTAATTGTAACGTTCTGAGCCTGTTAATGACTATGGAACACACAAATTGCGTCGCGATTCAATACGTCGTCCTCCAGCCGCTTTGTCTCCAAGGGTCTATTGCTGCCTCGGGCAACTTGTGGTCGTTCTCCTGTGAGTCTAGTTTTTCGAATCCGACGCAAAACTGGCAGTTAATTGTAACGTTCAGAGCCTGTTAATGACGATGGAACACAACAATTGCGTCGCGATTCAATACATCGTCCTCCAGCCGACTTGTCGCCGAGGTACTATTGCTGCCCCGGGCACCTCTTGGTCGTCCTCCTAGGAGTGTAGTTTTTCGAATCCGGCACAAAACTGACAGTTAATTGTAACATTCAGAGCCTCCTAATGACGATGGAACACACAAATTGCGCTGCGATTCAATACATCGTCCTCGAGCCGACTTGTCTCCAAGGGTCTAGTGCTGCCTCGGACACCTTATGGTCGTTCTCCTGTGAGTCTAGATCTTCGAATCCGACGCAAAACTGACAGTTAATTGTAAGTTTCAGAGCCTGTTAATGACGATGGAACACACAAATTGCGTCGCGATTCAATACATCGTCCTCCAGCCGACTTGTCTCCAAGGATCTAGTGCTGCCTCGGGCACCTTATGGTCGTTCTCCTGTGAGTCTAGTTTTTCGAAACCGACGCAAAACTGACAGTTAATTGTAACGTTCAGAGCCTGTTAATGACGATGGAACACACAAATTGCGTCGCGATTCAATACATCGTCCTCCAGCCGACTTGTCTCCAAGGGTCTAGTGCTGCCTCGGACACCTTATGGTCGTTCTCCTGTGAGTCTAGATTTATGAATCCGACGCAAAACTGACAGTTAATTGTAAGGTTCAGAGCCTCTTAATGACAATGGAACACACAAATTGCGTCGCGATTCAATACATCGTCCTCCGGCCGACCTGTCTCCAAGGGTCTATTGCTGCCTCGGGCACCTTATGGTCGATCTCCTGTGAGTCTAGATTTTCGAATCCGGCACAAAACTGACAGTTAATTTTAACGTTCAGAGCCTGTTAATGACGATGGAACACACAAATTGCGTCGCGATTCAATACATCGTCCTCAGGCCGACTTGTCTCCAAGGGTCTAGTGCTGCCTCGGACACCGTATGGTCGTTCTCCTGTGAGTCTAGATTTCCAAATCAGACGCAAAACTGACAGTTAATTGTAACGTTCAGAGCCTCTTAATGACAATGGAACACACAAATCGCGTCGCGATTCAATACATCGTCCTCCGGCCGACCTGTCTCCAAGGGTCTATTGCTGCCTCGGGCACCTTATGGTCGATCTCCTGTGAGTCTAGATTTTCGAATACGACGCAAAACTGGCAGTTAATTGTAACGATCTGAGCCTGTTAATGACTATGGAACACACAAATTGCGTCGCGATTCAATACGTCGTCCTCCAGCCGCTTTGTCTCCAAGGGTCTATTGCTGCCTCGGGCAACTTGTGGTCGTTCTCCTGTGAGTCTAGTTTTTCGAATCCGACGCAAAACTGACAGTTAATTGTAACGTTCAGAGCCTGTTAATGACGATGGAACACACAAATTGCGTCGCGAATCAATACATCGTCCGACAGCCGACCTGTCTCCAAAGGTCTATTGCTGCCTCGGGCTCCTTATGGTCGCTCTGCTGTTAGTCTAGTTTTCCGAATACGACGCATAACTGACAGTTAATTGTAACGTTCAGAGCCTCTTAATGACGATGGAACACACAAATTGCGTCGCGATTCAATACATCGTCTTCCAGCCGACTTGTCGCCGAGGTACTATTGCTCCCCCGGGCACCTCTTGGTCGTGCTCCTAGGAGTGTAGTTTTTCGAATCCGGCACAAAACTGACAGTTAATTGTAACATTCAGAGCCTCCTAATGACGATGGAACACACAAATTGCGCTGCGATTCAATACATCGTCGTCCAGCCGACTTGTCTCCAAGGGTCTAGTGCTGCCTCGGACACCTTATGGTCGTTCTCCTGTGAGTCTAGATTTTCGAATCCGACGCAAAACTGACAGTTAATTGTAACGTTCAGAGCCTGTTAATGACGATAGAAAACACAAATTGCGTCGCGATTCAATACATCGTCCTCCAGCCGACTTGCCTCCAAGGGTGTAGTGCTGCCTCGGGCACCTTATGGTCGTCCTCCTGTGAGTCTAGATTTTCGAATCCGACGCAAAACTGACAGTTAATTGTAAGGTTCAGAGCCTGTTAATGACGATGGAACACACAAATTGCGTCGCGATTCAATACATCGTCCTCCGGCCGACCTGTCTCCAAGGGTCTATTGCTGCCTCGGGCACCTTATGGTCGATCTCCTGTGAGTCTAGATTTTTGAATCCGACGCAAAACTGACAGTTAATTGTAAGGTTCAGAGCCTCTTAATGACAATGGAACACACAAATTGCGTCGCGATTCAATACATCGTCCTCCGGCCGACCTGTCTCCAAGGGTCTATTGCTTCCTCGGGCACCTTATGGTCGCTCTCCTGTGAGTCTAGATCTTCGAATCCGACGCAAAACTGACAGTTAATTGTAAGTTTCAGAGCCTGTTAATGACGATGGAACACACAAATTGCGTCGCGATTCAATACATCGTCCTCCAGCCGACTTGTCTCCAAGGATCTAGTGCTGACTCGGGCACCTTATGTTCGTTCTTCTGTGAGTCTAGATTTTCGAATCCGACGCAAAACTTACAGTTAATTGTAAGGTTCAGAGCCTCTTAATGACAATGGAACACACAAATCGCGTCGCGATTCAATACATCGTCCTCCGGCCGACCTGTCTCCAAGGGTCTATTGCTGCCTCGGGCACCTTATGGTCGATCTCCTGTGAGTCTAGATTTTCGAATCCGACGCAAAACTGACAGTTAATTGTATCGTCAGAGCCTGTTAATGACGATGGAACACACAAATCGCGTCGCGATTCAATACATCGTCCTCCGGCCGACCTGTCTCCAAGGGTCTATTGCTGCCTCGGGCACCTTATGGTCGATCTCCTGTGAGTCTAGATTTTCGAATCCGACGCAAAACGGACAGTTAATTGTAAGGTTCAGAGCCTGTTAATGACGATGGAACACACAAATTGCGTCGCGATTCAATACATCGTCCTCCGGCCGACCTGTCTCCAAGGGTCTATTGCTGCCTCGGGCACCTTGTGGTCGATCTCCTGTGAGTCTAGATTTTCGAATCCAACGCAAAACTGACAGTTAATTGAAACGTTCAGACCCTGTTAATGACGATGGAACACACAAATCGCGTCGCGATTCAATACATCGTCCTCCAGCCGACTTGTCTCCAAGGGTCTAGTGCTGCCTCGGGCACCTTATGGTCGTTCTCCTGTGAGTATAGATTTTCGAATCCGACGCAAAACTGACATTTAATTGTAACGTTCAGAGCCTCTTAATGACGATGGAACACACAAATCCCGTCGCGATTCAATACATCGTCCTCCGGCCGACCTGTCTCCAAGGGTCTATTGCTGCCTCGTGCACCTTATGGTCGATCTCCTGTGAGTCTAGATTTTCGAATCCGACGCAAAACTGACAGTTAATTGTATCGTTCAGAGCCTGTTAATGACGATGGAACACACAAATCGCGTCGCGATTCAATACATCGTCCTCCGGCCGACCTGTCTGCAAGGGTCTATTGCTGCCTCGGGCACCTTATGGTCGATCTCCTGTGAGTCTAGATTTTCGAATCCGACGCAAAACTGACAGTTAATTGTAAGGTTCAGAGCCTGTTAATGACGATGGAACACACAAATTGCGTCGCGATTCAATACATCGTCCTCCGGCCGACCTGTCTCCAAGGGTCTATTGCTGCCTCGGGCACCTTATGGTCTATCTCCTGTGGGTCTAGATTTTCGAATCCAACGCAAAACTGACAGTTAATTGAAACGTTCAGAGCCTGTTAATGACGATGGAACACACAAATCGCGTCGCGATTCAATACATCGTCCTCCAGCCGACTTGTCTCCAAGGGTCTAGTGCTGCCTCGGGCACCTTATGGTCGTTCTCCTGTGAGTCTAGATTTTCGAATCCGACGCAAAACTGACAGTTAATTGTAAGGTTCAGAGCCTCTTAATGACGATGGAACACACAAATTGCGTCGCGATTCAATACATCGTCCTCTGGCCAACCTGTCTCCAAGGGTCTATTGCTGCCTCGGGCACCTTATGGTCGATCTCCTGTGAGTCTAGATTTTCGAATCCGACGCAAAACTGACATTTAATTGTAACGTTCAGAGCCTCTTAATGACGATGGAACACACAAATCCCGTCGCGATTCAATACATCGTCCTCCGGCCGACCTGTCTCCAAAGGTCTATTGCTTCCTCGGGCACCTTATGGTCGATCTCCTGTGAGTCTAGATTTTCGAATCCGACGCAAAACTGACAGTTAATTGTAACGTTCAGAGCCTGTTAATGACGATGGAACAGACAAATCGCGTCGCGATTCAATACATCATCCTCCGGCCGACCTGTCTCCAAGGGTCTATTGCTGCCTCGGGCACCTTATGGTCGATCTCCTGTGAATCTAGATTTTCGAATCCGACGCAAAACTGACAGTTAATTGTAAGGTTCAGAGCCTGTTAATGACGATGGAACACACAAATTGCGTCGCGATTCAATACATCGTCCTCTAACCAACCTGTCTCCAAGGGTCTATTGCTGCCTCGGGCACCTTATGGTCGATCTCCTGTGAGTCTAGAATTTCGAATCCGACGCAAAACTGACAGTTAATCGTAACGTTCAGAGCCAGTTATTGACGGAACACACAAATCGCGTCGCAATTCAATACATCGTCCTCCGTCCGACCTGCCTCGGGCACCTTATGGTCGATCTCCTGTTAGTCTAGATTTTCGAATCCGACGCAAAGCTGACAGTTAATTGTAACGTTCAGAGCCTCTTAATGACGATGGAACACACAAATTGCGTCGCGATTCAATACATCGCCCTCCGGCCGACCTGTCTCCAAGGGTCTATTGCTGCCTCGGGCACCTTATGGTCGTTCTCCTGTGAGTCTAGACTTTCGAATCCGACGCAAAACAGACAGTTAATTGTAAGGTTCAGAGCCTATTAATGACGATGGAACACACAAATTGCGTCGCGATTCAATACATCGTCCTCCAGCCGACTTGTCTCCAAGGGGCTAGTGCTGC
Organism: Schistocerca nitens; assembly: GCF_023898315.1. NCBI lineage: Eukaryota > Metazoa > Arthropoda > Insecta > Orthoptera > Acrididae > Schistocerca > Schistocerca nitens. The sequence continues at coordinate 2,910,990 of NC_064618.1, read as the reverse complement.
CTCGGGCACCTTATGGTCGTTCTTCTGTGAGTCTAGATTTTCGAAACCGACGCAAAACTTACAGTTAATTGTAAGGTTCAGAGCCTCTTAATGACAATGGAACACACAAATCGCGTCGCGATTCAATACATCGTCCTCCGGCCGACCTGACTCCAAGGGTCTATTGCTGCCTCGGGCACCTTATGGTCGATCTCCTGTGAGTCTAGATTTTCGAATCCGACGCAAAACTGACAGTTAATTGTAACGTTCAGAGCCTGTTAATGACGATGGAACACAGAAATTGCGTCGCGATTCAATACATCGTCCGACAGCCGACTTGTCTCCAAGGGTCTATTGCTGACTCAGACACCGTATGGTCGTTCTCCTGTGAGTCTAGATTTTCGAATCCGACGCAAAACTGACAGTTAATTGTAACGTTCAGAGCCTCTTAATGACAATGGAACACACAAATCGCGTCGCGATTCAATACATCGTCCTCCGGCCGACCTGTCTCCAAGGGTCTATTGCTGCCTCGGGCACCTTATGGTCGATCTCCTGTGAGTCTAGATTTTCGAATCCCACGCAAAACTGACATTTAATTGTAACGTTCACAGCCTCTTAATGACGATGGAACACACAAATTGCGTCGCGATTCAATACATCGTCCTCCAACCGACTTGTCTCAAAGGGTCTAGTGCTGCCTCGGGCACATTATGGTCGTTCTCCTGTGAGTCTAGCTTTTCGAATCTGACGCAAAACTGACAGTTAATTGTAACGTTCAGAGCCTGTTAATGACTATGGAACACACAAATTGCGTCGCGATTCAATACATCGTCCTCCAGCCCCCTTGTCTAAAAGGGTCTATTGCTGCCTCGGGCACTTTATGGTCGTTCTCCTGTGAGTCTAGTTTTTCGTATCCGACGCAAAACTGACAGTTAATTGTAACGTTCAGAGCCTCTTAATGACGATGGACACACAAATTGCGTCGCGAATCAATACATCGTCCGACAACAACCCTGTCTCCAAGGGTCTATTGCTGCCTAGGGCACCTTATGGTCGATCTCCTGTGAGTCTAGTTTTTCGAATCCGACGCAAAACTGACAGTTAATTGTAACGTTCGCAGCCTCTTAATGACGATGGAACACACAAATTGCGTCGAGATTCAATACATCGTCCGACAGCCGACCTGTCTCCAAAGGTCTATTGCTGCCTCGGGCACCTTATGGTCGTTCTGCTGTGAGTCTAGTTTTCCAAATACGACTCATAACTGACAGTTAATTGTAACATTCAGAGCCTTGGTAATGACGATGGAACACACAAATTGCGCTGGGATTCAATACATCGTCCTCCAGCCGACTTGTTTCCAAGGGTCTATTGCTGCCTCGGGCACCTCATGGTCGTTCTCCTGTGAGTCAAGTTTTTAGAATCCGACGCAAAACTGACAGTTAATTGTAACTTTCAGAGCCTCTTAATGACGATGGAACACACAAATTGCGTCGCGATTGAATACATCGTCCTCCAGCCGACTTGTCTCCAAGGGTCTATTGCTGCCTCGGGCACCTTATGGTCGTTCTCCTGTGAGTCTAGTTTTTCCAATCCGACGCAAAACTGGCAGTTAATTGTAACGTTCTGAGCCTGTTAATGACTATGGAACACACAAATTGCGTCGCGATTCAATACGTCGTCCTCCAGCCGCTTTGTCTCCAAGGGTCTGTTGCTGCCTCGGGCAACTTGTGGTCGTTCTCCTGTGAGTCTAGTTTTTCGAATCCGACGCAAAACTGACAGTTAATTGTAACGTTCAGAGCCTCTTAATGACGATGGAACACACAAATTGCGTCGCGAATCAATACATCGTCCGACATCCGACCTGTCTCCAAAGGTCTATTGCTGCCTCGGGCTCCTTATGGTCGCTCTGCTGTTAGTCTAGTTTTCCGAATACGACGCATAACTGACAGTTAATTGTAACGTTCAGAGCCTCTTAATGACGATGGAACACACAAATTGCGTCGCGATTCAATACATCGTCCTCCAGCCGACTTGTCGCCGAGGTACTATTGTTGCCCCGGGCACCTCTTGGTCGTCCTCCTAGGAGTGTAGTTTTTCGAATCCGGCACAAAACTGACAGTTAATTGTAACATTTAGAGCCTCTTAATGACGATGGAACACACAAATTGCGCTGCGATTCAATACATCGTCTTCCAGCCGACTTGTCTCCAAGGGTCTAGTGCTGCCTCGGACACCTTATGGTCGTTCTCCTGTGAGTCTAGATTTTCGAATCCGACGCAAAACTGACAGTTAATTGTAACGTTCAGAGCCTGTTAATGACGATGGAAAACACAAATTGCGTCGCGATTCAATACATCGTCCTCCAGCCGACTTGCCTCCAAGGGTCTAGTGCTGCCTCGGGCACCTTATGGTCGTTCTCCTGTGAGTCTAGATTTTCGAATCCGACGCAAAACTGACAGTTAATTGTAACGTTCAGAGCCTGTTAATGACGATGGAACACAACAATTGCGTCGCGATTCAATACATCGTCCTCCAGCCGACTTGTCTCCAAGGGTCTAGTGCTGCCTCGGACACCTTATGGTCGTTCTCCTGTGAGTCTAGATTTTCGAATCCGACGCAAAACTGACAGTTAATTGTAACGTTCAGAGCCTCTTAATGACGATGGAACACACAAATCGCGTCGCGATTCAATACATCCTCCTCCGACCGACCTGTCTCCAAGGGTCTATTGCTGCCTAGGGCACCTTATGGTCGATCTCCTGTGAGTCTAGTTTTTCGAATCCGACGCAAAACTGACAGTTAATTGTAACGTTCACAGCCTCTTAATGACGATGGAACACACAAATTCCGTCGAGATTCAATACATCGTCCGACAGCCGACCTGTCTCCAAAGGTCTATTGCTGCCTCGGGCACCTTATGGTCGTTATGCTGTGAGTCTAGTTTTCCAAATACGATGCATAACTGACAGTTAATTGTAACGTTCAGAGCCTTGTTAATGACGATGGAACACACAAATTGCGCTGGGATTCAATACATCGTCCTCCAGCCGACTTGTCTCCAACGGTCTATTGCTGCCTCGGGCACCTTATGGTCGTTCTCCTGTGAGTCTAGTTTTTCGAATCCGACGCAAAACTGACAGTTAATTCTAACGTTCAGAGCCCTTAATGACGATGGAACACACAAATTGCGTCGCGATTCAATACATCGTCCTCCAGCCGACTTGTCTCCAAGGGTCTATTGCTGCCTCGGGCACCTTATGGTCGTTCTCCTGTGAGTCTAGTTTTTCGAATCCGACGCAAAACTGGCAGTTAATTGTAACGTTCTGAGCCTGTTAATGACTATGGAACACACAAATTGCGTCGCGATTCAATACGTCGTCCTCCAGCCGCTTTGTCTCCAAGGGTCTATTGCTGCCTCGGGCAACTTGTGGTCGTTCTCCTGTGAGTCTAGTTTTTCGAATCCGACGCAAAACTGGCAGTTAATTGTAACGTTCAGAGCCTGTTAATGACGATGGAACACAACAATTGCGTCGCGATTCAATACATCGTCCTCCAGCCGACTTGTCGCCGAGGTACTATTGCTGCCCCGGGCACCTCTTGATCGTCCTCCTAGGAGTGTAGTTTTTCGAATCCGGCACAAAACTGACAGTTAATTGTAACATTCAGAGCCTCCTAATGACGATGGAACACACAAATTGCGCTGCGATTCAATACATCGTCCTCGAGCCGACTTGTCTCCAAGGGTCTAGTGCTGCCTCGGACACCTTATGGTCGTTCTCCTGTGAGTCTAGATCTTCGAATCCGACGCAAAACTGACAGTTAATTGTAAGTTTCAGAGCCTGTTAATGACGATGGAACACACAAATTGCGTCGCGATTCAATACATCGTCCTCCAGCCGACTTGTCTCCAAGGATCTAGTGCTGCCTCGGGCACCTTATGGTCGTTCTCCTGTGAGTCTAGTTTTTCGAAACCGACGCAAAACTGACAGTTAATTGTAACGTTCAGAGCCTGTTAATGACGATGGAACACACAAATTGCGTCGCGATTCAATACATCGTCCTCCAGCCGACTTGTCTCCAAGGGTCTAGTGCTGCCTCGGACACCTTATGGTCGTTCTCCTGTGAGTCTAGATTTATGAATCCGACGCAAAACTGACAGTTAATTGTAAGGTTCAGAGCCTCTTAATGACAATGGAACACACAAATTGCGTCGCGATTCAATACATCGTCCTCCGGCCGACCTGTCTCCAAGGGTCTATTGCTGCCTCGGGCACCTTATGGTCGATCTCCTGTGAGTCTAGATTTTCGAATCCGGCACAAAACTGACAGTTAATTTTAACGTTCAGAGCCTGTTAATGACGATGGAACACACAAATTGCGTCGCGATTCAATACATCGTCCTCAGGCCGACTTGTCTCCAAGGGTCTAGTGCTGCCTCGGACACCGTATGGTCGTTCTCCTGTGAGTCTAGATTTCCAAATCAGACGCAAAACTGACAGTTAATTGTAACGTTCAGAGCCTCTTAATGACAATGGAACACACAAATCGCGTCGCGATTCAATACATCGTCCTCCGGCCGACCTGTCTCCAAGGGTCTATTGCTGCCTCGGGCACCTTATGGTCGATCTCCTGTGAGTCTAGATTTTCGAATCCGACGCAAAACTGGCAGTTAATTGTAACGATCTGAGCCTGTTAATGACTATGGAACACACAAATTGCGTCGCGATTCAATACGTCGTCCTCCAGCCGCTTTGTCTCCAAGGGTCTATTGCTGCCTCGGGCAACTTGTGGTCGTTCTCCTGTGAGTCTAGTTTTTCGAATCCGACGCAAAACTGACAGTTAATTGTAACGTTCAGAGCCTGTTAATGACGATGGAACACACAAATTGCGTCGCGAATCAATACATCGTCCGACAGCCGACCTGTCTCCAAAGGTCTATTGCTGCCTCGGGCTCCTTATGGTCGCTCTGCTGTTAGTCTAGTTTTCCGAATACGACGCATAACTGACAGTTAATTGTAACGTTCAGAGCCTCTTAATGACGATGGAACACACAAATTGCGTCGCGATTCAATACATCGTCTTCCAGCCGACTTGTCGCCGAGGTACTATTGCTCCCCCGGGCACCTCTTGGTCGTGCTCCTAGGAGTGTAGTTTTTCGAATCCGGCACAAAACTGACAGTTAATTGTAACATTCAGAGCCTCCTAATGACGATGGAACACACAAATTGCGCTGCGATTCAATACATCGTCGTCCAGCCGACTTGTCTCCAAGGGTCTAGTGCTGCCTCGGACACCTTATGGTCGTTCTCCTGTGAGTCTAGATTTTCGAATCCGACGCAAAACTGACAGTTAATTGTAACGTTCAGAGCCTGTTAATGACGATAGAAAACACAAATTGCGTCGCGATTCAATACATCGTCCTCCAGCCGACTTGCCTCCAAGGGTGTAGTGCTGCCTCGGGCACCTTATGGTCGTCCTCCTGTGAGTCTAGATTTTCGAATCCGACGCAAAACTGACAGTTAATTGTAAGGTTCAGAGCCTGTTAATGACGATGGAACACACAAATTGCGTCGCGATTCAATACATCGTCCTCCGGCCGACCTGTCTCCAAGGGTCTATTGCTGCCTCGGGCACCTTATGGTCGATCTCCTGTGAGTCTAGATTTTTGAATCCGACGCAAAACTGACAGTTAATTGTAAGGTTCAGAGCCTCTTAATGACAATGGAACACACAAATTGCGTCGCGATTCAATACATCGTCCTCCGGCCGACCTGTCTCCAAGGGTCTATTGCTTCCTCGGGCACCTTATGGTCGTTCTCCTGTGAGTCTAGATCTTCGATTCCGACGCAAAACTGACAGTTAATTGTAAGTTTCAGAGCCTGTTAATGACGATGGAACACACAAATTGCGTCGCGATTCAATACAGCGTCCTCCAGCCGACTTGTCTCCAAGGATCTAGTGCTGACTCGGGCACCTTATGTTCGTTCTTCTGTGAGTCTAGATTTTCGAATCCGACGCAAAACTTACAGTTAATTGTAAGGTTCAGAGCCTCTTAATGACAATGGAACACACAAATCGCGTCGCGATTCAATACATCGTCCTCCGGCCGACCTGTCTCCAAGGGTCTATTGCTGCCTCGGGCACCTTATGGTCGATCTCCTGTGAGTCTAGATTTTCGAATCCGACGCAAAACTGACAGTTAATTGTATCGTCAGAGCCTGTTAATGACGATGGAACACACAAATCGCGTCGCGATTCAATACATCGTCCTCCGGCCGACCTGTCTCCAAGGGTCTATTGCTGCCTCGGGCACCTTATGGTCGATCTCCTGTGAGTCTAGATTTTCGAATCCGACGCAAAACGGACAGTTAATTGTAAGGTTCAGAGCCTGTTAATGACGATGGAACACACAAATTGCGTCGCGATTCAATACATCGTCCTCCGGCCGACCTGTCTCCAAGGGTCTATTGCTGCCTCGGGCACCTTATGGTCGATCTCCTGTGAGTCTAGATTTTCGAATCCAACGCAAAACTGACAGTTAATTGAAACGTTCAGACCCTGTTAATGACGATGGAACACACAAATCGCGTCGCGATTCAATACATCGTCCTCCAGCCGACTTGTCTCCAAGGGTCTAGTGCTGCCTCGGGCACCTTATGGTCGTTCTCCTGTGAGTATAGATTTTCGAATCCGACGCAAAACTGACATTTAATTGTAACGTTCAGAGCCTCTTAATGACGATGGAACACACAAATCCCGTCGCGATTCAATACATCGTCCTCCGGCCGACCTGTCTCCAAGGGTCTATTGCTGCCTCGTGCACCTTATGGTCGATCTCCTGTGAGTCTAGATTTTCGAATCCGACGCAAAACTGACAGTTAATTGTATCGTTCAGAGCCTGTTAATGACGATGGAACACACAAATCGCGTCGCGATTCAATACATCGTCCTCCGGCCGACCTGTCTGCAAGGGTCTATTGCTGCCTCGGGCACCTTATGGTCGATCTCCTGTGAGTCTAGATTTTCGAATCCGACGCAAAACTGACAGTTAATTGTAAGGTTCAGAGCCTGTTAATGACGATGGAACACACAAATTGCGTCGCGATTCAATACATCGTCCTCCGGCCGACCTGTCTCCAAGGGTCTATTGCTGCCTCGGGCACCTTATGGTCTATCTCCTGTGAGTCTAGATTTTCGAATCCAACGCAAAACTGACAGTTAATTGAAACGTTCAGAGCCTGTTAATGACGATGGAACACACAAATCGCGTCGCGATTCAATACATCGTCCTCCAGCCGACTTGTCTCCAAGGGTCTAGTGCTGCCTCGGGCACCTTATGGTCGTTCTCCTGTGAGTCTAGATTTTCGAATCCGACGCAAAACTGACAGTTAATTGTAAGGTTCAGAGCCTCTTAATGACGATGGAACACACAAATTGCGTCGCGATTCAATACATCGTCCTCTGGCCAACCTGTCTCCAAAGGTCTATTGCTGCCTCGGGCACCTTATGGTCGATCTCCTGTGAGTCTAGATTTTCGAATCCGACGCAAAACTGACATTTAATTGTAACGTTCAGAGCCTCTTAATGACGATGGAACACACAAATCCCGTCGCGATTCAATACATCGTCCTCCGGCCGACCTGTCTCCAAAGGTCTATTGCTTCCTCGGGCACCTTATGGTCGATCTCCTGTGAGTCTAGATTTTCGAATCCGACGCAAAACTGACAGTTAATTGTAACGTTCAGAGCCTGTTAATGACGATGGAACAGACAAATCGCGTCGCGATTCAATACATCATCCTCCGGCCGACCTGTCTCCAAGGGTCTATTGCTGCCTCGGGCTCCTTATGGTCGATCTCCTGTGAATCTAGATTTTCGAATCCGACGCAAAACTGACAGTTAATTGTAAGGTTCAGAGCCTGTTAATGACGATGGAACACACAAATTGCGTCGCGATTCAATACATCGTCCTCTAACCAACCTGTCTCCAAGGGTCTATTGCTGCCTCGGGCACCTTATGGTCGATCTCCTGTGAGTCTAGATTTTCGAATCCGACGCAAAACTGACAGTTAATTGTAACGTTCAGAGCCTGTTAATGACGATGGAACACACAAATTGCGTCGCGATTCAATACATCGTCCTCCTGCCGACTTGTCCCCAAGGGTCTAGTGCTGCCTCGGTCACCTTATGGTCGTTCTCCTGTGAGTCTAGATTTTCGAATCCGACGCAAAACTGACAGTTAATTGTAAGGTTCAGAGCCTCTTAATGACAATGGAACACACAAATCGCGTCGCGATTCAATACATCGTCCTCCGGCCGACCTGTCTCCAAGGGTCTATTGCTGCCTCGGGCACCTTATGGTCGATCTCCTGTGAGTCTAGAATTTCGAATCCGACGCAAAACTGACAGTTAATCGTAACGTTCAGAGCCAGTTATTGACGGAACACACAAATCGCGTCGCAATTCAATACATCGTCCTCCGTCCGACCTGCCTCGGGCACCTTATGGTCGATCTCCTGTTAGTCTAGATTTTCGAATCCGACGCAAAGCTGACAGTTAATTGTAACGTTCACAGCCTCTTAATGACGATGGAACACACAAATTCCGTCGAGATTCAATACATCGTCCGACAGCCGACCTGTCTCCAAAGGTCTATTGCCGCCTCGGGCACCTTATGGTCGTTCTGCTGTGAGTCTAGTTTTCCAAATACGATGCATAACTGACAGTTAATTGTAACGTTCAGAGCCTTGTTAATGACGATGGAACACACAAATTGCGCTGGGATTCAATACATCGTCCTCCAGCCGACTTGTCTCCAACGGTCTATTGCTGCCTCGGGCACCTTATGGTCGTTCTCCTGTGAGTCTAGTTTTTCGAATCCGACGCAAAACTGACAGTTAATTCTAACGTTCAGATCCCTTAATGACGATGGAACACACAAATTGCGTCGCGATTCAATACATCGTCCTCCAGCCGACTTGTCTCCAAGGGTCTATTGCTGCCTCGGGCACCTTATGGTCGTTCTCCTGTGAGTCTAGTTTTTCGAATCCGACGCAAAACTGGCAGTTAATTGTAACGTTCTGAGCCTGTTAATGACTATGGAACACACAAATTGCGTCGCGATTCAATACGTCGTCCTCCAGCCGCTTTGTCTCCAAGGGTCTATTGCTGCCTCGGGCAACTTGTGGTCGTTCTCCTGTGAGTCTAGTTTTTCGAATCCGATGCAAAACTGGCAGTTAATTGTAACGTTCAGAGCCTGTTAATGACGATGGAACACAACAATTGCGTCGCGATTCAATACATCGTCCTCCAGCCGACTTGTCGCCGAGGTGCTATTGCTGCCCCGGGCACCTCTTGGTCGTCCTCCTAGGAGTGTAGTTTTTCGAATCCGGCACAAAACTGACAGTTAATTGTAACATTCAGAGCCTCCTAATGACGATGGAACACACAAATTGCGCTGCGATTCAATACATCGTCCTCGAGCCGACTTGTCTCCAAGGGTCTAGAGCTGCCTCGGACACCTTATGGTCGTTCTCCTGTGAGTCTAGATCTTCGAATCCGACGCAAAACTGACAGTTAATTGTAAGTTTCAGAGCCTGTTAATGACGATGGAACACACAAATTGCGTCGCGATTCAATACATCGTCCTCCAGCCGACTTGTCTCCAAGGATCTAGTGCTGCCTCGGGCACCTTATGGTCGTTCACCTGTGAGTCTAGTTTTTCGAAACCGACGCAAAACTGACAGTTAATTGTAACGTTCAGAGCCTGTTAATGACGATGGAACACACAAATTGCGTCGCGATTCAATACATCGTCCTCCAGCCGACTTGTCTCCAAGGGTCTAGTGCTGCCTCGGACACCTTATGGTCGTTCTCCTGTGAGTCTAGATTTATGAATCCGACGCAAAACTGACAGTTAATTGTAAGGTTCAGAGCCTCTTAATGACAATGGAACACACAAATTGCGTCGCGATTCAATACATCGTCCTCCGGCCGACCTGTCTCCAAGGGTCTATTGCTGCCTCGGGCACCTTATGGTCGATCTCCTGTGAGTCTAGATTTTCGAATCCGGCACAAAACTGACAGTTAATTTTAACGTTCAGAGCCTGTTAATGACGATGGAACACACAAATTGCGTCGCGATTCAATACATCGTCCTCAGGCCGACTTGTCTCCAAGGGTCTAGTGCTGCCTCGGACACCGTATGGTCGTTCTCCTGTCAGTCTAGATTTCCAAATCAGACGCAAAACTGACAGTTAATTGTAACGTTCAGAGCCTCTTAATGACAATGGAACACACAAATCGCGTCGCGATTCAATACATCGTCCTCCGGCCGACCTGTCTCCAAGGGTCTATTGCTGCCTCGGGCACCTTATGGTCGATCTCCTGTGAGTCTAGATTTTCGAATCCGACGCAAAACTGGCAGTTAATTGTAACGATCTGAGCCTGTTAATGACTATGGAACACACAAATTGCGTCGCGATTCAATACGTCGTCCTCCAGCCGCTTTGTCTCCAAGGGTCTATTGCTGCCTCGGGCAACTTGTGGTCGTTCTCCTGTGAGTCTAGTTTTTCGAATCCGACGCAAAACTGACAGTTAATTGTAACGTTCAGAGCCTGTTAATGACGATGGAACACACAAATTGCGTCGCGAATCAATACATCGTCCGACAGCCGACCTGTCTCCAAAGGTCTATTGCTGCCTCGGGCTTCTTATGGTCGCTCTGCTGTTAGTCTAGTTTTCCGAATACGACGCATAACTGACAGTTAATTGTAACGTTCAGAGCCTCTTAATGACGATGGAACACACAAATTGCGTCGCGATTCAATACATCGTCCTCCAGCCGACTTGTCGCCGAGGTACTATTGCTCCCCCGGGCACCTCTTGGTCGTGCTCCTAGGAGTGTAGTTTTTCGAATCCGGCACAAAACTGACAGTTAATTGTAACATTCAGAGCCTCCTAATGACGATGGAACACACAAATTGCGCTGCGATTCAATACATCGTCGTCCAGCCGACTTGTCTCCAAGGGTCTAGTGCTGCCTCGGACACCTTATGGTCGTTCTCCTGTGAGTCTAGATTTTCGAATCCGACGCAAAACTGACAGTTAATTGTAACGTTCAGAGCCTGTTAATGACGATAGAAAACACAAATTGCGTCGCGATTCAATACATCGTCCTCCAGCCGACTTGCCTCCAAGGGTGTAGTGCTGCCTCGGGCACCTTATGGTCGTCCTCCTGTGAGTCTAGATTTTCGAATCCGACGCAAAACTGACAGTTAATTGTAAGGTTCAGAGCCTGTTAATGACGATGGAACACACAAATTGCGTCGCGATTCAATACATCGTCCTCCGGCCGACCGGTCTCCAAGGGTCTATTGCTGCCTCGGGCACCTTATGGTCGATCTCCTGTGAGTCTAGATTTTTGAATCCGACGCAAAACTGACAGTTAATTGTAAGGTTCAGAGCCTCTTAATGACAATGGAACACACAAATTGCGTCGCGATTCAATACATCGTCCTCCGGCCGACCTGTCTCCAAGGGTCTATTGCTTCCTCGGGCACCTTATGGTCGTTCTCCTGTGAGTCTAGATCTTCGAATCCGACGCAAAACTGACAGTTAATTGTAAGTTTCAGAGCCTGGTAATGACGATGGAACACACAAATTGCGTCGCGATTCAATACATCGTCCTCCAGCCGACTTGTCTCCAAGAATCTAGTGCTGACTCGGGCACCTTATGTTCGTTCTTCTGTGAGTCTAGATTTTCGAATCCGACGCAAAACTTACAGTTAATTGTAAGGTTCAGAGCCTCTTAATGACAATGGAACACACAAATCGCGTCGCGATTCAATACATCGTCCTCCGGCCGACCTGTCACCAAGGGTCTATTGCTGCCTCGGGCACCTTATGGTCGATCTCCTGTGAGTCTAGATTTTCGAATCCGACGCAAAACTGACAGTTAATTGTATCGTTCAGAGCCTGTTAATGACGATGGAACACACAAATCGCGTCGCGATTCAATACATCGTCCTCCGGCCGACCTGTCTCCAAGGGTCTATTGCTGCCTCGGGCACCTTATGGTCGATCTCCTGTGAGTCTAGATTTTCGAATCCGACGCAAAACGGACAGTTAATTGTAAGGTTCAGAGCCTGTTAATGACGATGGAACACACAAATTGCGTCGCGATTCAATACATCGTCCTCCGGCCGACCTGTCTCCAAGGGTCTATTGCTGCCTCGGGCACCTTATGGTCGATCTCCTGTGAGTCTAGATTTTCGAATCCAACGCAAAACTGACAGTTAATTGAAACGTTCAGACCCTGTTAATGACGATGGAACACACAAATCGCGTCGCGATTCAATACATCGTCCTCCAGCCGACTTGTCTCCAAGGGTCTAGTGCTGCCTCGGGCACCTTATGGTCGTTCTCCTGTGAGTCTAGATTTTCGAATCCGACGCAAAACTGACAGTTAATTGTAACGTTCAGAGCCTGTTAATGACGATGGAACACACAAATCGCGTCGCGATTCAATACATCGTCCTCCGGCCGACCTGTCTCCAAGGGTCTATTGCTGCCTCGTGCACCTTATGGTCGATCTCCTGTGAGTCTAGATTTTCGAATCCGACGCAAAACTGACAGTTAATTGTATCGTTCAGAGCCTGTTAATGACGATGGAACACACAAATCGCGTCGCGATTCAATACATCGTCCTCCGGCCGACCTGTCTCCAAGGGTCTATTGCTGCCTCGTGCACCTTATGGTCGATCTCCTGTGAGTCTAGATTTTCGAATCCGACGCAAAACTGACAGTTAATTGTATCGTTCAGAGCCTGTTAATGACGATGGAACACACAAATCGCGTCGCGATTCAATACATCGTCCTCCGGCCGACCTGTCTCCAAGGGTCTAGTGCTGCCTCGGGCACCTTATGGTCGTTCTCCTGTGAGTCTAGATTTTCGAATCCGACGCAAAACTGACAGTTAATTGTAACGTTCAGAGCCTGTTAATGACGATGGAACACACAAATTGCGTCGCGATTCAATACATCGTCCTCTGGCCAACCTGTCTCCAAGGGTCTATTGCTGCCTCGGGCACCTTATGGTCGATCTCCTGTGAGTCTAGATTTTCGAATCCGACGCAAAACTGACATTTAATTGTAACGTTCAGAGCCTCTTAATGACGATGGAACACACAAATCCCGTCGCGATTCAATACATCGTCCTCCGGCCGACCTGTCTCCAAAGGTCTATTGCTTCCTCGGGCACCTTATGGTCGATCTCCTGTGAGTCTAGATATTCGAATCCGACGCAAAACTGACAGTTAATTGTAACGTTCAGAGCCTGTTAATGACGATGGAACAGACAAATCGCGTCGCGATTCAATACATCATCCTCCGGCCGACCTGTCTCCAAGGGTCTATTGCTGCCTCGGGCACCTTATGGTCGATCTCCTGTGAATCTAGATTTTCGAATCCGACGCAAAACTGACAGTTAATTGTAAGGTTCAGAGCCTGTTAATGACGATGGAACACACAAATTGCGTCGCGATTCAATACATCGTCCTCTAACCAACCTGTCTCCAAGGGTCTATTGCTGCCTCGGGCACCTTATGGTCGATCTCCTGTGAGTCTAGATTTTCGAATCCGACGCAAAACTGACAGTTAATTGTAACGTTCAGAGCCTGTTAATGACGATGGAACACACAAATTGCGTCGCGATTCAATACATCGTCCTCCTGCCGACTTGTCCCCAAGGGTCTAGTGCTGCCTCGGACACCTTATGGTCGTTCTCCTGTGAGTCTAGATTTTCGAATCCGACGCAAAACTGACAGTTAATTGTAAGGTTCAGAGCCTCTTAATGACAATGGAACACACAAATCGCGTCGCGATTCAATACATCGTCCTCCGGCCGACCTGTCTCCAAGGGTCTATTGCTGCCTCGGGCACCTTATGGTCGATCTCCTGTGAGTCTAGAATTTCGAATCCGACGCAAAACTGACAGTTAATCGTAACGTTCAGAGCCAGTTATTGACGGAACACACAAATCGCGTCGCAATTCAATACATCGTCCTCCGTCCGACCTGCCTCGGGCACCTTATGGTCGATCTCCTGTTAGTCTAGATTTTCGAATCCGACGCAAAGCTGACAGTTAATTGTAACGTTCAGAGCCTCTTAATGACGATGGAACACACAAATTGCGTCGCGATTCAATACATCGCCCTCCGGCCGACCTGTCTCCAAGGGTCTATTGCTGCCTCGGGCACCTTATGGTCGTTCTCCTTTGAGTCTAGACATTCGAATCCGACGCAAAACAGACAGTTAATTGTAAGGTTCAGAGCCTATTAATGACGATGGAACACACAAATTGCGTCGCGATTCAATACATCGTCCTCCAGCCGACTTGTCTCCAAGGGGCTAGTGCTGCCTCGGGCACCTTATGGTCGTTCTTCTGTGAGTCTAGATTTTCGAAACCGACGCAAAACTTACAGTTAATTGTAAGGTTCAGAGCCTCTTAATGACAATGGAACACACAAATCGCGTCGCGATTCAATACATCGTCCTCCGGCCGACCTGACTCCAAGGGTCTATTGCTGCCTCGGGCACCTTATGGTCGATCTCCTGTGAGTCTAGATTTTCGAATCCGACGCAAAACTGACAGTTAATTGTAACGTTCAGAGCCTGTTAATGACGATGGAACACAGAAATTGCGTCGCGATTCAATACATCGTCCTCCAGCCGACTTGTCTCCAAGGGTCTATTGCTGACTCAGACACCGTATGGTCGTTCTCCTGTGAGTCTAGATTTTCGAATCCGACGCAAAACTGACAGTTAATTGTAACGTTCAGAGCCTCTTAATGACAATGGAACACACAAATCGCGTCGCGATTCAATACATCGTCCTCCGGCCGACCTGTCTCCAAGGGTCTATTGCTGCCTCGGGCACCTTATGGTCGATCTCCTGTGAGTCTAGATTTTCGAATCCCACGCAAAACTGACATTTAATTGTAACGTTCAGAGCCTGTTAATCACGATGGAACGCACAAATTGCGTCGCGATTCAATACATCGTCCTCCAACCGACTTGTCTCAAAGGGTCTAGTGCTGCCTCGGGCACATTATGGTCGTTCTCCTGTGAGTCTAGCTTTTCGAATCTGACGCAAAACTGACAGTTAATTGTAACGTTCAGAGCCTGTTAATGACTATGGAACACACAAATTGCGTCGCGATTCAATACATCGTCCTCCAGCCCCCTTGTCTAAAAGGGTCTATTGCTGCCTCGGGCACTTTTTGGTCGTTCTCCTGTGAGTCTAGTTTTTCGTATCCGACGCAAAACTGACAGTTAATTGTAACGTTCAGAGCCTCTTAATGACGATGGACACACAAATTGCGTCGCGAATCAATACATCGTCCGACAGCAACCCTGTCTCCAAGGGTCTATTGCTGCCTAGGGCACCTTATGGTCGATCTCCTGTGAGTCTAGTTTTTCGAATCCGACGCAAAACTGACAGTTAATTGTAACGTTCGCAGCCTCTTAATGACGATGGAACACACAAATTGCGTCGAGATTCAATACATCGTCCGACAGCCGACCTGTCTCCAAAGGTCTATTGCTGCCTCGGGCACCTTATGGTCGTTCTGCTGTGAGTCTAGTTTTCCAAATACGACTCATAACTGACAGTTACTTGTAACATTCAGAGCCTTGGTAATGACGATGGAACACACAAATTGCGCTGGGATTCAATACATCGTCCTCCAGCCGACTTGTTTCCAAGGGTCTATTGCTGCCTCGGGCACCTCATGGTCGTTCTCCTGTGAGTCAAGTTTTTCGAATCCGACGGAAAACTGACAGTTAATTGTAACGTTCAGAGCCTCTTAATGACGATGGAACACACAAATTGCGTCGCGATTGAATACATCGTCCTCCAGCCGACTTGTCTCCAAGGGTCTATTGCTGCCTCGGGCACCTTATGGTCGTTCTCCTGTGAGTCTAGTTTTTCCAATCCGACGCAAAACTGGCAGTTAATTGTAACGTTCTGAGCCTGTTAATGACTATGGAACACACAAATTGCGTCGCGATTCAATACGTCGTCCTCCAGCCGCTTTGTCTCCAAGGGTCTATTGCTGCCTCGGGCAACTTGTGGTCGTTCTCCTGTGAGTCTAGTTTTTCGAATCCGACGCAAAACTGACAGTTAATTGTAACGTTCAGAGCCTCTTAATGACGATGGAACACACAAATTGCGTCGCGAATCAATACATCGTCCGACAGCCGACCTGTCTCCAAAGGTCTATTGCTGCCTCGGGCTCCTTATGGTCGCTCTGCTGTTAGTCTAGTTTTCCGAATACGACGCATAACTGACAGTTAATTGTAACGTTCAGAGCCTCTTAATGACGATGGAACACACAAATTGCGTCGCGATTCAATACATCGTCCTCCAGCCGACTTGTCGCCGAGGTACTATTGTTGCCCCGGGCACCTCTTGGTCGTCCTCCTAGGAGTGTAGTTTTTCGAATCCGGCACAAAACTGACAGTTAATTGTAACATTTAGAGCCTCTTAATGACGATGGAACACACAAGTTGCGCTGCGATTCAATACATCGTCTTCCAGCCGACTTGTCTCCAAGGGTCTAGTGCTGCCTCGGACACCTTATGGTCGTTCTCCTGTGAGTCTAGATTTCTGAATCCGACGCAAAGCTGACAGTTAATTGTAACGTTCAGAGCCTCTTAATGACGATGGAACACACAAATTGCGTCGCGATTCAATACATCGCCCTCCGGCCGACCTGTCTCCAAGGGTCTATTGCTGCCTCGGGCACCTTATGGTCGTTCTCCTGTGAGTCTAGACATTCGAATCCGACGCAAAACAGACAGTTAATTGTAAGGTTCAGAGCCTATTAATGACGATGGAACACACAAATTGCGTCGCGATTCAATACATCGTCCTCCAGCCGACTTGTCTCCAAGGGGCTAGTGCTGCCTCGGGCACCTTATGGTCGTTCTTCTGTGAGTCTAGATTTTCGAAACCGACGCAAAACTTACAGTTAATTGTAAGGTTCAGAGCCTCTTAATGACAATGGAACACACAAATCGCGTCGCGATTCAATACATCGTCCTCCGGCCGACCTGACTCCAAGGGTCTATTGCTGCCTCGGGCACCTTATGGTCGATCTCCTGTGAGTCTAGATTTTCGAATCCGACGCAAAACTGACAGTTAATTGTAACGTTCAGAGCCTGTTAATGACGATGGAACACAGAAATTGCGTCGCGATTCAATACATCGTCCTCCAGCCGACTTGTCTCCAAGGGTCTATTGCTGACTCAGACACCGTATGGTCGTTCTCCTGTGAGTCTAGATTTTCGAATCCGACGCAAAACTGACAGTTAATTGTAACGTTCAGAGCCTCTTAATGACAATGGAACACACAAATCGCGTCGCGATTCAATACATCGTCCTCCGGCCGACCTGTCTCCAAGGGTCTATTGCTGCCTCGGGCACCTTATGGTCGATCTCCTGTGAGTCTAGATTTTCGAATCCCACGCAAAACTGACATTTAATTGTAACGTTCAGAGCCTGTTAATCACGATGGAACGCACAAATTGCGTCGCGATTCAATACATCGTCCTCCAACCGACTTGTCTCAAAGGGTCTAGTGCTGCCTCGGGCACATTATGGTCGTTCTCCTGTGAGTCTAGCTTTTCGAATCTGACGCAAAACTGACAGTTAATTGTAACGTTCAGAGCCTGTTAATGACTATGGAACACACAAATTGCGTCGCGATTCAATACATCGTCCTCCAGCCCCCTTGTCTAAAAGGGTCTATTGCTGCCTCGGGCACTTTTTGGTCGTTCTCCTGTGAGTCTAGTTTTTCGTATCCGACGCAAAACTGACAGTTAATTGTAACGTTCAGAGCCTCTTAATGACGATGGACACACAAATTGCGTCGCGAATCAATACATCGTCCGACAGCAACCCTGTCTCCAAGGGTCTATTGCTGCCTAGGGCACCTTATGGTCGATCTCCTGTGAGTCTAGTTTTTCGAATCCGACGCAAAACTGACAGTTAATTGTAACGTTCGCAGCCTCTTAATGACGATGGAACACACAAATTGCGTCGAGATTCAATACATCGTCCGACAGCCGACCTGTCTCCAAAGGTCTATTGCTGCCTCGGGCACCTTATGGTCGTTCTGCTGTGAGTCTAGTTTTCCAAATACGACTCATAACTGACAGTTACTTGTAACATTCAGAGCCTTGGTAATGACGATGGAACACACAAATTGCGCTGGGATTCAATACATCGTCCTCCAGCCGACTTGTTTCCAAGGGTCTATTGCTGCCTCGGGCACCTCATGGTCGTTCTCCTGTGAGTCAAGTTTTTCGAATCCGACGGAAACTGACAGTTAATTGTAACGTTCAGAGCCTCTTAATGACGATGGAACACACAAATTGCGTCGCGATTGAATACATCGTCCTCCAGCCGACTTGTCTCCAAGGGTCTATTGCTGCCTCGGGCACCTTATGGTCGTTCTCCTGTGAGTCTAGTTTTTCCAATCCGACGCAAAACTGGCAGTTAATTGTAACGTTCTGAGCCTGTTAATGACTATGGAACACACAAATTGCGTCGCGATTCAATACGTCGTCCTCCAGCCGCTTTGTCTCCAAGGGTCTATTGCTGCCTCGGGCAACTTGTGGTCGTTCTCCTGTGAGTCTAGTTTTTCGAATCCGACGCAAAACTGACAGTTAATTGTAACGTTCAGAGCCTCTTAATGACGATGGAACACACAAATTGCGTCGCGAATCAATACATCGTCCGACAGCCGACCTGTCTCCAAAGGTCTATTGCTGCCTCGGGCTCCTTATGGTCGCTCTGCTGTTAGTCTAGTTTTCCGAATACGACGCATAACTGACAGTTAATTGTAACGTTCAGAGCCTCTTAATGACGATGGAACACACAAATTGCGTCGCGATTCAATACATCGTCCTCCAGCCGACTTGTCGCCGAGGTACTATTGTTGCCCCGGGCACCTCTTGGTCGTCCTCCTAGGAGTGTAGTTTTTCGAATCCGGCACAAAACTGACAGTTAATTGTAACATTTAGAGCCTCTTAATGACGATGGAACACACAAGTTGCGCTGCGATTCAATACATCGTCTTCCAGCCGACTTGTCTCCAAGGGTCTAGTGCTGCCTCGGACACCTTATGGTCGTTCTCCTGTGAGTCTAGATTTCCGAATCCGACGCAAAACTGACAGTTAATTGTAACGTTCAGAGCCTGTTAATGACGATGGAAAACACAAATTGCGTCGCGATTCAATACATCGTCCTCCAGCCGACTTGCCTCCAAGGGTCTAGTGCTGCCTCGGGCACCTTATGGTCGTTCTCCTGTGAGTCTAGATTTTCGAATCCGACGCGAAAATGACAGTTAATTGTAACGTTCAGAGCCTGTTAATGACGATGGAACACAACAATTGCGTCGCGATTCAATACATCGTCCTCCAGCCGACTTGTCTCCAAGGGTCTAGTGCTGCCTCGGACACCTTATGGTCGTTCTCCTGTGAGTCTAGATTTTCGAATCCGACGCAAAACTGACAGTTAATTGTAACGTTCAGAGCCTCTTAATGACGATGGAACACACAAATCGCGTCGCGATTCAATACATCCTCCTCCGACCGACCTGTCTCCAAGGGTCTATTGCTGCCTAGGGCACCTTATGGTCGATCTCCTGTGAGTCTAGTTTTTCGAATCCGACGCAAAACTGACAGTTAATTGTAACGTTCACAGCCTCTTAATGACGATGGAACACACAAATTCCGTCGAGATTCAATACATCGTCCGACAGCCGACCTGTCTCCAAAGGTCTATTGCTTCCTCGGGCACCTTATGGTCGTTCTGCTGTGAGTCTAGTTTTCCAAATACGATGCATAACTGACAGTTAATTGTAACGTTCAGAGCCTTGTTAATGACGATGGAACACACAAATTGCGCTTGGATTCAATACATCGTCCTCCAGCCGACTTGTCTCCAACGGTCTATTGCTGCCTCGGGCACCTTATGGTCGTTCTCCTGTGAGTCTAGTTTTTCGAATCCGACGCAAAACTGACAGTTAATTGTAACGTTCAGAGCCCTTAATGACGATGGAACACACAAATTTCGTCGCGATTCAATACATCGTCCTCCAGCCGACTTGTCTCCAAGGGTCTATTGCTGCCTCGGGCACCTTATGGTCGTTCTCCTGTGAGTCTAGTTTTTCGAATCCGACGCAAAACTGGCAGTTAATTGTAACGTTCTGAGCCTGTTAATGACTATGGAACACACAAATTGCGTCGCGATTCAATACATCGTCATCCGGCCGACCTGTCTCCAAGGGTCTATTGCTGCCTCGGGCACCTTATGGTCGATCTCCTGTGAGTCTAGATTTTCGAATCCGGCACAAAACTGACAGTTAATTGTAACGTTCAGAGCCTGTTAATGACGATGGAACACACAAATTGCGTCGCGATTCAATACATCGTCCTCACGCCGACTTGTCTCCAAGGGTCTAGTGCTGCCTCGGACACCGAATGGTCGTTCTCCTGTGAGTCTAGATTTCCAAATCAGACGCAAAACTGACAGTTAATTGTAACGTTCAGAGCCTCTTAATGACAATGGAACACACAAATCGCGTCGCGATTCAATACATCGTCCTCCGGCCGACCTGTCTCCAAGGGTCTATTGCTGCCTCGGGCACCTTATGGTCGATCTCCTGTGAGTCTAGATTTTCGAATCCGACGCAAAACTGGCAGTTAATTGTAACGATCTGAGCCTGTTAATGACTATGGAACACACAAATTGCGTCGCGATTCAATACGTCGTCCTCCAGCCGCTTTGTCTCCAAGGGTCTATTGCTGCCTCGGGCAACTTGTGGTCGTTCTCCTGTGAGTCTAGTTTTTCGAATCCGACGCAAAACTGACAGTTAATTGTAACGTTCAGAGCCTGTTAATGACGATGGAACACACAAATTGCGTCGCGAATCAATACATCGTCCGACAGCCGACCTGTCTCCAAAGGTCTATTGCTGCCTCGGGCTCCTTATGGTCGCTCTGCTGTTAGTCTAGTTTTCCGAATACGACGCATAACTGACAGTTAATTGTAACGTTCAGAGCCTCTTAATGACGGTGGAACACACAAATTGCGTCGCGATTCAATACATCGTCCTCCGGCCGACCTGTCTCCAAGGGTCTATTGCTGACTCGGGCACCTTGTGTTCGTTCTTCTGTGAGTCTAGATTTTCGAATCCGACGCAAAACTTACAGTTAATTGTAAGGTTCAGAGCCTCTTAATGACAATGGAACACACAAATCGCGTCGCGATTCAATACATCGTCCTCCGGCCGACCTGTCACCAAGGGTCTATTGCTGCCTCGGGCACCTTATGGTCGATCTCCTGTGAGTCTAGATTTTCGAATCCGACGCAAAACTGACAGTTAATTGTATCGTTCAGAGCCTGTTAATGACGATGGAACACACAAATCGCGTCGCGATTCAATACATCGTCCTCCGGCCGACCTGTCTCCAAGGGTCTATTGCTGCCTCGGGCACCTTATGGTCGATCTCCTGTGAGTCTAGATTTTCGAATCCGACGCAAAACGGACAGTTAATTGTAAGGTTCAGAGCCTGTTAATGACGATGGAACACACAAATTGCGTCGCGATTCAATACATCGTCCTCCGGCCGACCTGTCTCCAAGGGTCTATTGCTGCCTCGGGCACCTTATGGTCGATCTCCTGTGAGTCTAGATTTTCGAATCCAACGCAAAACTGACAGTTAATTGAAACGTTCAGACCCTGTTAATGACGATGGAACACACAAATCGCGTCGCGATTCAATACATCGTCCTCCAGCCGACTTGTCTCCAAGGGTCTAGTGCTGCCTCGGGCACCTTATGGTCGTTCTCCTGTGAGTCTAGATTTTCGAATCCGACGCAAAACTGACATTTAATTGTAACGTTCAGAGCCTCTTAATGACGATGGAACACACAAATCCCGTCGCGATTCAATACATCGTCCTCCGGCCGACCTGTCTCCAAGGGTCTATTGCTGCCTCGTGCACCTTATGGTCGATCTCCTGTGAGTCTAGATTTTCGAATCCGACGCAAAACTGACAGTTAATTGTATCGTTCAGAGCCTGTTAATGACGATGGAACACACAAATCGCGTCGCGATTCAATACATCGTCCTCCGGCCGACCTGTCTCCAAGGGTCTATTGCTGCCTCGGGCACCTTATGGTCGATCTCCTGTGAGTCTAGATTTTCGAATCCGACGCAAAACTGACAGTTAATTGTAAGGTTCAGAGCCTGTTAATGACGATGGAACACACAAATTGCGTCGCGATTCAATACATCGTCCTCCGGCCGACCTGTCTCCAAGGGTCTATTGCTGCCTCGGGCACCTTATGGTCTATCTCCTGTGAGTCTAGATTTTCGAATCCAACGCAAAACTGACAGTTAATTGAAACGTTCAGAGCCTGTTAATGACGATGGAACACACAAATCGCGTCGCGATTCAATACATCGTCCTCCAGCCGACTTGTCTCCAAGGGTCTAGTGCTGCCTCGGGCACCTTATGGTCGTTCTCCTGTGAGTCTAGATTTTCGAATCCGACGCAAAACTGACAGTTAATTGTAACGTTCAGAGCCTCTTAATGACGATGGAACACACAAATTGCGTCGCGATTCAATACATCGTCCTCTGGCCAACCTGTCTCCAAGGGTCTATTGCTGCCTCGGGCACCTTATGGTCGATCTCCTGTGAGTCTAGATTTTCGAATCCGACGCAAAACTGACATTTAATTGTAACGTTCAGAGCCTCTTAATGACGATGGAACACACAAATCCCGTCGCGATTCAATACATCGTCCTCCGGCCGACCTGTCTCCAAAGGTCTATTGCTTCCTCGGGCACCTTATGGTCGATCTCCTGTGAGTCTAGATTTTCGAATCCGACGCAAAACTGACAGTTAATTGTAACGTTCAGAGCCTGTTAATGACGATGGAACAGACAAATCGCGTCGCGATTCAATACATCATCCTCCGGCCGACCTGTCTCCAAGGGTCTATTGCTGCCTCGGGCACCTTATGGTCGATCTCCTGTGAATCTAGATTTTCGAATCCGACGCAAAACTGACAGTTAATTGTAAGGTTCAGAGCCTGTTAATGACGATGGAACACACAAATTGCGTCGCGATTCAATACATCGTCCTCTAACCAACCTGTCTCCAAGGGTCTATTGCTGCCTCGGGCACCTTATGGTCGATCTCCTGTGAGTCTAGATTTTCGAATCCGACGCAAAACTGACAGTTAATTGTAACGTTCAGAGCCTGTTAATGACGATGGAACACACAAATTGCGTCGCGATTCAATACATCGTCCTCCTGCCGACTTGTCCCCAAGGGTCTAGTGCTGCCTCGGACACCTTATGGTCGTTCTCCTGTGAGTCTAGATTTTCGAATCCGACGCAAAACTGACAGTTAATTGTAAGGTTCAGAGCCTCTTAATGACAATGGAACACACAAATCGCGTCGCGATTCAATACATCGTCCTCCGGCCGACCTGTCTCCAAGGGTCTATTGCTGCCTCGGGCACCTTATGGTCGATCTCCTGTGAGTCTAGAATTTCGAATCCGACGCAAAACTGACAGTTAATCGTAACGTTCAGAGCCAGTTATTGACGGAACACACAAATCGCGTCGCAATTCAATACATCGTCCTCCGTCCGACCTGCCTCGGGCACCTTATGGTCGATCTCCTGTTAGTCTAGATTTTCGAATCCGACGCAAAGCTGACAGTTAATTGTAACGTTCAGAGCCTCTTAATGACGATGGAACACACAAATTGCGTCGCGATTCAATACATCGCCCTCCGGCCGACCTGTCTCCAAGGGTCTATTGCTGCCTCGGGCACCTTATGGTCGTTCTCCTTTGAGTCTAGACATTCGAATCCGACGCAAAACAGACAGTTAATTGTAAGGTTCAGAGCCTATTAATGACGATGGAACACACAAATTGCGTCGCGATTCAATACATCGTCCTCCAGCCGACTTGTCTCCAAGGGGCTAGTGCTGCCTCGGGCACCTTATGGTCGTTCTTCTGTGAGTCTAGATTTTCGAAACCGACGCAAAACTTACAGTTAATTGTAAGGTTCAGAGCCTCTTAATGACAATGGAACACACAAATCGCGTCGCGATTCAATACATCGTCCTCCGGCCGACCTGACTCCAAGGGTCTATTGCTGCCTCGGGCACCTTATGGTCGATCTCCTGTGAGTCTAGATTTTCGAATCCGACGCAAAACTGCCAGTTAATTGTAACGTTCAGAGCCTGTTAATGACGATGGAACACAGAAATTGCGTCGCGATTCAATACATCGTCCTCCAGCCGACTTGTCTCCAAGGGTCTATTGCTGACTCAGACACCGTATGGTCGTTCTCCTGTGAGTCTAGATTTTCGAATCCGACGCAAAACTGACAGTTAATTGTAACGTTCAGAGCCTCTTAATGACAATGGAACACACAAATCGCGTCGCGATTCAATACATCGTCCTCCGGCCGACCTGTCTCCAAGGGTCTATTGCTGCCTCGGGCACCTTATGGTCGATCTCCTGTGAGTCTAGATTTTCGAATCCCACGCAAAACTGACATTTAATTGTAACGTTCAGAGCCTGTTAATCACGATGGAACGCACAAATTGCGTCGCGATTCAATACATCGTCCTCCAACCGACTTGTCTCAAAGGGTCTAGTGCTGCCTCGGGCACATTATGGTCGTTCTCCTGTGAGTCTAGCTTTTCGAATCTGACGCAAAACTGACAGTTAATTGTAACGTTCAGAGCCTGTTAATGACTATGGAACACACAAATTGCGTCGCGATTCAATACATCGTCCTCCAGCCCCCTTGTCTAAAAGGGTCTATTGCTGCCTCGGGCACTTTATGGTCGTTCTCCTGTGAGTCTAGTTTTTCGTATCCGACGCAAAACTGACAGTTAATTGTAACGTTCAGAGCCTCTTAATGACGATGGACACACAAATTGCGTCGCGAATCAATACATCGTCCGACAGCAACCCTGTCTCCAAGGGTCTATTGCTGCCTAGGGCACCTTATGGTCGATCTCCTGTGAGTCTAGTTTTTCGAATCCGACGCAAAACTGACAGTTAATTGTAACGTTCGCAGCCTCTTAATGACGATGGAACACACAAATTGCGTCGAGATTCAATACATCGTCCGACAGCCGACCTGTCTCCAAAGGTCTATTGCTGCCTCGGGCACCTTATGGTCGTTCTGCTGTGAGTCTAGTTTTCCAAATACGACTCATAACTGACAGTTAATTGTAACATTCAGAGCCTTGGTAATGACGATGGAACACACAAATTGCGCTGGGATTCAATACATCGTCCTCCAGCCGACTTGTTTCCAAGGGTCTATTGCTGCCTCGGGCACCTCATGGTCGTTCTCCTGTGAGTCAAGTTTTTCGAATCCGACGGAAAACTGACAGTTAATTGTAACGTTCAGAGCCTCTTAATGACGATGGAACACACAAATTGCGTCGCGATTGAATACATCGTCCTCCAGCCGACTTGTCTCCAAGGGTCTATTGCTGCCTCGGGCACCTTATGGTCGTTCTCCTGTGAGTCTAGTTTTTCCAATCCGACGCAAAACTGGCAGTTAATTGTAACGTTCTGAGCCTGTTAATGACTATGGAACACACAAATTGCGTCGCGATTCAATACGTCGTCCTCCAGCCGCTTTGTCTCCAAGGGTCTATTGCTGCCTCGGGCAACTTGTGGTCGTTCTCCTGTGAGTCTAGTTTTTCGAATCCGACGCAAAACTGACAGTTAATTGTAACGTTCAGAGCCTCTTAATGACGATGGAACACACAAATTGCGTCGCGAATCAATACATCGTCCGACAGCCGACCTGTCTCCAAAGGTCTATTGCTGCCTCGGGCTCCTTATGGTCGCTCTGCTGTTAGTCTAGTTTTCCGAATACGACGCATAACTGACAGTTAATTGTAACGTTCAGAGCCTCTTAATGACGATGGAACACACAAATTGCGTCGCGATTCAATACATCGTCCTCCAGCCGACTTGTCGCCGAGGTACTATTGTTGCCCCGGGCACCTCTTGGTCGTCCTCCTAGGAGTGTAGTTTTTCGAATCCGGCACAAAACTGACAGTTAATGTAACATTTAGAGCCTCTTAATGACGATGGAACACACAAGTTGCGCTGCGATTCAATACATCGTCTTCCAGCCGACTTGTCTCCAAGGGTCTAGTGCTGCCTCGGACACCTTATGGTCGTTCTCCTGTGAGTCTAGATTTCCGAATCCGACGCAAAACTGACAGTTAATTGTAACGTTCAGAGCCTGTTAATGACGATGGAAAACACAAATTGCGTCGCGATTCAATACATCGTCCTCCAGCCGACTTGCCTCCAAGGGTCTAGTGCTGCCTCGGGCACCTTATGGTCGTTCTCCTGTGAGTCTAGATTTTCGAATCCGACGCAAAACTGACAGTTAATTGTAACGTTCAGAGCCTGTTAATGACGATGGAACACAACAATTGCGTCGCGATTCAATACATCGTCCTCCAGCCGACTTGTCTCCAAGGGTCTAGTGCTGCCTCGGACACCTTATGGCCGTTCTCCTGTGAGTCTAGATTTTTGAATCCGACGCAAAACTGACAGTTAATTGTAACGTTCAGAGCCTCTTAATGACGATGGAACACACAAATCGCGTCGCGATTCAATACATCCTCCTCCGACCGACCTGTCTCCAAGGGTCTATTGCTGCCTAGGGCACCTTATGGTCGATCTCCTGTGAGTCTAGTTTTTCGAATCCGACGCAAAACTGACAGTTAATTGTAACGTTCACAGCCTCTTAATGACGATGGAACACACAAATTCCGTCGAGATTCAATACATCGTCCGACAGCCGACCTGTCTCCAAAGGTCTATTGCTTCCTCGGGCACCTTATGGTCGTTCTGCTGTGAGTCTAGTTTTCCAAATACGATGCATAACTGACAGTTAATTGTAA
Organism: Schistocerca nitens; assembly: GCF_023898315.1. Classification (NCBI taxonomy): domain Eukaryota; kingdom Metazoa; phylum Arthropoda; class Insecta; order Orthoptera; family Acrididae; genus Schistocerca; species Schistocerca nitens. The sequence goes on along the minus strand of NC_064618.1, from coordinate 2,883,958 downwards.
CGTTCAGAGCCTTGTTAATGACGATGGAACACACAAATTGCGCTGGGATTCAATACATCGTCCTCCAGCCGACTTGTCTCCAACGGTCTATTGCTGCCTCGGGCACCTTATGGTCGTTCTCCTGTGAGTCTAGTTTTTCGAATCCGACGCAAAACTGACAGTTAATTCTAACGTTCAGAGCCCTTAATGACGATGGAACACACAAATTGCGTCGCGATTCAATACATCGTCCTCCAGCCGACTTGTCTCCAAGGGTCTATTGCTGCCTCGGGCACCTTATGGTCGTTCTCCTGTGAGTCTAGTTTTTCGAATCCGACGCAAAACTGGCAGTTAATTGTAACGTTCTGAGCCTGTTAATGACTATGGAACACACAAATTGCGTCGCGATTCAATACGTCGTCCTCCAGCCGCTTTGTCTCCAAGGGTCTATTGCTGCCTCGGGCAACTTGTGGTCGTTCTCCTGTGAGTCTAGTTTTTCGAATCCGACGCAAAACTGGCAGTTAATTGTAACGTTCAGAGCCTGTTAATGACGATGGAACAGAACAATTGCGTCGCGATTCAATACATCGTCCTCCAGCCGACTTGTCGCCGAGGTACTATTGCTGCCCCGGGCACCTCTTGGTTGTCCTCCTAGGAGTGTAGTTTTTCGAATCCGGCACAAAACTGACAGTTAATTGTAACATTCAGAGCCTCCTAATGACGATGGAACACACAAATTGCGCTGCGATTCAATACATCGTCCTCGAGCCGACTTGTCTCCAAGGGTCTAGTGCTGCCTCGGACACCTTATGGTCGTTCTCCTGTGAGTCTAGATCTTCGAATCCGACGCAAAACTGACAGTTAATTGTAAGTTTCAGAGCCTGTTAATGACGATGGAACACACAAATTGCGTCGCGATTCAATACATCGTCCTCCAGCCGACTTGTCTCCAAGGATCTAGTGCTGCCTCGGGCACCTTATGGTCGTTCTCCTGTGAGTCTAGTTTTTCGAATCCGACGCAAAACTGACAGTTAATTGTAACGTTCAGAGCCTGTTAATGACGATGGAACACACAAATTGCGTCGCGATTCAATACATCGTCCTCCAGCCGACTTGTCTCCAAGGGTCTAGTGCTGCCTCGGACACCTTATGGTCGTTCTCCTGTGAGTCTAGATTTATGAATCCGACGCAAAACTGACAGTTAATTGTAACGTTCAGAGCCTCTTAATGACGGTGGAACACACAAATTGCGTCGCGATTCAATACATCGTCCTCCAGCCGACTTGTCGCCGAGGTACTATTGCTCCCCCGGGCACCTCTTGGTCGTGCTCCTAGGAGTGTAGTTTTTCCAATCCGGCACAAAACTGACAGTTAATTGTAACATTCACAGCCTCCTAATGACGATGGAACACACAAATTGCGCTGCGATTCAATACATCGTCCTCCAGCCGACTTGTCTCCAAGGGTCTAGTGCTGCCTCGGACACCTTATGGTCGTTCTCCTGTGAGTCTAGATTTTCGAATCCGACGCAAAACTGACAGTTAATTGTAACGTTCAGAGCCTGTTAATGACGATAGAAAACACAAATTGCGTCGCGATTCAATACATCGTCCTCCAGCCGACTTGCCTCCAAGGGTCTAGTGCTGCCTCGGGCACCTTATGGTCGTCCTCCTGTGAGTCTAGATTTTCGAATCCGACGCAAAACTGACAGTTAATTGTAAGGTTCAGAGCCTGTTAATGACGATGGAACACACAAATTGCGTCGCGATTCAATACATCGTCCTCCGGCCGACCTGTCTCCAAGGGTCTATTGCTGCCTCGGGCACCTTATGGTCGATCTCCTGTGAGTCTAGATTTTTGAATCCGACGCAAAACTGACAGTTAATTGTAAGGTTCAGAGCCTCTTAATGACAATGGAACACACAAATTGCGTCGCGATTCAATACATCGTCCTCCGGCCGACCTGTCTCCAAGGGTCTATTGCTTCCTCGGGCACCTTATGGTCGTTCTCCTGTGAGTCTAGATCTTCGAATCCGACGCAAAACTGACAGTTAATTGTAAGTTTCAGAGCCTGTTAATGACGATGGAACACACAAATTGCGTCGCGATTCAATACATCGTCCTCCAGCCGACTTGTCTCCAAGTATCTAGTGCTGACTCGGGCACCTTATGTTCGTTCTTCTGTGAGTCTAGATTTTCGAATCCGACGCAAAACTTACAGTTAATTGTAAGGTTCAGAGCCTCTTAATGACAATGGAACACACAAATCGCGTCGCGATTCAATACATCGTCCTCAGGCCGACTTGTCTCCAAGGGTCTAGTGCTGCCTCGGACACCGTATGGTCGTTCTCCTGTGAGTCTAGATTTTCAAATCAGACGCAAAACTGACAGTTAATTGTAACGTTCAGAGCCTCTTAATGACAATGGAACACACAAATCGCGTCGCGATTCAATACATCGTCCTCCGGCCGACCTGTCTCCAAGGGTCTATTCCTGCCTCGGGCACCTTATGGTCGATCTCCTGTGAGTCTAGATTTTCGAATCCGACGCAAAACTGACATTTAATTGTAACGTTCAGAGCCTCTTAATGACGGTGGAACACACAAATCCCGTCGCGATTCAATACATCGTCCTCCGGCCGACCTGTCTCCAAGGGTCTATTGCTGCCTCGTGCACCTTATGGTCGATCTCCTGTGAGTCTAGATTTTCGTATCCGACGCAAAACTGACAGTTAATTGTATCGTTCAGAGCCTGTTAATGACGATGGAACACACAAATTGCGTCGCGATTCAATACATCGTCCTCCGGCCGACCTGTCTCCAAGGGTCTATTGCTGCCTCGGGCACCTTATGGTCGATCTCCTGTGAGTCTAGATTTTCGAATCCGACGCAAAACTGACAGTTAATTGTAAGGTTCAGAGCCTGTTAATGACGATGGAACACACAAATTGCGTCGCGATTCAATACATCGTCCTCCGGCCGACCTGTCTCCAAGGGTCTATTGCTGCCTCGGGCACCTTATGGTCGATCTCCTGTGAGTCTAGATTTTCGAATCCAACGCAAAACTGACAGTTAATTGAAACGTTCAGAGCCTGTTAATGACGATGGAACACACAAATCGCGTCGCGATTCAATACATCGTCCTCCAGCCGACTTGTCTCCAAGGGTCTAGTGCTGCCTCGGGCACCTTATGGTCGTTCTCCTGTGAGTCTAGATTTTCGAATCCGACGCAAAACTGACAGTTAATTGTAAGGTTCAGAGCCTGTTAATGACGATGGAACACACAAATTGCGTCGCGATTCAATACATCGTCCTCTGGCCAACCTGTCTCCAAGGGTCTATTGCTGCCTCGGGCACCTTATGGTCGTTCTCCTGTGAGTCTAGACTTTCGAATCCGACGCAAAACTGACAGTTAATTGTAAGGTTCAGAGCCTGTTAATGACAATGGAACACACAAATTGCGTCGCGATTCAATACATCGTCCTCCAGCCGACTTGTCTCCAAGGGTCTTGTGCTGCCTCGGACACCGTATGGTCGTTCTCCTGTGAGTCTAGATTTTCGAATCCGACGCAAAACTGACAGTTAATTGTAACGTTCAAAGCCTCTTAATGACAATGGAACACACAAATCGCGTCGCGAATCAATACATCGTCCTCCGGCCGACCTGTCTCCAAGGGTCTATTGCTGCCTCGGGCACCTTATGGTCGATCTCCTGTGAGTCTAGATTTTCGAATCCGACGCAAAACTGTCATTTAATTGTAAGGTTCAGATCCTCTTAATGACGATGGAACACACAAATCCCGTCGCGATTCAATACATCGTCCTCCGGCCGACCTGTCTCCAAGGGTCTATTGCTTCCTCGGGCACCTTATGGTCGATCTCCTGTGAGTCTAGATTTTCGAATCCGACGCAAAACTGACAGTTAATTGTAACGTTCAGAGCCTGTTAATGACGATGGAACACACAAATGGCGTCGCGATTCAATACATCGTCCTCCGGCCGACCTGTCTCCAAGGGTCTATTGCTGCCTCGGGCACCTTATGGTCGATCTCCTGTGAGTCTAGATTTTCGAATCCGACGCAAAACTGACAGTTAATTGTAAGGTTCAGAGCCTGTTAATGACGATGGAACACACAAATTGCGTCGCGATTCAATACATCGTCCTCTGGCCAACCTGTCTCTGAGGGTCTATTGCTGCCTCGGGCACCTTATGGTCGATCTCCTGTGAGTCTAGATTTTCGAATCCGACGCAAAACTGACAGTTAATTGTAACGTTCAGAGCCTGTTAATGACGATGGAACACACAAATTGCGTCGCGATTCAATAGATCGTCCTCCAGCCGACTTGTCCCCAAGGGTCTAGTGCTGCCTCGGACACCTTATGGTCGTTCTCCTGTGAGTCTAGATTTTCGAATCCGACGCAAAACTGACAGTTAATTGTAAGGTTCAGAGCCTCTTAATGACAATGGAACACACAAATCGCGTCGCGATTCAATACATCGTCCTCCGGCCGACCTGTCTCCAAGGGTCTATTGCTGCCTCGGGCACCTTATGGTCGATCTCCTGTGAGTCTAGATTTTCGAATCCGACGCAAAATTGACAGTTAATTGTAACGTTCAGAGCCAGTTATTGACGGAACACACAAATCGCGTCGCAATTCAATACATCGTCCTCCGGCCGACCTGCCTCGGGCACCTTATGGTCGATCTCCTGTGAGTCTAGATTTTCGAATCCGACGCAAAACTGACAGTTAATTGTAAGGTTCAGAGCCTGTTAATGACGATGGAACACACAAATTGCGTCGCGATTCAATACATCGTCCTCCAGCCGACTTGTCTCCAAGGGGCTAGTGCTGCCTCGGGCACCTTATGGTCGATCTCCTGTGAGTCTAGATTTTCGAATCCGACGCAAAACTGACAGTTAATTGTAACGTTCAGAGCCTGTTAATGACGATGGAACACACAAATCCCGTCGCGATTCAATACATCGTCCTCCGGCCGACCTGTCTCCAAGGGTCTATTGCTGCCTCGGGCACCTTATGGTCGATCTCCTGTGAGTCTAGATTTTCGAATCAGACGCAAAACTGACAGTTAATTGTAACGTTCAGAGCCTGTTAATGACTATGGAACACACAAATTGCGTCGCGATTCAATACATCGTCCTCCGGCCGACCTGTCTCCAAGGGTCTATTGCTGCCTCGGGCACCTTATGGTCGTTCTCCTGTGAGTCTAGATTTTCGAATCCGACGCAAAACTGACAGTTAATTGTAACGTTCAGAGCCTGTTAATGACGATGGAACACACAAATTGCGTCGCGATTCAATACATCGTCCTCCAGCCGACTTGTCTCCAAGGGTCTAGTGCTGTCTCGGGCACCTTATGGTCGTTCCTCTGTGGGTCTAGATTTTCGAATCCGACGCAAAACTGACAGTTAATTGTAAGGTTCAGAGCCTCTTAATGACAATGGAACACAGAAATTGAGTCGCGATTCAATACATCGTCCTCCGGCCGACCTGCCTCGGGCACCTTATGGTCGATCTCCTGTGAGTCTAGATTTTCGAATCCGACGCAAAACTGACAGTTAATTATAACGTTCAGGGCCTGTTAATGACGCTGGAACACACAAATCGCGTCGCGATTCAATACGTCGTCCTCCAGCCGACTTGTCTCCAAGGATCTAGTGCTGCCTCGGGCACTTATGGTCGTTCTTCTGTGAGTCTAGATTTTCGAATCCGACGCAAAACTGACTGTTAATTGTAAGGTTCAGAGCCTCTTAATGACAATGGAACACACAAATTGCGTCGCGATTCAATACATAGTCCTCCGGCCGACCTGTCTCCAAGGGTCTATTGCTGCCTCGGGCACCTTATGGTCGATCTCCTGTGAGTTCAGATTTTACAATCCGACGCAAAACTGACAGTTAATTGTAACGTTCAGAGCCTGTTAATGACGATGGAACACACAAATCGCGTCGCGATTCAATTCATCGTCCTCCAGCCGACTTGTCTCCAAGGGTCTAGTGCTGCCTCGGGCACCTTATGGTCGTTCTCCTGTGAGTCTAGATTTTCGAATCCGACGCAAAACTGACAGTTAATTGTAAGGTTCAGAGCCTGTTAATGACGATGGAACACACAAATCGCGTCGTGATTCAATACATCGTCCTCCGGCCGACCTGTCTCCAAGGGTCTATTGCTGCCTCGGGCACCTTATGGTCGTTCTCCTGTGAGTCTAGATTTTCGAATCCGACGCAAAACTGACAGTTAATTGTAACGTTCAGAGCCTGTTAATGACGATGGAACACACAAATTGCGTCGCGATTCAATACATCGTCCTCCAGCCGACTTGTCTCCTAGGGTCTAGTGCTGCCTCGGGCACCTTATGGTCGTTCTTCTGTGAGTCTAGATTTTCGAATCCGACGCAAAACTGACAGTTAATTGTAAGGTTCAGAGCCTCTTAATGACAATGGAACACACAAATCGCGTCGCGATTCAATACATCGTCCTCCGGCCGACCTGTCTCCAAGGGTCTATTGCTGCCTCGGGCACCTTATGGTCGATCTCCTGTGAGTCTAGATTTTCGAATCCGACGCAAAATTGACAGTTAATTGTAACGTTCAGAGCCAGTTATTGACGGAACACACAAATCGCGTCGCAATTCAATACATCGTCCTCCGGCCGACCTGCCTCGGGCACCTTATGGTCGATCTCCTGTGAGTCTAGATTTTCGAATCCGACGCAAAACTGACAGTTAATTGTAAGGTTCAGAGCCTGTTAATGACGATGGAACACACAAATTGCGTCGCGATTCAATACATCGTCCTCCAGCCGACTTGTCTCCAAGGGGCTAGTGCTGCCTCGGGCACCTTATGGTCGATCTCCTGTGAGTCTAGATTTTCGAATCCGACGCAAAACTGACAGTTAATTGTAACGTTCAGAGCCTGTTAATGACGATGGAACACACAAATCCCGTCGCGATTCAATACATCGTCCTCCGGCCGACCTGTCTCCAAGGGTCTATTGCTGACTCGGGCACCTTATGGTCGATCTCCTGTGAGTCTAGATTTTCGAATCAGACGCAAAACTGACAGTTAATTGTAACGTTCAGAGCCTGTTAATGACTATGGAACACACAAATTGCGTCGCGATTCAATACATCGTCCTCCGGCCGACCTGTCTCCAAGGGTCTATTGCTGCCTCGGGCACCTTATGGTCGTTCTCCTGTGAGTCTAGATTTTCGAATCCGACGCAAAACTGACAGTTAATTGTAACGTTCAGAGCCTGTTAATGACGATGGAACACACAAATTGCGTCGCGATTCAATACATCGTCCTCCAGCCGACTTGTCTCCAAGGGTCTAGTGCTGCCTCGGGCACCTTATGGTCGTTCTTCTGTGAGTCTAGATTTTCGAATCCGACGCAAAACTGACAGTTAATTGTAAGGTTCAGAGCCTGTTAATGACAATGGAACACACAAATTGAGTCGCGATTCAATACATCGTCCTCCGGCCTACCTGTCTCGAAGGGTCTATTGCTGCCTCGGGCACCTTATGGTCGTTCTTCTGTGAGTCTAGATTTTCGAATCCGACGCAAATCTGACAGTTAATTGTAACTTTCAGAGCCTGTTAATGACGATGGAACACACAAATTGCGTCGCGATTCAATACATCGTCCTCCAGCCGACTTGTCTCCAAGGGTCTAGTGCTGTCTCGGGCACCTTATGGTCGTTCCTCTGTGGGTCTAGATTTTCGAATCCGACGCAAAACTGACAGTTAATTGTAAGGTTCAGAGCCTCTTAATGACAATGGAACACAGAAATTGAGTCGCGATTCAATACATCGTCCTCCGGCCGACCTGCCTCGGGCACCTTATGGTCGATCTCCTGTGAGTCTAGATTTTCGAATCCGACGCAAAACTGACAGTTAATTATAACGTTCAGGGCCTGTTAATGACGCTGGAACACACAAATCGCGTCGCGATTCAATACGTCGTCCTCCAGCCGACTTGTCTCCAAGGATCTAGTGCTGCCTCGGGCACTTATGGTCGTTCTTCTGTGAGTCTAGATTTTCGAATCCGACGCAAAACTGACTGTTAATTGTAAGGTTCAGAGCCTCTTAATGACAATGGAACACACAAATTGCGTCGCGATTCAATACATAGTCCTCCGGCCGACCTGTCTCCAAGGGTCTATTGCTGCCTCGGGCACCTTATGGTCGATCTCCTGTGAGTTTAGATTTTACAATCCGACGCAAAACTGACAGTTAATTGTAACGTTCAGAGCCTGTGAATGACGATGGAACACACAAATCGCGTCGCGATTCAATTCATCGTCCTCCAGCCGACTTGCCTCCAAGGGTCTAGTGCTGCCTCGGGCACCTTATGGTCGTTCTCCTGTGAGTCTAGATTTTCGAATCCGACGCAAAACTGACAGTTAATTGTAAGGTTCAGAGCCTGTTAATGACGATGGAACACACAAATCGCGTCGTGATTCAATACATCGTCCTCCGGCCGACCTGTCTCCAAGGGTCTATTGCTGCCTCGGGCACCTTATGGTCGTTCTCCTGTGAGTCTAGATTTTCGAATCCGACGCAAAACTGACAGTTAATTGTAACGTTCAGAGCCTGTTAATGACGATGGAACACACAAATTGCGTCGCGATTCAATACATCGTCCTCCAGCCGACTTGTCTCCTAGGGTCTAGTGCTGCCTCGGGCACCTTATGGTCGTTCTTCTGTGAGTCTAGATTTTCGAATCCGACCCAAAACTGACAGTTAATTGTAACGTTCAGAGCCTGTTAATGACGATGGAACACACAAATCGCGTCGCGATTCAATACATCGTCCTCCGGCCGACCTGTCTCCAAGGGTCTAGTGCTGCCTCGGGCACCTTTTGGTCGTTCTCCTGTGAGTCTAGATTTTCGAATCCGACGCAAAACTGACAGTTAATTGTAAGGTTCAGAGCCTGTTGATGACGATGGAACACACAAATTGCGTCGCGATTCAATACAGCGTCCTCCGGCCGACCTGTCTCCAAGGGTCTATTGCTGCCTCGGGCACCTTATGGTCTAGATTTTCGAATCCGACGCAAAACTGACAGTTAATTATAACGTTCAGAGCCTGTTAATGACGATGGAACACACAAATCGCGTCGCGATTCAATACATCGTCCTCCGGCCGACTTGTCTCCAAGGGTCTAGTGCTGCCTCGGGCACCTTATGGTCGTTCTCCTGTGAGTCTAGATTTTCGAATCCGACGCAAAACTGACAGTTAATCGTAAGGTTCAGAGCCTCTTAATGACAATGCAGCACACAAATTGCGTCGCGATTCAATACATCGTCCTCCGGCCGACCTGTCTCCAAGGGTCTATTGCTGCCTCGGGCACCTTATGGTCGATCTCCTGTGAGTCTAGATTTTCGAATCCGACGCAAAACTGACAGTTAATTGTAAGGTTCAGAGCCTGTTAATGACGATGGAACACACAAATCGCGTCGCGATTCAATACATCGTCCTCCAGCCGACTTGTCTCCAAGGGTCTAGTGCTGCCTCGGGCACCTTATGGTCGTTCTTCTGTGAGTCTAGATTTTCGAATCCGACCCAAAACTGACAGTTAATTGTAACGTTCAGAGCCTGTTAATGACGATGGAACACACAAATCGCGTCGCGATTCAATACATCGTCCTCCGGCCAACCTGTCTCCAAGGGTCGATTGCTGCCTCGGGCATCTTATGGTCGTTCTCCTGTGAGTCTAGATTTTCGAATCAGACGCAAAACTGACAGTTAATTGTAACGTTCAGAGCCTGTTAATGACGATGGAACACACAAATTGCGTCGCGATTCAATACATCGTCCTCCGGCCGACCTGTCTCCAAGGGTCTATTGCTGCCTCGGGCACCTTATGGTCGTTCTCCTGTGAGTCTAGATTTTCGAATCCGACGCAAAACTGACAGTTAATTGCAACGTTCAGAGCCTGTTAATGACGATGGAACACACAAATTGCGTCGCGATACAATACATCTTCCTCCAGCCGACTTGTCTCCAAGGGTCTATTGCTGCCTCGGGCACCTTATGGTCGTTCTTGTGTGAGTCTAGATTTTCGAATCCGACGCAAAACTGACAGTTAATTGTAACTTTCAGAGCCTGTTAATGACGATGGAACACACAAATTGCGTCGCGATTCAATACATCGTCCTCCAGCCGACTTGTCTCCAAGGGTCTAGTGCTGCCTCGGGCACCTTATGGTCGTTCCTCTGTGAGTCTAGATTTTCGAATCCGACGCAAAACTGACAGTTAATTGTAAGGTTCAGAGCCTCTTAATGACAATGGAACACACAAATTGAGTCGCGATTCAATACATCGTCCTCCGGCCGACCTGTCTCCAAGGGTCTATTGGTGCCTCGGGCACCTTATGGTCGATCTCCTGTGAGTCTAGATTTTCGAATCCGACGCAAAACTGACAGTTAATTGTAACGTTCAGAGCCTGTTAATGACGATGGAACACACAAATCGCGTCGCGATTCAATACATCGTCCTCCAACCGACTTGTCTCCAAGGGTCTAGTGCTGCCTCGGGCACCTTTTGGTCGTTCTCCTGTGAGTCTAGATTTTCGAATCCGACGCAAAACTGACAGTTAATTGTAAGGTTCAGAGCCTGTTGATGACGATGGAACACACAAATTGCGTCGCGATTCAATACAGCGTCCTCCGGCCGACCTGTCTCCAAGGGTCTATTGCTGCCTCGGGCACCTTATGGTCTAGATTTTCGAATCCGACGCAAAACTGACAGTTAATTATAACGTTCAGAGCCTGTTAATGACGATGGAACACACAAATCGCGTCGCGATTCAATACATCGTCCTCCGGCCGACTTGTCTCCAAGGGTCTAGTGCTGCCTCGGGCACCTTATGGTCGTTCTTCTGTGAGTCTAGATTTTCGAATCCGACGTTAAACTGACAGTTAATTGTAAGGTTCAGAGCCTCTTAATGACAATGGAACACACAAATTGAGTCGCGATTCAATACATCGTCCTCCGGCCGACCTGTCTCCAAGGGTCTATTGCTGCCTCGGGCACCTTATGGTCGATCTCCTGTGAGTCTAGATTTTCGAATCCGACGCAAAACTGACAGTTAATTGTAACGTTCAGAGCCTGTTAATGACGATGGAACACACAAATTGCGTCGCGATTCAATACATCGTCCTCCGGCTGACCTGTCTCCAAGGGTCTATTGCTGCCTCGGGCACCTTATGGTCGTTCTCCTGTGAGTCTAGATTTTCGAATCCGACGCAAAACTGACAGTTAATTGTAAGGTTCAGAGCCTGTTAATGACGATGGAACACACAAATTGCGTCGCGATTCAATACATCGTCCTCCAGCCGACTTGTCTCCAAGGGTCTAGTGCTGCCTCGGACACCTTATGGTCGTTCTCCTGTGAGTCTAGATTTTCGAATCCGACGCAAAACTGACAGTTAATTGTAAGTTACAGAGCCTCTTAATGACAAAGGAACACACAAATCGCGTCGCGATTCAATACATCGTCCTGCGGCCGACCTGTCTCCAAGGGTCTATTGCTGCCTCGGGCACTTTATGGTCGATCTCCTGTGAGTCTAGATTTTCGAATCCGACGCAAAAGTGACAGTTAATTGTAAGGTTCAGAGCCTCTTAATGACAATGGAGCACACAAATTGCGTCGCGATTCAATACATCGTCCTCCGGCCGACCTGTCTCCAAGGGTCTATTGCTGCCTCGGGCACCTTATGGTCGATCTCCTGTGAGTCTAGATTTTCGAATCCGACGCAAAACTGACAGTTAATTGTAACGTTCAGAGCCTGTTAATGACGATGGTACACACAAATCGCGTTGCGATTAAATACATCGTCCTCCAGCCGACTTGTCTCCAAGGGTCTAGTGCTGCCTCGGGCACCTTATGGTCGTTCTTCTGTGAGTCTAGATTTTCGAATCCGACGCAAAACTGACAGTTAATTGTAAGGTTCAGAGCCTCTTAATGACAATGGAACACCCAAATTGAGTCGCGATTCAATACATCGTCCTCCAGCCGACCTGTCTCCAAGGGTCTATTGCTGCCTCGGGCACCTTATGGTCGTTCTCCTGTGAGTCTAGATTTTCGAATCCGACGAAAAACTGACAGTTAATTGTAACGTTCAGAGCCTGTTAATGACGCTGGAACACACAAATCGCGTCGCGATTCAATACGTCGTCCTCCAGCCGACTTGTCTCCAAGGATCTAGTGCTGCCTCGGGCACCTTATGGTCGTTCTTCTGTGAGTCTAGATTTTCGAATCCGACGCAAAACTGACTGTTAATTGTAAGGTTCAGAGCCTCTTAATGACAATGGAACACACAATTTGCGTCGCGATTCAATACATAGTCCTCCGGCCGACCTGTCTCCAAGGGTCTATTGCTGCCTCGGGCACCTTATGGTCGATCTCCTGTGAGTTTAGATTTTACAATCCGACGCAAAACTGACAGTTAATTGTAACGTTCAGAGCCTGTTAATGACGATGGAACACACAAATCGCGTCGCGATTCAATTTTTCGTCCTCCAGCCGACTTGTCTCCAAGGGTCTAGTGCTGCCTCGGGCACCTTATGGTCGTTCTCCTGTGAGTCTAGATTTTCGAATCCGACGCAAAACTGACAGTTAATTGTAAGGTTCGGAGCCTGTTAATGACGATGGAACACACAAATTGCGTCGCGATTCAATACATCGTCCTCCGGCCGACCTGTCTCCAAGGATCTATTGCTGCCTCAGGCACCTTATGGTCGATCTCCTGTGAGTCTAGATTTTCGATTCCGACGCAAATCTGACAGTTAATTGTAACGTTCAGAGCCTGTTAATGACGATGGAACACACAAATCGCGTCGCGATTCAATACATCGTCCTCCGGCCGACCTGGCCCCAAGGGTCTATTGCTGCCTCGGGCACCTTATGGTCGTTCTCCTGTGAGTCTAGATTTTCGAATCCGACGCAAAACTGACAGTTAATTGTAACGTTCAGAGCCTGTTAATGACGATGGAACACACAAATTGCGTCGCGATTCAATACATCGTCCTCCAGCCGACTTGTCTCCAAGGGTCTAGTGCTGCCTCGGGCACCTTATGGTCGTTCTTCTGTGAGTCTAGATTTTCGAATCCGACGCAAAGCTGACAGTTAATTGAAAGGTTCATAGCCTCTTAATGACAATGGAACACACAAATTGAGCCGCGATTCAATACATCGTCTTCCGGCCGACCTGTCTCCAAGGGTCTATTGCTGCCTCGGGCACCTTATGGTCGTTCTCCTGTGAGTCTAGATTTTCGAATCCGACGCAAAACTGACAGTTAATTGTAACGTTCAGAGCCTGTTAATGACGATGGAACACACAAATTGCGTCGCGATTCAATACATCGTCCTCCAGCCGACTTGTCTCCAAGGGTCTAGTGCTGCCTCGGACACCTTATGGTCGTTCTCCTGTGAGTCTAGATTTTCGAATCCGACGCAAAACTGACAGTTAATTGTAAGGTACAGAGCCTCTTAATGACAATGGAACACACAAATCGCGTCGCGATTCAATACATCGTCCTCCGGCCGACCTGTCTCCAAGGGTCTATTGCTGCCTCGGGCACTTTATAGTCGATCTCCTGTGAGTCTAGATTTTCGAATCCGACGCAAAACTGACAGTTAATTGTAACGTTCAAAGCCTGTTAATGACGATGGAACACACAAATCCCGTCGCGATTCAATACATCGTCCTCCGGCCGACCTGTCTCCAAGGGTCTATTGCTGCCTCGGGCACCTTATGGTCGATCTCCTGTGAGTGTAGATTTTCGAATCCGACGCAAAACTAACAGTTAATTGTAACGTTCAGAGCCTGTTAATGACGATGGAACACACAAATCGCGTCGCGATTCAATACATCGTCCTCCGGCCGACCTGTCTCCAAGGGTCGATTGCTGCCTCGGGCATCTTATGGTCGTTCTCCTGTGAGTCTAGATTTTCGAATCAGACGCAAAACTGACAGTTAATTGTAACGTTCAGAGCCTGTTAATGACGATGGAACACACAAATTGCGTCGCGATTCAATACATCGTCCTCCGGCCGACCTGTCTCCAAGGGTCTATTGCTGCCTCGGGCACCTTATGGTCGTTCTCCTGTGAGTCTAGATTTTCGAATCCGACGCAAAACTGACAGTTAATTGTAACGTTCAGAGCCTGTTAATGTCGATGGAACACACAAATTGCGTCGCGATACAATACATCGTCCTCCAGCCGACTTGTCTCCAAGGGTCTAGTGCTGCCTCGGGCACCTTATGGTCGTTCTTCTGTGAGTCTAGATTTTCGAATCGGACGCAAAACTGACAGTTAATTGTAAGGTTCAGAGCCTCTTAATGACAATGGAACACACAAATTGAGTCGCGATTCAATACATCGTCCTCCGGCCGACCTGTCTCCAAGGGTCTATTGCTGCCTCGGGCACCTTATGGTCGTTCTTCTGTGAGTCTAGATTTTCGAATCCGACGCAAAACTGACAGTTAATTGTAACTTTCAGAGCCTGTTAATGACGATGGAACACACAAATTGCGTCGCGATTCAATACATCGTCCTCCAGCCGACTTGTCTCCAAGGGTCTAGTGCTGCCTCGGGCACCTTATGGTCGTTCCTCTGTGAGTCTAGATTTTCGAAATCGACGCTAAACTGACAGTTAATTGTAAGGTTCAGAGCCTCTTAATGACAATGGAACACACAAATTGAGTCGCGATTCAATACATCGTCCTCCGGCCGACCTGTCTCCAAGGGTCTATTGCTGCCTCGGGCACCTTATGGTCGATCTCCTGTGAGTCTAGATTTTCGAATCCGACGCAAAACTGACAGTTAATTGTAACGTTCAGAGCCTGTTAATGACGATGGAACACACAAATCGCGTCGCGATTCAATACATCGTCCTCCAACCGACTTGTCTCCAAGGGTCTAGTGCTGCCTCGGGCACCTTTTGGTCGTTCTCCTGTGAGTCTAGATTTTCGAATCCGACGCAAAACTGACAGTTAATTGTAAGGTTCAGAGCCTGTTAATGACGATGGAATACACAAATTGCGTCGCGATTCAATACAGCGTCCTCCGGCCGACCTGTCTCCAAGGGTCTATTGCTGCCTCGGGCACCTTATGGTCTAGATATTCGAATCCGACGCAAAACTGACAGTTAATTGTAACGTTCAGAGCCTGTTAATGACGATGGAACACACAAATCGCGTCGCGATTCAATACATCGTCCTCCGGCCGACTTGTCTCCAAGGGTCTAGTGCTGCCCCGGGCACCTTATGGTCGTTCTCCTGTGAGTCTAGATTTTCGAATCCGACGCAAAACTGACAGTTAATCGTAAGGTTCAGAGCCTCTTAATGACAATGGAACACACAAATTGAGTCGCGATTCAATACATCGTCCTCCAGCCGACCTGTCTCCAAGGGTCTATTGCTGCCTCGGGCACCTTATGGTCGTTCTCCTGTGAGTCTAGATTTTCGAATCCGACGCAAAACTGACAGTTAATTGTAAGGTTCAGAGCCTGTTAATGACGATGGAACACACAAATTGCGTCGCGATTCAATACATCGTCCTCCAGCCGACTTGTCTCCAAGGGTCTAGTGCTGCCTCGGGCACCTTATGGTCGTTCTTCTGTGAGTCTAGATTTTCGAATCCGACGCAAAACTGACAGTTAATTGTAAGATTCAGAGCCTCTTAATGACAATGGAACACACAAATTGAGTCGCGATTCAATACATCGTCCTCCGGCCGACCTGTCTCCAAGGGTCTATTGCTGCCACGGGCACCTTATGGTCGATCTCCTGTGAGTCTAGATTTTCGAATCCGACGCAAAACTGACAGTTAATTGTAACGTTCAGAGCCTGTTAATGACGATGGAACACACAAATTGCGTCGCGATTCAATACATCGTCCTCCAGCCGACTTGTCTCCAAGGGTCTAGTGCTGCCTCGGACACCTTATGGTCGTTCTCCTGTGAGTCTAGATTTTCGAATCCGACGCAAAACTGACAGTTAATTGTAAGGAACAGAGCCTCTTAATGACAATGGAACACACAAATCGCGTCGCGATTCAATACATCGTCCTCCGGAGGACCTGCCTCCAAGGGTCTATTGCTGCCTCGGGCACTTTATGGTCGATCTCCTGTGAGTCTAGATTTTCGAATCCGATGCAAAACTGACAGTTAATTGTAACGTACAGAGCCTGTTAATGTCGATGGAACACACAAATCCCGTCGCGATTCAATACATCGTCCTCCGGCCGACCTGTCTCCAAGGGTCTATTGCTGCCTCGGGCACCTTATGGTCGATCTCCTGTGAGTGTAGATTTTCGAATCCGACGCAAAACTAACAGTTAATTGTAACGTTCAGAGCCTGTTAATGACGATGGAACACACAAATCGCGTCGCGATTCAATACATCGTCCTCCGGCCGACCTGTCTCCAAGGGTCGATTGCTGCCTCGGGCATCTTATGGTCGTTCTCCTGTGAGTCTAGATATTTCGAATCAGACGCAAAACTGACAGTTAATTGTAACGTTCAGAGCCTGTTAATGACGATGGAACACACAAATTGCATCGCGATTCAATACATCGTCCTCCGGCCGACCTGTGTCCAAGGGTCTATTGCTGCCTCGGGCACCTTATGGTCGTTCTCCTGTGAGTCTAGATTTTCGAATCCGACGCAAAACTGACAGTTAATTGTAACTTTCAGAGCCTGTTAATGACGATGGAACACACAAATTGCGTCGCGATTCAATACATCGTCCTCCAGCCGTCTTGTCTCCAAGGGTCTAGTGCTGCCTCGGGCACCTTATGGTCGTTCCTCTGTGAGTCTAGATTTTCGAATCCGACGCAAAACTGACAGTTAATTGTAAGGTTCAGAGCCTCTTAATGACAATGGAACACACAAATTGAGTCGCGATTCAATACATCGTCCTCCGGCCGACCTGTCTCCAAGGGTCTATTGCTGCCTCCGGCACCTTATGGTCGATCTCCTGTGAGTCTAGATTTTCGAATCCGACGCAAAACTGACAGTTAATTGTAACGTTCAGAGCCTGTTAATGACGATGGAACACACAAATCGCGTCGCGATTCAATACATCGTCCTCCAACCAACTTGTCTCCAAGGGTCTACTGCTGCCTCGGGCACCTTTCGGTCGTTCTCCTGTGAGTCTAGATTTTCGAATCCGACGCAAAACTGACAGTTAATTGTAAGGTTCAGAGCCTGTTAATGACGATGGAACACACAAATTGCGTCGCGATTCAATACAGCGTCCTCCGGCCGACCTGTCTCGAAGGGTCTATTGCTGCCTCGGGCACCTTATGGTCTAGATTTTCGAATCCGACGCAAAACTGACAGTTAATTGTAACGTTCAGAGCCTGTTAATGACGATGGAACACACAAATCGCGTCGCGATTCAATACATCGTCCTCCGGCCGACTTGTCTCCAAGGGTCTAG
The DNA here is from genome assembly GCF_023898315.1 of Schistocerca nitens. Lineage (NCBI taxonomy): Eukaryota > Metazoa > Arthropoda > Insecta > Orthoptera > Acrididae > Schistocerca > Schistocerca nitens. Next base: position 2,866,505 of record NC_064618.1, on the reverse strand, counting down.
TGCTGCCTCGGGCACCTTATGGTCGTTCTCCTGTGAGTCTAGATTTTCGAATCCGACGCAAAACTGACAGTTAATCGTAAGGTTCAGAGCCTCTTAATGACAATGGAGCACACAAATTGAGTCGCGATTCAATACATCGTCCACCAGCCGACCTGTCTCCAAGGGTCTATTGCTGCCTCGGGCACCTTATGGTCGTTCTCCTGTGAGTCTAGATTTTCGAATCCGACGCAAAACTGACAGTTAATTGTAACGTTCAGAGCCTGTTAATGACGATGGAACACACAAATCGCGTCGTGATTCAATACATCGTCCTCCGGCCGACCTGTCTCCAAGGGTCTATTGCTGCCTCGGGCACCTTATGGTCGTTCTCCTGTGAGTCTAGATTTTCGAATCCGACGCAAAACTGACAGTTAATTGTAACGTTCAGAGCCTGTTAATGACGATGGAACACACAAATTGCGTCGCGATTCAATACATCGTCCTCCAGCCGACTTGTCTCCTAGGGTCTAGTGCTGCCTCGGGCACCTTATGGTCGTTCTTCTGTGAGTCTAGATTTTCGAATCCGACCCAAAACTGACAGTTAATTGTAACGTTCAGAGCCGTTAATGACGATGGAACACACAAATCGCGTCGCGATTCAATACATCGTCCTCCGGCCGACCTGTCTCCAAGGGTCTAGTGCTGCCTCGGGCACCTTTTGGTCGTTCTCCTGTGAGTCTAGATTTTCGAATCCGACGCAAAACTGACAGTTAATTGTAAGGTTCAGAGCCTGTTGATGACGATGGAACACACAAATTGCGTCGCGATTCAATACAGCGTCCTCCGGCCGACCTGTCTCCAAGGGTCTATTGCTGCCTCGGGCACCTTATGGTCTAGATTTTCGAATCCGACGCAAAACTGACAGTTAATTATAACGTTCAGAGCCTGTTAATGACGATGGAACACACAAATCGCGTCGCGATTCAATACATCGTCCTCCGGCCGACTTGTCTCCAAGGGTCTAGTGCTGCCTCGGGCACCTTATGGTCGTTCTCCTGTGAGTCTAGATTTTCGAATCCGACGCAAAACTGACAGTTAATCGTAAGGTTCAGAGCCTCTTAATGACAATGCAGCACACAAATTGCGTCGCGATTCAATACATCGTCCTCCGGCCGACCTGTCTCCAAGGGTCTATTGCTGCCTCGGGCACCTTATGGTCGATCTCCTGTGAGTCTAGATTTTCGAATCCGACGCAAAACTGACAGTTAATTGTAAGGTTCAGAGCCTGTTAATGACGATGGAACACACAAATCGCGTCGCGATTCAATACATCGTCCTCCAGCCGACTTGTCTCCAAGGGTCTAGTGCTGCCTCGGGCACCTTATGGTCGATCTCCTGTGAGTCTAGATTTTCGAATCCGACGCAAAACTGACAGTTAATTGTAACGTTCAGAGCCTGTTAATGACGATGGAACACACAAATTGCGTCGCGATTCAATACATCGTCCTCCGGCTGACCTGTCTCCAAGGGTCTATTGCTGCCTCGGGCACCTTATGGTCGTTCTCCTGTGAGTCTAGATTTTCGAATCCGACGCAAAACTGACAGTTAATTGTAACGTTCAGAGCCTGTTAATGACGATGGAACACACAAATTGCGTCGCGATTCAATACATCGTCCTCCAGCCGACTTGTCTCCAAGGGTCTAGTGCTGCCTCGGACACCTTATGGTCGTTCTCCTGTGAGTCTAGATTTTCGAATCCGACGCTAAACTGACAGTTAATTGTAAGTTACAGAGCCTCTTAATGACAAAGGAACACACAAATCGCGTCGCGATTCAATACATCGTCCTACGGCCGACCTGTCTCCAAGGGTCTATTGCTGCCTCGGGCACTTTATGGTCGATCTCCTGTGTGTCTAGATTTTCGAATCCGACGCAAAAGTGACAGTTAATTGTAAGGTTCAGAGCCTCTTAATGACAATGGAACACACAAATTGAGTCGCGATTCAATACATCGTCCTCCGGCCGACCTGTCTCCAAGGGTCTATTGCTGCCTCGGGCACCTTATGGTCGATCTCCTGTGAGTCTAGATTTTCGAATCCGACGCAAAACTGACAGTTAATTGTAACGTTCAGAGCCTGTTAATGACGATGGAACACACAAATCGCGTCGCGATTCAATACATCGTCCTCCAACCGACTTGTCTCCAAGGGTCTAGTGCTGCCTCGGGCACCTTTTGGTCGTTCTCCTGTGAGTCTAGATTTTCGAATCCGACGCAAAACTGACAGTTAATTGTAAGGTTCAGAGCCTTTTAATGACGATGGAACACACAAATTGCGTCGCGATTCAATACAGCGTCCTCCGGCCGACCTGTCTCCAAGGGTCTATTGCTGCCTCGGGCACCTTATGGTCTAGATTTTCGAATCCGACGCAAAACTGCCAGTTAATTGTAACGTTCAGAGCCTGTTAATGACGATGGTACACACAAATCGCGTCGCGATTCAATACATTGTGCTCCGGCCGACTTGTCTCCAAGAGTCTAGTGCTGCCTCGGGCACCTTATGGTCGTTCTCCTGTGAGTCTAGATTTTCGAATCCGACGCAAAACTGACAGTTAATCGTAAGTTTCAGAGCCTCTTAATGACAATGGAGCACACAAATTGCGTCGCGATTCAATACATCGTCCTCCGGCCGACTTGTCTCCAAGGGTCTATTGCTGCCTCGGGCACCTTATGGTCGATCTCCTGTGAGTCTAGATTTTCGAATCCGACGCAAAACTGACAGTTAATTGTAACGTTCAGAGCCTGTTAATGACGATGGTACACACAAATCGCGTCGCGATTAAATACATCGTCCTCCAGCCGACTTGTCTCCAAGGGTCTAGTGCTGCCTCGGGCACCTTATGGTCGTTCTTCTGTGAGTCTAGATTTTCGAATCCGACGCAAAACTGACAGTTAATTGTAAGGTTCAGAGCCTCTTAATGACAATGGAACACCCAAATTGAGTCGCGATTCAATACATCGTCCTCCAGCCGACCTGTCTCCAAGGGTCTATTGCTGCCTCGGGCACCTTATGGTCGTTCTCCTGTGAGTCTAGATTTTCGAATCCGACGAAAAACTGACAGTTAATTGTAACGTTCAGAGCCTGTTAATGACGATGGAACACACAAATTGCGTCGCGATTCAATACATCGTCCTCCAGCCGACTTGTCTCCAAGGGTCTAGTGCTGCCTCGGGCACCTTATGGTCGTTCTTCTGTGAGTCTAGATTTTCGAATCCGACGCAAAACTGACAGTTAATTGTAAGGTTCAGAGCCTCTTAATGACAATGGAACACATAAATTGAGTCGCGATTCAATACATCGTCCTCCGGCCGACCTGTCTCCAAGGGTCTATTGCTGCCTCGGGCACCTTATGGTCGATCTCCTGTGAGTCTAGATTTTCGAATCCGACGCAAAACTGACAGTTAATTGTAAGGTTCAGAGCCTGTTAATGACGATGGAACACACAAATTGCGTCGCGATTCAATACATCGTCCTCCGGCTGACCTGTCTCCAAGGGTCTATTGCTGCCTCGGGCACCTTATGGTCGTTTTCCTGAGAGTCTAGATTTTCGAATCCGACGCAAAACTGACAGTTAATTATAACGTTCAGGGCCTGTTAATGACGCTGGAACACACAAATCGCGTCGCGATTCAATACGTCGTCCTCCAGCCGACTTGTCTCCAAGGATCTAGTGCTGCCTCGGGCACCTTATGGTCGTTCTTCTGTGAGTCTAGATTTTCGAATCCGACGCAAAACTGACTGTTAATTGTAAGGTTCAGAGCCTCTTAATGACAATGGAACACACAATTTGCGTCGCGATTCAATACATAGTCCTCCGGCCGACCTGTCTCCAAGGGTCTATTGCTGCCTCGGGCACCTTATGGTCGATCTCCTGTGAGTTTAGATTTTACAATCCGACGCAAAACTGACAGTTAATTGTAACGTTCAGAGCCTGTTAATGACGATGGAACACACAAATCGCGTCGCGATTCAATACATCGTCCTCCAGCCGACTTGTCTCCAAGGGTCTAGTGCTGCCTCGGGCACCTTATGGTCGTTCTCCTGTGAGTCTAGATTTTCGAATCCGACGCAAAACTGACAGTTAATTGTAAGGTTCGGAGCCTGTTAATGACGATGGAACACACAAATTGCGTCGCGATTCAATACATCGTCCTCCGGCCGACCTGTCTCCAAGGATCTATTGCTGCCTCAGGCACCTTATGGTCGATCTCCTGTGAGTCTAGATTTTCGATTCCGACGCAAATCTGACAGTTAATTGTAACGTTCAGAGCCTGTTAATGACGATGGAACACACAAATCGCGTCGCGATTCAATACATCGTCCTCCGGCCGACCTGGCCCCAAGGGTCTATTGCTGCCTCGGGCACCTTATGGTCGTTCTCCTGTGAGTCTAGATTTTCGAATCCGACGCAAAACTGACAGTTAATTGTAACATTCAGAGCCTGTTAATGACGATGGAACACACAAATTGCGTCGCGATTCAATACATCGTCCTCCAGCCGACTTGTCTCCAAGGGTCTAGTGCTGCCTCGGGCACCTTATGGTCGTTCTTCTGTGAGTCTAGATTTTCGAATCCGACGCAAAGCTGACAGTTAATTGAAAGGTTCATAGCCTCTTAATGACAATGGAACACACAAATTGAGCCGCGATTCAATACATCGTCTTCCGGCCGACCTGTCTCCAAGGGTCTATTGCTGCCTCGGGCACCTTATGGTCGTTCTCCTGTGAGTCTAGATTTTCGAATCCGACGCAAAACTGACAGTTAATTGTAACGTTCAGAGCCTGTTAATGACGATGGAACACACAAATTGCGTCGCGATTCAATACATCGTCCTCCAGCCGACTTGTCTCCAAGGGTCTAGTGCTGCCTCGGACACCTTATGGTCGTTCTCCTGTGAGTCTAGATTTTCGAATCCGACGCAAAACTGACAGTTAATTGTAAGGTACAGAGCCTCTTAATGACAATGGAACACACAAATCGCGTCGCGATTCAATACATCGTCCTCCGGCCGACCTGTCTCCAAGGGTCTATTGCTGCCTCGGGCACTTTATAGTCGATCTCCTGTGAGTCTAGATTTTCGAATCCGACGCAAAACTGACAGTTAATTGTAACGTTCAAAGCCTGTTAATGACGATGGAACACACAAATCCCGTCGCGATTCAATACATCGTCCTCCGGCCGACCTGTCTCCAAGGGTCTATTGCTGCCTCGGGCACCTTATGGTCGATCTCCTGTGAGTGTAGATTTTCGAATCCGACGCAAAACTAACAGTTAATTGTAACGTTCAGAGCCTGTTAATGACGATGGAACACACAAATCGCGTCGCGATTCAATACATCGTCCTCCGGCCGACCTGTCTCCAAGGGTCGATTGCTGCCTCGGGCATCTTATGGTCGTTCTCCTGTGAGTCCAGATTTTCGAATCAGACGCAAAACTGACAGTTAATTGTAACGTTCAGAGCCTGTTAATGACGATGGAACACACAAATTGCGTCGCGATTCAATACATCGTCCTCCGGCCGACCTGTCTCCAAGGGTCTATTGCTGCCTCGGGCACCTTGTGGTCGTTCTCCTGTGAGTCTAGATTTTCGAATCCGACGCAAAACTGACAGTCAATTGTAACGTTCAGAGCCTGTTAATGTCGATGGAACACACAAATTGCGTCGCGATACAATACATCGTCCTCCAGCCGACTTGTCTCCAAGGGTCTATTGCTGCCTCGGGCACCTTATGGTCGTTCTTCTGTGAGTCTAGATTTTCGAATCCGACGCAAAACTGACAGTTAATTGTAACTTTCAGAGCCTGTTAATGACGATGGAACACACAAATTGCGTCGCGATTCAATACATCGTCCTCCAGCCGACTTGTCTCCAAGGGTCTAGTGCTGCCTCGGGCACCTTATGGTCGTTCCTCTGTGAGTCTAGATTTTCGAATCCGACGCTAAACTGACAGTTAATTGTAAGGTTCAGAGCCTCTTAATGACAATGGAACACACAAATTGAGTCGCGATTCAATACATCGTCCTCCGGCCGACCTGTCTCCAAGGGTCTATTGCTGCCTCGGGCACCTTATGGTCGATCTCCTGTGAGTCTAGATTTTCGAATCCGACGCAAAACTGACAGTTAATTGTAACGTTCAGAGCCTGTTAATGACGATGGAACACACAAATCGCGTCGCGATTCAATACATCGTCCTCCAACCGACTTGTCTCCAAGGGTCTAGTGCTGCCTCGGGCACCTTTTGGTCGTTCTCCTGTGAGTCTAGATTTTCGAATCCGACGCAAAACTGACAGTTAATTGTAAGGTTCAGAGCCTGTTAATGACGATGGAACACACAAATTGCGTCGCGATTCAATACATCGTCCTCCGGCCGACCTGTGTCCAAGGGTCTATTGCTGCCTCGGGCACCTTATGGTCGTTCTCCTGTGAGTCTAGATTTTCGAATCCGACGCAAAACTGACAGTTAATTGTAACTTTCAGAGCCTGTTAATGACGATGGAACACACAAATTGCGTCGCGATTCAATACATCGTCCTCCAGCCGTCTTGTCTCCAAGGGTCTAGTGCTGCCTCGGGCACCTTATGGTCGTTCCTCTGTGAGTCTAGATTTTCGAATCCGACGCAAAACTGACAGTTAATTGTAAGGTTCAGAGCCTCTTAATGACAATGGAACACACAAATTGAGTCGCGATTCAATACATCGTCCTCCGGCCGACCTGTCTCCAAGGGTCTATTGCTGCCTCCGGCACCTTATGGTCGATCTCCTGTGAGTCTAGATTTTCGAATCCGACGCAAAACTGACAGTTAATTGTAACGTTCAGAGCCTGTTAATGACGATGGAACACACAAATCGCGTCGCGATTCAATACATCGTCCTCCAACCGACTTGTCTCCAAGGGTCTACTGCTGCCTCGGGCACCTTTCGGTCGTTCTCCTGTGAGTCTAGATTTTCGAATCCGACGCAAAACTGACAGTTAATTGTAAGGTTCAGAGCCTGTTAATGACGATGGAACACACAAATTGCGTCGCGATTCAATACAGCGTCCTCCGGCCGACCTGTCTCGAAGGGTCTATTGCTGCCTCGGGCACCTTATGGTCTAGATTTTCGAATCCGACGCAAAACTGACAGTTAATTGTAACGTTCAGAGCCTGTTAATGACGATGGAACACACAAATCGCGTCGCGATTCAATACATCGTCCTCCGGCCGACTTGTCTCCAAGGGTCTAGTGCTGCCTCGGGCACCTTATGGTCGTTCTCCTGTGAGTCTTGATTTTCGAATCCGACGCAAAACTGACAGTTAATCGTAAGGTTCAGAGCCTCTTAATGACAATGGAGCACACAAATTGAGTCGCGATTCAATACATCGTCCACCAGCCGACCTGTCTCCAAGGGTCTATTGCTGCCTCGGGCACCTTATGGTCGTTCTCCTGTGAGTCTAGATTTTCGAATCCGACGCAAAACTGACAGTTAATTGTAACGTTCAGAGCCTGTTAATGACGATGGAACACACAAATCGCGTCGTGATTCAATACATCGTCCTCCGGCCGACCTGTCTCCAAGGGTCTATTGCTGCCTCGGGCACCTTATGGTCGTTCTCCTGTGAGTCTAGATTTTCGAATCCGACGCAAAACTGACAGTTAATTGTAACGTTCAGAGCCTGTTAATGACGATGGAACACACAAATTGCGTCGCGATTCAATACATCGTCCTCCAGCCGACTTGTCTCCTAGGGTCTAGTGCTGCCTCGGGCACCTTATGGTCGTTCTTCTGTGAGTCTAGATTTTCGAATCCGACCCAAAACTGACAGTTAATTGTAACGTTCAGAGCCTGTTAATGACGATGGAACACACAAATCGCGTCGCGATTCAATACATCGTCCTCCGGCCGACCTGTCTCCAAGGGTCTAGTGCTGCCTCGGGCACCTTTTGGTCGTTCTCCTGTGAGTCTAGATTTTCGAATCCGACGCAAAACTGACAGTTAATTGTAAGGTTCAGAGCCTGTTGATGACGATGGAACACACAAATTGCGTCGCGATTCAATACAGCGTCCTCCGGCCGACCTGTCTCCAAGGGTCTATTGCTGCCTCGGGCACCTTATGGTCTAGATTTTCGAATCCGACGCAAGACTGACAGTTAATTATAACGTTCAGAGCCTGTTAATGACGATGGAACACACAAATCGCGTCGCGATTCAATACATCGTCCTCCAGCCGACTTGTCTCCAAGGGTCTAGTGCTGCCTCGGGCACCTTATGGTCGTTCTCCTGTGAGTCTAGATTTTCGAATCCGACGCAAAACTGACAGTTAATCGTAAGGTTCAGAGCCTCTTAATGACAATGCAGCACACAAATTGCGTCGCGATTCAATACATCGTCCTCCGGCCGACCTGTCTCCAAGGGTCTATTGCTGCCTCGGGCACCTTATGGTCGATCTCCTGTGAGTCTAGATTTTCGAATCCGACGCAAAACTGACAGTTAATTGTAAGGTTCAGAGCCTGTTAATGACGATGGAACACACAAATCGCGTCGCGATTCAATACATCGTCCTCCAGCCGACTTGTCTCCAAGGGTCTAGTGCTGCCTCGGGCACCTTATGGTCGTTCTTCTGTGAGTCTAGATTTTCGAATCCGACCCAAAACTGACAGTTAATTGTAACGTTCAGAGCCTGTTAATGACGATGGAACACACAAATCGCGTCGCGATTCAATACATCGTCCTCCGGCCGACCTGTCTCCAAGGGTCGATTGCTGCCTCGGGCATCTTATGGTCGTTCTCCTGTGAGTCTAGATTTTCGAATCAGACGCAAAACTGACAGTTAATTGTAACGTTCAGAGCCTGTTAATGACGATGGAACACACAAATTGCGTCGCGATTCAATACATCGTCCTCCGGCCGACCTGTCTCCAAGGGTCTATTGCTGCCTCGGGCACCTTATGGTCGTTCTCCTGTGAGTCTAGATTTTCGAATCCGACGCAAAACTGACAGTTAATTGCAACGTTCAGAGCCTGTTAATGACGATGGAACACACAAATTGCGTCGCGATACAATACATCTTCCTCCAGCCGACTTGTCTCCAAGGGTCTAGTGCTGCCTCGGGCACCTTATGGTCGTTCTTCTGTGAGTCTAGATTTTCGAATCCGACGCAAAACTGACAGTTAATTGTAAGGTTCAGAGCCTCTTAATGACAATGGAACACAAAAATTGAGTCGCGATTCAATACATCGTCCTCCGGTCGACCTGTCTCCAAGGGTCTATTGCTGCCTCGGGCACCTTATGGTCGTTCTTGTGTGAGTCTAGATTTTCGAATCCGACGCAAAACTGACAGTTAATTGTAACTTTCAGAGCCTGTTAATGACGATGGAACACACAAATTGCGTCGCGATTCAATACATCGTCCTCCAGCCGACTTGTCTCCAAGGGTCTAGTGCTGCCTCGGGCACCTTATGGTCGTTCCTCTGTGAGTCTAGATTTTCGAATCCGACGCAAAACTGACAGTTAATTGTAAGGTTCAGAGCCTCTTAATGACAATGGAACACACAAATTGAGTCGCGATTCAATACATCGTCCTCCGGCCGACCTGTCTCCAAGGGTCTATTGGTGCCTCGGGCACCTTATGGTCGATCTCCTGTGAGTCTAGATTTTCGAATCCGACGCAAAACTGACAGTTAATTGTAACGTTCAGAGCCTGTTAATGACGATGGAACACACAAATCGCGTCGCGATTCAATACATCGTCCTCCAACCGACTTGTCTCCAAGGGTCTAGTGCTGCCTCGGGCACCTTTTGGTCGTTCTCCTGTGAGTCTAGATTTTCGAATCCGACGCAAAACTGACAGTTAATTGTAAGGTTCAGAGCCTGTTGATGACGATGGAACACACAAATTGCGTCGCGATTCAATACAGCGTCCTCCGGCCGACCTGTCTCCAAGGGTCTATTGCTGCCTCGGGCACCTTATGGTCTAGATTTTCGAATCCGACGCAAAACTGACAGTTAATTATAACTTTCAGAGCCTGTTAATGACGATGGAACACACAAATCGCGTCGCGATTCAATACATCGTCCTCCGGCCGACTTGTCTCCAAGGGTCTAGTGCTGCCTCGGGCACCTTATGGTCGTTCTTCTGAGAGTCTAGATTTTCGAATCCGACGTTAAACTGACAGTTAATTGTAAGGTTCAGAGCCTCTTAATGACAATGGAACACACAAATTGAGTCGCGATTCAATACATCGTCCTCCGGCCGACATGTCTCCAAGGGTCTATTGCTGCCTCGGGCACCTTATGGTCGATCTCCTGTGAGTCTAGATTTTCGAATCCGACGCAAAACTGACAGTTAATTGTAACGTTCAGAGCCTGTTAATGACGATGGAACACACAAATTGCGTCGCGATTCAATACATCGTCCTCCGGCTGACCTGTCTCCAAGGGTCTATTGCTGCCTCGGGCACCTTATGGTCGATCTCCTGTGAGTCTAGATTTTCGAATCCGACGCAAAACTGACAGTTAATTGTAACGTTCAGAGCCTGTTAATGACGATGGAACACACAAATCGCGTCGCGATTCAATACATCGTCCTCCAACCGACTTGTCTCCAAGGGTCTAGTGCTGCCTCGGGCACCTTTTGGTCGTTCTCCTGTGAGTCTAGATTTTCGAATCCGACGCAAAACTGACAGTTAATTGTAAGGTTCAGAGCCTGTTAATGACGATGGAACACACAAATTGCGTCGCGATTCAATACAGCGTCCTCCGGCCGACCTGTCTCCAAGGGTCTATTGCTGCCTCGGGCACCTTATGGTCTAGATTTTCGAATCCGACGCAAAACTGACAGTTAATTGTAACGTTCAGAGCCTGTTAATGACGATGGTACACACAAATCGCGTCGCGATTCAATACATTGTGCTCCGGCCGACCCATCTCCAAGAGTCTAGTGCTGCCTCGGGCACCTTATGGTCGTTCTCCTGTGAGTCTAGATTTTCGAATCCGACGCAAAACTGACAGTTAATCGTAAGTTTCAGAGCCTCTTAATGACAATGGAGCACACAAATTGCGTCGCGATTCAATACATCGTCCTCCGGCCGACCTGTCTCCAAGGGTCTATTGCTGCCTCGGGCACCTTATGGTCGATCTCCTGTGAGTCTAGATTTTCGAATCCGACGCAAAACTGACAGTTAATTGTAACGTTCAGAGCCTGTTAATGACGATGGTACACACAAATCGCGTCGCGATTAAATACATCGTCCTCCAGCCGACTTGTCTCCAAGGGTCTAGTGCTGCCTCGGGCACCTTATGGTCGTTCTTCTGTGAGTCTAGATTTTCGAATCCGACGCAAAACTGACAGTTAATTGTAAGGTTCAGAGCCTCTTAATGACAATGGAACACCCAAATTGAGTCGCGATTCAATACATCGTCCTCCAGCCGACCTGTCTCCAAGGGTCTATTGCTGCCTCGGGCACCTTATGGTCGTTCTCCTGTGAGTCTAGATTTTCGAATCCGACGAAAAACTGACAGTTAATTGTAACGTTCAGAGCCTGTTAATGACGATGGAACACACAAATTGCGTCGCGATTCAATACATCGTCCTCCAGCCGACTTGTCTCCAAGGGTCTAGTGCTGCCTCGGGCACCTTATGGTCGTTCTTCTGTGAGTCTAGATTTTCGAATCCGACGCAAAACTGACAGTTAATTGTAAGGTTCAGAGCCTCTTAATGACAATGGAACACATAAATTGAGTCGCGATTCAATACATCGTCCTCCGGCCGACCTGTCTCCAAGGGTCTATTGCTGCCTCGGGCACCTTATGGTCGATCTCCTGTGAGTCTAGATTTTCGAATCCGACGCAAAACTGACAGTTAATTGTAAGGTTCAGAGCCTGTTAATGACGATGGAACACACAAATTGCGTCGCGATTCAATACATCGTCCTCCGGCTGACCTGTCTCCAAGGGTCTATTGCTGCCTCGGGCACCTTATGGTCGTTTTCCTGAGAGTCTAGATTTTCGAATCCGACGCAAAACTGACAGTTAATTATAACGTTCAGGGCCTGTTAATGACGCTGGAACACACAAATCGCGTCGCGATTCAATACGTCGTCCTCCAGCCGACTTGTCTCCAAGGATCTAGTGCTGCCTCGGGCACCTTATGGTCGTTCTTATGTGAGTCTAGATTTTCGAATCCGACGCAAAACTGACTGTTAATTGTAAGGTTCAGAGCCTCTTAATGACAATGGAACACACAATTTGCGTCGCGATTCAATACATAGTCCTCCGGCCGACCTGTCTCCAAGGGTCTATTGCTGCCTCGGGCACCTTATGGTCGATCTCCTGTGAGTTTAGATTTTACAATCCGACGCAAAACTGACAGTTAATTGTAACGTTCAGAGCCTGTTAATGACGATGGAACACACAAATCGCGTCGCGATTCAATTTTTCGTCCTCCAGCCGACTTGTCTCCAAGGGTCTAGTGCTGCCTCGGGCACCTTATGGTCGTTCTCCTGTGAGTCTAGATTTTCGAATCCGACGCAAAACTGACAGTTAATTGTAAGGTTCGGAGCCTGTTAATGACGATGGAACACACAAATTGCGTCGCGATTCAATACATCGTCCTCCGGCCGACCTGTCTCCAAGGATCTATTGCTGCCTCAGGCACCTTATGGTCGATCTCCTGTGAGTCTAGATTTTCGATTCCGACGCAAATCTGACAGTTAATTGTAACGTTCAGAGCCTGTTAATGACGATGGAACACACAAATCGCGTCGCGATTCAATACATCGTCCTCCGGCCGACCTGGCCCCAAGGGTCTATTGCTGCCTCGGGCACCTTATGGTCGTTCTCCTGTGAGTCTAGATTTTCGAATCCGACGCAAAACTGACAGTTAATTGTAACGTTCAGAGCCTGTTAATGACGATGGAACACACAAATTGCGTCGCGATTCAATACATCGTCCTCCAGCCGACTTGTCTCCAAGGGTCTAGTGCTGCCTCGGGCACCTTATGGTCGTTCTTCTGTGAGTCTAGATTTTCGAATCCGACGCAAAGCTGACAGTTAATTGAAAGGTTCATAGCCTCTTAATGACAATGGAACACACAAATTGAGCCGCGATTCAATACATCGTCTTCCGGCCGACCTGTCTCCAAGGGTCTATTGCTGCCTCGGGCACCTTATGGTCGTTCTCCTGTGAGTCTAGATTTTCGAATCCGACGCAAAACTGACAGTTAATTGTAACGTTCAGAGCCTGTTAATGACGATGGAACACACAAATTGCGTCGCGATTCAATACATCGTCCTCCAGCCGACTTGTCTCCAAGGGTCTAGTGCTGCCTCGGACACCTTATGGTCGTTCTCCTGTGAGTCTAGATTTTCGAATCCGACGCAAAACTGACAGTTAATTGTAAGGTACAGAGCCTCTTAATGACAATGGAACACACAAATCGCGTCGCGATTCAATACATCGTCCTCCGGCCGACCTGTCTCCAAGGGTCTATTGCTGCCTCGGGCACTTTATAGTCGATCTCCTGTGAGTCTAGATTTTCGAATCCGACGCAAAACTGACAGTTAATTGTAACGTTCAAAGCCTGTTAATGACGATGGAACACACAAATCCCGTCGCGATTCAATACATCGTCCTCCGGCCGACTTGTCTCCAAGGGTCTAGTGCTGCCTCGGGCACCTTATGGTCGTTCCTCTGTGAGTCTAGATTTTCGAAACCGACGCTAAACTGACAGTTAATTGTAAGGTTCAGAGCCTCTTAATGACAATGGAACACACAAATTGAGTCGCGATTCAATACATCGTCCTCCGGCCGACCTGTCTCCAAGGGTCTATTGCTGCCTCGGGCACCTTATGGTCGATCTCCTGTGAGTCTAGATTTTCGAATCCGACGCAAAACTGACAGTTAATTGTAACGTTCAGAGCCTGTTAATGACGATGGAACACACAAATCGCGTCGCGATTCAATACATCGTCCTCCAACCGACTTGTCTCCAAGGGTCTAGTGCTGCCTCGGGCACCTTTTGGTCGTTCTCCTGTGAGTCTAGATTTTCGAATCCGACGCAAAACTGACAGTTAATTGTAAGGTTCAGAGCCTGTTAATGACGATGGAACACACAAATTGCGTCGCGATTCAATACAGCGTCCTCCGGCCGACCTGTCTCCAAGGGTCTATTGCTGCCTCGGGCACCTTATGGTCTAGATATTCGAATCCGACGCAAAACTGACAGTTAATTGTAACGTTCAGAGCCTGTTAATGACGATGGAACACACAAATCGCGTCGCGATTCAATACATCGTCCTCCGGCCGACTTGTCTCCAAGGGTCTAGTGCTGCCCCGGGCACCTTATGGTCGTTCTCCTGTGAGTCTAGATTTTCGAATCCGACGCAAAACTGACAGTTAATCGTAAGGTTCAGAGCCTCTTAATGACAATGGAGCACACAAATTGCGTCGCGATTCAATACATCGTCCTCCGGCCGACCTGTCTCCAAGGGCCTATTGCTGCCTCGGGCACGTTATGGTCGATCTCCTGTGAGTCTAGATTTTCGAATCCGACGCAAAACTGACAGTTAATTGTAACTTTCAGAGCCTGTTAATGACGATGGAACACACAAATCGCGTCGCGATTCAATACATCGTCCTCCAGCCGACTTGTCTCCATGGGTCTAGTGCTGCCTCGGGCACCTTATGGTCGTTCTTCTGTGAGTCTAGATTTTCGAATCCGACGCAAAACTGACAGTTAATTGTAAGGTTCAGAGCCTCTTAATGACAATGGAACACACAAATTGAGTCGCGATTCAATACATCGTCCTCCAGCCGACCTGTCTCCAAGGCTCTATTGCTGCCTCGGGCACCTTATGGTCGTTCTCCTGTGAGTCTAGATTTTCGAATCCGACGCAAAACTGACAGTTAATTGTAACGTTCAGAGCCTGTTAATGACGATGGAACACACAAATTGCGTCGCGATTCAATACATCGTCCTCCAGCCGACTTGTCTCCAAGGGTCTAGTGCTGCCTCGGGCACCTTATGGTCGTTCTTCTGTGAGTCTAGATTTTCGAATCCGACGCAAAACTGACAGTTAATTGTAAGATTCAGAGCCTCTTAATGACAATGGAACACACAAATTGAGTCGCGATTCAATACATCGTACTCCGGCCGACCTGTCTCCAAGGGTCTATTGCTGCCACGGGCACCTTATGGTCGATCTCCTGTGAGTCTAGATTTTCGAATCCGACGCAAAACTGACAGTTAATTGTAACGTTCAGAGCCTGTTAATGACGATGGAACACACAAATTGCGTCGCGATTCAATACATCGTCCTCCGGCTGACCTGTCTCCAAGGGTCTATTGCTGCCTCGGGCACCTTATGGTCGTTCTCCTGTGAGTCTAGATTTTCGAATCCGACGCAAAACTGACAGTTAATTGTAAGGTTCAGAGCCTGTTAATGACAATGGAACACACAAATTGCGTCGCGATTCAATACATCGTCCTCCAGCCGACTTGTCTCCAAGGGTCTAGTGCTGCCTCGGACACCTTATGGTCGTTCTCCTGTGAGTCTAGATTTTCGAATCCGACGCAAAACTGACAGTTAATTGTAAGGAACAGAGCCTCTTAATGACAATGGAACACACAAATCGCGTCGCGATTCAATACATCGTCCTCCGGAGGACCTGCCTCCAAGGGTCTATTGCTGCCTCGGGCACTTTATGGTCGATCTCCTGTGAGTCTAGATTTTCAATCCGATGCAAAACTGACAGTTAATTGTAACGTTCAGAGCCTGTTAATGACGATGGAACACACAAATCCCGTCGCGATTCAATACATCGTCCTCCGGCCGACCTGTCTCCAAGGGTCTATTGCTGCCTCGGGCACCTTATGGTCGTTCTCCTGTGAGTGTAGATTTTCGAATCCGACGCAAAACTAACAGTTAATTGTAACGTTCAGAGCCTGTTAATGACGATGGAACACACAAATCGCGTCGCGATCCAATACATCGTCCTCCGGCCGACCTGTCTCCAAGGGTCGATTGCTGCCTCGGGCATCTTATGGTCGTTCTCCTGTGAGTCTAGATATTTCGAATCAGACGCAAAACTGACAGTTAATTGTAACGTTCAGAGCCTGTTAATGACGATGGAACACACAAATTGCATCGCGATTCAATACATCGTCCTCCGGCCGACCTGTGTCCAAGGGTCTATTGCTGCCTCGGGCACCTTATGGTCGTTCTCCTGTGAGTCTAGATTTTCGAATCCGACGCAAAACTGACAGTTAATTGTAACTTTCAGAGCCTGTTAATGACGATGGAACACACAAATTGCGTCGCGATTCAATACATCGTCCTCCAGCCGTCTTGTCTCCAAGGGTCTAGTGCTGCCTCGGGCACCTTATGGTCGTTCCTCTGTGAGTCTAGATTTTCGAATCCGACGCAAAACTGACAGTTAATTGTAAGGTTCAGAGCCTCTTAATGACAATGGAACACACAAATTGAGTCGCGATTCAATACATCGTCCTCCGGCCGACCTGTCTCCAAGGGTCTATTGCTGCCTCCGGCACCTTATGGACGATCTCCTGTGAGTCTAGATTTTCGAATCCGACGCAAAACTGACAGTTAATTGTAACGTTCAGAGCCTGTTAATGACGATGGAACACACAAATCGCGTCGCGATTCAATACATCGTCCTCCAACCGACTTGTCTCCAAGGGTCTACTGCTGCCTCGGGCACCTTTCGGTCGTTCTCCTGTGAGTCTAGATTTTCGAATCCGACGCAAAACTGACAGTTAATTGTAAGGTTCAGAGCCTGTTAATGACGATGGAACACACAAATTGCGTCGCGATTCAATACAGCGTCCTCCGGCCGACCTGTCTCGAAGGGTCTATTGCTGCCTCGGGCACCTTATGGTCTAGATTTTCGAATCCGACGCAAAACTGACAGTTAATTGTAACGTTCAGAGCCTGTTAATGACGATGGAACACACAAATCGCGTCGCGATTCAATACATCGTCCTCCGGCCGACTTGTCTCCAAGGGTCTAGTGCTGCCTCGGGCACCTTATGGTCGTTCTCCTGTGAGTCTAGATTTTCGAATCCGACGCAAAACTGACAGTTAATCGTAAGGTTCAGAGCCTCTTAATGACAATGGAGCACACAAATTGAGTCGCGATTCAATACATCGTCCACCAGCCGACCTGTCTCCAAGGGTCTATTGCTGCCTCGGGCACCTTATGGTCGTTCTCCTGTGAGTCTAGATTTTCGAATCCGACGCAAAACTGACAGTTAATTGTAACGTTCAGAGCCTGTTAATGACGATGGAACACACAAATTGCGTCGCGATTCAATACATCGTCCTCCAGCCGACTTGTCTCCAAGGGTCTAGTGCTGCCTCGGGCACCTTATGGTCGTTCTTCTGTGAGTCTAGATTTTCGAATCCGACGCAAAACTGACAGTTAATTGTAAGGTTCAGAGCCTCTTAATGACAATGGAACACATAAATTGAGTCGCGATTCAATACATCGTCCTCCGGCCGACCTGTCTGCAAGGGTCTATTGCTGCCTCGGGCACCTTATGGTCGATCTCCTGTGAGTCTAGATTTTCGAATCCGACGCAAAACTGACAGTTAATTGTAAGGTTCAGAGCCTGTTAATGACGATGGAACACACAAATTGCGTCGCGATTCAATACATCGTCCTCCGGCTGACCTGTCTCCAAGGGTCTATTGCTGCCTCGGGCACCTTATGGTCGTTTTCCTGAGAGTCTAGATTTTCGAATCCGACGCAAAACTGACAGTTAATTATAACGTTCAGGGCCTGTTAATGACGCTGGAACACACAAATCGCATCGCGATTCAATACGTCGTCCTCCTGCCGACTTGTCTCCAAGGATCTAGTGCTGCCTCGGGCACCTTATGGTCGTTCTTCTGTGAGTCTAGATTTTCGAATCCGACGCAAAACTGACTGTTAATTGTAAGGTTCAGAGCCTCTTAATGACAATGGAACACACAAATTGCGTCGCGATTCAATACATAGTCCACCGGCCGACCTGTCTCCAAGGGTCTATTGCTGCCTCGGGCACCTTATGGTCGATCTCCTGTGAGTTTAGATTTTACAATCCGACGCAAAACTGACAGTTAATTGTAACGTTCAGAGCCTGTTAATGACGATGGAACACACAAATCGCGTCGCGATTCAATTTTTCGTCCTCCAGCCGACTTGTCTCCAAGGGTCTAGTGCTGCCTCGGGCACCTTATGGTCGTTCTCCTGTGAGTCTAGATTTTCGAATCCGACGCAAAACTGACAGTTAATTGTAAGGTTCGGAGCCTGTTAATGACGATGGAACACACAAATTGCGTCGCGATTCAATACATCGTCCTTCGGCCGACCTGTCTCCAAGGATCTATTGCTGCCTCAGGCACCTTATGGTCGATCTCCTGTGAGTCTAGATTTTCGATTCCGACGCAAATCTGACAGTTAATTGTAACGTTCAGAGCCTGTTAATGACGATGGAACACACAAATGGCGTCGCGATTCAATACATCGTCCTCCGGCCGACCTGTCCCCAAGGGTCTATTGCTGCCTCGGGCACCTTATGGTCGTTCTCCTGTGAGTCTAGATTTTCGAATCCGACGCAAAACTGACAGTTAATTGTAACGTTCAGAGCCTGTTAATGACGATGGAACACACAAATTGCGTCGCGATTCAATACATCGTCCTCCAGCCGACTTGTCTCCAAGGGTCTAGTGCTGCCTCGGGCACCTTATGGTCGTTCTTCTGTGAGTCTAGATTTTCGAATCCGACGCAAAACTGACAGTTAATTGTAACGTTCAGAGCCTGTTAATGACGATGGAACACACAAATGGCGTCGCGATTCAATACATCGTCCTCCAGCCGACTTGTCTCCAAGGGTCTAGTGCTGCCTCGGGCACCTTATGGTCGTTCTTCTGTGAGTCTAGATTTTCGAATCCGACGCAAAACTGACAGTTAATTGTAAGGTACAGAGCCTCTTAATGACAATGGAACACACAAATCGCGTCGCGATTCAATACATCGTCCTCCGGCCGACCTGTCTCCAAGGGTCTATTGCTGCCTCGGGCACTTTATAGTCGATCTCCTGTGAGTCTAGATTTTCGAATCCGACGCAAAACTGACAGTTAATTGTAACGTTCAAAGCCTGTTAATGACGATGGAACACACAAATCCCGTCGCGATTCAATACATCGTCCTCCGGCCGACCTGTCTCCAAGGGTCTATTGCTGCCTCGGGCACCTTATGGTCGATCTCCTGTGAGTGTAGATTTTCGAATCCGACGCAAAACTAACAGTTAATTGTAACGTTCAGAGCCTGTTAATGACGATGGAACACACAAATCGCGTCGCGATTCAATACATCGTCCTCCGGCCGACCTGTCTCCAAGGGTCGATTGCTGCCTCGGGCATCTTATGGTCGTTCTCCTGTGAGTCTAGATTTTCCAATCAGACGCAAAACTGACAGTTAATTGTAACGTTCAGAGCCTGTTAATGACGATGGAACACACAAATTGCGTCGCGATTCAATACATCGTCCTCCGGCCGACCTGTCTCCAAGGGTCTATTGCTGCCTCGGGCACCTTATGGTCGTTCTCCTGTGAGTCTAGATTTTCGAATCCGACGCAAAACTGACAGTTAATTGTAACGTTCAGAGCCTGTTAATGTCGATGGAACACACAAATTGCGTCGCGATACTATACATCGTCCTCCAGCCGACTTGTCTCCAAGGGTCTAGTGCTGCCTCGGGCACCTTATGGTCGTTCTTCTGTGAGTCTAGATTTTCGAATCGGACGCAAAACTGACAATTGTAAGGTTCAGAGCCTCTTAATGACAATGGAACACACAAATTGAGTCGCGATTCAATACATCGTCCTCCGGCCGACCTGTCTCCAAGGGTCTATTGCTGCCTCGGGCACCTTATGGTCGTTCTTCTGTGAGTCTAGATTTTCGAATCCGACGCAAAACTGACAGTTAATTGTAACGTTCAGAGCCTGTTAATGACGATGGAACACACAAATCGCGTCGAGATTCAATACATCGTCCTCCGGCCGACTTGTCTCCAAGGGTCTAGTGCTGCCTCGGGCACCTTATGGTCGTTCTCCTGTGAGTCTAGATTTTCGAATCCGACGCAAAACTGACAGTTAATCGTAAGGTTCAGAGCCTCTTAATGACAATGGAGCACACAAATTGAGTCGCGATTCAATACATCGTCCTCCAGCCGACCTGTCTCCAAGGGTCTATTGCTGCCTCGGGCACCTTATGGTCGTTCTCCTGTGAGTCTAGATTTTCGAATCCGACGCAAAACTGACAGTTAATTGTAACGTTCAGAACTGTTAATGACGATGGAACACACAAATTGCGTCGCGATTCAATACATCGTCCTCCAGCCGACTTGTCTCCAAGGGTCTAGTGCTGCCTCGGGCACCTTATGGTCGTTCTTCAGTGAGTCTAGATTTTCGAATCCGACGCAAAACTGACAGTTAATTGTAAGGTTCAGAGCCTCTTAATGACAATGGAACACATAAATTGAGTCGCGAGTCAATACATCGTCCTCCGGCCGACCTGTCTGCAAGGGTCTATTGCTGCCTCGGCACCTTATGGTCGATCTCCTGTGAGTCTAGATTTTCGAATCCGACGCAAAACTGACAGTTCATTGTAAGGTTCAGAGCCTGTTAATGACGATGGAACACACAAATTGCGTCGCGATTCAATACATCGTCCTCCGGCTGACCTGTCTCCAAGGGTCTATTGCTGCCTCGGGCACCTTATGGTCGTTTTCCTGAGAGTCTAGATTTTCGAATCCGACGCAAAACTGACAGTTAATTATAACGTTCAGGGCCTGTTAATGACGCTGGAACACACAAATCGCGTCGCGATTCAATACGTCGTCCTCCAGCCGACTTGTCTCCAAGGATCTAGTGCTGCCTCGGGCACCTTATGGTCGTTCTTCTGTGAGTCTAGATTTTCGAATCCGACGCAAAACTGACTGTTAATTGTAAGGTTCAGAGCCTCTTAATGACAATGGAACACACAAATTGCGTCGCGATTCAATACATAGTCCTCCGGCCGACCTGTCTCCAAGGGTCTATTGCTGCCTCGGGCACCTTATGGTCGATCTCCTGTGAATTTAGATTTTACAATCCGACGCAAAACTGACAGTTAATTGTAACGTTCAGAGCCTGTTAATGACGATGGAACACACAAATCGCGTCGCGATTCAATTTTTCGTCCTCCAGCCGACTTGTCTCCAAGGGTCTAGTGCTGCCTCGGGCACCTTATGGTCGTTCTCCTGTGAGTCTAGATTTTCGAATCCGACGCAAAACTGACAGTTAATTGTAAGGTTCGGAGCCTGTTAATGACGATGGAACACACAAATTGCGTCGCGATTCAATACATCGTCCTCCGGCCGACCTGTCTCCAAGGATCTATTGCTGCCTCAGGCACCTTATGGTCGATCTCCTGTGAGTCTAGATTTTCGATTCCGACGCAAATCTGACAGTTAATTGTAACGTTCAGAGCCTGTTAATGACGATGGAACACACAAATGGCGTCGCGATTCAATACATCGTCCTCCGGCCGACCTGTCCCCAAGGGTCTATTGCTGCCTCGGGCACCTTATGGTCGTTCTCCTGTGAGTCTAGATTTTCGAATCCGACGCAAAACTGACAGTTAATTGTAACGTTCAGAGCCTGTTAATGACGATGGAACACACAAATTGCGTCGCGATTCAATACATCGTCCTCCAGCCGACTTGTCTCCAAGGGTCTAGTGCTGCCTCGGGCACCTTATGGTCGTTCTCCTGTGAGTCTAGATTTTCGAATCCGACGCAAAACTGACAGTTAATTGTAAGGTTCGGAGCCTGTTAATGACGATGGAACACACAAATCGCGTCGCGATTCAATACATCGTCCTCCGGCCGACTTGTCTCCAAGGGTCTAGTCCTGCCCCGGGCACCTTATGGTCGTTCTCCTGTGAGTCTAGATTTTCGAATCCGACGCAAAACTGACAGTTAATCGTAAGGTTCAGAGCCTCTTAATGACAATGGAGCACACAAATTGCGTCGCGATTCAATACATCGTCCTCCGGCCGACCTGTCTCCAAGGGTCTATTGCTGCCTCGGGCACCTTATGGTCGATCTCCTGTGAGTCTAGATTTTCGAATCCGACGCAAAACTGACAGTTAATTGTAACTTTCAGAGCCTGTTAATGACGATGGAACACACAAATCGCGTCGCGATTCAATACATCGTCCTCCAGCCGACTTGTCTCCATGGGTCTAGTGCTGCCTCGGGCACCTTATGGTCGTTCTTCTGTGAGTCTAGATTTTCGAATCCGACGCAAAACTGACAGTTAATTGTAAGGTTCAGAGCCTCTTAATGACAATGGAACACACAAATTGAGTCGCGATTCAATACATCGTCCTCCAGCCGACCTGTCTCCAAGGGTCTATTGCTGCCTCGGGCACCTTATGGTCGTTCTCCTGTGAGTCTAGATTTTCGAATCCGACGCAAAACTGACAGTTAATTGTAACGTTCAGAGCCTGTTAATGACGATGGAACACACAAATCGCGTCGCGATTCAATACATCGTCCTCCAACCGACTTGTCTCCAAGGGTCTAGTGCTGCCTCGGGCACCTTTCGGTCGTTCTCCTGTGAGTCTAGATTTTCGAATCCGACGCAAAACTGACAGTTAATTGTAAGGTTCAGAGCCTGTTAATGACGATGGAACACACAAATTGCGTCGCGATTCAATACAGCGTCCTCCGGCCGACCTGTCTCGAAGGGTCTATTGCTGCCTAGGGCACCTTATGGTCTAGATTTTCGAATCCGACGCAAAACTGACAGTTAATTGTAACGTTCAGAGCCTGTTAATGACGATGGAACACACAAATCGCGTCGAGATTCAATACATCGTCCTCCGGCCGACTTGTCTCCAAGGGTCTAGTGCTGCCTCGGGCACCTTATGGTCGTTCTCCTGTGAGTCTAGATTTTCGAATCCGACGCAAAACTGACAGTTAATCGTAAGGTTCAGAGCCTCTTAATGACAATGGAGCACACAAATTGAGTCGCGATTCAATACATCGTCCTCCAGCCGACCTGTCTCCAAGGGTCTATTGCTGCCTCGGGCACCTTATGGTCGTTCTCCTGTGAGTCTAGATTTTCGAATCCGACGCAAAACTGACAGTTAATTGTAACGTTCAGAACTGTTAATGACGATGGAACACACAAATTGCGTCGCGATTCAATACATCGTCCTCCAGCCGACTTGTCTCCAAGGGTCTAGTGCTGCCTCGGGCACCTTATGGTCGTTCTTCAGTGAGTCTAGATTTTCGAATCCGACGCAAAACTGACAGTTAATTGTAAGGTTCAGAGCCTCTTAATGACAATGGAACACATAAATTGAGTCGCGAGTCAATACATCGTCCTCCGGCCGACCTGTCTGCAAGGGTCTATTGCTGCCTCGGGCACCTTATGGTCGATCTCCTGTGAGTCTAGATTTTCGAATCCGACGCAAAACTGACAGTTCATTGTAAGGTTCAGAGCCTGTTAATGACGATGGAACACACAAATTGCGTCGCGATTCAATACATCGTCCTCCGGCTGACCTGTCTCCAAGGGTCTATTGCTGCCTCGGGCACCTTATGGTCGTTTTCCTGAGAGTCTAGATTTTCGAATCCGACGCAAAACTGACAGTTAATTATAACGTTCAGGGCCTCTTAATGACGCTGGAACACACAAATCGCGTCGCGATTCAATACGTCGTCCTCCAGCCGACTTGTCTCCAAGGATCTAGTGCTGCCTCGGGCACCTTTCGGTCGTTCTTCTGTGAGTCTAGATTTTCGAATCCGACGCAAAACTGACTGTTAATTGTAAGGTTCAGAGCCTCTTAATGACAATGGAACACACAAATTGCGTCGCGATTCAATACATAGTCCTCCGGCCGACCTGTCTCCAAGGGTCTATTGCTGCCTCGGGCACCTTATGGTCGATCTCCTGTGAATTTAGATTTTACAATCCGACGCAAAACTGACAGTTAATTGTAACGTTCAGAGCCTGTTAATGACGATGGAACACACAAATCGCGTCGCGATTCAATTTTTTCGTCCTCCAGCCGACTTGTCTCCAAGGGTCTAGTGCTGCCTCGGGCACCTTATGGTCGTTCTCCTGTGAGTCTAGATTTTCGAATCCGACGCAAAACTGACAGTTAATTGTAAGGTTCGGAGCCTGTTAATGACGATGGAACACACAAATTGCGTCGCGATTCAATACATCGTCCTCGGCCGACCTGTCTCCAAGGATCTATTGCTGCCTCAGGCACCTTATGGTCGATCTCCTGTGAGTCTAGATTTTCGATTCCGACGCAAATCTGACAGTTAATTGTAACGTTCAGAGCCTGTTAATGACGATGGAACACACAAATGGCGTCGCGATTCAATACATCGTCCTCCGGCCGACCTGTCCCCAAGGGTCTATTGCTGCCTCGGGCACCTTATGGTCGTTCTCCTGTGAGTCTAGATTTTCGAATCCGACGCAAAACTGACAGTTAATTGTAACGTTCAGAGCCTGTTAATGACGATGGAACACACAAATTGCGTCGCGATTCAATACATCGTCCTCCAGCCGACTTGTCTCCAAGGGTCTAGTGCTGCCTCGGGCACCTTATGGTCGTTCTCCTGTGAGTCTAGATTTTCGAATCCGACGCAAAACTGACAGTTAATTGTAAGGTTCGGAGCCTGTTAATGACGATGGAACACACAAATCGCGTCGCGATTCAATACATCGTCCTCCGGCCGACTTGTCTCCAAGGGTCTAGTCCTGCCCCGGGTACCTTATGGTCGTTCTCCTGTGAGTCTAGATTTTCGAATCCGACGCAAAACTGACAGTTAATCGTAAGGTTCAGAGCCTCTTAATGACAATGGAGCACACAAATTGCGTCGCGATTCAATACATCGTCCTCCGGCCGACCTGTCTCCAAGGGTCTATTGCTGCCTCGGGCACCTTATGGTCGATCTCCTGTGAGTCTAGATTTTCGAATCCGACGCAAAACTGACAGTTAATTGTAACTTTCAGAGCCTGTTAATGACGATGGAACACACAAATCGCGTCGCGATTCAATACATCGTCCTCCAGCCGACTTGTCTCCATGGGTCTAGTGCTGCCTCGGGCACCTTATGGTCGTTCTTCTGTGAGTCTAGATTTTCGAATCCGACGCAAAACTGACAGTTAATTGTAAGGTTCAGAGCCTCTTAATGACAATGGAACACACAAATTGAGTCGCGATTCAATACATCGTCCTCCAGCCGACCTGTCTCCAAGGGTCTATTGCTGCCTCGGGCACCTTATGGTCGTTCTCCTGTGAGTCTAGATTTTCGAATCCGACGCAAAACTGACAGTTAATTGTAACGTTCAGAGCCTGTTAATGACGATGGAACACACAAATTGCGTCGCGATTCAATACATCGTCCTCCAGCCGACTTGTCTCCAAGGGTCTAGTGCTACCTCGGGCACCTTATGGTCGTTCTTCTGTGAGTCTAGATTTTCGAATCCGACGCAAAACTGACAGTTAATTGTAAGATTCAGAGCCTCTTAATGACAATGGGACACACAAATTGAGTCGCGATTCAATACATCGTCCTCCGGCCGACCTGTCTCCAAGGGTCTATTGCTGCCTCGGGCACCTTATGGTCGATCTCCTGTGAGTCTAGATTTTCGAATCCGACGCAAAACTGACAGTTAATTGTAACGTTCAGAGCCTGTTAATGACGATGGAACACACAAATTGCGTCGCGATTCAATACATCGTCCTCCGGCTGACCTGTCTCCAAGGGTCTATTGCTGCCTCGGGCACCTTATGGTCGATCTCCTGTGAGTCTAGATTTTCGAATCCGACGCAAAACTGACAGTTAATTGTAACGTTCAGAGCCTGTTAATGACGATGGAACACACAAATCGCGTCGCGATTCAATACATCGTCCTCCAACCGACTTGTCTCCAAGGGTCTAGTGCTGCCTCGGGCACCTTTCGGTCGTTCTCCTGTGAGTCTAGATTTTCGAATCCGACGCAAAACTGACAGTTAATTGTAAGGTTCAGAGCCTGTTAATGACGATGGAACACACAAATTGCGTCGCGATTCAATACAGCGTCCTCCGGCCGACCTGTCTCGAAGGGTCTATTGCTGCCTAGGGCACCTTATGGTCTAGATTTTCGAATCCGACGCAAAACTGACAGTTAATTGTAACGTTCAGAGCCTGTTAATGACGATGGAACACACAAATCGCGTCGCGATTCAATTTTTCGTCCTCCAGCCGACTTGTCTCCAAGGGTCTAGTGCTGCCTCGGGCACCTTATGGTCGTTCTCCTGTGAGTCTAGATTTTCGAATCCGACGCAAAACTGACAGTTAATTGTAAGGTTCGGAGCCTGTTAATGACGATGGAACACACAAATTGCGTCGCGATTCAATACATCGTCCTCCGGCCGACCTGTCTCCAAGGATCTATTGCTGCCTCAGGCACCTTATGGTCGATCTCCTGTGAGTCTAGATTTTCGATTCCGACGCAAATCTGACAGTTAATTGTAACGTTCAGAGCCTGTTAATGACGATGGAACACACAAATCGCGTCGCGATTCAATACATCGTCCTCCGGCCGACCTGTCCCCAAGGGTCTATTGCTGCCTCGGGCACCTTATGGTCGTTCTCCTGTGAGTCTAGATTTTCGAATCCGACGCAAAACTGACAGTTAATTGTAACGTTCAGAGCCTGTTAATGACGATGGAACACACAAATCGCGTCGCGATTCAATACATCGTCCTCCGGCCGACCTGTCTCCAAGGGTCGATTGCTGCCTCGGGCACCTTATGGTCGTTCTCCTGTGAGT
Organism: Schistocerca nitens; assembly: GCF_023898315.1. Taxonomy (NCBI): domain Eukaryota; kingdom Metazoa; phylum Arthropoda; class Insecta; order Orthoptera; family Acrididae; genus Schistocerca; species Schistocerca nitens. The sequence goes on along the minus strand of NC_064618.1, from coordinate 2,839,595 downwards.
CTAGATTTTCGAATCAGACGCAAAACTGACAGTTAATTGTAACGTTCAGAGCCTGTTAATGACGATGGAACACACAAATTGCGTCGCGATTCAATACATCGTCCTCCGGCCGACCTGTCTCCAAGGGTCTATTGCTGCCTCGGGCACCTTATGGTCGTTCTCCTGTGAGTCTAGATTTTCGAATCGGACGCAAAACTGACAGTTAATTGTAAGGTTCAGAGCCTCTTAATGACAATGGAACACACAAATTGAGTCGCGATTCAATACATCGTCCTCCGGCCGACCTGTCTCCAAGGGTCTATTGCTGCCTCGGGCACCTTATGGTCGTTCTTCTGTGAGTCTAGATTTTCGAATCCGACGCAAAACTGACAGTTAATTGTAACTTTCAGAGCCTGTTAATGACGATGGAACACACAAATTGCGTCGCGATTCAATACATCGTCCTCCAGCCGACTTGTCTCCAAGGGTCTAGTGCTGCCTCGGGCACCTTATGGTCGTTCCTCTGTGAGTCTAGATTTTCGAATCCGACGCTAAACTGACAGTTAATTGTAAGGTTCAGAGCCTCTTAATGACAATGGAACACACAAATTGAGTCGCGATTCAATACATCGTCCTCCGGCCGACCTGTCTCCAAGGGTCTATTGCTGCCTCGGGCACCTTATGGTCGTTCTTCTGTGAGTCTAGATTTTCGAATCCGACGCAAAACTGACAGTTAATTGTAACGTTCAGAGCCTGTTAATGACGATGGAACACACAAATCGCGTCGAGATTCAATACATCGTCCTCCGGCCGACTTGTCTCCAAGGGTCTAGTGCTGCCTCGGGCACCTTATGGTCGTTCTCCTGTGAGTCTAGATTTTCGAATCCGACGCAAAACTGACAGTTAATCGTAAGGTTCAGAGCCTCTTAATGACAATGGAGCACACAAATTGAGTCGCGATTCAATACATCGTCCTCCAGCCGACCTGTCTCCAAGGGTCTATTGCTGCCTCGGGCACCTTATGGTCGTTCTCCTGTGAGTCTAGATTTTCGAATCCGACGCAAAACTGACAGTTAATTGTAACGTTCAGAACTGTTAATGACGATGGAACACACAAATTGCGTCGCGATTCAATACATCGTCCTCCAGCCGACTTGTCTCCAAGGGTCTAGTGCTGCCTCGGGCACCTTATGGTCGTTCTTCAGTGAGTCTAGATTTTCGAATCCGACGCAAAACTGACAGTTAATTGTAAGGTTCAGAGCCTCTTAATGACAATGGAACACATAAATTGAGTCGCGAGTCAATACATCGTCCTCCGGCCGACCTGTCTGCAAGGGTCTATTGCTGCCTCGGCACCTTATGGTCGATCTCCTGTGAGTCTAGATTTTCGAATCCGACGCAAAACTGACAGTTCATTGTAAGGTTCAGAGCCTGTTAATGACGATGGAACACACAAATTGCGTCGCGATTCAATACATCGTCCTCCGGCTGACCTGTCTCCAAGGGTCTATTGCTGCCTCGGGCACCTTATGGTCGTTTTCCTGAGAGTCTAGATTTTCGAATCCGACGCAAAACTGACAGTTAATTATAACGTTCAGGGCCTGTTAATGACGCTGGAACACACAAATCGCGTCGCGATTCAATACGTCGTCCTCCAGCCGACTTGTCTCCAAGGATCTAGTGCTGCCTCGGGCACCTTATGGTCGTTCTTCTGTGAGTCTAGATTTTCGAATCCGACGCAAAACTGACTGTTAATTGTAAGGTTCAGAGCCTCTTAATGACAATGGAACACACAAATTGCGTCGCGATTCAATACATAGTCCTCCGGCCGACCTGTCTCCAAGGGTCTATTGCTGCCTCGGGCACCTTATGGTCGATCTCCTGTGAATTTAGATTTTACAATCCGACGCAAAACTGACAGTTAATTGTAACGTTCAGAGCCTGTTAATGACGATGGAACACACAAATCGCGTCGCGATTCAATTTTTCGTCCTCCAGCCGACTTGTCTCCAAGGGTCTAGTGCTGCCTCGGGCACCTTATGGTCGTTCTCCTGTGAGTCTAGATTTTCGAATCCGACGCAAAACTGACAGTTAATTGTAAGGTTCGGAGCCTGTTAATGACGATGGAACACACAAATTGCGTCGCGATTCAATACATCGTCCTCCGGCCGACCTGTCTCCAAGGATCTATTGCTGCCTCAGGCACCTTATGGTCGATCTCCTGTGAGTCTAGATTTTCGATTCCGACGCAAATCTGACAGTTAATTGTAACGTTCAGAGCCTGTTAATGACGATGGAACACACAAATGGCGTCGCGATTCAATACATCGTCCTCCGGCCGACCTGTCCCCAAGGGTCTATTGCTGCCTCGGGCACCTTATGGTCGTTCTCCTGTGAGTCTAGATTTTCGAATCCGACGCAAAACTGACAGTTAATTGTAACGTTCAGAGCCTGTTAATGACGATGGAACACACAAATTGCGTCGCGATTCAATACATCGTCCTCCAGCCGACTTGTCTCCAAGGGTCTAGTGCTGCCTCGGGCACCTTATGGTCGTTCTCCTGTGAGTCTAGATTTTCGAATCCGACGCAAAACTGACAGTTAATTGTAAGGTTCGGAGCCTGTTAATGACGATGGAACACACAAATCGCGTCGCGATTCAATACATCGTCCTCCGGCCGACTTGTCTCCAAGGGTCTAGTCCTGCCCCGGGCACCTTATGGTCGTTCTCCTGTGAGTCTAGATTTTCGAATCCGACGCAAAACTGACAGTTAATCGTAAGGTTCAGAGCCTCTTAATGACAATGGAGCACACAAATTGCGTCGCGATTCAATACATCGTCCTCCGGCCGACCTGTCTCCAAGGGTCTATTGCTGCCTCGGGCACCTTATGGTCGATCTCCTGTGAGTCTAGATTTTCGAATCCGACGCAAAACTGACAGTTAATTGTAACTTTCAGAGCCTGTTAATGACGATGGAACACACAAATCGCGTCGCGATTCAATACATCGTCCTCCAGCCGACTTGTCTCCATGGGTCTAGTGCTGCCTCGGGCACCTTATGGTCGTTCTTCTGTGAGTCTAGATTTTCGAATCCGACGCAAAACTGACAGTTAATTGTAAGGTTCAGAGCCTCTTAATGACAATGGAACACACAAATTGAGTCGCGATTCAATACATCGTCCTCCAGCCGACCTGTCTCCAAGGGTCTATTGCTGCCTCGGGCACCTTATGGTCGTTCTCCTGTGAGTCTAGATTTTCGAATCCGACGCAAAACTGACAGTTAATTGTAACGTTCAGAGCCTGTTAATGACGATGGAACACACAAATCGCGTCGCGATTCAATACATCGTCCTCCAACCGACTTGTCTCCAAGGGTCTAGTGCTGCCTCGGGCACCTTTCGGTCGTTCTCCTGTGAGTCTAGATTTTCGAATCCGACGCAAAACTGACAGTTAATTGTAAGGTTCAGAGCCTGTTAATGACGATGGAACACACAAATTGCGTCGCGATTCAATACAGCGTCCTCCGGCCGACCTGTCTCGAAGGGTCTATTGCTGCCTAGGGCACCTTATGGTCTAGATTTTCGAATCCGACGCAAAACTGACAGTTAATTGTAACGTTCAGAGCCTGTTAATGACGATGGAACACACAAATCGCGTCGAGATTCAATACATCGTCCTCCGGCCGACTTGTCTCCAAGGGTCTAGTGCTGCCTCGGGCACCTTATGGTCGTTCTCCTGTGAGTCTAGATTTTCGAATCCGACGCAAAACTGACAGTTAATCGTAAGGTTCAGAGCCTCTTAATGACAATGGAGCACACAAATTGAGTCGCGATTCAATACATCGTCCTCCAGCCGACCTGTCTCCAAGGGTCTATTGCTGCCTCGGGCACCTTATGGTCGTTCTCCTGTGAGTCTAGATTTTCGAATCCGACGCAAAACTGACAGTTAATTGTAACGTTCAGAACTGTTAATGACGATGGAACACACAAATTGCGTCGCGATTCAATACATCGTCCTCCAGCCGACTTGTCTCCAAGGGTCTAGTGCTGCCTCGGGCACCTTATGGTCGTTCTTCAGTGAGTCTAGATTTTCGAATCCGACGCAAAACTGACAGTTAATTGTAAGGTTCAGAGCCTCTTAATGACAATGGAACACATAAATTGAGTCGCGAGTCAATACATCGTCCTCCGGCCGACCTGTCTGCAAGGGTCTATTGCTGCCTCGGGCACCTTATGGTCGATCTCCTGTGAGTCTAGATTTTCGAATCCGACGCAAAACTGACAGTTCATTGTAAGGTTCAGAGCCTGTTAATGACGATGGAACACACAAATTGCGTCGCGATTCAATACATCGTCCTCCGGCTGACCTGTCTCCAAGGGTCTATTGCTGCCTCGGGCACCTTATGGTCGTTTTCCTGAGAGTCTAGATTTTCGAATCCGACGCAAAACTGACAGTTAATTATAACGTTCAGGGCCTCTTAATGACGCTGGAACACACAAATCGCGTCGCGATTCAATACGTCGTCCTCCAGCCGACTTGTCTCCAAGGATCTAGTGCTGCCTCGGGCACCTTTCGGTCGTTCTTCTGTGAGTCTAGATTTTCGAATCCGACGCAAAACTGACTGTTAATTGTAAGGTTCAGAGCCTCTTAATGACAATGGAACACACAAATTGCGTCGCGATTCAATACATAGTCCTCCGGCCGACCTGTCTCCAAGGGTCTATTGCTGCCTCGGGCACCTTATGGTCGATCTCCTGTGAATTTAGATTTTACAATCCGACGCAAAACTGACAGTTAATTGTAACGTTCAGAGCCTGTTAATGACGATGGAACACACAAATCGCGTCGCGATTCAATTTTTCGTCCTCCAGCCGACTTGTCTCCAAGGGTCTAGTGCTGCCTCGGGCACCTTATGGTCGTTCTCCTGTGAGTCTAGATTTTCGAATCCGACGCAAAACTGACAGTTAATTGTAAGGTTCGGAGCCTGTTAATGACGATGGAACACACAAATTGCGTCGCGATTCAATACATCGTCCTCCGGCCGACCTGTCTCCAAGGATCTATTGCTGCCTCAGGCACCTTATGGTCGATCTCCTGTGAGTCTAGATTTTCGATTCCGACGCAAATCTGACAGTTAATTGTAACGTTCAGAGCCTGTTAATGACGATGGAACACACAAATGGCGTCGCGATTCAATACATCGTCCTCCGGCCGACCTGTCCCCAAGGGTCTATTGCTGCCTCGGGCACCTTATGGTCGTTCTCCTGTGAGTCTAGATTTTCGAATCCGACGCAAAACTGACAGTTAATTGTAACGTTCAGAGCCTGTTAATGACGATGGAACACACAAATTGCGTCGCGATTCAATACATCGTCCTCCAGCCGACTTGTCTCCAAGGGTCTAGTGCTGCCTCGGGCACCTTATGGTCGTTCTCCTGTGAGTCTAGATTTTCGAATCCGACGCAAAACTGACAGTTAATTGTAAGGTTCGGAGCCTGTTAATGACGATGGAACACACAAATCGCGTCGCGATTCAATACATCGTCCTCCGGCCGACTTGTCTCCAAGGGTCTAGTCCTGCCCCGGGCACCTTATGGTCGTTCTCCTGTGAGTCTAGATTTTCGAATCCGACGCAAAACTGACAGTTAATCGTAAGGTTCAGAGCCTCTTAATGACAATGGAGCACACAAATTGCGTCGCGATTCAATACATCGTCCTCCGGCCGACCTGTCTCCAAGGGTCTATTGCTGCCTCGGGCACCTTATGGTCGATCTCCTGTGAGTCTAGATTTTCGAATCCGACGCAAAACTGACAGTTAATTGTAACTTTCAGAGCCTGTTAATGACGATGGAACACACAAATCGCGTCGCGATTCAATACATCGTCCTCCAGCCGACTTGTCTCCATGGGTCTAGTGCTGCCTCGGGCACCTTATGGTCGTTCTTCTGTGAGTCTAGATTTTCGAATCCGACGCAAAACTGACAGTTAATTGTAAGGTTCAGAGCCTCTTAATGACAATGGAACACACAAATTGAGTCGCGATTCAATACATCGTCCTCCAGCCGACCTGTCTCCAAGGGTCTATTGCTGCCTCGGGCACCTTATGGTCGTTCTCCTGTGAGTCTAGATTTTCGAATCCGACGCAAAACTGACAGTTAATTGTAACGTTCAGAGCCTGTTAATGACGATGGAACACACAAATTGCGTCGCGATTCAATACATCGTCCTCCAGCCGACTTGTCTCCAAGGGTCTAGTGCTACCTCGGGCACCTTATGGTCGTTCTTCTGTGAGTCTAGATTTTCGAATCCGACGCAAAACTGACAGTTAATTGTAAGATTCAGAGCCTCTTAATGACAATGGGACACACAAATTGAGTCGCGATTCAATACATCGTCCTCCGGCCGACCTGTCTCCAAGGGTCTATTGCTGCCTCGGGCACCTTATGGTCGATCTCCTGTGAGTCTAGATTTTCGAATCCGACGCAAAACTGACAGTTAATTGTAACGTTCAGAGCCTGTTAATGACGATGGAACACACAAATTGCGTCGCGATTCAATACATCGTCCTCCGGCTGACCTGTCTCCAAGGGTCTATTGCTGCCTCGGGCACCTTATGGTCGATCTCCTGTGAGTCTAGATTTTCGAATCCGACGCAAAACTGACAGTTAATTGTAACGTTCAGAGCCTGTTAATGACGATGGAACACACAAATCGCGTCGCGATTCAATACATCGTCCTCCAACCGACTTGTCTCCAAGGGTCTAGTGCTGCCTCGGGCACCTTTCGGTCGTTCTCCTGTGAGTCTAGATTTTCGAATCCGACGCAAAACTGACAGTTAATTGTAAGGTTCAGAGCCTGTTAATGACGATGGAACACACAAATTGCGTCGCGATTCAATACAGCGTCCTCCGGCCGACCTGTCTCGAAGGGTCTATTGCTGCCTAGGGCACCTTATGGTCTAGATTTTCGAATCCGACGCAAAACTGACAGTTAATTGTAACGTTCAGAGCCTGTTAATGACGATGGAACACACAAATCGCGTCGCGATTCAATTTTTCGTCCTCCAGCCGACTTGTCTCCAAGGGTCTAGTGCTGCCTCGGGCACCTTATGGTCGTTCTCCTGTGAGTCTAGATTTTCGAATCCGACGCAAAACTGACAGTTAATTGTAAGGTTCGGAGCCTGTTAATGACGATGGAACACACAAATTGCGTCGCGATTCAATACATCGTCCTCCGGCCGACCTGTCTCCAAGGATCTATTGCTGCCTCAGGCACCTTATGGTCGATCTCCTGTGAGTCTAGATTTTCGATTCCGACGCAAATCTGACAGTTAATTGTAACGTTCAGAGCCTGTTAATGACGATGGAACACACAAATCGCGTCGCGATTCAATACATCGTCCTCCGGCCGACCTGTCCCCAAGGGTCTATTGCTGCCTCGGGCACCTTATGGTCGTTCTCCTGTGAGTCTAGATTTTCGAATCCGACGCAAAACTGACAGTTAATTGTAACGTTCAGAGCCTGTTAATGACGATGGAACACACAAATCGCGTCGCGATTCAATACATCGTCCTCCGGCCGACCTGTCTCCAAGGGTCGATTGCTGCCTCGGGCACCTTATGGTCGTTCTCCTGTGAGTCTAGATTTTCGAATCAGACGCAAAACTGACAGTTAATTGTAACGTTCAGAGCCTGTTAATGACGATGGAACACACAAATTGCGTCGCGATTCAATACATCGTCCTCCGGCCGACCTGTCTCCAAGGGTCTATTGCTGCCTCGGGCACCTTATGGTCGTTCTCCTGTGAGTCTAGATTTTCGAATCGGACGCAAAACTGACAGTTAATTGTAAGGTTCAGAGCCTCTTAATGACAATGGAACACACAAATTGAGTCGCGATTCAATACATCGTCCTCCGGCCGACCTGTCTCCAAGGGTCTATTGCTGCCTCGGGCACCTTATGGTCGTTCTTCTGTGAGTCTAGATTTTCGAATCCGACGCAAAACTGACAGTTAATTGTAACTTTCAGAGCCTGTTAATGACGATGGAACACACAAATTGCGTCGCGATTCAATACATCGTCCTCCAGCCGACTTGTCTCCAAGGGTCTAGTGCTGCCTCGGGCACCTTATGGTCGTTCCTCTGTGAGTCTAGATTTTCGAATCCGACGCTAAACTGACAGTTAATTGTAAGGTTCAGAGCCTCTTAATGACAATGGAACACACAAATTGAGTCGCGATTCAATACATCGTCCTCCGGCCGACCTGTCTCCAAGGGTCTATTGCTGCCTCGGGCACCTTATGGTCGATCTCCTGTGAGTCTAGATTTTCGAATCCGACGCAAAACTGACAGTTAATTGTAACGTTCAGAGCCTGTTAATGACGATGGAACACACAAATCGCGTCGCGATTCAATACATCGTCCTCCAACCGACTTGTCTCCAAGGGTCTAGTGCTGCCTCGGGCACCTTTTGGTCGTTCTCCTGTGAGTCTAGATTTTCGAATCCGACGCAAAACTGACAGTTAATTGTAAGGTTCAGAGCCTGTTAATGACGATGGAACACACAAATTGCGTCGCGATTCAATACAGCGTCCTCCGGCCGACCTGTCTCCAAGGGTCTATTGCTGCCTCGGGCACCTTATGGTCTAGATTTTCGAATCCGACGCAAAACTGACAGTTAATTGTAACGTTCAGAGCCTGTTAATGACGATGGAACACACAAATTGCGTCGCGATTCAATACATCGTCCTCCAGCCGACTTGTCTCCAAGGGTCTAGTGCTGCCTCGGACACCTTATGGTCGTTCTCCTGTGAGTCTAGATTTTCGAATCCGACGCAAAACTGACAGTTAATTGTAAGGTACAGAGCCTCTTAATGACAATGGAACACACAAATCGCGTCGCGATTCAATACATCGTCCTCCGGAGGACCTGTCTCCAAGGGTCTATTGCTGCCTCGGGCACTTTATGGTCGATCTCCTGTGAGTCTAGATTTTCGAATCCGATGCAAAACTGACAGTTAATTGTAACGTTCAGAGCCTGTTAATGACGATGGAACACACAAATCCCGTCGCGATTCAATACATCGTCCTCCGCCCGACCTGTCTCCAAGGGTCTATTGCTGCCTCGGGCACCTTATGGTCGATCTCCTGTGAGTGTAGATTTTCGAATCCGACGCAAAACTAACAGTTAATTGTAACGTTCAGAGCCTGTTAATGACGATGGAACACACAAATCGCGTCGCGATTCAATACATCGTCCTCCGGCCGACCTGTCCCCAAGGGTCTATTGCTGCCTCGGGCACCTTATGGTCGTTCTCCTGTGAGTCTAGATTTTCGAATCCGACGCAAAACTGACAGTTAATTGTAACGTTCCGAGCCTGTTAATGACGATGGAACACACAAATCGCGTCGCGATTCAATACATCGTCCTCCGGCCGACCTGTCTCCAAGGGTCGATTGCTGCCTCGGGCACCTTATGGTCGTTCTCCTGTGAGTCTAGATTTTCGAATCAGACGCAAAACTGACAGTTAATTGTAACGTTCAGAGCCTGTTAATGACGATGGAACACACAAATTGCGTCGCGATTCAATACATCGTCCTCCGGCCGACCTGTCTCCAAGGGTCTATTGCTGCCTCGGGCACCTTATGGTCGTTCTCCTGTGAGTCTAGATTTTCGAATCGGACGCAAAACTGACAGTTAATTGTAAGGTTCAGAGCCTCTTAATGACAATGGAACACACAAATTGAGTCGCGATTCAATACATCGTCCTCCGGCCGACCTGTCTCCAAGGGTCTATTGCTGCCTCGGGCACCTTATGGTCGTTCTTCTGTGAGTCTAGATTTTCGAATCCGACGCAAAACTGACAGTTAATTGTAACTTTCAGAGCCTGTTAATGACGATGGAACACACAAATTGCGTCGCGATTCAATACATCGTCCTCCAGCCGACTTGTCTCCAAGGGTCTAGTGCTGCCTCGGGCACCTTATGGTCGTTCCTCTGTGAGTCTAGATTTTCGAATCCGACGCTAAACTGACAGTTAATTGTAAGGTTCAGAGCCTCTTAATGACAATGGAACACACAAATTGAGTCGCGATTCAATACATCGTCCTCCGGCCGACCTGTCTCCAAGGGTCTATTGCTGCCTCGGGCACCTTATGGTCGATCTCCTGTGAGTCTAGATTTTCGAATCCGACGCAAAACTGACAGTTAATTGTAACGTTCAGAGCCTGTTAATGACGATGGAACACACAAATCGCGTCGCGATTCAATACATCGTCCTCCAACCGACTTGTCTCCAAGGGTCTAGTGCTGCCTCGGGCACCTTTTGGTCGTTCTCCTGTGAGTCTAGATTTTCGAATCCGACGCAAAACTGACAGTTAATTTTAAGGTTCAGAGCCTGTTAATGACGATGGAACACACAAATTGCGTCGCGATTCAATACAGCGTCCTCCGGCCGACCTGTCTCCAAGGGTCTATTGCTGCCTCGGGCACCTTATGGTCTAGATTTTCGAATCCGACGCAAAACTGACAGTTAATTGTAACGTTCAGAGCCTGTTAATGACGATGGAACACACAAATCGCGTCGCGATTCAATACATCGTCCTCCGGCCGACTTGTCTCCAAGGGTCTAGTGCTGCCTCGGGCACCTTATGGTCGTTCTCCTGTGAGTCTAGATTTTCGAATCCGACGCAAAACTGACAGTTAATCGTAAGGTACAGAGCCTCTTAATGACAATGGAGCACACAAATTGCGTCGCGATTCAATACATCGTCCTCCGGCCGACCTGTCTCCAAGGGTCTATTGCTGCCTCGGGCACCTTATGGTCGATCTCCTGTGAGTCTAGATTTTCGAATCCGACGCAAAACTGACAGTTAATTGTATCGTTCAGAGCCTGTTAATGACGATGGAACACACAAATCGCGTCGGGATTCAATACATCGTCCTCCAGCCGACTTGTCTCCAAGGGTCTAGTGCTGCCTCGGGCACCTTATGGTCGTTCTTCTGTGAGTCTAGATTTTCGAATCCGACGCAAGACTGACAGTTAATTGTAAGGTTCAGAGCCTCTTAATGACAATGGAACACACAAATTGAGTCGCCATTCAATACATCGTCCTCCAGCCGACCTGTCTCCAAGGGTCTATTGCTGCCTCGGGCACCTTATGGTCGTTCTCCTGTGAGTCTAGATTTTCGAATCCGACGCAAAACTGACAGTTAATTGTAACGTTCAGAGCCTGTTAATGACGATGGAACACACAAATTGCGTCGCGATTCAATACATCGTCCTCCAGCCGACTTGTCTCCAAGGGTCTAGTGCTGCCTCGGGCACCTTATGGTCGTTCTTCTGTGAGTCTAGATTTTCGAATCCGACGCAAAACTGACAGTTAATTGTAACGTTCAGAGCCTCTTAATGACAATGGAACACACAAATTGAGTCGCGATTCAATACATCGTCCTCCGGCCGACCTGTCTCCAAGGGTCTATTGCTGCCTCGGGCACCTTATGGTCGATCTCCTGTGAGTCTGGATTTTCGAATCCGACGCAAAACTGACAGTTAATTGTAAGGTTCAGAGCCTGTTAATGACGATGGAACACACAAATTGCGTCGCGATTCAATACATCGTCCTCCGGCTGACCTGTCTCCAAGGGTCTATTGCTGCCTCGGGCACCTTATGGTCGTTTTCCTGTGAGTCTAGATTTTCGAATCCGACGCAAAACTGACAGTTAATTATAACGTTCAGGGCCTGTTAATGACGCTGGAACACACAAATCGCGTCGCGATTCAATGCGTCGTCCTCCAGCCGACTTGTCTCCAAGGATCTAGTGCTGCCTCGGGCACCTTATGGTCGTTCTTCTGTGAGTCTAGATTTTCGAATCCGACGCAAAACTGACTGTTAATTGTAAGGTTCAGAGCCTCTTAATGACAATGGAACACACAAATTGCGTCGCGATTCAATACATAGTCCTCCGGCCGACCTGTCTCCAAGGGTCTATTGCTGCCTCGGGCACCTTATGGTCGACCTCCTGTGAGTCTAGATTTTACAATCCGACGCAAAACTGACAGTTAATTGCAACGTTCAGAGCCTGTTAATGACGATGGAACACACAAATCGCGTCGCGATTCAATTCATCGTCCTCCAGCCGACTTGTCTCCAAGGGTCTAGTGCTGCCTCGGGCACCTTATGGTCGTTCTCCTGTGAGTCTAGATTTTCGAATCCGACGCAAAACTGACAGTTAATTGTAAGGTTCGGAGCCTGTTAATGACGATGGAACACACAAATTGCGTCGCGATTCAATACATCGTCCTCCGGCCGACCTGTCTCCAAGGATCTATTGCTGCCTCGGGCACCTTATGGTCGATCTCCTGTGAGTCTAGATTTTCGAATCCGACGCAAAACTGACAGTTAATTGTAACGTTCAGAGCCTGTTAATGACGATGGAACACACAAATCGCGTCGCGATTCAATACATCGTCCTCCAGCCGACCTGTCTCCAAGGGTCTAGTGCTGCCTCGGGCACCTTATGGTCGTTCTCCTGTGAGTCTAGATTTTCGAATCCGACGCAAAACTGACAGTTAATTGTAACGTTCAGAGCCTGTTAATGACGATGGAACACACAAATCGCGTCGGGATTCAATACATCGTCCTCCAGCCGACTTGTCTCCAAGGGTCTAGTGCTGCCTCGGGCACCTTATGGTCGTTCTTCTGTGAGTCTAGATTTTCGAATCCGACGCAAAACTGACAGTTAATTGTAAGGTTCAGAGCCTCTTAATGACAATGGAACACACAAATTGAGTCGCGATTCAATACATCGTCCTCCAGCCGACCTGTCTCCAAGGGTCTATTGCTGCCTCGGGCACCTTATGGTCGTTCTCCTGTGAGTCTAGATTTTCGAATCCGACGCAAAACTGACAGTTAATTGTAACGTTCAGAGCCTGTTAATGACGATGGAACACACAAATTGCGTCGCGATTCAATACATCGTCCTCCAGCCGACTTGTCTCCAAGGGTCTAGTGCTGCCTCGGGCACCTTATGGTCGTTCTTCTGTGAGTCTAGATTTTCGAATCCGACGCAAAACTGACAGTTAATTGTAACGTTCAGAGCCTCTTAATGACAATGGAACACACAAATTGAGTCGCGATTCAATACATCGTCCTCCGGCCGACCTGTCTCCAAGGGTCTATTGCTGCCTCGGGCACCTTATGGTCGATCTGATGTGAGTCTGGATTTTCGAATCCGACGCAAAACTGACAGTTAATTGTAAGGTTCAGAGCCTGTTAATGACGATGGAACACACAAATTGCGTCGCGATTCAATACATCGTCCTCCGGCTGACCTGTCTCCAAGGGTCTATTGCTGCCTCGGGCACCTTATGGTCGTTTTCCTGTGAGTCTAGATTTTCGAATCCGACGCAAAACTGACAGTTAATTATAACGTTCAGGGCCTGTTAATGACGCTGGAACACACAAATCGCGTCGCGATTCAATACGTCGTCCTCCAGCCGACTTGTCTCCAAGGATCTAGTGCTGCCTCGGCACCTTATGGTCGTTCTTCTGTGAGTCTAGATTTTCGAATCCGACGCAAAACTGACAGTTAATTGTATCGTTCAGAGCCTGTTAATGACGATGGAACACACAAATTGCGTCGCGATACAATACATCGTCCTCCAGCCGACTTGTCTCCAAGGGTCTAGTGCTGCCTCGGGCACCTTATGGTCGTTCTTCTGTGAGTCTAGATTTTCGAATCCGACGCAAAACTGACTGTTAATTGTAAGGTTCAGAGCCTCTTAATGACAATGGAACACACAAATTGCGTCGCGATTCAACACATCATCCTCCGGCCGGCCTGTCTCCAAGGGTCTATTGCTGCCTCGGGCACCTTATGGTCGATCTCCTGTGAGTCTAGATTTTCGAATCCGACGCAAAACTGACAGTTAATTGTAACGTTCAGAGCCTGTTAATGACGATGGAACACACAAATCGCGTCGCGATTCAATACATCGTCCTCCGGCCGACCTGTCTCCAAGGGTCTATTGCTACCTCGGGCACCTTATGGTCGTTCTCCTGTGAGTCTAGATTTTCGAATCCGACGCAAAACTGACAGTTAATTGTAACGTTCAGAGCCTGTTAATGACGATGGAACACACAAATTGAGTCGCGATTCAATACATCGTCCTCCAGCCGACTTGTCTCCAAGGGTCTAGTGCTGCCTCGGGCACCTTATGGTCGTTCTTCTGTGAGTCTAGATTTTCGAATCCGACGCAAAACTGACAGTTAATTGTAAGGTTCAGAGCCTCTTAATGACAATGGAACACACAAATTGAGTCGCGATTCAATACATCGTCTTCCGGGCGACCTGTCTCCAAGGGTCTATTGCTGCCTCGGGCACCTTATGGTCGATCTCCAGTGAGTCTAGATTTTCGAATCCGACACAAAACAACAGTTAATTGTAACGTTCAGAGCCTGTTAATGACAATGGAACACACAAATTGCGTCGCGATTCAATACATCGTCCTCCAGCCGACCTGTCTCCAAGGGTCTATTGCTGCCTCGGGCACCTTATGGTCGATCTCCTGTGAGTCTAGATTTTCGAATCCGACGCAAAACTGACAGTTAATTGTAACGTTCAGAGCCTGTTAATGACGATGGAACACACAAATTGCGTCGCGATTCAATACATCGTCCTCCGGCCGACCTGTCTCCAAGGGTCTATTGCTGCCTCGGGCACCTTATGGTCGATCTCCTGTGAGTCTAGATTTTCGAATCCGACGCAAAACTGACAGTTAATTGTAACGTTCAGAGCCTGTTAATGACGATGGAACACACAAATTGCGTCGCGATTCAATACATCGTCCTCCAGCCGACTTGTCTCCAAGGGTCTAGTGCTGCCTCGGACACCTTATGGTCGTTCTTCTGTGAGTCTAGATTTTCGAATCCGACGCAAAACTGACAGTTAATTGTAAGGTTCAGAGCCTCTTAATGACAATGGAACACACAAATTGCGTCGCGATTCAATACATTGTCCTCCGGCCGACCTGTCTCCAAGGGTCTATTGCTGCCTCGGGCACCTTATGGTCGTTTTCCTGTGAGTCTAGATTTTCGAATCCGACGCAAAACTGACAGTTAAATGTAAGGTTCAGAGCCTCTTAATGACAATGGAACACACAAATTGCGTCGCGATTCAATACATCGTCCTCCGGCCGACCTGTCTCCAAGGGTCTATTGCTGCCTCGGGCACCTTATGGTCGGTCTCCTGTGAGTCTAGATTTTCGAATCCGACGCAAAACTGACAGTTAATTGTAACGTTCAGAGCCTGTTAATGACGATGGAACACACAAATCGCGTCGCGATTCAATACATCGTCCTCCAGCAGACTTGTCTCCAAGGGTCTAGTGCTGCCTCGGGCACCTTATGGTCGTTCTCCTGTGAGTCTAGATTTTCGAATCCGACGCAAAACTGACTGTTAATTGTAAGGTTCGGAGCCTGTTAATGACGATGGAACACACAAATTCCGTCGCGATTCAATACATCGTCCTCCGGCCGACTTGTCTCCAAGGGTCTATTGCTGCCTCGGGCACCTTAAGGTCGATCTCCTGTGAGTCTAGATTTTGGAATCCGACGCAAAACTGACAGTTAATTGTAACGTTCAGAGCCTGTTAATGACGATGGAACACACAAATCGCGTCGCGATTCAATACATCGTCCTCCAGCCGACTTGTCTCCAAAGGTCTAGTGCTGCCTCGGGCACCTTATGGTCGATCTCCTGTGAGTCTAGATTTTCGAATCCGACGCAAAACTGACAGTTAATTGTAACGTTCAGAGCCTGTTAATGACGATGGAACACACAAATTGCGTCGCGATACAATACATCGTCCTCCAGCCGACTTGTCTCCAAGGGTCTAGTGCTGCCTCGGGCACCTTATGGTCGTTCTTCTGTGAGTCTAGATTTTCGAATCCGACGCAAAACTGACTGTTAATTGTAAGGTTCAGAGCCTCTTAATGACAATGGAACACACAAATTGCGTCGCGATTCAATACATCGTCCTCCGGCCGACCTGTCTCCAAGGGTCTATTGCTGCCTCAGGCACCTTATGGTCGATCTCCTGTGAGTCTAGATTTTCGAATCCGACGCAAAACTGACAGTTAATTGTAACGTTCAGAGCCTGTAAATGACGATGGAACACACAAATCGCGTCGCGATTCAATACATCGTCCTCCGGCCGACCTGTCTCCAAGGGTCTATTGCTGTCTCGGGCACCTTATGGTCGTTCTCCTGTGAGTCTAGATTTTCGAATCCGCCGCAAAACTGACAGTTAATCGTAAGGTTCAGAGCCTCTTAATGACAATGGAACACACAAATTGCGTCGCGATTCAATACATCGTCCTCCGGCCGACCTGTCTCCAAGGGTCTATTGCTGCCTCGGGCACCTTATGGTCGATCTCCTGTGAGTCTAGATTTTCGAATCCGACGCAAAACTGACAGTTAATTGTAACGTTCAGAGCCTGTTAATGACGATGGAACACACAAATCGCGTCGCGATTCAATATATCGTCCTCCAGCCGACTTGTCACCAAAGGTCTAGTGCTGCCTCGGGCACCTT
Organism: Schistocerca nitens; assembly: GCF_023898315.1. Taxonomy (NCBI): domain Eukaryota; kingdom Metazoa; phylum Arthropoda; class Insecta; order Orthoptera; family Acrididae; genus Schistocerca; species Schistocerca nitens. Next base: position 2,823,020 of record NC_064618.1, on the reverse strand, counting down.
ATGGTCGATCTCCTGTAAGTCTAGATTTTCGAATCCGACGCAAAACTGACAGTTAATTGTAACGTTCAGAGCCTGTTAATGACGATGGAACACACAAATTGCGTCGCGATACAATACATCGTCCTCCAGCCGACTTGTCTCCAAGGGTCTAGTGCTGCCTCGGGCACCTTATGGTCGTTCTTCTGTGAGTCTAGATTTTCGAATCCGACGCAAAACTGACTGTTTGTAAGGTTCAGAGCCTCTTAATGACAATGGAACACACAAATTGCGTCGCGATTCAATACATCGTCCTCCGGCCGACCTGTCTCCAAGGGTCTATTGCTGCCTCGGGCACCTTATGGTCGATCTCCTGTGAGTCTAGATTTTCGAATCCGACGCAAAACTGACAGTTAATTGTAACGTTCAGAGCCTGTTAATGACGATGGAACACACAAATCGCGTCGCGATTCAATACATCGTCCTCCAGCCGACTTGTCTCCAAAGGTCTAGTGCTGCCTCGGGCACCTTATGGTCGTTCTCCTGTGAGTCTAGATTTTCGAATCCGACGCAAAACTGACAGTTAATTGTAAGGTTCAGAACCTGTTAATGACGATGGAACACACAAATCGCGTCGCGATTCAACACATCATCCTCCGGCCGACCTGTCTCCAAGGGTCTATTGCTGCCTCGGGCACCTTATGGTCGATCTCCTGTGAGTCTAGATTTTCGAATCCGACGCAAAACTGACAGTTAATTGTAACGTTCAGAGCCTGTTAATGACGATGGAACACACAAATCGCGTCGCGATTCAATACATCGTCCTCCGGCCGACCTGTCTCCAAGGGTCTATTGCTGCCTCGGGCACCTTATGGTCGTTCTCCTGTGAGTCTAGATTTTCGAATCCGACGCAAAACTGACAGTTAATTGTAACGTTCAGAGCCTGTTAATGACGATGGTACACACAAATCGCGTCGCGATTCAATACATTGTCCTCCAGCCGACTTGTCTCCAAGGGTCTAGTGCTGCCTCGGGCACCTTATGGTCGTTCTTCTGTGAGTCTAGATTTTCGAATCCGACGCAAAACTGACAGTTAATTGTAAGGTTCAGAGCCTCTTAATGACAATGGAACACACAAATTGAGCCGCGATTCAATACATCGTCTTCCGGCCGACCTGTCTCCAAGGTTCTATTGCTGCCTCGGGCGTTCTCCTGTGAGTCTAGATTTTCGAATCCGACGCAAAACTGACAGTTAATTGTAACGTTCAGAGCCTGTTAATGACGATGGAACACACAAATTGCGTCGCGATTCAATACATCGTCCTCCGGCCGACCTGTCTCCAAGGGTCTATTGCTGCCTCGGACACCTTTTGGTCGATCTCATGTGAGTCTAGATTTTCGAATCCGACGCAAAACTGACAGTTAATTGTAACGTTCAGAGCCTGTTAATGACGATGGAACACACAAATCGCGTCGCGATTCAATACATCGTCCTCCAGCCGACTTGTCTCCAAAGGTCTAGTGCTGCCTCGGGCACCTTATGGTCGTTCTCCTGTGAGTCTAGATTTTGGAATCCGACGCAAAACTGACAGTTAATTGTAAGGTTCAGAACCTGTTAATGACGATGGAACACACAAATCGCGTCGCGATTCAACACATCATCCTCCGGCCGACCTGTGTCCAAGGGTCTATTGCTGCCTCGGGCACCTTATGGTCGATCTCCTGTGAGTCTAGATTTTCGAATCCGACGCAAAAATGACAGTTAATTGTAACGTTCAGAGCCTGTTAATGACGATGGAACACACAAATCGCGTCGCGATTCAATACATCGTCCTCCGGCCGACCTGTCTCCAAGGGTCTATTGCTGCCTCGGGCACCTTATGGTCGTTCTCCTGTGAGTCTAGATTTTCGAATCCGACGCAAAACTGACAGTTAATTGTAACGTTCAGAGCCTGTTAATGACGATGGTACACACAAATCGCGTCGCGATTCAATACATCGTCCACCAGCCGTCTTGTCTCCAAGGGTCTAGTGCTGCCTCGGGCACCTTATGGTCGTTCTTCTGTGAGTCTAGATTTTCGAATCCGACGCAAAACTGACAGTTAATTGTAAGGTTCAGAGCCTCTTAATGACAATGGAACACACAAATTGAGCCGCGATTCAATACATCGTCTTCCGGCCGACCTGTCTCCAAGGGTCTATTGCTGCCTCGGGCGTTCTCCTGTGAGTCTAGATTTTCGAATCCGACGCAAAACTGACAGTTAATTGTAACGTTCAGAGCCTGTTAATGACGATGGAACACACAAATTGCGTCGCGATTCAATACATCGTCCTCCAGCCGACTTGTCTCCAAGGGTCTAGTGCTGCCTCGGGCACCTTATGGTCGTTCTTCTGTGAGTCTAGATTTTCGAATCCGACGCAAAACTGACAGTTAATTGTAAGGTTCAGAGCCTCTTAATGACAATGGAACACACAAATTGAGTCGCGATTCAATACATCGTCTTCCGGGCGACCTGTCTCCAAGGGAATATTGCTGCCTCGGGCACCTTATGGTCGATCTCCTGTGAGTCTAGATTTTCGAATCCGACGCAAAACTGACAGTTAATTGTAAGGTTCAGAGCCTGTTAATGACGATGGAACACACAAATTGCGTCGCGATTCAATACATCGTCCTCCGGCCGACCTGTCTCCAAGGGTCTATTGCTGCCTCGGACACCTTTTGGTCGTTTTCCTGTGAGTCTAGATTTTCGAATCCGACGCAAAACTGACTGTTAATTGTAAGGTTCAGAGCCTCTTAATGACAATGGAACACACAAATTGCGTCGCGATTCAATACATCGTCCTCCGGCCGACCTGTCTCCAAGGGTCTATTGCTGCCTCGGGCACCTTATGGTCGATCTCCTGTGAGTCTAGATTTTCGAATCCGACGCAAAACCGACAGTTAATTGTAACGTTCAGAGCCTGTTAATGACGATGGAACACACAAATCGCGTCGCGATTCAATACATCGTCCTCCAGCCGACTTGTCTCCAAGGGTCTAGTGCTGCCTCGGGCACCTTATGGTCGTTCACCTGTGAGTCTAGATTTTCGAATCCGACGCAAAACTGACTGTTAATTGTAAGGTTCGGAGCCTGTTAATGACGATGGAACACACAAATTGCGTCGCGATTCAATACATCGTCCTCCGGCCGACCTGTCTCCAAGGACCTATTGCTGCCTCGGGCACCTTATGGTCGATCTCCTGTGAGTCTAGATTTTCGAATCCGACGCAAAACTGACAGTTAATTGTAACGTTCAGAGCCTGTTAATGACGATGGAACACAAATCGCGTCGCGATTCAATTCATCGTCCTCCAGCCGACCTGCTTCCAAGGGTCTAGTGCTGCCTCGGGCACCTTATGGTCGTTCTCCTGTGAGTCTAGATTTTCGAATCCGACGCAAAACTGACAGTTAATCGTAAGGTTCAGAGCCTCTTAATGACAATGGAACACACAAATTGCGTCGCGATTCAATACATCGTCCTCCGGCCGACCTGTCTCCAAGGGTCTATTGCTGCCTCGGGCACCTTATGGTCGATCTCCTGTGAGTCTAGATTTTCGAATCCGACGCAAAACTGACAGTTCATTGTAACGTTCAGAGCCTGTTAATGACGATGGAACACACAAATTGCGTCGCGATTCAATACATCCTCCTCCAGCCGACTTGTCTCCAAGGATCTAGTGCTGCTTCGGGCACCTTATGTTCGTTCTCCTGTGAGTCTAGATTTTCGAATCCGACGCAAAACTGACAGTTAATTGTAAGGTTCGGAGCCTGTTAATGACGATGGAACACACAAATTGCGTCGCGATTCAATACATCGTCCTCCGGCCGACCTGTTTCCAAGGATCTATTGCTGCCTCAGGCACCTTATGGTCGTTCTCCTGTGAGTCTAGATTTTCGAATCCGACGCAAAACTGACAGTTAATTGTAAGGTTCAGAGCCTCTTAATGACAATGGAACACACAAATTGCGTCGCGAATCAATACATCGTCCTCCGGCCGACCTGTCTCCAAGGGTCTATTGCTGCCTCAGGCACCTTATGGTCGATCTCCTGTGAGTCTAGATTTTCGAATCCGACGCAAAACTGACAGTTAATTGTAAGGTTCAGAGCCTCTTAATGACAATGGAACACACAAATTGCGTCGCGAATCAATACATCGTCCTCCGGCCGACCTGTCTCCAAGGGTCTATTGCTGCCTCGGGCACCTTATGGTCGTTTTCCTGTGAGTCTAGGTTTTCGAATCCGACGCAAAACTGACAGTTAATTATAACGTTCAGGGCCTGTTAATGACGCTGGAACACACAAATCGCGTCGCGATTCAATACGTCGTCCTCCAGCCGACTTGTCTCCAAGGATCTAGTGCTGCCTCGGGCACCTTATGGTCGTTCTTCTGTGAGTCTAGATTTTCGAATCCAACGCAAAACTGACTGTTAATTGTACGGTTCAGAGCCTCTTAATGACAATGGAACACACAAATTGCGTCGCGATTCAATACATAGTCCTCCGGCCGACCTGTCTCCAAGGGTCTATTGCTGCCTCGGGCACCTTATGGTCGATCTCCTGTGAGTCTAGATTTTACAATCCGACGCAAAACTGACAGTTAATTGTAACGTTCAGAGCCTGTTAATGACGATGGAACACACAAATCGCGTCGCGATTCAATTCATCGTCCTCCAGCCGACTTGTCTTCAAGGGTCTAGTGCTGCCTCGGTCACCTTATGGTCGTTCTCCTGTGAGTCTAGATTTTCGAATCCGACGCAAAACTGACAGTTAATTGTTAGGTTCGGAGCCTGTTAATGACGATGGAACACACAAATTACGTCGCGATTCAATACATCGTCCTCCGGCCGACCTGTCTCCAAGGATCTATTGCTGCCTCGGGCACCTTATGGTCGATCTCCTGTGAGTCTAGATTTTCGAATCCGACGCAAAACTGACAGTTAATTGTAACGTTCAGAGCCTGTTAATGACGATGGAACACACAAATCGCGTCGCGATTCAATACATAGTCCTCCGGCCGACCTGTCTCCAAGGGTCTATTGCTGCCTCGGGCACCTTATGGTCGATCTCCTGTGAGTCTAGATTTTACAATCCGACGCAAAACTGACAGTTAATTGTAACGTTCAGAGCCTGTTAATGACGATGGAACACACAAATCGCGTCGCCATTCAATTCATCGTCCGCCAGCCGACTTGTCTCCAAGGGTCTAGTGCTGCATCGGGCACCTTATGGTCGTTCTCCTGTGAGTCTAGATTTTCGAATCCGACGCAAAACTGACAGTTAATCGTAAGGTTCAGAGCCTCTTAATGACAATGGACCACACAAATTGCGTCGCGATTCAATACATCGTCCTCCGGCCGACCTGTCTCCAAGGGTCTATTGCTGCCTCGGGCACCTTATGGTCGATCTCCTGTGAGTCTAGATTTTCGAATCCGACGCAAAACTGACAGTTAATTGTAACGTTCAGAGCCTGTTAATGACGATGGAACACACAAATTGCGTCGCGATACAATACATCGTCCTCCAGCCGACTTGTCTCCAAGGGTCTAGTGCTGCCTCGGGCACCTTATGGTCGTTCTTCTGTGAGTCTAGATTGTCGAATCCGACGCAAAACTGACTGTTAATTGTAAGGTTCAGAGCCTCTTAATGACAATGGAACACACAAATTGCGTCGCGATTCAATACATCGTCCTCCGGCCGACCTGTCTCCAAGCGTCTATTGCTGCCTCGCGCACCTTATGGTCGATCTCCTGTAGTCTAGATTTTCGAATCCGACGCAAAACTGACAGTTAATTGTAACGTTCAGAGCCTAATAATGACGATGGAACACACAAATCGCGTCGCGATTCAATACATCGTCCTCCAGCCGACTTGTCTCCAAAGGTCTAGTGCTGCCTCGGGCACCTTATGGTCGTTCTCCTGTGAGTCTAGATTTTCGAATCCGACGCAAAACTGACGGTTAATTGTAAGGTTCAGAGCCTGTTAATGACGATGGAACACACAAATCGCGTCGCGATTCAACACATCATCCTCCGGCCGACCTGTCTCCAAGGGTCTATTGCTGCCTCGGGCACCTTATGGTCGATCTCCTGTGAGTCTAGATTTTCGAATCCGACGCAAAACTGACAGTTAATTGTAACGTTCAGAGCCTGTTAATGACGATGGAACACACAAATCGCGTCGCGATTCAATACATCGTCCTCCGGCCGACCTGTCTCCAAGGGTCTATTGCTGCCTCGGGCACCTTATGGTCGTTCTCCTGTGAGTCTAGATTTTCGAATCCGACGCTAAACTGACAGTTAATTGTAAGGTTCAGAGCCTCTTAATGACAATGGAACACACAAATTGAGCCGCGATTCAATACATCGTCTTCCGGCCGACCTGTCTCCAAGGGTCTATTGCTGCCCCGGGCACCTTATGGTCGTTCTCCTGTGAGTCTAGATTTTCGAATCCGACGCAAAACTGACAGTTAATTGTAACGTTCAGAGCTTGTTAATGACGATGGAACACACAAATTGCGTCGCGATTCAATACATCGTCCTCCAGCCGACTTGTCTCCAAGGGTCTAGTGCTGCCTCGGGCACCTTATGGTCGTTCTTCTGTGAGTCTAGATTTTCGAATCCGACGCAAAACTGACAGTTAATTGTAAGGTTCAGAGCCTCTTAATGACAATGGAACACACAAATTGAGTCGCGATTCCATACATCGTCTTCCGGGCGACCTGTCTCCAAGGGTCTATTGCTGCCTCGGGCACCTTATGGTCGATCTCCTGTGAGTCTAGATTTTCGAATCCGACGCAAAACTGACAGTTAATTGTAAGGTTCAGAGCCTGTTAATGACGATGGAACACACAAATTGCGTCGCGATTCAATACATCGTCCTCCGGCCGACCTGTCTCCAAGGGTCTATTGCTGCCTCGGGCACCTTATGGTCGTTTTCCTGTGAGTCTAGATTTTCGAATCCGACGCAAAACTGACTGTTAATTGTAAGTTTGACAATGGAACACACAAATTGCGTCGCGATTCAATACATCGTCCTCCGGCCGACCTGTCTCCAAGGGTCTATTGCTGCCTCGGGCACCTTATGGTCGATCTGCTGTGAGTCTAGATTTTCGAATCCGACGCAAAACTGACAGTTAATTGTAACGTTCAGAGCCTGTTAATGACGATGGAACACACAAATCGCGTCGCGATTCAATTCATCGTCCGCCAGCCGACTTGTCTCCAAGGGTCTAGTGCTGCATCGGGCACCTTATGGTCGTTCTCCTGTGAGTCTAGATTTTCGAATCCGACGCAAAACTGACAGTTAATCGTAAGGTTCAGAGCCTCTTAATGACAATGGACCACACAAATTGCGTCGCGATTCAATACATCGTCCTCCGGCCGACCTGTCTCCAAGGGTCTATTGCTGCCTCGGGCACCTTATGGTCGATCTCCTGTGAGTCTAGATTTTCGAATCCGACGCAAAACTGACAGTTAATTGTAACGTTCAGAGCCTGTTAATGACGATGGAACACACAAATTGCGTCGCGATACAATACATCGTCCTCCAGCCGACTTGTCTCCAAGGGTCTAGTGCTGCCTCGGGCACCTTATGGTCGTTCTTCTGTGAGTCTAGATTTTCGAATCCGACGCAAAACTGACTGTTAATTGTAAGGTTCAGAGCCTCTTAATGACAATGGAACACACAAATTGCGTCGCGATTCAATACATCGTCCTCCGGCCGACCTGTCTCCAAGCGTCTATTGCTGCCTCGGGCACCTTATGGTCGATCTCCTGTAGTCTAGATTTTCGAATCCGACGCAAAACTGACAGTTAATTGTAACGTTCAGAGCCTAATAATGACGATGGAACACACAAATCGCGTCGCGATTCAATACATCGTCCTCCAGCCGACTTGTCTCCAAAGGTCTAGTGCTGCCTCAGGCACCTTATGGTCGTTCTCCTGTGAGTCTAGATTTTCGAATCCGACGCAAAACTGACGGTTAATTGTAAGGTTCAGAGCCTGTTAATGACGATGGAACACACAAATCGCGTCGCGATTCAACACATCATCCTCCGGCCGACCTGTCTCCAAGGGTCTATTGCTGCCTCGGGCACCTTATGGTCGATCTCCTGTGAGTCTAGATTTTCGAATCCGACGCAAAACTGACAGTTAATTGTAACGTTCAGAGCCTGTTAATGACGATGGAACACACAAATCGCGTCGCGATTCAATACATCGTCCTCCGGCCGACCTGTCTCCAAGGGTCTATTGCTGCCCCGGGCACCTTATGGTCGTTCTCCTGTGAGTCTAGATTTTCGAATCCGACGCAAAACTGACAGTTAATTGTAACGTTCAGAGCCTGTTCATGACGATGGAACACACAAATCGCGTCGCGATTCAATACATCGTCCTCCGGCCGACCTGTCTCCAAGGGTCTATTGCTGTCTCGGGCACCTTATGGTCGTTCTCCTGTGAGTCTAGATTTTCGAATCCGCCGCAAAACTGACAGTTAATCGTAAGGTTCAGAGCCTCTTAATGACAATGGAACACACAAATTGCGTCGCGATTCAATACATCGTCCTCCGGCCGACCTGTCTCCAAGGGTCTATTGCTGCCTCGGGCACCTTATGGTCGATCTCCTGTGAGTCTAGATTTTCGAATCCGACGCAAAACTGACAGTTAATTGTAACGTTCAGAGCCTGTTAATGACGATGGAACACACAAATCGCGTCGCGATTCAATATATCGTCCTCCAGCCGACTTGTCACCAAAGGTCTAGTGCTGCCTCGGGCACCTTATGGTCGATCTCCTGTAAGTCTAGATTTTCGAATCCGACGCAAAACTGACAGTTAATTGTAACGTTCAGAGCCTGTTAATGACGATGGAACACACAAATTGCGTCGCGATACAATACATCGTCCTCCAGCCGACTTGTCTCCAAGGGTCTAGTGCTGCCTCGGGCACCTTATGGTCGTTCTTCTGTGAGTCTAGATTTTCGAATCCGACGCAAAACTGACTGTTTGTAAGGTTCAGAGCCTCTTAATGACAATGGAACACACAAATTGCGTCGCGATTCAATACATCGTCCTCCGGCCGACCTGTCTCCAAGGGTCTATTGCTGCCTCGGGCACCTTATGGTCGATCTCCTGTGAGTCTAGATTTTCGAATCCGACGCAAAACTGACAGTTAATTGTAACGTTCAGAGCCTGTTAATGACGATGGAACACACAAATCGCGTCGCGATTCAATACATCGTCCTCCAGCCGACTTGTCTCCAAAGGTCTAGTGCTGCCTCGGGCACCTTATGGTCGTCCTCCTGTGAGTCTAGATTTTCGAATCCGACGCAAAACTGACAGTTAATTGTAAGGTTCAGAACCTGTTAATGACGATGGAACACACAAATTGCGTCGCGATTCAATACATCGTCCTCCAGCCGACTTGTCTCCAAGGGTCTAGTGCTGCCTCGGGCACCTTATGGTCGTTCTTCTGTGAGTCTAGATTTTCGAATCCGACGCAAAACTGACAGTTAATTGTAAGGTTCAGAGCCTCTTAATGACAATGGAACACACAAATTGAGTCGCGATTCCATACATCGTCTTCCGGGCGACCTGTCTCCAAGGGTCTATTGCTGCCTCGGGCACCTTATGGTCGATCTCCTGTGAGTCTAGATTTTCGAATCCGACGCAAAACTGACAGTTAATTGTAAGGTTCAGAGCCTGTTAATGACGATGGAACACACAAATTGCGTCGCGATTCAATACATCGTCCTCCGGCCGACCTGTCTCCAAGGGTCTATTGCTGCCTCGGGCACCTTATGGTCGTTTTCCTGTGAGTCTAGATTTTCGAATCCGACGCAAAACTGACTGTTAATTGTAAGTTTGACAATGGAACACACAAATTGCGTCGCGATTCAATACATCGTCCTCCGGCCGACCTGTCTCCATGGGTCTATTGCTGCCTCGGGCACCTTATGGTCGATCTGCTGTGAGTCTAGATTTTCGAATCCGACGCAAAACTGACAGTTAATTGTAACGTTCAGAGCCTGTTAATGACGATGGAACACACAAATCGCGTCGCGATTCAATTCATCGTCCGCCAGCCGACTTGTCTCCAAGGGTCTAGTGCTGCATCGGGCACCTTATGGTCGTTCTCCTGTGAGTCTAGATTTTCGAATCCGACGCAAAACTGACAGTTAATCGTAAGGTTCAGAGCCTCTTAATGACAATGGACCACACAAATTGCGTCGCGATTCAATACATCGTCCTCCGGCCGACCTGTCTCCAAGGGTCTATTGCTGCCTCGGGCACCTTATGGTCGATCTCCTGTGAGTCTAGATTTTCGAATCCGACGCAAAACTGACAGTTAATTGTAACGTTCAGAGCCTGTTAATGACGATGGAACACACAAATTGCGTCGCGATACAATACATCGTCCTCCAGCCGACTTGTCTCCAAGGGTCTAGTGCTGCCTCGGGCACCTTATGGTCGTTCTTCTGTGAGTCTAGATTTTCGAATCCGACGCAAAACTGACTGTTAATTGTAAGGTTCAGAGCCTCTTAATGACAATGGAACACACAAATTGCGTCGCGATTCAATACATCGTCCTCCGGCCGACCTGTCTCCAAGCGTCTATTGCTGCCTCGGGCACCTTATGGTCGATCTCCTGTAGTCTAGATTTTCGAATCCGACGCAAAACTGACAGTTAATTGTAACGTTCAGAGCCTAATAATGACGATGGAACACACAAATCGCGTCGCGATTCAATACATCGTCCTCCAGCCGACTTGTCTCCAAAGGTCTAGTGCTGCCTCAGGCACCTTATGGTCGTTCTCCTGTGAGTCGAGATTTTCGAATCCGACGCAAAACTGACGGTTAATTGTAAGGTTCAGAGCCTGTTAATGACGATGGAACACACAAATCGCGTCGCGATTCAACACATCATCCTCCGGCCGACCTGTCTCCAAGGGTCTATTGCTGCCTCGGGCACCTTATGGTCGATCTCCTGTGAGTCTAGATTTTCGAATCCGACGCAAAACTGACAGTTAATTGTAACGTTCAGAGCCTGTTAATGACGATGGAACACACAAATCGCGTCGCGATTCAATACATCGTCCTCCGGCCGACCTGTCTCCAAGGGTCTATTGCTGCCCCGGGCACCTTATGGTCGTTCTCCTGTGAGTCTAGATTTTCGAATCCGACGCAAAACTGACAGTTAATTGTAACGTTCAGAGCCTGTTCATGACGATGGAACACACAAATCGCGTCGCGATTCAATACATCGTCCTCCGGCCGACCTGTCTCCAAGGGTCTATTGCTGTCTCGGGCACCTTATGGTCGTTCTCCTGTGAGTCTAGATTTTCGAATCCGCCGCAAAACTGACAGTTAATCGTAAGGTTCAGAGCCTCTTAATGACAATGGAACACACAAATTGCGTCGCGATTCAATACATCGTCCTCCGGCCGACCTGTCTCCAAGGGTCTATTGCTGCCTCGGGCACCTTATGGTCGATCTCCTGTGAGTCTAGATTTTCGAATCCGACGCAAAACTGACAGTTAATTGTAACGTTCAGAGCCTGTTAATGACGATGGAACACACAAATCGCGTCGCGATTCAATATATCGTCCTCCAGCCGACTTGTCACCAAAGGTCTAGTGCTGCCTCGGGCACCTTATGGTCGATCTCCTGTAAGTCTAGATTTTCGAATCCGACGCAAAACTGACAGTTAATTGTAACGTTCAGAGCCTGTTAATGACGATGGAACACACAAATTGCGTCGCGATACAATACATCGTCCTCCAGCCGACTTGTCTCCAAGGGTCTAGTGCTGCCTCGGGCACCTTATGGTCGTTCTTCTGTGAGTCTAGATTTTCGAATCCGACGCAAAACTGACTGTTTGTAAGGTTCAGAGCCTCTTAATGACAATGGAACACACAAATTGCGTCGCGATTCAATACATCGTCCTCCGGCCGACCTGTCTCCAAGGGTCTATTGCTGCCTCGGGCACCTTATGGTCGATCTCCTGTGAGTCTAGATTTTCGAATCCGACGCAAAACTGACAGTTAATTGTAACGTTCAGAGCCTGTTAATGACGATGGAACACACAAATCGCGTCGCGATTCAATACATCGTCCTCCAGCCGACTTGTCTCCAAAGGTCTAGTGCTGCCTCGGGCACCTTATGGTCGTCCTCCTGTGAGTCTAGATTTTCGAATCCGACGCAAAACTGACAGTTAATTGTAAGGTTCAGAACCTGTTAATGACGATGGAACACACAAATCGCGTCGCGATTCAACACATCATCCTCCGGCCGACCTGTCTCCAAGGGTCTATTGCTGCCTCGGGCACCTTATGGTCGATCTCCTGTGAGTCTAGATTTTCGAATCCGACGCAAAACTGACAGTTAATTGTAACGTTCAGAGCCTGTTAATGACGATGGAACACACAAATCGCGTCGCGATTCAATACATCGTCCTCCGGCCGACCTGTCTCCAAGGGTCTATTGCTGCCTCGGGCACCTTATGGTCGTTCTCCTGTGAGTCTAGATTTTCGAATCCGACGCAAAACTGACAGTTAATTGTAACGTTCAGAGCCTGTTAATGACGATGGTACACACAAATCGCGTCGCGATTCAATACATTGTCCTCCAGCCGACTTGTCTCCAAGGGTCTAGTGCTGCCTCGGGCACCTTATGGTCGTTCTTCTGTGAGTCTAGATTTTCGAATCCGACGCAAAACTGACAGTTAATTGTAAGGTTCAGAGCCTCTTAATGACAATGGAACACACAAATTGAGCCGCGATTCAATACATCGTCTTCCGGCCGACCTGTCTCCAAGGTTCTATTGCTGCCTCGGGCGTTCTCCTGTGAGTCTAGATTTTCGAATCCGACGCAAAACTGACAGTTAATTGTAACGTTCAGAGCCTGTTAATGACGATGGAACACACAAATTGCGTCGCGATTCAATACATCGTCCTCCGGCCGACCTGTCTCCAAGGGTCTATTGCTGCCTCGGACACCTTTTGGTCGATCTCATGTGAGTCTAGATTTTCGAATCCGACGCAAAACTGACAGTTAATTGTAACGTTCAGAGCCTGTTAATGACGATGGAACACACAAATCGCGTCGCGATTCAATACATCGTCCTCCAGCCGACTTGTCTCCAAAGGTCTAGTGCTGCCTCGGGCACCTTATGGTCGTTCTCCTGTGAGTCTAGATTTTGGAATCCGACGCAAAACTGACAGTTAATTGTAAGGTTCAGAACCTGTTAATGACGATGGAACACACAAATCGCGTCGCGATTCAACACATCATCCTCCGGCCGACCTGTGTCCAAGGGTCTATTGCTGCCTCGGGCACTTTATGGTCGATCTCCTGTGAGTCTAGATTTTCGAATCCGACGCAAAAATGACAGTTAATTGTAACGTTCAGAGCCTGTTAATGACGATGGAACACACAAATCGCGTCGCGATTCAATACATCGTCCTCCGGCCGACCTGTCTCCAAGGGTCTATTGCTGCCTCGGGCACCTTATGGTCGTTCTCCTGTGAGTCTAGATTTTCGAATCCGACGCAAAACTGACAGTTAATTGTAACGTTCAGAGCCTGTTAATGACGATGGTACACACAAATCGCGTCGCGATTCAATACATCGTCCACCAGCCGTCTTGTCTCCAAGGGTCTAGTGCTGCCTCGGGCACCTTATGGTCGTTCTTCTGTGAGTCTAGATTTTCGAATCCGACGCAAAACTGACAGTTAATTGTAAGGTTCAGAGCCTCTTATTGACAATGGAACACACAAATTGAGCCGCGATTCAATACATCGTCTTCCGGCCGACCTGTCTCCAACGGTCTATTGCTGCCTCGGGCGTTCTCCTGTGAGTCTAGATTTTCGAATCCGACGCAAAACTGACAGTTAATTGTAACGTTCAGAGCCTGTTAATGACGATGGAACACACAAATTGCGTCGCGATTCAATACATCGTCCTCCAGCCGACTTGTCTCCAAGGGTCTAGTGCTGCCTCGGGCACCTTATGGTCGTTCTTCTGTGAGTCTAGATTTTCGAATCCGACGCAAAACTGACAGTTAATTGTAAGGTTCAGAGCCTCTTAATGACAATGGAACACACAAATTGAGTCGCGATTCAATACATCGTCTTCCGGGCGACCTGTCTCCAAGGGAATATTGCTGCCTCGGGCACCTTATGGTCGATCTCCTGTGAGTCTAGATTTTCGAATCCGACGCAAAACTGACAGTTAATTGTAAGGTTCAGAGCCTGTTAATGACGATGGAACACACAAATTGCGTCGCGATTCAATACATCGTCCTCCGGCCGACCTGTCTCCAAGGGTCTATTGCTGCCTCGGACACCTTTTGGTCGTTTTCCTGTGAGTCTAGATTTTCGAATCCGACGCAAAACTGACTGTTAATTGTAAGGTTCAGAGCCTCTTAATGACAATGGAACACACAAATTGCGTCGCGATTCAATACATCGTCCTCCGGCCGACCTGTCTCCAAGGGTCTATTGCTGCCTCGGGCACCTTATGGTCGATCTCCTGTGAGTCTAGATTTTCGAATCCGACGCAAAACTGACAGTTAATTGTAACGTTCAGAGCCTGTTAATGACGATGGAACACACAAATCGCGTCGCGATTCAATACATCGTCCTCCAGCCGACTTGTCTCCAAGGGTCTAGTGCTGCCTCGGGCACCTTATGGTCGTTCACCTGTGAGTCTAGATTTTCGAATCCGACGCAAAACTGACTGTTAATTGTAAGGTTCGGAGCCTGTTAATGACGATGGAACACACAAATTGCGTCGCGATTCAATACATCGTCCTCCGGCTGACCTGTCTCCAAGGACCTATTGCTGCCTCGGGCACCTTATGGTCGATCTCCTGTGAGTCTAGATTTTCGAATCCGACGCAAAACTGACAGTTAATTGTAACGTTCAGAGCCTGTTAATGACGATGGAACACAAATCGCGTCGCGATTCAATTCATCGTCCTCCAGCCGACCTGCTTCCAAGGGTCTAGTGCTGCCTCGGGCACCTTATGGTCGTTCTCCTGTGAGTCTAGATTTTCGAATCCGACGCAAAACTGACAGTTAATCGTAAGGTTCAGAGCCTCTTAATGACAATGGAACACACAAATTGCGTCGCGATTCAATACATCGTCCTCCGGCCGACCTGTCTCCAAGGGTCTATTGCTGCCTCGGGCACCTTATGGTCGATCTCCTGTGAGTCTAGATTTTCGAATCCGACGCAAAACTGACAGTTCATTGTAACGTTCAGAGCCTGTTAATGACGATGGAACACACAAATTGCGTCGCGATTCAATACATCCTCCTCCAGCCGACTTGTCTCCAAGGATCTAGTGCTGCTTCGGGCACCTTATGTTCGTTCTCCTGTGAGTCTAGATTTTCGAATCCGACGCAAAACTGACAGTTAATTGTAAGGTTCGGAGCCTGTTAATGACGATGGAACACACAAATTGCGTCGCGATTCAATACATCGTCCTCCGGCCGACCTGTCTCCAAGGATCTATTGCTGCCTCAGGCACCTTATGGTCGATCTCCTGTGAGTCTAGATTTTCGAATCCGACGCAAAACTGACAGTTAATTGTAAGGTTCAGAGCCTCTTAATGACAATGGAACACACAAATTGCGTCGCGAATCAATACATCGTCCTCCGGCCGACCTGTCTCCAAGGGTCTATTGCTGCCTCAGGCACCTTATGGTCGATCTCCTGTGAGTCTAGATTTTCGAATCCGACGCAAAACTGACAGTTAATTGTAAGGTTCAGAGCCTCTTAATGACAATGGAACACACAAATTGCGTCGCGAATCAATACATCGTCCTCCGGCCGACCTGTCTCCAAGGGTCTATTGCTGCCTCGGGCACCTTATGGTCGTTTTCCTGTGAGTCTAGGTTTTCGAATCCGACGCAAAACTGACAGTTAATTATAACGTTCAGGGCCTGTTAATGACGCTGGAACACACAAATCGCGTCGCGATTCAATACGTCGTCCTCCAGCCGACTTGTCTCCAAGGATCTAGTGCTGCCTCGGGCACCTTATGGTCGTTCTTCTGTGAGTCTAGATTTTCGAATCCAACGCAAAATTGACTGTTAATTGTACGGTTCAGAGCCTCTTAATGACAATGGAACACACAAATTGCGTCGCGATTCAATACGTAGTCCTCCGGCCGACCTGTCTCCAAGGGTCTATTGCTGCCTCGGGCACCTTATGGTCGATCTCCTGTGAGTCTAGATTTTACAATCCGACGCAAAACTGACAGTTAATTGTAACGTTCAGAGCCTGTTAATGACGATGGAACACACAAATCGCGTCGCGATTCAATACATAGTCCTCCGGCCGACCTGTCTCCAAGGGTCTATTGCTGCCTCGGGCACCTTATGGTCGATCTCCTGTGAGTCTAGATTTTACAATCCGACGCAAAACTGACAGTTAATTGTAACGTTCAGAGCCTGTTAATGACGATGGAACACACAAATCGCGTCGCGATTCAATTCATCGTCCGCCAGCCGACTTGTCTCCAAGGGTCTAGTGCTGCATCGGGCACCTTATGGTCGTTCTCCTGTGAGTCTAGATTTTCGAATCCGACGCAAAACTGACAGTTAATCGTAAGGTTCAGAGCCTCTTAATGACAATGGACCACACAAATTGCGTCGCGATTCAATACATCGTCCTCCGGCCGACCTGTCTCCAAGGGTCTATTGCTGCCTCGGGCACCTTATGGTCGATCTCCTGTGAGTCTAGATTTTCGAATCCGACGCAAAACTGACAGTTAATTGTAACGTTCAGAGCCTGTTAATGACGATGGAACACACAAATTGCGTCGCGATACAATACATCGTCCTCCAGCCGACTTGTCTCCAAGGGTCTAGTGCTGCCTCGGGCACCTTATGGTCGTTCTTCTGTGAGTCTAGATTGTCGAATCCGACGCAAAACTGACTGTTAATTGTAAGGTTCAGAGCCTCTTAATGACAATGGAACACACAAATTGCGTCGCGATTCAATACATCGTCCTCCGGCCGACCTGTCTCCAAGCGTCTATTGCTGCCTCGCGCACCTTATGGTCGATCTCCTGTAGTCTAGATTTTCGAATCCGACGCAAAACTGACAGTTAATTGTAACGTTCAGAGCCTAATAATGACGATGGAACACACAAATCGCGTCGCGATTCAATACATCGTCCTCCAGCCGACTTGTCTCCAAAGGTCTAGTGCTGCCTCGGGCACCTTATGGTCGTTCTCCTGTGAGTCTAGATTTTCGAATCCGACGCAAAACTGACGGTTAATTGTAAGGTTCAGAGCCTGTTAATGACGATGGAACACACAAATCGCGTCGCGATTCAACACATCATCCTCCGGCCGACCTGTCTCCAAGGGTCTATTGCTGCCTCGGGCACCTTATGGTCGATCTCCTGTGAGTCTAGATTTTCGAATCCGACGCAAAACTGACAGTTAATTGTAACGTTCAGAGCCTGTTAATGACGATGGAACACACAAATCGCGTCGCGATTCAATACATCGTCCTCCGGCCGACCTGTCTCCAAGGGTCTATTGCTGCCTCGGGCACCTTATGGTCGTTCTCCTGTGAGTCTAGATTTTCGAATCCGACGCTAAACTGACAGTTAATTGTAAGGTTCAGAGCCTCTTAATGACAATGGAACACACAAATTGAGCCGCGATTCAATACATCGTATTCCGGCCGACCTGTCTCCAAGGGTCTATTGCTGCCCCGGGCACCTTATGGTCGTTCTCCTGTGAGTCTAGATTTTCGAATCCGACGCAAAACTGACAGTTAATTGTAACGTTCAGAGCTTGTTAATGACGATGGAACACACAAATTGCGTCGCGATTCAATACATCGTCCTCCAGCCGACTTGTCTCCAAGGGTCTAGTGCTGCCTCGGGCACCTTATGGTCGTTCTTCTGTGAGTCTAGATTTTCGAATCCGACGCAAAACTGACTGTTAATTGTAAGGTTCAGAGCCTCTTAATGACAATGGAACACACAAATTGAGTCGCGATTCCATACATCGTCTTCCGGGCGACCTGTCTCCAAGGGTCTATTGCTGCCTCGGGCACCTTATGGTCGATCTCCTGTGAGTCTAGATTTTCGAATCCGACGCAAAACTGACAGTTAATTGTAAGGTTCAGAGCCTGTTAATGACGATGGAACACACAAATTGCGTCGCGATTCAATACATCGTCCTCCGGCCGACCTGTCTCCAAGGGTCTATTGCTGCCTCGGGCACCTTATGGTCGTTTTCCTGTGAGTCTAGATTTTCGAATCCGACGCAAAACTGACTGTTAATTGTAAGTTTGACAATGGAACACACAAATTGCGTCGCGATTCAATACATCGTCCTCCGGCCGACCTGTCTCCAAGGGTCTATTGCTGCCTCGGGCACCTTATGGTCGATCTGCTGTGAGTCTAGATTTTCGAATCCGACGCAAAACTGACAGTTAATTGTAACGTTCAGAGCCTGTTAATGACGATGGAACACACAAATCGCGTCGCGATTCAATTCATCGTCCGCCAGCCGACTTGTCTCCAAGGGTCTAGTGCTGCATCGGGCACCTTATGGTCGTTCTCCTGTGAGTCTAGATTTTCGAATCCGACGCAAAACTGACAGTTAATCGTAAGGTTCAGAGCCACTTAATGACAATGGACCACACAAATTGCGTCGCGATTCAATACATCGTCCTCCGGCCGACCTGTCTCCAAGGGTCTATTGCTGCCTCGGGCACCTTATGGTCGATCTCCTGTGAGTCTAGATTTTCGAATCCGACGCAAAACTGACAGTTAATTGTAACGTTCAGAGCCTGTTAATGACGATGGAACACACAAATTGCGTCGCGATACAATACATCGTCCTCCAGCCGACTTGTCTCCAAGGGTCTAGTGCTGCCTCGGGCACCTTATGGTCGTTCTTCTGTGAGTCTAGATTTTCGAATCCGACGCAAAACTGACTGTTAATTGTAAGGTTCAGAGCCTCTTAATGACAATGGAACACACAAATTGCGTCGCGATTCAATACATCGTCCTCCGGCCGACCTGTCTCCAAGGGTCTATTGCTGCCTCGGGCACCTTATGGTCGATTTCCTGTGAGTCTAGATTTTCGAATCCGACGCAAAACTGACAGTTAATTGTAACGTTCAGAGCCTGTTAATGACGATGGAACACACAAATTGCGTCGCGATACAATACATCGTCCTCCAGCCGACTTGTCTCCAAGGGTCTAGTGCTGCCTCGGGCACCTTATGGTCGTTCTTCTGTGAGTCTAGATTGTCGAATCCGACGCAAAACTGACTGTTAATTGTAAGGTTCAGAGCCTCTTAATGACAATGGAACACACAAATTGCGTCGCGATTCAATACATCGTCCTCCGGCCGACCTGTCTCCAAGCGTCTATTGCTGCCTCGGGCACCTTATGGTCGATCTCCTGTAGTCTAGATTTTCGAATCCGACGCAAAACTGACAGTTAATTGTAACGTTCAGAGCCTGTTAATGACGATGGAACACACAAATTGCGTCGCGATTCAATACATCGTCCTCCAGCCGACTTGTCTCCAAGGGTCTAGTGCTGCCTCGGGCACCTTATGGTCGTTCTTCTGTGAGTCTAGATTTTCGAATCCGACGCTAAACTGACAGTTAATTGTAAGGTTCAGAGCCTCTTAATGACAATGGAACACACAAATTGAGCCGCGATTCAATACATCGTCTTCCGGCCGACCTGTCTCCAAGGGTCTATTGCTGCCTCGGGCACCTTATGGTCGTTCTCCTGTGAGTCTAGATTTTCGAATCCGACGCAAAACTGACAGTTAATTGTAACGTTCAGAGCTTGTTAATGACGATGGAACACACAAATTGCGTCGCGATTCAATACATCGTCCTCCAGCCGACTTGTCTCCAAGGGTCTAGTGCTGCCTCGGGCACCTTATGGTCGTTCTTCTGTGAGTCTAGATTTTCGAATCCGACGCAAAACTGACAGTTAATTGTAAGGTTCAGAGCCTCTTAATGACAATGGAACACACAAATTGAGTCGCGATTCCATACATCGTCTTCCGGGCGACCTGTCTCCAAGGGTCTATTGCTGCCTCGGGCACCTTATGGTCGATCTCCTGTGAGTCTAGATTTTCGAATCCGACGCAAAACTGACAGTTAATTGTAAGGTTCAGAGCCTGTTAATGACGATGGAACACACAAATTGCGTCGCGATTCAATACATCGTCCTCCGGCCGACCTGTCTCCAAGGGTCTATTGCTGCCTCGGGCACCTTATGGTCGTTTTCCTGTGAGTCTAGATTTTCGAATCCGACGCAAAACTGACTGTTAATTGTAAGTTTGACAATGGAACACACAAATTGCGTCGCGATTCAATACATCGTCCTCCGGCCGACCTGTCTCCAAGGGTCTATTGCTGCCTCGGGCACCTTATGGTCGATCTGCTGTGAGTCTAGATTTTCGAATCCGACGCAAAACTGACAGTTAATTGTAACGTTCAGAGCCTGTTAATGACGATGGAACACACAAATCGCGTCGCGATTCAATTCATCGTCCGCCAGCCGACTTGTCTCCAAGGGTCTAGTGCTGCATCGGGCACCTTATGGTCGTTCTCCTGTGAGTCTAGATTTTCGAATCCGACGCAAAACTGACAGTTAATCGTAAGGTTCAGAGCCTCTTAATGACAATGGACCACACAAATTGCGTCGCGATTCAATACATCGTCCTCCGGCCGACCTGTCTCCAAGGGTCTATTGCTGCCTCGGGCACCTTATGGTCGATCTCCTGTGAGTCTAGATTTTCGAATCCGATGCAAAACTGACAGTTAATTGTAACGTTCAGAGCCTGTTAATGACGATGGAACACACAAATTGCGTCGCGATACAATACATCGTCCTCCAGCCGACTTGTCTCCAAGGGTCTAGTGCTGCCTCGGGCACCTTATGGTCGTTCTTCTGTGAGTCTACATTTTCGAATCCGACGCAAAACTGACTGTTAATTGTAAGGTTCAGAGCCTCTTAATGACAATGGAACACACAAATTGCGTCGCGATTCAATACATCGTCCTCCGGCCGACCTGTCTCCAAGCGTCTATTGCTGCCTCGGGCACCTTATGGTCGATCTCCTGTAGTCTAGATTTTCGAATCCGACGCAAAACTGACAGTTAATTGTAACGTTCAGAGCCTAATAATGACGATGGAACACACAAATCGCGTCGCGATTCAATACATCGTCCTCCAGCCGACTTGTCTCCAAAGGTCTAGTGCTGCCTCGGGCACCTTATGGTCGTTCTCCTGTGAGTCTAGATTTTCGAATCCGACGCAAAACTGACGGTTAATTGTAAGGTTCAGAGCCTGTTAATGACGATGGAACACACAAATCGCGTCGCGATTCAACACATCATCCTCCGGCCGACCTGTCTCCAAGGGTCTATTGCTGCCTCGGGCACCTTATGGTCGATCTCCTGTGAGTCTAGATTTTCGAATCCGACGCAAAACTGACAGTTAATTGTAACGTTCAGAGCCTGTTAATGACGATGGAACACACAAATCGCGTCGCGATTCAATACATCGTCCTCCGGCCGACCTGTCGCCAAGGGTCTATTGCTGCCCCGGGCACCTTATGGTCGTTCTCCTGTGAGTCTAGATTTTCGAATCCGACGCAAAACTGACAGTTAATTGTAACGTTCAGAGCCTGTTAATGACGATGGAACACACAAATTGCGTTGCGATTCAATACATCGTCCTCCAGCCGACTTGTCTCCAAGGGTCTAGTGCTGCCTCGGGCACCTTATGGTCGTTCTTCTGTGAGTCTAGATTTTCGAATCCGACGCAAAACTGACAGTTAATCGTAAGGTTCAGAGCCTCTTAATGACAATGGACCACACAAATTGCGTCGCGATTCAATACATCGTCCTCCGGCCGACCTGTCTCCAAGGGTCTATTGCTGCCTCGGGCACCTTATGGTCGATCTCCTGTGAGTCTAGATTTTCGAATCCGACGCAAAACTGACAGTTAATTGTAACGTTCAGAGCCTGTTAATGACGATGGAACACACAAATTGCGTCGCGATACAATACATCGTCCTCCAGCCGACTTGTCTCCAAGGGTCTAGTGCTGCCTCGGGCACCTTATGGTCGTTCTTCTGTGAGTCTAGATTGTCGAATCCGACGCAAAACTGACTGTTAATTGTAAGGTTCAGAGCCTCTTAATGACAATGGAACACACAAATTGCGTCGCGATTCAATACATCGTCCTCCGGCCGACCTGTCTCCAAGCGTCTATTGCTGCCTCGGGCACCTTATGGTCGATCTCCTGTAGTCTAGATTTTCGAATCCGACGCAAAACTGACAGTTAATTGTAACGTTCAGAGCCTAATAATGACGATGGAACACACAAATCGCGTCGCGATTCAATACATCGTCCTCCAGCCGACTTGTCTCCAAAGGTCTAGTGCTGCCTCGGGCACCTTATGGTCGTTCTCCTGTGAGTCTAGATTTTCGAATCCGACGCAAAACTGACGGTTAATTGTAAGGTTCAGTGCCTGTTAATGACGATGGAACACACAAATCGCGTCGCGATTCAACACATCATCCTCCGGCCGACCTGTCTCCAAGGGTCTATTGCTGCCTCGGGCACCTTATGGTCGATCTCCTGTGAGTCTAGATTTTCGAATCCGACGCAAAACTGACAGTTAATTGTAACGTTCAGAGCCTGTTAATGACGATGGAACACACAAATCGCGTCGCGATTCAATACATCGTCCTCCGGCCGACCTGTCTCCAAGGGTCTATTGCTGCCTCGGGCACCTTATGGTCGTTCTCCTGTGAGTCTAGATTTTCGAATCCGACGCAAAACTGACAGTTAATTGTAACGTTCAGAGCCTGTTAATGACGATGGAACACACAAATTGCGTCGCGATTCAATACATCGTCCTCCAGCCGACTTGTCTCCAAGGGTCTAGTGCTGCCTCGGGCACCTTATGGTCGTTCTTCTGTGAGTCTAGATTTTCGAATCCGACGCTAAACTGACAGTTAATTGTAAGGTTCAGAGCCTCTTAATGACAATGGAACACACAAATTGAGCCGCGATTCAATACATCGTCTTCCGGCCGACCTGTCTCCAAGGGTCTATTGCTGCCTCGGGCACCTTATGGTCGTTCTCCTGTGAGTCTAGATTTTCGAATCCGACGCAAAACTGACAGTTAATTGTAACGTTCAGAGCTTGTTAATGACGATGGAACACACAAATTGCGTCGCGATTCAATACATCGTCCTCCAGCCGACTTGTCTCCAAGGGTCTAGTGCTGCCTCGGGCACCTTATGGTCGTTCTTCTGTGAGTCTAGATTTTCGAATCCGACGCAAAACTGACAGTTAATTGTAAGGTTCAGAGCCTCTTAATGACAATGGAACACACAAATTGAGTCGCGATTCCATACATCGTCTTCCGGGCGACCTGTCTCCAAGGGTCTATTGCTGCCTCGGGCACCTTATGGTCGATCTCCTGTGAGTCTAGATTTTCGAATCCGACGCAAAAACTGACAGTTAATTGTAAGGTTCAGAGCCTGTTAATGACGATGGAACACACAAATTGCGTCGCGATTCAATACATTGTCCTCCGGCCGACCTGTCTCCAAGGGTCTATTGCTGCCTCGGGCACCTTATGGTCGTTTTCCTGTGAGTCTAGATTTTCGAATCCGACGCAAAACTGACTGTTAATTGTAAGTTTGACAATGGAACACACAAATTGCGTCGCGATTCAATACATCGTCCTCCGGCCGACCTGTCTCCAAGGGTCTATTGCTGCCTCGGGCACCTTATGGTCGATCTGCTGTGAGTCTAGATTTTCGAATCCGACGCAAAACTGACAGTTAATTGTAACGTTCAGAGCCTGTTAATGACGATGGAACACACAAATCGCGTCGCGATTCAATTCATCGTCCGCCAGCCGACTTGTCTCCAAGGGTCTAGTGCTGCATCGGGCACCTTATGGTCGTTCTCCTGTGAGTCTAGATTTTCGAATCCGACGCAAAACTGACAGTTAATCGTAAGGTTCAGAGCCTCTTAATGACAATGGACCACACAAATTGCGTCGCGATTCAATACATCGTCCTCCGGCCGACCTGTCTCCAAGGGTCTATTGCTGCCTCGGGCACCTTATGGTCGATCTCCTGTGAGTCTAGATTTTCGAATCCGACGCAAAACTGACAGTTAATTGTAACGTTCAGAGCCTGTTAATGACGATGGAACACACAAATTGCGTCGCGATACAATACATCGTCCTCCAGCCGACTTGTCCCCAAGGGTCTAGTGCTGCCTCGGGCACCTTATGGTCGTTCTTCTGTGAGTCTA
Organism: Schistocerca nitens; assembly: GCF_023898315.1. Taxonomy (NCBI): domain Eukaryota; kingdom Metazoa; phylum Arthropoda; class Insecta; order Orthoptera; family Acrididae; genus Schistocerca; species Schistocerca nitens. The sequence continues at coordinate 2,798,650 of NC_064618.1, read as the reverse complement.
GATTTTCGAATCCGACGCAAAACTGACTGTTAATTGTAAGGTTCAGAGCCTCTTAATGACAATGGAACACACAAATTGCGTCGCGATTCAATACATCGTCCTCCGGCCGACCTGTCTCCAAGCGTCTATTGCTGCCTCGGGCACCTTATGGTCGATCTCCTGTAGTCTAGATTTTCGAATCCGACGCAAAACTGACAGTTAATTGTAACGTTCAGAGCCTAATAATGACGATGGAACACACAAATCGCGTCGCGATTCAATACATCGTCCTCCAGCCGACTTGTCTCCAAAGGTCTAGTGCTGCCTCGGGCACCTTATGGTCGTTCTCCTGTGAGTCTAGATTTTCGAATCCGACGCAAAACTGACGGTTAATTGTAAGGTTCAGAGCCTGTTAATGACGATGGAACACACAAATCGCGTCGCGATTCAACACATCATCCTCCGGCCGACCTGTCTCCAAGGGTCTATTGCTGCCTCGGGCACCTTATGGTCGATCTCCTGTGAGTCTAGATTTTCGAATCCGACGCAAAACTGACAGTTAATTGTAACGTTCAGAGCCTGTTAATGACGATGGAACACACAAATCGCGTCGCGATTCAATACATCGTCCTCCGGCCGACCTGTCTCCAAGGGTCTATTGCTGCCCCGGGCACCTTATGGTCGTTCTCCTGTGAGTCTAGATTTTCGAATCCGACGCAAAACTGACAGTTAATTGTAACGTTCAGAGCCTGTTAATGACGATGGAACACACAAATTGCGTCGCGATTCAATACATCGTCCTCCAGCCGACTTGTCTCCAAGGGTCTAGTGCTGCCTCGGGCACCTTATGGTCGTTCTTCTGTGAGTCTAGATTTTCGAATCCGACACTAAACTGACAGTTAATTGTAAGGTTCAGAGCCTCTTAATGACAATGGAACACACAAATTGAGCCGCGATTCAATACATCGTCTTCCGGCCGACCTGTCTCCAAGGGTCTATTGCTGCCTCGGGCACCTTATGGTCGTTCTCCTGTGAGTCTAGATTTTCGAATCCGACGCAAAACTGACAGTTAATTGTAACGTTCAGAGCTTGTTAATGACGATGGAACACACAAATTGCGTCGCGATTCAATACATCGTCCTCCAGCCGACTTGTCTCCAAGGGTCTAGTGCTGCCTCGGGCACCTTATGGTCGTTCTTCTGTGAGTCTAGATTTTCGAATCCGACGCAAAACTGACAGTTAATTGTAAGGTTCAGAGCCTCTTAATGACAATGGAACACACAAATTGAGTCACGATTCCATACATCGTCTTCCGGGCGACCTGTCTCCAAGGGTCTATTGCTGCCTCGGGCACCTTATGGTCGATCTCCTGTGAGTCTAGATTTTCGAATCCGACGCAAAACTGACAGTTAATTGTAAGGTTCAGAGCCTGTTAATGACGATGGAACACACAAATTGCGTCGCGATTCAATACATCGTCCTCCGGCCGACCTGTCTCCAAGGGTCTATTGCTGCCTCGGGCACCTTATGGTCGTTTTCCTGTGAGTCTAGATTTTCGAATCCGACGCAAAACTGACTGTTAATTGTAAGTTTGACAATGGAACACACAAATTGCGTCGCGATTCAATACATCGTCCTCCGGCCGACCTGTCTCCAAGGGTCTATTGCTGCCTCGGGCACCTTATGGTCGATCTGCTGTGAGTCTAGATTTTCGAATCCGACGCAAAACTGACAGTTAATTGTAACGTTCAGAGCCTGTTAATGACGATGGAACACACAAATTGCGTCGCGATTCAATACATCGTCCTCCAGCCGACTTGTCTCCAAGGTTCTAGTGCTGCCTCGGGCACCTTATGGTCGTTCTTCTGTGAGTCTAGATTTTCGAATCCGACGCAAAACTGACAGTTAATTGTAAGGTTCAGAGCCTCTTAATGACAATGGAACACACAAATTGCGTCGCGATTCAATACATCGTCCTCCGGCCGACCTGTCTGCAAGGGTCTATTGCTGCCTCGGGCACCTTATGGTCGTTTTCCTGTGAGTCTAGATTTGCGAATCCGACGCAAAACTGACTGTTAATTGTAAGGTTCAGAGCCTCTTAAAGACAATGGAACACACAAATTGCGTCGCGATTCAATACATCGTCCTCCGGCCGACCTGTCTCCAAGGGTCTATTGCTGCCTCGGGCACCTTATGGTCGATCTCCTGTGAGTCTAGATTTTCGAATCCGACGCAAAACTGACAGTTAATTGTAACGTTCAGAGCCTGTTAATGACGATGGAACACACAAATCGCGTCCCAATTCAATACATCGTCCTCCAGCCGACTTGTCTCCAAGGGTCTAGTGCTGCCTCGGGCACCTTATGGTCGTTCTCCTGTGAGTCTAGATTTTCGAATCCGACGCAAAACTGACTGTTAATTGTAAGGTTCGGAGCCTGTTAATGACGATGGAACACACAAATTGCGTCGCGATTCAATACATCGTCCTCCGGCCGACCTGTCTCCAAGGACCTATTGCTGCCTCGGGCACCTTATGGTCGATCTCCTGTGAGTCTAGATTTTCGAATCCGACGCAAAACTGACAGTTAATTGTAACGTTCAGAGCCTGTTAATGACGATGGAACACAAATCGCGTCGCGATTCAATACATCGTCCTCCAGCCGACCTCCTTCCAAGGGTCTAGTGCTGCCTCGGGCACCTTATGGTCGTTCTCCTGTGAGTCTAGATTTTCGAATCCGACGCAAAACTGACAGTTAATCGTAAGGTTCAGAGCCTCTTAATGACAATGGAACACACAAATTGCGTCGCGATTCAATACATCGTCCTCCGGCCGACCTGTCTCCAAGGGTCTATTGCTGCCTCGGGCACCTTATGGTCGATCTCCTGTGAGTCTAGATTTTCGAATCCGACGCAAAACTGACAGTTCATTGTAACGTTCAGAGCCTGTTAATGACGATGGAACACACAAATTGCGTCGCGATTCAATACATCGTCCTCCAGCCGACTTGTCTCCAAGGGTCTAGTGCTTCCTCGGGCACCTTATGGTCGTTCTTCTGTGAGTCTAGATTTTCGAATCCGACGCAAAACTGACAGTTAATTGTAGGGTTCAGAGCCTCTTAATGACAATGGAACACACAAATTGAGTCGCGATTCAATACATCGTCTTCCGGCCGACCTGTCTCCAAGGGTCTATTGCTGCCTCGGGCACCTTATGGTCGATCTCCTGTGAGTCTAGATTTTCGAATCCGACGCAAAACTGACAGTTAATTATAACGTTCAGGGCCTGTTAATGACGCTGGAACACACAAATCGCGTCGCGATTGAATACGTCGTCCTCTAGCCGACTTGTCTCCAAGGATCTAGTGCTACCTCGGGCACCTTATGGTCGTTCTTCTGTGAGTCTAGATTTTCGAATCCGACGCAAAACTGACAGTTAATTGTAAGGTTCAGAGCCTCTTAATGACAATGGAACACACAAATTGCGTCGCGATTCAATACATAGTCCTCCGGCCGACCTGTCTCCAAGGGTCTATTGCTCCCTCGGGCACCTTATGGTCGATCTCCTGTGAGTCTAGATTTTACAATCCGACGCAAAACTGACAGTTAATTGTAACGTTCAGAGCCTGTTAATGACGATGGAACACACAAATCGCGTCATGATTCAATTCATCGTCCTCCAGCCGACTTGTCTCCAAGGGTCTAGTGCCGCCTCGGGCACCTTATGTTCGTTCTCCTGTAAGTCTAGATTTTCGAATCCGACGCAAAACTGACAGTTAATTGTAAGGTTCGGAGCCTGTTAATGACGATGGAACACACAAATTGCGTCGCGATTCAATACATCGTCCTCCGGCCGACCTGTCTCCAAGGATCTATTGCTGCCTCAGGCACCTTATGGTCGATCTCCTGTGAGTCTAGATTTTCGAATCCGACGCAAAACTGACAGTTAATTGTAAGGTTCAGAGCCTCTTAATGACAATGGAACACACAAATTGCGCCGCGAATCAATACATCGTCCTCCGGCCGACCTGTCTCCAAGGGTCTATTGCTGCCTCGGGCACCTTATGGTCGATCTCCTGTGAGTCTAGATTTTCGAATCCGACGCAAAACTGACAGTTAATTGTAACGTTCAGAGCCTGTTAATGACGATGGAACACGCAAATCGCGTCGCGATTCAATACATCGTCCTCCAGCCGACTTGTCTCCAAGGGTCTAGTGCTGCCTCGGGCACCTTATGGTCGTTCTTCTGTCAGTCTAGATTTTCGAATCCGACGCAAAACTGACAGTTAATTGTAAGGTTCAGAGCCTCTTAATGATAATGGAACACACAAATTGAGTCACGATTCAATACATCGTCCTCCAGCCGACTTGTCCCCAAGGGTCTAGTGCTGCATCGGGCACCTTATGGTCGTTCTTCTGTGAGTCTAGATTTTCGAATCCGACGCAAAACTGACTGTTAATTGTAACGTTCAGAGCCTGTTAATGACGATGGAACACACAAATCGCGTCGCGATTCAATTCATCGTCCGCCAGCCGACTTGTCTCCAAGGGTCTAGTGCTGCATCGGGCACCTTATGGTCGTTCTCCTGTGAGTCTAGATTTTCGAATCCGACGCAAAACTGACAGTTAATCGTAAGGTTCAGAGCCTCTTAATGACAATGGACCACACAAATTGCGTCGCGATTCAATACATCGTCCTCCGGCCGACCTGTCTCCAAGGGTCTATTGCTGCCTCGGGCACCTTATGGTCGATCTCCTGTGAGTCTAGATTTTCGAATCCGACGCAAAACTGACAGTTAATTGTAACGTTCAGAGCCTGTTAATGACGATGGAACACACAAATTGCGTCGCGATACAATACATCGTCCTCCAGCCGACTTGTCCCCAAGGGTCTAGTGCTGCCTCGGGCACCTTATGGTCGTTCTTCTGTGAGTCTAGATTTTCGAATCCGACGCAAAACTGACTGTTAATTGTAAGGTTCAGAGCCTCTTAATGACAATGGAACACACAAATTGCGTCGCGATTCAATACATCGTCCTCCGGCCGACCTGTCTCCAAGCGTCTATTGCTGCCTCGGGCACCTTATGGTCGATCTCCTGTAGTCTAGATTTTCGAATCCGACGCAAAACTGACAGTTAATTGTAACGTTCAGAGCCTAATAATGACGATGGAACACACAAATCGCGTCGCGATTCAATACATCGTCCTCCAGCCGACTTGTCTCCAAAGGTCTAGTGCTGCCTCGGGCACCTTATGGTCGTTCTCCTGTGAGTCTAGATTTTCGAATCCGACGCAAAACTGACGGTTAATTGTAAGGTTCAGAGCCTGTTAATGACGATGGAACACACAAATCGCGTCACGATTCAACACATCATCCTCCGGCCGACCTGTCTCCAAGGGTCTATTGCTGCCTCGGGCACCTTATGGTCGATCTCCTGTGAGTCTAGATTTTCGAATCCGACGCAAAACTGACAGTTAATTGTAACGTTCAGAGCCTGTTAATGACGATGGAACACACAAATCGCGTCGCGATTCAATACATCGTCCTCCGGCCGACCTGTCTCCAAGGGTCTATTGCTGCCCCGGGCACCTTATGGTCGTTCTCCTGTGAGTCCAGATTTTCGAATCCGACGCAAAACTGACAGTTAATTGTAACGTTCAGAGCCTGTTAATGACGATGGAACACACAAATTGCGTCGCGATTCAATACATCGTCCTCCAGCCGACTTGTCTCCAAGGGTCTAGTGCTGCCTCGGGCACCTTATGGTCGTTCTTCTGTGAGTCTAGATTTTCGAATCCGACGCTAAACTGACAGTTAATTGTAAGGTTCAGAGCCTCTTAATGACAATGGAACACACAAATTGAGCCGCGATTCAATACATCGTCTTCCGGCCGACCTGTCTCCAAGGGTCTATTGCTGCCTCGGGCACCTTATGGTCGTTCTCCTGTGAGTCTAGATTTTCGAATCCGACGCAAAACTGACAGTTAATTGTAACGTTCAGAGCTTGTTAATGACGATGGAACACACAAATTGCGTCGCGATTCAATACATCGTCCTCCAGCCGACTTGTCTCCAAGGGTCTAGTGCTGCCTCGGGCACCTTATGGTCGTTCTTCTGTGAGTCTAGATTTTCGAATCCGACGCAAAACTGACAGTTAATTGTAAGGTTCAGAGCCTCTTAATGACAAAGGAACACACAAATTGAGTCACGATTCCATACATCGTCTTCCGGGCGACCTGTCTCCAAGGGTCTATTGCTGCCTCGGGCACCTTATGGTCGATCTCCTGTGAGTCTAGATTTTCGAATCCGACGCAAAACTGACAGTTAATTGTAAGGTTCAGAGCCTGTTAATGACGATGGAACACACAAATTGCGTCGCGATTCAATACATCGTCCTCCGGCCGACCTGTCTCCAAGGGTCTATTGCTGCCTCGGGCACCTTATGGTCGTTTTCCTGTGAGTCTAGATTTTCGAATCCGACGCAAAACTGACTGTTAATTGTAAGTTTGACAATGGAACACACAAATTGCGTCGCGATTCAATACATCGTCCTCCGGCCGACTTGTCTCCAAGGGTCTATTGCTGCCTCGGGCACCTTATGGTCGATCTGCTGTGAGTCTAGATTTTCGAATCCGACGCAAAACTGACAGTTAATTGTAACGTTCAGAGCCTGTTAATGACGATGGAACACACAAATTGCGTCGCGATTCAATACATCGTCCTCCAGCCGACTTGTCTCCAAGGTTCTAGTGCTGCCTCGGGCACCTTATGGTCGTTCTTCTGTGAGTCTAGATTTTCGAATCCGACGCAAAACTGACAGTTAATTGTAAGGTTCAGAGCCTCTTAATGACAATGGAACACACAAATTGCGTCGCGATTCAATACATCGTCCTCCGGCCGACCTGTCTGCAAGGGTCTATTGCTGCCTCGGGCACCTTATGGTCGTTTTCCTGTGAGTCTAGATTTGCGAATCCGACGCAAAACTGACTGTTAATTGTAAGGTTCAGAGCCTCTTAAAGACAATGGAACACACAAATTGCGTCGCGATTCAATACATCGTCCTCCGGCCGACCTGTCTCCAAGGGTCTATTGCTGCCTCGGGCACCTTATGGTCGATCTCCTGTGAGTCTAGATTTTCGAATCCGACGCAAAACTGACAGTTAATTGTAACGTTCAGAGCCTGTTAATGACGATGGAACACACAAATCGCGTCCCGATTCAATACATCGTCCTCCAGCCGACTTGTCTCCAAGGGTCTAGTGCTGCCTCGGGCACCTTATGGTCGTTCTCCTGTGAGTCTAGATTTTCGAATCCGACGCAAAACTGACTGTTAATTGTAAGGTTCGGAGCCTGTTAATGACGATGGAACACACAAATTGCGTCGCGATTCAATACATCGTCCTCCGGCCGACCTGTCTCCAAGGACCTATTGCTGCCTCGGGCACCTTATGGTCGATCTCCTGTGAGTCTAGATTTTCGAATCCGACGCAAAACTGACAGTTAATTGTAACGTTCAGAGCCTGTTAATGACGATGGAACACAAATCGCGTCGCGATTCAATACATCGTCCTCCAGCCGACCTGCTTCCAAGGGTCTAGTGCTGCCTCGGGCACCTTATGGTCGTTCTCCTGTGAGTCTAGATTTTCGAATCCGACGCAAAACTGACAGTTAATCGTAAGGTTCAGAGCCTCTTAATGACAATGGAACACACAAATTGCGTCGCGATTCAATACATCGTCCTCCGGCCGACCTGTCTCCAAGGGTCTATTGCTGCCTCGGGCACCTTATGGTCGATCTCCTGTGAGTCTAGATTTTCGAATCCGACGCAAAACTGACAGTTCATTGTAACGTTCAGAGCCTGTTAATGACGATGGAACACACAAATTGCGTCGCGATTCAATACATCGTCCTCCAGCCGACTTGTCTCCAAGGGTCTAGTGCTTCCTCGGGCACCTTATGGTCGTTCTTCTGTGAGTCTAGATTTTCGAATCCGACGCAAAACTGACAGTTAATTGTAGGGTTCAGAGCCTCTTAATGACAATGGAACACACAAATTGAGTCGCGATTCAATACATCGTCTTCCGGCCGACCTGTCTCCAAGGGTCTATTGCTGCCTCGGGCACCTTATGGTCGATCTCCTGAGAGTCTAGATTTTCGAATCCGACGCAAAACTGACAGTTAATTATAACGTTCAGGGCCTGTTAATGACGCTGGAACACACAAATCGCGTCGCGATTGAATACGTCGTCCTCTAGCCGACTTGTCTCCAAGGATCTAGTGCTACCTCGGGCACCTTATGGTCGTTCTTCTGTGAGTCTAGATTTTCGAATCCGACGCAAAACTGACTGTTAATTGTAAGGTTCAGAGCCTCTTAATGACAATGGAACACACAAATTGCGTCGCGATTCAATACATAGTCCTCCGGCCGACCTGTCTCCAAGGGTCTATTGCTCCCTCGGGCACCTTATGGTCGATCTCCTGTGAGTCTAGATTTTACAATCCGACGCAAAACTGACAGTTAATTGTAACGTTCAGAGCCTGTTAATGACGATGGAACACACAAATCGCGTCATGATTCAATTCATCGTCCTCCAGCCGACTTGTCTCCAAGGGTCTAGTGCCGCCTCGGGCACCTTATGTTCGTTCTCCTGTAAGTCTAGATTTTCGAATCCGACGCAAAACTGACAGTTAATTGTAAGGTTCGGAGCCTGTTAATGACGATGGAACACACAAATTGCGTCGCGATTCAATACATCGTCCTCCGGCCGACCTGTCTCCAAGGATCTATTGCTGCCTCAGGCACCTTATGGTCGATCTCCTGTGAGTCTAGATTTTCGAATCCGACGCAAAACTGACAGTTAATTGTAAGGTTCAGAGCCTCTTAATGACAATGGAACACACAAATTGCGCCGCGAATCAATACATCGTCCTCCGGCCGACCTGTCTCCAAGGGTCTATTGCTGCCTCGGGCACCTTATGGTCGATCTCCTGTGAGTCTAGATTTTCGAATCCGACGCAAAACTGACAGTTAATTGTAACGTTCAGAGCCTGTTAATGACGATGGAACACGCAAATCGCGTCGCGATTCAATACATCGTCCTCCAGCCGACTTGTCTCCAAGGGTCTAGTGCTGCCTCGGGCACCTTATGGTCGTTCTTCTGTCAGTCTAGATTTTCGAATCCGACGCAAAACTGACAGTTAATTGTAAGGTTCAGAGCCTCTTAATGATAATGGAACACACAAATTGAGTCGCGATTCAATACATCGTCCTCCGGCCGACCTGTCTCCAAGGGTCTATTGCTGCCTCGGGCACCTTATGGTCGATCTCCTGTGAGTCTAGATTTTCGAATCCGACGCAAAACTGACAGTTAATTGTAAGGTTCAGAGCCTGTTAATGACGATGGAACACACAAATTGCGTCGCGATTCAATACATCGTCCTCCGGCTGACCTGTCTCCAAGGGTCTATTGCTGCCTCGGGCACCTTATGGTCGTTTTCCTGTGAGTCTAGATTTTCGAATCCGACGCAAAACTGACAGTTAATTATAACGTTCAGGGCCTGTTAATGACGCTGGAACTCACAAATCGCGTCGCGATTCAATACGTCGTCCTCCGGCCGACTTGTCTCCAAGGATCTAGTGCTGCCTCGGGCACCTTATGGTCGTTCTTCTGTGAGTCTAGATTTTCGAATCCAACGCAAAACTGACTGTTAATTGTAAGGTTCAGAGCCTCTTAATGACAATGGAACACACAAATTGCGTCGCGATTCAATACATAGTCCTCCGGCCGACCTGTCTCCAAGGGTCTATTGCTGCCTCGGGCACCTTATGGTCGATCTCCTGTGAGTCTAGATTTTACAATCCGACGCAAAACTGACAGTTAATTGTAACGTTCAGAGCCTGTTAATGACGATGGAACACACAAATCGCGTCGCGATTCAATTCATCGTCCTCCAGCCGACTTGTCTCCAAGGGTCTAGTGCTGCCTCGGTCACCTTATGGTCGTTCTCCTGTGAGTCTAGATTTTCGAATCCGACGCAAAACTGACTGTTAATTGTTAGGTTCGGAGCCTGTTAATGACGATGGAACACACAAATTACGTCGCGATTCAATACATCGTCCTCCGGCCGACCTGTCTCCAAGGATCTATTGCTGCCTCGGGCACCTTATGGTCGATCTCCTGTGAGTCTAGATTTTCGAATCCGACGCAAAACTGACAGTTAATTGTAACGTTCAGAGCCTGTTAATGACGATGGAACACACAAATTGCGTCGCGATTCAATACATAGTCCTCCGGCCGACCTGTCTCCAAGGGTCTATTTCTGCCTCGGGCACCATATGGTCGATCTCCTGTGAGTCTAGATTTTACAATCCGACGCAAAACTGACAGTTAATTGTAACGTTCAGAGCCAGTTAATGACGATGGAACACACAAATCGCGTCGCGATTCAATTCATCGTCCTCCAGCCGACTTGTCTCCAAGGGTCTAGTGCTGCCTCGGGCACCTTATGGTCGTTCTCCTGTGAGTCTAGATTTTCGAATCCGACGCAAAACTGACAGTTAATCGTAAGGTTCAGAGCCTCTTAATGACAATGGACCACACAAATTGCGTCGCGATTCAATACATCGTCCTCCAGCCGACTTGTCTCCAAAGGTCTAGTGCTGCCTCGGGCACCTTATATTCGTTCTCCTGTGAGTCTAGATTTTCGAATCCGACGGTTAATTGTAAGGTTCAGAGCCTGTTAATGACGATGGAACACACAAATCGCGTCGCGATTCAACACATCATCCTCCGGCCGACCTGTCTCCAAGGGTCTATTGCTGCCTCGGGCACCTTATGGTCGTTCTCCTGTGAGTCTAGATTTTCGAATCCGACGCAAAACTGACAGTTAATTGTAACGTTCAGAGCCTGTTAATGACGATGGAACACAAAAATCGCGTCATGATTCAATTCATCGTCCTCCAGCCGACTTGTCTCCAAGGGTCTAGTGCCGCCTCGGGCACCTTATGTTCGTTCTCCTGTGAGTCTAGATTTTCGAATCCGACGCAAAACTGACAGTTAATTGTAAGGTTCTGAGCCTGTTAATGACGATGGAACACACAAATCGCGTCGCGATTCAATAAATCGTCCTCCGGCCGACCTGTCTCCAAGGATCTATTGCTGCCTCAGGCACCTTATGGTCGATCTCCTGTGAGTCTAGATTTTCGAATCCGACGCAAAACTGACAGTTAATTGTAAGCTTCAGAGCCTGTTAATGACGATGGAACACACAAATTGCGTCGCGATTCAATACATCGTCCTCCGGCTGACCTGTCTCCAAGGGTCTATTGCTCCCTCGGGCACCTTATGGTCGTTTTCCTGTGAGTCTAGATTTTCGAATCCGACGCAAAACTGACAGTTAATTATAACGTTCAGGGCCTGTTAATGACGCTGGAACTCACAAATCGCGTCGCGATTCAATACGTCGTCCTCCAGCCGACTTGTCTCCAAGGATCTAGTGCTGCCTCGGGCACCTTATGGTCGTTCTTCTGTGAGTCTAGATTTTCGAATCCAACGCAAAACTGACTGTTAATTGTAAGGTTCAGAGCCTCTTAATGACAATGGAACACACAAATTGCGTCGCGATTCAATACATAGTCCTCCGGCCGACCTGTCTCCAAGGGTCTATTGCTGCCTCGGGCACCTTATGGTCGATCTCCTGTGAGTCTAGATTTTACAATCCGACGCAAAACTGACAGTTAATTGTAACGTTCAGAGCCTGTTAATGACGATGGAACACACAAATCGCGTCGCGATTCAATTCATCGTCCTCCAGCCGACTTGTCTCCAAGGGTCTAGTGCTGCCTCGGTCACCTTATGGTCGTTCTCCTGTGAGTCTAGATTTTCGATTCCGACGCAAAACTGACTGTTAATTGTTAGGTTCGGAGCCTGTTAATGACGATGGAACACACAAATTACGTCGCGATTCAATACATCGTCCTCCGGCCGACCTGTCTCCAAGGATCTATTGCTGCCTCGGGCACCTTATGGTCGATCTCCTGTGAGTCTAGATTTTCGAATCCGACGCAAAACTGACAGTTAATTGTAACGTTCAGAGCCTGTTAATGACGATGGAATACACAAATCGCGTCGCGATTCAATACATAGTCCACCGGCCGACCTGTCTCCAAGGGTCTATTGCTGCCTCGGGCACCTTATGGTCGATCTCCTGTGAGTCTAGATTTTACAATCCGACGCAAAACTGACAGTTAATTGTAACGTTCAGAGCCTGTTAATGACGATGGAACACACAAATCGCGTCGCGATTCAATTCATCGTCCTCCAGCCGACTTGTCTCCAAGGGTCTAGTGCTGCCTCGGGCACCTTATGGTCGTTCTCCTGTGAGTCTAGATTTTCGAATCCGACGCAAAACTGACAGTTAATCGTAAGGTTCAGAGCCTCTTAATGACAATGGACCACACAAATTGCGTCGCGATTCAATACATCGTCCTCCGGCCGACCTGTCTCCAAGGGTCTATTGCTGCCTCGAGCACCTTATGGTCGATCTCCTGTGAGTCTAGATTTTCGAATCCGACGCAAAACTGACAGTTAATTGTAACGTTCAGAGCCTGTTAATGACGCTGGAACACACAAATCGCGTCGCGATACAATACATCGTCCTCCAGCCGACTTGTCTCCAAGGGTCTAGTGCTGCCTCGGGCACCTTATGGTCGTTCTTCTGTGAGTCTAGATTTTCGAATCCGACGCAAAACTGACTGTTAATTGTAAGGTTCAGAGCCTCTTAATGACAATGGAACACACAAATTGCGTCGCGATTCAATACATCGTCCTCCGGCCGACCTGTCTCCAAGGGTCTATTGCTGCCTCGGGCACCTTATGGTCGATCTCCTGTAGTCTAGATTTTCGAATCCGACGCAAAACTGACAGTTAATTGTAACGTTCAGAGCCTGTTAATGACGATGGAACACACAAATCGCGTCGCGATTCAATTCATCGTCCTCCAGCCGACTTGTCTCCAAGGGTCTAGTGCTGCCTCGGGCACCTTATGGTCGTTCTCCTGTGAGTCTAGATTTTCGAATCCGACGCAAAACTGACAGTTAATTGTAACGTTCAGAGCCTGTTAATGACGATGGAACACAAAAATCGCGTCATGATTCAATTCATCGTCCTCCAGCCGACTTGTCTCCAAGGGTCTAGTGCCGCCTCGGGCACCTTATGTTCGTTCTCCTGTGAGTCTAGATTTTCGAATCCGACGCAAAACTGACAGTTAATTGTAAGGTTCTGAGCCTGTTAATGACGATGGAACACACAAATCGCGTCGCGATTCAATAAATCGTCCTCCGGCCGACCTGTCTCCAAGGATCTATTGCTGCCTCAGGCACCTTATGGTCGATCTCCTGTGAGTCTAGATTTTCGAATCCGACGCAAAACTGACAGTTAATTGTAAGCTTCAGAGCCTGTTAATGACGATGGAACACACAAATTGCGTCGCGATTCAATACATCGTCCTCCGGCTGACCTGTCTCCAAGGGTCTATTGCTGCCTCGGGCACCTTATGGTCGTTTTCCTGTGAGTCTAGATTTTCGAATCCGACGCAAAACTGACAGTTAATTATAACGTTCAGGGCCTGTTAATGACGCTGGAACTCACAAATCGCGTCGCGATTCAATATGTCGTCCTCCAGCCGACTTGTCTCCAAGGATCTAGTGCTGCCTCGGGCACCTTATGGTCGTTCTTCTGTGAGTCTAGATTTTCGAATCCAACGCAAAACTGACTGTTAATTGTAAGGTTCAGAGCCTCTTAATGACAATGGAACACACAAATTGCGTCGCGATTCAATACATAGTCCTCCGGCCGACCTGTCTCCAAGGGTCTATTGCTGCCTCGGGCACCTTATGGTCGATCTCCTGTGAGTCTAGATTTTACAATCCGACGCAAAACTGACAGTTAATTGTAACGTTCAGAGCCTGTTAATGACGATGGAACACACAAATCGCGTCGCGATTCAATTCATCGTCCTCCAGCCGACTTGTCTCCAAGGGTCTAGTGCTGCCTCGGTCACCTTATGGTCGTTCTCCTGTGAGTCTAGATTTTCGATTCCGACGCAAAACTGACTGTTAATTGTTAGGTTCGGAGCCTGTTAATGACGATGGAACACACAAATTACGTCGCGATTCAATACATCGTCCTCCGGCCGACCTGTCTCCAAGGATCTATTGCTGCCTCGGGCACCTTATGGTCGATCTCCTGTGAGTCTAGATTTTCGAATCCGACGCAAAACTGACAGTTAATTGTAACGTTCAGAGCCTGTTAATGACGATGGAATACACAAATCGCGTCGCGATTCAATACATAGTCCACCGGCCGACCTGTCTCCAAGGGTCTATTGCTGCCTCGGGCACCTTATGGTCGATCTCCTGTGAGTCTAGATTTTACAATCCGACGCAAAACTGACAGTTAATTGTAACGTTCAGAGCCTGTTAATGACGATGGAACACACAAATCGCGTCGCGATTCAATTCATCGTCCTCCAGCCGACTTGTCTCCAAGGGTCTAGTGCTGCCTCGGGCACCTTATGGTCGTTCTCCTGTGAGTCTAGATTTTCGAATCCGACGCAAAACTGACAGTTAATCGTAAGGTTCAGAGCCTCTTAATGACAATGGACCACACAAATTGCGTCGCGATTCAATACATCGTCCTCCGGCCGACCTGTCTCCAAGGGTCTATTGCTGCCTCGGGCACCTTATGGTCGATCTCCTGTGAGTCTAGATTTTCGAATCCGACGCAAAACTGACAGTTAATTGTAACGTTCAGAGCCTGTAAATGACGCTGGAACACACAAATCGCGTCGCGATACAATACATCGTCCTCCAGCCGACTTGTCTCCAAGGGTCTAGTGCTGCCTCGGGCACCTTATGGTCGTTCTTCTGTGAGTCTAGATTTTCGAATCCGACGCAAAACTGACTGTTAATTGTAAGGTTCAGAGCCTCTTAATGACAATGGAACACACAAATTGCGTCGCGATTCAATACATCGTCCTCCGGCCGACCTGTCTCCAAGGGTCTATTGCTGCCTCGGGCACCTTATGGTCGATCTCCTGTAGTCTAGATTTTCGAATCCGACGCAAAACTGACAGTTAATTGTAACGTTCAGAGCCTGTTAATGACGATGGAACACACAAATCGCGTCGCGATTCAATACATCGTCCTCCAGCCGACTTGTCTCCAAAGGTCTATTGCTGCCTCGGGCACCTTATAGTCGTTCTCCTGTGAGTCTAGATTTTCGAATCCGACGCAAAACTGACGGTTAATTGTAAGGTTCAGAGCCTGTTAATGACGATGGAACACACAAATCGCGTCGCGATTCAACACATCATCCTCCGGCCGACCTGTCTCCAAGGGTCTATTGCTGCCTCGGGCACCTTATGGTCGTTCTCCTGTGAGTCTAGATTTTCGAATCCGACGCAAAACTGACAGTTAATTGTAACGTTCAGAGCCTGTTAATGACGATGGAACACACAAATTGCGTCGCGATTCAATACATCGTCCTCCAGCCGACTTGTCTCCAAGGGTCTAGTGCTGCCTCGGGCACCTTATGGTCGTTCTTCTGTGAGTCTAGATTTTCGAATCCGACGCTAAACTGACAGTTAATTGTAAGGTTCAGAGCCTCTTAATGACAATGGAACAAACAAATTGTGCCGCGATTCAATACATCGTCCTCCGGCCGACCTGTCTCCAAGGGTCTATTGCTGCCTCGGGCACCTTATGGTCGATCTCCTGTGAGTCTAGATTTTCGAATCCGACGCAAAACTGACAGTTAATTGTAACGTTCAGAGCCTGTTAATGACGCTGGAACACACAAATCGCGTCGCGATACAATACATCGTCCTCCAGCCGACTTGTCTCCAAGGGTCTAGTGCTGCCTCGGGCACCTTATGGTCGTTCTTCTGTGAGTCTAGATTTTCGAATCCGACGCAAAACTGACTGTTAATTGTAAGGTTCAGAGCCTCTTAATGACAATGGAACACACAAATTGCGTCGCGATTCAATACATCGTCCTCCGGCCGACCTGTCTCCAAGGGTCTATTGCTGCCTCGGGCACCTTATGGTCGATCTCCTGTAGTCTAGATTTTCGAATCCGACGCAAAACTGACAGTTAATTGTAACGTTCAGAGCCTGTTAATGACGATGGAACACACAAATCGCGTCGCGATTCAATACATCGTCCTCCAGCCGACTTGTCTCCAAAGGTCTATTGCTGCCTCGGGCACCTTATAGTCGTTCTCCTGTGAGTCTAGATTTTCGAATCCGACGCAAAACTGACGGTTAATTGTAAGGTTCAGAGCCTGTTAATGACGATGGAACACACAAATCGCGTCGCGATTCAACACATCATCCTCCGGCCGACCTGTCTCCAAGGGTCTATTGCTGCCTCGGGCACCTTATGGTCGTTCTCCTGTGAGTCTAGATTTTCGAATCCGACGCAAAACTGACAGTTAATTGTAACGTTCAGAGCCTGTTAATGACGATGGAACACACAAATTGCGTCGCGATTCAATACATCGTCCTCCAGCCGACTTGTCTCCAAGGGTCTAGTGCTGCCTCGGGCACCTTATGGTCGTTTTCCTGTGAGTCTAGATTTTCGAATCCGACGCAAAACTGACTGTTAATTGTAAGGTTGACAATGGAACACACAAATTGCGTCGCGATTCAATACATCGTCCTCCGGCCGACCTGTCTCCAAGGGTCTATTGCTGCCTCGGGCACCTTATGGTCGAACTCCTGTGAGTCTAGATTTTCGAAACCGACGCAAAACTGAAAGTTAATTGTAAGGTTCAAAGCCTGTTAATGACGATGGAACACACAAATTGCGTCGCGATTCAATACATCGTCCTCCGGCCGACCTGTCTCCAAGGGTCTATTGCTGCCTCGGGCACCTTATGGTCGTTTTCCTGTGAGTCTAGATTTTCGAATCCGACGCAAAACTGACTGTTAATTGTAAGGTTCAGAGCCTCTTAATGACAATGGAACACACAAATTGCGTCGCGATTCAATACATCGTCCTCCGGCCGACCTGTCTCCAAGGGTCTATTGCTGCCTCGGGCACCTTATGGTCGTTCTCCTGTGAGTCTAGTTTTTCGAATCCGACGCAAAACTGACTGTTAATTGTAAGGTTCAGACCCTGTTAATGACGATGGAACACACAAATTGCGTCGCGATTCAATACATCGTCCTCCGGCCGACCTGTCTCCAAGGATCTATCGCTGCCTCGGGCACCTTATGGTCGATCTCCTGTAGTCTAGATTTTCGAATCCTACGCAAAACTGACAGTTAATTGTAACGATCAGAGCCTAATAATGACGATGGAACACACAAATCGCGTCGCGATTCAATACATCGTCCTCCAGCCGACTTGTCTCCAAAGGTCTAGTGCTGCCTCGGGCACCTTATGGTCGTTCTCCTGAGAGTCTAGATTTTCGAATCCGACGCAAAACTGACAGTTAATTGTAAGGTTCAGAGCCTGTTAATGACGATGGAACACACAAATCGCGTCGCGATTCAACACATCATCCTCCGGCCGACCTGTCTCCAAGGGTCTATTGCTGCCTCGGGCACCTTATGGTCGATCTTCTGTGAGTCTAGATTTTCGAATCCGACGCAAAACTGACCGTTAATTGTAACGTTCAGAGCCTGTTAATGACGTTAGGACACACAAATCACGTCGCGATTCAATACATCGTCCTCCGGCCGACCTGTCTCCAAGGGTCTATTGCTGCCTCGGGCACCTTATGGTCGTTCTCCTGTGAGTCTGGATTTTCGAATCCGACGCAAAACTGACAGTTAATTGTAACGTTCAGAGCCTGTTAATGACGATGGAACACACAAATTGCGTCGCGATTCAATACATCGTCCTCCAGCCGACTTGTCTCCAAGGGTCTAGTGCTGCCTCGGGCACCTTATGGTCGTTCTTCTGTGAGTCTAGATTTTCGAATCCGACGCTAAACTGACAGTTAATTGTAAGGTTCAGAGCCTCTTAATGACAATGGAACACACAAATTGAGCCGCGATACAATACATCGTCTTCCGGCCGACCTGTCTCCAAGGGTCTATTGCTGCCTCGGGCACCTTATGGTCGTTTTCCTGTGAGTCTAGATTTTCGAATCCGACGCAAAACTGACAGTTAATTGTAACGTTCAGAGCCTGTTAATGACGATGGAACACACAAATTGCGTCGCGATTCAATACATCGTCCTCCAGCCGACTTGTCTCCAAGGGTCTAGTGCTACCTCGGGCAGCTTATGGTCGTTCTTCTGTGAGTCTACATTTTCGAATCCGACGCAAAACTGACAGTTAATTGTAAGGTTCAGAGCCTCTTAATGACAATGGAACACACAAATTGAGTCGCGATTCAATACATCGTCTTCCGGGCGACCTGTCTCCAAGGGTCTATTGCTGCCTCGGGCACCTTATGGTCGATCTCCTGTGAGTCTAGATTTTCGAATCCGACGCAAAAATGACAGTTAATTGTAACGTTCAGAGCCTGTTAATGACGATGGAACACACAAATTGCGTCGCGATTCAATACATCGTCCTCCGGCCGACCTGTCTCCAAGGGTCTATTGCTGCCTCGGGCACCTTATGGTCGTTTTCCTGTGAGTCTAGATTTTCGAATCCGACGCAAAACTGACTGTTAATTGTAAGGTTGACAATGGAACACACAAATTGCGTCGCGATTCAATACATCGTCCTCCGGCCGACCTGTCTCCAAGGGTCTATTGCTGCCTCGGGCACCTTATGGTCGATCTCCTGTGAGTCTAGATTTTCGAATCCGACGCAAAACTGACAGTTAATTGTAACGTTCAGAGCCTGTTAATGACGATGGAACACACAAATTGCGTCGCGATTCAATACATCGTCTTCCAGCCGACTTGTCTCCAAGGGTCTAGTGCTGCCTCGGGCACCTTATGGTCGTTCTCCTGTGAGTCTAGATTTTCGAATCCGACGCAAAACTGACAGTTAATTGTAAGGTTCAGAGCCTCTTAATGACAATGGAACACACAAATTGAGTCGCGATTCAATACATCGTCTTCCGGGCGACCTGTCTCCAAGGGTCTATTGCTGCCTCGGGCACGTTATGGTCGATCTCCTGTGAGTCTAGATTTTCGAATCCGACGCAAAACTGACAGTTAATTGTAAGGTTCAGAGCCTGTTAATGACGATGGAACACACAAATTGCGTCGCGATTCAATACATCGTCCTCCGGCCGACCTGTCTCCAAGGGTCTATTGCTGCCTCGGGCACCTTATGGTCGTTTTCCTGTGAGTCTAGATTTTCGAATCCGACGCAAAACTGACTGTTAATTGTAAGGTTCAGAGCCTCTTAATCACAATGGAACACACAAATTGCGTCGCGATTCAATACATCGTCCTCCAGCCGACTTGTCTCCAAGGGTCTATTGCTGCCTCGGGCACCTTATGGTCGATCTCCTGTGAGTCTAGATTTTCGAATCCGACCCAAAACTGACAGTTAATTGTAACGTTCAGAGCCTGTTAATGACGATGGAACACACAAATCGCGTCGCGATTCAATACATCGTCCTCCAGCCGACTTGTCTCCAAGGGTCAAGTGCTGCCTCGGGCACCTTATGGTCGTTCTCCTGTGAGTCTAGATTTTCGAATCCGACGCAAAACTGACTGTTAATTGTAAGGTTCGGAGCCTGTTAATGACGATGGAACACACAAATTGCGTCGCGATTCAATACATCGTCTTCCGGCCGACCTGTCTCCAAGGATCTATTGCTGCCTCGGGCACCTTATGGTCGATCTCCTGTGAGTCTAGATTTTCGAATCCGACGCAAAACTGACAGTTAATTGTAACGTTCAGAGCCTAATAATGACGATGGAACACACAAATCGCGTCGCGATTCAATACATCGTCCTCCAGCCGACCTGTCTCCAAGGGTCTAGTGCTGCCTCGGGCACGTTATGGTCGTTCTCCTGTGAGTCTAGATTTTCGAATCCGGCGCAAAACTGACAGTTAATCGTAAGGTTCAGAGCCTCTTAATGACAATGGAACACACAAATTGCGTCGCGATTCAATACATCGTCCTCCGGCCGACCTGTCTCCAAGGGTCTATTGCTGCCTCGGGCACCTTATGGTCGATCTCCTGTGAGTCTAGATATTCGAATCCGACGCAAAACTGTCAGTTCATTGTAACGTTCAGAGCCTGTTAATGACGATGGAACACACAAATTGCGTCGCGATTCAATACATCGTCCTCCAGCCGACTTGTCTCCAAGTGTCTAGTGCTGCCTCGGGCACCTTATGGTCGTTCTTCTGTGAGTCTAGATTTACGAATCCGACGCAAAACTGACAGTTAATTGTAAGGCTCAGAGCCTCTTAATGACAATGGAACACACAAACTGCGTCGCGATTCAATACATCGTCTTGTGGCCGACCTGTCTCCAAGGGTCTATTGCTGCCTCGGGCACCTTATGGTCGATCTCCTGTGAGTCTAGATTTTCGAATCCGACGCAAAACTGACAGTTAATTATAACGTTCAGGGCCTGTTAATGACGCTGGAACACACAAATCGCGTCGCGATTCAATACGTCGTCCTCCAGCCGACTTGTCTCCAAGGATCTAGTGCTGCCTCGGGCACCTTATGGTCGTTCTTCTGTGAGTCTAGATTTTCGAATCCGACGCAAAACTGACTGTTAATTGTAAGGTTCAGAGCCTCTTAATGACAATGGAACACACAAATTGCGTCGCGATTCAATATATAGTCCTCCGGCCGACCTGTCTCCAAGGGTCTATTGCTGCCTCGGGCACCTTATGGTCGATCTCCTGTGAGTCTAGATTTTACAATCCGACGCAAAACTGACAGTTAATTGTAACGTTCAGAGCCTGTTAATGACGATGGAACACACAAATCGCGTCATGATTCAATTCATCGTCCTCCAGCCGACTTGTCTCCAAGGGTCTAGTGCTGCCTCGGGCACCTTATGTTCGGTCTCCTGTGAGTCTAGATTTTCGAATCCGACGCAAAACTGACAGTTAATTGTAAGGTTCAGAGCCTGTTAATGACGATGGAACACACAAATTGCGTCGCGATTCAATACATCGTCCTCCGGCCGACCTGTCTCCAAGGATCTATTGCTGCCTCGGGCACCTTATGGTCGATCTCCTGTGAGTCTAGATTTTCGAATCCGACGCAAAACTGACTGTTAATTGTAAGGTTGACAATGGAACACACAAATTGCGTCGCGATTCAATACATCGTCCTCCGGCCGATCTGCCTCCAAGGGTCTATTGCTGCCTCGGGCATCTTATGGTCGATCTCCTGTGAGTCTAGATTTTCGAATCCGACGCAAAACTGACAGTTAATTGTAACGTTCAGAGCCTGTTAATGACGATGGAACACACAAATTGCGTCGCGATTCAATACATCGTCTTCCTGCCGACTTGTCTCCAAGGGTCTAGTGCTGCCTCGGGCACCTTATGGTCGTTCTTCTGTGAGTCTATATTTTCGAATCCGACGCAAAACTGACAGTTAATTGTAAGGTTCAGGGCCTCTTAATGACAATGGAACACACAAATTGAGTCGCGATTCAATACATCGTCTTCCGGGCGACCTGTCTCCAAGGGTCTATTGCTGCCTCGGGCACCTTATGGTCGATCTCCTGTGAGTCTAGATTTTCGAATCCGACGCAAAACTGACAGTTAATTGTAAGGTTCAGAGCCTGTTAATGACGATGGAACACACAAATTGCGTCGCGATTCAATACATCGTCCTCCGGCCGACCTGTCTCCAAGGGTCTATTGCTGCCTCGGGCACCTTATGGTCGATCTCCTGTGAGTCTAGATTTTCGAATCCGACGCAAAACTGACTGTTAATTGTAAGGTTCAGAGCCTCTTAATGACAATGGAACACACAAATTGCGTCGCGATTCAATACATCGTCCTCCAGCCGACTTGTCTCCAAGGGTCTATTGCTGCCTCGGGCACCTTATGGTCGATCTCCTGTGAGTCTAGATTTTCGAATCCGACGCAAAACTGACAGTTAATTGTAACGTTCAGAGCCTGTTAATGACGATGGAACACACAAATCGCGTCGCGATTCAATACATCGTCCTCCAGCCGACTTGTCTCCAAGGGTCTAGTGCTGCCTCGGGCACCTTATGGTCGTTCTCCTGTGAGTCTAGATTTTCGAATCCGACGCAAAACTGACTGTTAATTGTAAGGTTCGGAGCCTGTTAATGACGATGGAACACACAAATTGCGTCGCGATTCAATACATCGTCCTCCGGCCGACCTGTCTCCAAGGATCTATTGCTGCCTCGGGCACCTTATGGTCGATCTCCTGTGAGTCTAGATTTTCGAATCCGACGCAAAACTGACAGTTAATTGTAACGTTCAGAGCCTAATAATGACGATGGAACACACAAATCGCGTCGCGATTCAATACATCGTCCTCCAGCCGACCTGTCTCCAAGGGTCTAGTGCTGCCTCGGGCACCTTATGGTCGTTCTCCTGTGAGTCTAGATTTTCGAATCCGGCGCAAAACTGACAGTTAATCGTAAGGTTCAGAGCCTCTTAATGACAATGGAACACACAAATTGCGTCGCGATTCAATACATCGTCCTCCGGCCGACCTGTCTCCAAGGGTCTATTGCTGCCTCGGGCACCTTATGGTCGATCTCCTGTGAGTCTAGATATTCGAATCCGACGCAAAACTGACAGTTCATTGTAACGTTCAGAGCCTGTTAATGACGATGGAACACACAAATTGCGTCGCGATTCAATACATCGTCCTCCAGCCGACTTGTCTCCAAGGGTCTAGTGCTGCCTCGGGCACCTTATGGTCGTTCTTCTGTGAGTCTAGATTTACGAATCCGACGCAAAACTGACAGTTAATTGTAAGGTTCAGAGCCTCTTAATGACAATGGAACACACAAATTGAGTCGCGATTCAATACATCGTCTTCCGGCCGACCTGTCTCCAAGGGTCTATTGCTGCCTCGGGCACCTCATGGTCGATCTCCTGTGAGTCTAGATTTTCGAATCCGGCGCAAAACTGACAGTTAATTGTAAGGTTCAGAGCCTGTTAATGACGATGGAACACACAAATCGCGTCGCGATTCAATACGTCGTCCTCCAGCCGACTTGTCTCCAAGGATCTAGTGCTGCCTCGGGCACCTTATGGTCGTTCTTCTGTGAGTCTAGATTTTCGAATCCGACGCAAAACTGACTGTTAATTGTAAGGTTCAGAGCCTCTTAATGACAATGGAACACACAAATTGCGTCGCGATTCAATATATAGTCCTCCGGCCGACCTGTCTCCAAGGGTCTATTGCTGCCTCGGGCACCTTATGGTCGATCTCCTGTGAGTCTAGATTTTACAATCCGACGCAAAACTGACAGTTAATTGTAACGTTCAGAGCCTGTTAATGACGATGGAACACACAAATCGCGTCATGATTCAATTCATCGTCCTCCAGCCGACTTGTCTCCAAGGGTCTAGTGCTGCCTCGGGCACCTTATGTTCATTCTCCTGTGAGTCTAGATTTTCGATTCCGACGCAAAACTGACAGCTAATTGTAAGGTTCGGAGCCTGTTAATGACGATGGAACACACAAATTGCGTCGCGATTCAATACATCGTCCTCCGGCCGACCTGTCTCCAAGGATCTATTGCTGCCTCGGGCACCTTATGGTCGATCTCCTGTGAGTCTAGATTTTCGAATCCAACGCAAAACTGACAGTTAATTGTAAGGTTCAGAGCCTCTTAATGACAATGGAACACACAAATTGCGTCGCGATTCAATTCATCGTCCTCCGGCCGACTTGTCTCCAAGTGTCTATTGCTGCCTCGGGCACCTTATGGTCGATCTCCTGTGAGTCTAGATTTTCGAATCCGACGCAAAACTGACAGTTAATTGTAACGTTCAGGGCCTGTTAATGACGATGGAACACACAAATTGCGTCGCGATTCAATACATCGTCCTCCAGCCGACTTGTCTCCAAGGGTCTAGTGCTGCCTCGGGCACCTTATTGTCGTTCTCCTGTGAGTCTAGATTTTCGAATCCGACGCAAAACTGACAGTTAATTGTAAGGTTCGGAGCCTGTTAATGACGATGGAACACACAAATTGCGTCGCCATTCAATACATCGTCCTCCGGCCGACCTGTCTCCAAGGATCTATTGCTGCCTCGGGCACCTTATGGTCGATCTCCTGTGAGTCTAGATTTTCGAATCCGACGCAAAACTGACAGTTAATTGTAACGTTCAGAGCCTGTTAATGACGATGGAACACACAAATCGCGTCGCGATTCAATACATCGTCCTCCAGCCGACCTGTCTCCAAGGGTCTAGTGCTGCCTCGGGCACCTTATGGTCGTTCTCCTGTGAGTCTAGATTTTCGAATCCGACGCAAAACTGACAGTTAATCGTACGGTTCAGAGCCTCTTAATGACAATGGAACACACAAATTGCGTCGCGATTCAATACATCGTCCTCCGGCCGACCTGTCTCCAAGGGTCTATTGCTGCCTCGGGCACCTTATGGTCGATCTCCTGTGAGTCTAGATTTTCGAATCCAACGCAAAACTGACAGTTCATTGTAAGGTTCAGAGCCTCTTAATGACAATGGAACACACAAATTGCGTCGCGATTCAATACATCGTCCTCCGGCCGACTTGTCTCCAAGGGTCTATTGCTGCCTCGGGCACCTTATGGTCGATCTCCTGTGAGTCTAGATTTTCGAATCCGACGCAAAACTGACAGTTAATTGTAACGTTCAGAGCCTGTTAATGACGATGGAACACACAAATTGCGTCGCGATTCAATACATCGTCCTCCAGCCGACTTGTCTCCAAGGGTCTAGTGCTGCCTCGGGCACCTTATTGTCGTTCTCCTGTGAGTCTAGATTTTCGAATCCGACGCAAAACTGACAGTTAATTGTAAGGTTCGGAGCCTGTTAATGACGATGGAACACACAAATTGCGTCGCCATTCAATACATCGTCCTCCGGCCGACCTGTCTCCAAGGATCTATTGCTGCCTCGGGCACCTTATGGTCGATCTCCTGTGAGTCTAGATTTTCGAATCCGACGCAAAACTGACAGTTAATTGTAACGTTCAGAGCCTGTTAATGACGATGGAACACACAAATCGCGTCGCGATTCAATACATCGTCCTCCAGCCGACCTGTCTCCAAGGGTCTAGTGCTGCCTCGGGCACCTTATGGTCGTTCTCCTGTGAGTCTAGATTTTCGAATCCGACGCAAAACTGACAGTTAATCGTACGGTTCAGAGCCTCTTAATGACAATGGAACACACAAATTGCGTCGCGATTCAATACATCGTCCTCCGGCCGACCTGTCTCCAAGGGTCTATTGCTGCCTCGGGCACCTTATAGTCGATCTCCTGTGAGTCTAGATTTTCGAATCCGACGCAAAACTGACAGTTAATTGTAACGTTCAGAGCCTGTTAATGACGATGGAACACACAAATTGCGTCGCGATTCAATACATCGTCCTCCAGCCGACTTGTCTCCAAGGGTCTAGTGCTGCCTCGGGCACCTTATGGTCGTTCTTCTGTGAGTCTAGATTTTCGAATCCGACGCAAAACTGACAGTTAATTGTAAGGTTCAGAGCCTCTTAGTGACAATGGAACACACAAATTGAGTCGCGATTCAATACATCGTCTTCCGGCCGACCTGTCTCCAAGGGTCTATTGCTGCCTCGGGCACCTCATGGTCGATCTCCTGTGAGTCTAGATTTTCGAATCCGGCGCAAACTGACAGTTAATTGCAAGGTTCAGAGCCTGTTAATGACGATGGAACACACAAACTGCGTCGCGATTCAATACATCGTCTTCTGGCCGACCTGTCTCCAAGGGTCTATTGCTGCCTCGGGCACCTTATGGCCGATCTCCTGTGAGTCTAGATTTTCGAATCCGACGCAAAACTGACAGTTAATTATAACGTTCAGGGCCTGTTAATGACGCTGGAACACACAAATTGCGTCGCGATTCAATACGTCGTCCTCCAGCCGACTTGTCTCCAAGGATCTAGTGCTGCCTCGGGCACCTTATGGTCGTTCTTCTGTGAGTCTAGATTTTCGAATCCGACGCAAAACTGACTGTTAATTGTAAGGTTCAGAGCCTCTTAATGACAATGGAACACACAAATTGCGTCGCGATTCAATATATAGTCCTCCGGCCGACCTGTCTCCAAGGGTCTATTGCTGCCTCGGGCACCTTATGGTCGATCTCCTGTGAGTCTAGATTTTACAATCCGACGCAAAACTGACAGTTAATTGTAACGTTCAGAGCCTGTTAATGACGATGGAACACACAAATCGCGTCATGATTCAATTCATCGTCCTCCAGCCGACTTGTCTCCAAGGGTCTAGTGCTGCCTCGGGCACCTTATGTTCGTTCTCCTGTGAGTCTAGATTTTCGAATCCGACGTAAAACTGACAGTTAATTGTAAGGTTCGGAGCCTGTTAATGACGATGGAACACACAAATCGCGTCGCGATTCAATACATCGTCCTCCGGCCGACCTGTCTCCAAGGATCTATTGCTGCCTCGGGCACCTTATGGTCGAACTCCTGTGAGTCTAGATTTTCGAATCCGACGCAAAACTGACAGTTAATTGTAAGGTTCAGAGCCTGCGACCGAACCGCCGAATCTTTCCATCAGTAATTGGGGTATGTTCTCAACTGACTCGGTTGTTTTAACCCCCTCCACTGACGGAATGACCCGCTTCCTAATTCCGTATGTATAAAACCAATACGGACTTGTAGCTGTCACGCCTTTGCGCTTACTGCTACGTATTTTAACCGTAAATAGCTCAGTCCTAATGGTAAGAGGTAGTAGTGAATTCGCGTTGTTAATCTTTGCATACAGCACAGCTGCCACAAGCTCAGCTCACTTGTACTCCACTCCTACCCTCGCCATTGCACCACATTAACTAGGTGCTACGTGGACCTTGCTAAATTTACTTGCGTATACAATTTTGACCGTTACTCGCCAGTATTTACCTAATGATTAGTACACTCCTAACCGGACTATTTCACAAAGAGCTGTGATGATTGAACGGGTTCGATCCACGGCCTACAGTGCCCTACAGTTCACACGGTAACACTGCCTACCTGACCCACTTAACTTGTAGTGAGCTTATGAATCCAATCACCACTGCTAGCAGCAGTGGATAATCCTATCAGCACGACGAGAGCAGCAGACTTACCGTCGAATCCTCCTGAAAATACTTATAACTACGGTCGCCAGCTCTGAAGGAGCAAAAGAATAAATCAATTTTTGGCTCGTTTCAAAGTGAAACGGCTTGAGTTGAATTTAAACTAAATTCTGAATATTACTATTTCTGATCATTCTAGGTGATTCTACAAAGCAAATACTCTCTCAATTTCTGTGAGTTGGCTTGGTAATTACTACCAAGACAATTTGTGCAACTTAGGTTAACAAAATTCTATCCTTCAACTTATTTAATGATTTGGATATTACTCTTTGGACAATTGATATATAATTAGTTAAGTGACTTTACTTGAAAGGTTACTCAGAAAAATTTAACTAACTATAAATAGGCGACTCATTCTGGTGTGACCATTGCTCTTTTCAACATTCTTATACGCTAAAGTATTCTACAACGAAAAGAATTGTAAATGAAAGAGGCGATGGTGGCCTCAGTCTGATTTCACTATACTATGTTTTAGGTTACTACACTTTACAATGAACAACATGCGTCGTAATTTTACTCATTACTATATTCTGCACTTGCATAAAAGATAACTGGTATTCTCCTTTTACATGTATACAAAGTTCGACTTAACAATTGCAAGCAGTCTTGCCTTGGGTAGACGTGTCGGTGCTGGTGGTGAGACGCATGTGGCTAACGCAGCTCTTCACGCCTCATGCCCTTAATGGCGGCTGGAACTACGAGCTGTAGCACTCGTATAAGCTACTGCACGTCCGCCATAAAATCTGGGCGCAGCAACTCTTACAATCAGCCCCAGTGGCGTAGAGGCGGCTTCAACAACCATTCGTCGCGTTGTACTCCACAAACGGCGACGATATTCGCCTCTTCGCTGTTGCACAATCGCTTTTGCGTGAGCACAGTTACGCACGTCCGATCACGTCAACACTCCACAGGCCATTCCATTGTTCAGTCCCTGTGTCTCCAGCTACCTCTAGCTACGCTCGTATCACCAAGAGTGGGGGCGTTCCCCTACCACCTTTTTACCGAAATCATTTAGTATTTAAGAATATTTATATTTATTATCCTGGAGTTCATACCAGTCATAATAATTTACTACTAGTGCTTTATAACATTAAATCATACAGTAATAATTTATAATTACCAAGAAAAAGAATACATTTGACTCCGAGAGCTTAGTGCATTGTCCGACAGGCAGCGCTAATTCCCAGTTTCGCCAATAGATGGCATCAGGGTGCACTCCCTGGCAGTCTCACACCAGCGCGCCCGTTTCCGACGCGCGGGCTCCAAATTACTGTCAGCCCACCATCATTTCAGTTCTGTTACACATGCCCCACTTCTTATTGAAGTATCTAACAGTGATAATTCAATAAGAAGTCTCTCCTATAATGAATCTGAAATATTCGTTAAGCTTTTTAGTAAATGTTTTACCTTTCTTACTGATACACCTCGATTCTTATATTACATATTTAAAATTAAACACCCAATTATTTCTCTCTTTCCTGCTAAACATTACATAAATGATTTACATATATTCTTTCCAATTTTCTTACTTCTAAACACAGTACACTTTAAACATCTTTTTTACAAAAATTTTAAATACACTTCTTTTATCTCAGGCAAGTAAAACACACGTTATGCGCCTATTACTTTATAGCCCGTCCTTTTCACTTTACCTCCTCACTTTTCTACCTCTTCCACAACACTTATTTACACATCTGTTAAGGCTTTCTTAGAAGCTCAGTCTTTCACAGTCTGTTTAGTTTCTACTTAACCTAGAAGTTTCATTAGAATACTGCAACATATTTTAGTGAACATTTACCTTTCACATAGAACAAAAGAAACAAAACTATTTACATATTGGTTTACTTTAATATTTATTTATATATTTATTTTCAATCTGGTAGAATTCGTGATTCATACCTTTTGAGATCCACTATGTTTCTTACTCCCAGGCGTTTGCCTGTTAATGGGTACTCTAAATAATAAGCATTCACATTGGGTATGGACATTATTTTAAATGGTCCATTATATATATATTTAAATTTGCTGATCTCGTTATTAATTTCACTTGACTTTTCATGTGTTTTTACAAGAACGAGATCACCTATTTTGAATTTAGGATTCCTTACTTTTTCGTCGTGACGACGAATTCTCGCATCTGCTTGTTTCCTCATCTTGTCTTTTACTAAGTTCTTTTTACTATCATAATCTAATTCAACTCTATCTGGAAATTCTAGTAGGTCTTCTACTAGACTTTTACTTCTTGTCTTTTTCAGGATTTCCTCTGGAGTAAATCCAGTGCTCTCGTTTGTTAATGAATTCATGATTTCTTCGAATTCACTCACATACATGCCCCACTTCTTGTGGTTACTATGGCAGTACGTCCTAAATAACCGACCTATCTCACGCATATATCTTTCTGCCGGATTGCTTGATGGATGATAAGCTGAGATATGTACCACTTCTACCTGTTTCTCAGTTATCCCATCCTTCCACATTTTTGAGCAAAACTGAACACCATTATTTGATAGTATTCTCTTTGGCTTCCCTACTTTCACAACATAATCACACACCATTTTATCATACACAGCTCTGGCAGTAGCTTTTCTCAAGGGATATAGCTTTATATACTTTGAGAAAAGTTCAACTGCTACAAATATGTACACAAAACCCCCCATTGTTTTCGGTAATGGTCCAAAGATATCTACTGCTACTATTTCTAATACTTCATCAGGTTTTATTGATTGCATGGGCCCTTGATTAGTTGCATTTGTTACTTTCGCCTTTTGGCATAGATCACAAGATCTTATCCTCTGTGCTACCCTTCGTGCCATGTTGTTAAAGGTAATGCATTCATCTAACTTATCGGTACACTTCCGTGCACCACAATGGCCATATGCCAAGTGAACATAATCAATCAGCACTTCAGTGTGTTGTTCCGGCCAACATACTCTCCACTTCCCTGGATTATTTAATCTTTGAAGATACAGTACACCTTTATGTATTTTATATGAAGCCCTTATGTTAGTTGCGTCCGGATTGTCAAACTTGACCTTTACCGACTTGAGTGCATCATCATCACTTTGATATCTTCGCATATTCCGACATATTTCCCTAATTTTTTCTCTTCCTTCCGCTTTTTTGAAGTAATTCACCTCAAAAACATCTTCCCTATTCTTTACACTTTCTAGTGTCTCACATCCTTCCGGTAATCTCGACAAAGCATCCGGTACTGCATGTTCTTTCCCTTTAACATACTTGATCTCTATATCAAATTGTTGTAAAAACAGCGCCCATCTGGTCAACCTGTTATGTAATAATCTGCAGTCCTTCAAAAATATTAAAGCTTTGTGGTCTGTATGGACCACAGTCTTATGTCCCCATAAGAAAAGTTGAAATTTCCTAAAACCCCATACTATAGCTAAAGCCTCCTTCTCTGAAACCGTGTAGTTTCTTTCATACTTAGACATGGTTCTACTCGCAAATGCTATTTGTCTATGAGTTTTTTTCCCATCTTTCATTACCTCCTGAAATATGGATACTCCCAATCCATAATCTGAACTATCTGTTGCCATGTGGAATGGTTCACACAGGTCAGGGTGCCATAACTTTATGTTTTTAGCCAAATTGTCTTTTAGCTGGTTGAATGCTGTTTCACATTCCTCTGTCCATATATACACACTGTTCTTCTTAAGTAGGTTGTTCAGATGTGGGCTATTGAACACCTGATCATCCACATACTTACGATAAAAGGAACAAAGTCCTATAAACGACTTTAGTTGTTTTTTATTCTTGGGAGCCGGACAATTTCTTATTGCTTTGACTTTATCGGGATCCTTTTCAATTCCCTCTGGTGTTACTATGTGACCTAAAAACTTTATTTCTTTCTTCACAAACTCGCATTTTTTCAGGTTCAGGGTCATTCCTCCTTTAATTAAAGCTTTGAACACCCTGTCGCATAACTCCATGTGCTCTTCCCATGTCCTTGTAGCAATTAACAGATCATCTACATAAACCGTGATTAGCGAGCTAAGTTCACTCCCTAAAATTTTGTCTAAAGCCCGAATGAACACTGAAACGGAAGTATTTAGGCCAAATGGTACCACTGTGTAATGGTAGCATTTGCCATTGAATAAAAATGCCGTGTACTTCCTAGACTCCTTACTTAATGGGATTTGCCAGTATCCTGCAGTTAGGTCTAAACTAGTCATGTACTTTACACCATTAAACTTCTGCAATAAATTATCAATGTTCTCTGGACGATCCAACTCCCTCTTCACTACTTTATTCAGAGTACGAGCATCTATCACTATTCGTACACTTCCATCCTTCTTACCTACTATCACCAATGGGTTATTATATGGGCTAGAACTCCGTTCAATGACCCCACATGAAACCATTTTATCTATTTCTTTTTGAACTGCTTCTTTCTTAGACAAGGGTACATTATATGGTGGTTTAAAGAAAGGTTCATGCTCCTCTACCTCCATGCAGTACTCATAATTTATCACTCGTCCCGGTTTGTCCGAAAATACCTCCTGATTTTCTTTCAGAATTTGCCATAGATCCTCCCTTTGGGCATCAGATAGTCCTTCCGTTTTATCCACTACATTTCGAAGGAGTGTCTCCTTATTTCCATCTTCAACTATCTGCCTCACCAGAAACCAATCGAATTTTTGACCTATTCCTGAATCATGATCATCTCTAAATTCTACCCATCTCAGCTGGTTCTCTTCCATTACTCTAGATGATTCAAATGGTATTTCTAATACCGCACTATCAACTTTACAAACTATTATCCCTTTGTCACAATCTATAATTACTTTCTGTTTTATTAACCAGTCAATGCCTAAAATGATATCGGCACTGAGCTCTGGAACTACTAAAAATGCATTCGAAAATAGCTTGTTTTTTATCTTAAATTCCATCATCACTTGATATTTAACAGGTTTACTACATTTCCCTGTCGCCCCTATCACTTTAACACCTGTTACTGGCATCATGACTACTCCTTGTTGCTCTTTGATCATCTCAAAAAATGTGTGCGAAATAGCACTTATTTGAGCACCCGTATCCAACAATACATATAAATCGTACCCACATACATTAATGGGTAGGATTGTTTGTATCCTATTGTCCTCTTTCATACTTTCTTTATCTTCCCATAATAAATCCTTTTCCACCGCCAAGTCTTGCCATATTATTTTTCCGGATTTTATACTGACCATTCCATCTGGAGGTTTCTTTCTCCTTTTCATCCTAAATTCTTTCACCACTTTTTCCAATATTCCTTCGTCTAGGCTCTTTAATGCCATCTCGTTCTCATTCGAATCTGTCATGCCTGAACTCTCGGTTGCGGAATCGGAAACTTCCTCTACTTCTTTTTCTCCCTGGATGCTTTCTGATGATTCTGACGATAATTCCTCCTCCTTAGAAATATGACCTTCTTCGGATTCAAATAATTCTCGCAAATTATAATCCATTTCTCTACTTTCCCTTTGTTGGATAGTGCATTCGCCACTCTTACTTTCATTATTTTCCCCTACTAATGGAATTCCAGTCTCACTCAACTCATTTGCTTCAGTACTACAGGGATCACAACACTCTTTCTCTTGGTTAGATACACTTTCTCTAATTTCTTTAAAAGAATCTTCATCACAGTCATGTACTCTTTCTGTCACTAGGTACACATCATAATCGGTATGGCTCTCTAACACTGTCATATTCGGGTCCAAATTAATCACTTGAGTGGAAGATCTTTCTAATTGTGCTGGCTGGCTTTTGAGCTGACGTACATATTCTGCATACGAGGTAATTTCTGAATCGGCATGCGTCTCTGCACTATGCCCCTTTTTCTTATCCACCCTTTCCTCTTTAATTACTTCTCGATGCGATTCGTCGACTATTCGTACGAACCTTTTACCATAAGTCACATCACTCCTACCTTGCCCCTGCCTCTCTGCACAGTTGCCATCCCTACCGACAAACAACGCCTTCTCTGACTCTTCCTTCATCAATTCATCACTCTGACCTCGAATTGTACTTATTTCATTCACGTGAGCCTTCACATCCGACCGATATTCTTTTCCTACTTCATTTCCCTTAATAATTCCTCCCTGCTCTCTCTCCTCTGTTTGTATCCCTGCATTATACTTCGCAAAGTTTCGTTTATGTAACTGCTCTTCAGGCGAACGACGCACTATCCTACTATAGTACTGACTACTCTGATCTTCCCTATATTTGGGCCATTTCTTTCTTCCCGCGCGCGTTAGGCCCTTGACCTGCGCGGTATTTAGTTTTCCTGATTTTGATAATGCATCCCGTTTCCCTGGTAGTGTCCTCTCCCTCGCTGAGAGTTACCTCCTCGACCTCTTCCTCTCATCATGTTAATTTGCGGTTCATTCCTACCACCTTTTACTATTCCATTCTGATTTCTGAAACCTCGAAACTCTCTAGTTTCACGCCACCTATCTTCATTCTCGATTTTTTCTAAAAATTCATCGAATGTTCGATGAGTGCCTCCTACATAACGCTTTGAATCGTCAGGTAGCTTTTTCCACAACTCCCACACTATCTCAGATTCTGATCTACGATCTTTAAGATACTCCAAACGCTTGAACCATCCTTCACAGTATTCTTTCATGAGCCCACGCCCATGTTCTGGCATTCTGGCGACAACGAATTCTCTCCACAACCTATCCCTCTGTTGTGTGCCCCAGAATTCCTCAAGGAACTTTTCTTTGAAGTCTGTAAACTTCAAATTGTCGATATCCAAATTCAATCCCCAACGTTTAGCATGGCCTGCTAAAGCGTCTATTACTAAATTAATTTTTTCTTTATCTGACATGTCTGTTGGTAAGACACGTTCACAATTTTTTATAAAATCCATTGGATGCCATCCACCTTGTTTCTTTTGAGGATCGTATTTTTCCTCCCTACTCAGTATTTCTGATTTTTGCATTACCAATGGGATACCACTACAGTTAAGGAACGTCTGATTCTGAACTTGCTGACTTAACAATTTTATCTCATTACGCAGTGTATTTTCCTGCTCCTGCACACATGCATCAAAACTCAACATGGTATTGCGCAGTGTTTCAATATCAGCTGCCGTTTCTTTAACAATCTCTTTCTTTACAACTGGTACTATCACCTGTAATTTACTTTCAATTATCGGTTCTAATTTTTCACTAACCAAAGGTTCCACTGATTTCTCTATTCTCTGAATTTCGGTATCAAATCTT
Source organism: Schistocerca nitens (assembly GCF_023898315.1). Taxonomy (NCBI): domain Eukaryota; kingdom Metazoa; phylum Arthropoda; class Insecta; order Orthoptera; family Acrididae; genus Schistocerca; species Schistocerca nitens. The sequence continues at coordinate 2,764,193 of NC_064618.1, read as the reverse complement.
TTCTCTATTTCTGTGACTTTTCTCTGAACATTTGTTATTTCAGTCCTAATGCTATTTACTGATTTGTTTACCTCTGTGATACGTTGGCTTTGCGTATTCAAAATATCTAAATTGGCTTTTATTTTACCAGATAGGTTTTCATCCAATTGGGATATATGACTAGCCATTTCTGCTTTCAAACTAGCATTCCCTTCTCGAATTTGCGCCATCATCCTATTTAACAAACTTGTTAATTCCATATCCTCTCCCTTGTGACTAGCATCCACAGATACATTGGGTTCACTTTTCACTACCTTTGGTTTCACTTCCCGTTCCTCCTGTCTTATGGGTGTGGATTCATCTATAAGATTTTCCAACCCTACAACAGTATCTATGGTCCCTAATTCTGGGTCTGACCTTGTAATGTTTTCGTCTTGCTTGTTACTATTCGACTCCATCTTATGCTGCTGTATTTCGTGCCTAATAGAAATGTTTATTAAACCAAGTATTACTTGTTTAACTCCTACTATTGGACTTTCTTTTGCTGCTTTGCAGGTTGTCGTCTTGAACTTACCAATTGTGGTATATTTGTCTACAACAGAATTTTAAATTTAAAATTTTCTTGAAACTACAAGTTTATATAAAACACTTTTATTGCAACCATTATTCTACAAACTTGGTAAGTCCTGTCACGGTCGCCACATGCGACCGAACCGCCGAATCTTTCCATCAGTAATTGGGGTATGTTCTCAACTGACTCGGTTGTTTTAACCCCCTCCACTGACGGAATGACCCGCTTCCTAATTCCGTATGTATAAAACCAATACGGACTTGTAGCTGTCACGCCTTTGCGCTTACTGCTACGTATTTTAACCGTAAATAGCTCAGTCCTAATGGTAAGAGGTAGTAGTGAATTCGCGTTGTTAATCTTTGCATACAGCACAGCTGCCACAAGCTCAGCTCACTTGTACTCCACTCCTACCCTCGCCATTGCACCACATTAACTAGGTGCTACGTGGACCTTGCTAAATTTACTTGCGTATACAATTTTGACCGTTACTCGCCAGTATTTACCTAATGATTAGTACACTCCTAACCGGACTATTTCACAAAGAGCTGTGATGATTGAACGGGTTCGATTCACGGCCTACAGTGCCCTACAGTTCACACGGTAACACTGCCTACCTGACCCACTTAACTTGTAGTGAGCTTATGAATCCAATCACCACTGCTAGCAGCAGTGGATAATCCTATCAGCACGACGAGAGCAGCAGACTTACCGTCGAATCCTCCTGAAAATACTTATAACTACGGTCGCCAGCTCTGAAGGAGCAAAAGAATAAATCAATTTTTGGCTCGTTTCAAAGTGAAACGGCTTGAGTTGAATTTAAACTAAATTCTGAATATTACTATTTCTGATCATTCTAGGTGATTCTACAAAGCAAATACTCTCTCAATTTCTGTGAGTTGGCTTGGTAATTACTACCAAGACAATTTGTGCAACTTAGGTTAACAAAATTCTATCCTTCAACTTATTTAATGATTTGGATATTACTCTTTGGACAATTGATATATAATTAGTTAAGTGACTTTACTTGAAAGGTTACTCAGAAAAATTTAACTAACTATAAATAGGCGACTCATTCTGGTGTGACCATTGCTCTTTTCAACATTCTTATACGCTAAAGTATTCTACAACGAAAAGAATTGTAAATGAAAGAGGCGATGGTGGCCTCAGTCTGATTTCACTATACTATGTTTTAGGTTACTACACTTTACAATGAACAACATGCGTCGTAATTTTACTCATTACTATATTCTGCACTTGCATAAAAGATAACTGGTATTCTCCTTTTACATGTATACAAAGTTCGACTTAACAATTGCAAGCAGTCTTGCCTTGGGTAGACGTGTCGGTGCTGGTGGTGAGACGCATGTGGCTAACGCAGCTCTTCACGCCTCATGCCCTTAATGGCGGCTGGAACTACGAGCTGTAGCACTCGTATAAGCTACTGCACGTCCGCCATAAAATCTGGGCGCAGCAACTCTTACAATCAGCCCCAGTGGCGTAGAGGCGGCTTCAACAACCATTCGTCGCGTTGTACTCCACAAACGGCGACGATATTCGCTTCTTCGCTGTTGCACAATCGCTTTTGCGTGAGCACAGTTACGCACGTCCGATCACGTCAACACTCCACAGGCCATTCCATTGTTCAGTCCCTGTGTCTCCAGCTACCTCTAGCTACGCTCATATCACCAAGAGTGGGGGCGTTCCCCTACCACCTTTTTACCGAAATCATTTAGTATTTAAGAATATTTATATTTATTATCCTGGAGTTCATACCAGTCATAATAATTTACTACTAGTGCTTTATAACATTAAATCATACAGTAATAATTTATAATTACCAAGAAAAAGAATACATTTGACTCCGAGAGCTTAGTGCATTGTCCGACAGGCAGCGCTAATTCCCAGTTTCGCCAATAGATGGCATCAGGGTGCACTCCCTGGCAGTCTCACACCAGCGCCCCCGTTTCCGACGCGCGGGCTCCAAATTACTGTCAGCCCACCATCATTTCAGTTCTGTTACAAGCCTCTTAATGACAATGGAACACACAAATTGCGTCGCGATTCAATACATCGTCCTCCGGCCGACCTGTCTCCAAGGGTCTATTGCTGCCTCGGGCACCTTATGGTCGATCTCCTGTGAGTCTAGATTTTCGAATCCGACGCAAAACTGACAGTTAATTGTAACGTTCAGAGCCTGTTAATGACGATGGAACACACAAATTGCGTCGCGATTCAATACATCGTCCTCCAGCCGACTTGTCTCCAAGGGTCTAGTGCTGCCTCGGGCACCTTATGGTCGTTCTCCTGTGAGTCTAGATTTTCGAATCCGACGCAAAACTGACAGTTAATTGTAAGGTTCGGAGCCTGTTAATGACGATGGAACACACAAATTGCGTCGCGATTCAATACATCGTCCTCCGGCCGACCTGTCTCCAAGGATCTATTGCTGCCTCGGGCACCTTATGGTCGATCTCCTGTGAGTCTAGATTTTCGAATCCGACGCAAAACTGACAGTTAATTGTAACGTTCCGAGCCTGTTAATGACGATGGAACACACAAATCGCGTCGCGATTCAATACATCGTCCTCCAGCCGACCTGTCTCCAAGGGTCTAGTGCTGCCTCGGGCACCTTATGGTCGTTCTCCTGTGAGTCTAGATTTTCGAATCCGACGCAAAACTGACAGTTAATCGTAAGGTTCAGAGCCTCTTAATGACAATGGAACACACAAATTGCGTCGCGATTCAATACATCGTCCTCCGGCCGACCGGTCTCCAAGGGTCTATTGCTGCCTCGGGCACCTTATGGTCGATCTCCTGTGAGTCTAGATTTTCGAATCCGACGCAAAACTGACAGTTAATTGTAAGGTTCAGAGCCTCTTAATGACAATGGAACACACAAATTGAGTCGCGATTCAATACATCGTCTTCCGGCCGACCTGTCTCCAAGGGTCTATTGCTGCCTCGGGCACCTCATGGTCGATCTCCTGTGAGTCTAGATTTTCGAATCCGACGCAAAACTGACAGTTAATTGTAAGGTTCAGAGCCTGTTAATGACGATGGAACACACAAATTGCGTCGCGATTCAATACATCGTCTTCCGGCCGACCTGTCTCCAAAGGTCTATTGCTGCCTCGGGCACCTTATGGTCGATCTCCTGTGAGTCTAGATTTTCGAATCCGACGCAAAACTGACAGTTAATTATAACGTTCAGGGCCTGGTAATGACGCTGGAACACACAAATCGCGTCGCGATTCAATACGTCGTCCTCCAGCCGACTTGTCTCCAAGGATCTAGTGCTGCCTCGGGCACCTTATGGTCGTTCTTCTGTGAGTCTAGATTTTCGAATCCGACGCAAAACTGACTGTTAATTGTAAGGTTCAGAGTCTCTTAATGAGAATGAAACACACAAATTGCGTCGCGATACAATACATCGTCCTCCGGCCGACCTGTCTCCAAGGATCTATTGCTGCCTCGGGCACCTTATGGTCGATCTCCTGTGAGTCTAGATTTTCGAATCCGACGCAAAACTGACAGTTAATTGTAAGGTTCAGAGCCTCTTAATGACAATGGAACACACAAATTGCGTCGCGATTCAATACATCGTCCTCCGGCCGACCTGTCTCCAAGGGTCTATTGCTGCCTCGGGCACCTTATGGTCGATCTCCTGTGAGTCTAGATTTTCGAATCCGACGCAAAACTGACAGTTAATTGTAACGTTCAGAGCCTGTTAATGACGATGGAACACACAAATTGCGTCGCGATTCAATACATCGTCCTCCAGCCGACTTGTCTCCAAGGGTCTAGTGCTGCCTCGGGCACCTTATGGTCGTTCTCCTGTGAGTCTAGATTTTCGAATCCGACGCAAAACTGACAGTTAATTGTAAGGTTCGGAGCCTGTTAATGACGATGGAACACACAAATTGCGTCGCGATTCAATACATCGTCCTCCGGCCGACCTGTCTCCAAGGATCTATTGCTGCCTCGGGCACCTTATGGTCGATCTCCTGTGAGTCTAGATTTTCGAATCCGACGCAAAACTGACAGTTAATTGTAACGTTCAGAGCCTGTTAATGACGATGGAACACACAAATCGCGTCGCGATTCAATACATCGTCCTCCAGCCGACCTGTCTCCAAGGGTCTAGTGCTGCTCGGGCACCTTATGGTCGTTCTCCTGTGAGTCTAGATTTTCGAATCCGACGCAAAACTGACAGTTAATCGTAAGGTTCAGAGCCTCTTAATGACAATGGAACACACAAATTGCGTCGCGATTCAATACATCGTCCTCCGGCCGACCTGTCTCCAAGGGTCTATTGCTGCCTCGGGCACCTTATGGTCGATCTCCTGTGAGTCTAGATTTTCGAATCCGACGCAAAACTGACAGTTAATTGTAACGTTCAGAGCCTGTTAATGACGATGGAACACACAAATTGCGTCGCGATTCAATACATCGTCCTCCAGCCGACTTGTCTCCAAGGGTCTAGTGCTGCCTCGGGCACCTTATGGTCGTTCTTCTGTGAGTCTAGATTTTCGAATCCGACGCAAAACTGACAGTTAATTGTAAGGTTCAGAGCCTCTTAATGACAATGGAACACACAAATTGAGTCGCGATTCAATACATCGTCTTCCGGCCGACCTGTCTCCAAGGGTCTATTGCTGCCTCGGGCACCTCATGGTCGATCTCCTTTGAGTCTAGATTTTCGAATCCGACGCAAAACTGACAGTTAATTGTAAGGTTCAGAGCCTGTTAATGACGCTGGAACACACAAATTGCGTCGCGATTCAATACATCGTCTTCCGGCCGACCTGTCTCCAAAGGTCTATTGCTGCCTCGGGCACCTTATGGTCGATCTCCTGTGAGTCTAGATTTTCGAATCCGACGCAAAACTGACAGTTAATTATAACGTTCAGGGCCTGGTAATGACGCTGGAACACACAAATCGCGTCGCGATTCAATACGTCGTCCTCCAGCCGACTTGTCTCCAAGGATCTAGTGCTGCCTCGGGCACCTTATGGTCGTTCTCCTGTGAGTCTAGATTTTCGAATCCGACGCAAAACTGACAGTTAATCGTAAGGTTCAGAGCCTCTTAATGACAATGGAACACACAAATTGCGTCGCGATTCAATACATCGTCCTCCGGCCGACCTGTCTCCAAGGGTCTATTGCTGCCTCGGGCACCTTATGGTCGATCTCCTGTGAGTCTAGATTTTCGAATCCGACGCAAAACTGACAGTTAATTGTAACGTTCAGAGCCTCTTAATGACAATGGAACACACAAATTGCGTCGCGATTCAATACATCGTCCTCCGGCCGACCTGTCGCCAAGGGTCTATTGCTCCCTCGGGCACCTTATGGTCGATCTCCTGTGAGTCTAGATTTTCGAATCCGACGCAAAACTGACAGTTAATTGTAACGTTCAGAGCCTGTTAATGACGATGGAACACACAAATTGCGTCGCGATACAATACATCGTCCTCCAGCCGACTTGTCTCCAAGGGTCTAGTGCTGCCTCGGGCACTTTATGGTCGTTCTTCTGTGAGTCTAGATTTTCGAATCCGACGCAAAACTGACTGTTAATTGTAAGGTTCAGAGCCTCTTAATGACAATGGAACACACAAATTGCGTCGCAATTCAATACATCGTCCTTCGGCCGACCTGTCTCCAAGGGTCTATTGCTGTCTCGGGCACCTTATGGTCGATATCCTGTGAGTCTAGATTTTCGAATCCGACGCAAAACTGACAGTTAATTGTAACGTTCAGAGCCTGTTAATGACGATGGAACACACAAATCGCGTCGCGATTCAATACATCGTCCTCAAGCCGACTTGTCTCCAAAGGTCTAGTGCTGCCTCGGGCACCTTATGGTCGTTCTCCTGTGAGTCTAGATTTTCGAATCCGACGCAAAACTGACAGTTAATTCTAAGGTTCAGAGCCTGTTAATGACGATGGAACACACAAATCGCGTCGCGATTCAATACATCGTCCTCCGGCCGACCTGTCTCCAAGGATCTATTGCTGCCTCGGGCACCTTATGGTCGATCTCCTGTGAGTCTACATTTTCGAATCCGACGCAAAACACAGTTAATTGTAACGTTCAGAGCCTGTTAATGACGATGGAACACACAAATTGCGTCGCGATTCAATACATCGTCCTCCGGCCGACCTGTCTCCAAGGGTCTATTGCTGCCTCGGGCACCTTATGGTCGATCTCCTGTGAGTCTAGATTTTCGAATCCGACGCAAAACTGACAGTTAATTGTAACGTTCAGAGCCTGTTAATGACGATGGAACACACAAATCGCGCCGCGATTCAATACATCGTCCTCCGGCCGACCTGTCTCCAAGGGTCTATTGCTGCCTCGGGCACCTTCTGGTCGATCTCCTGTGAGTCTAGATTTTCGAATCCGACGCAAAACTGACAGTTAATTGTAAGGTTCAGAGCCTGTTAATGACGATGGAACACACAAATCGCGTCGCGATTCAAAACATCGTCCTCCAGCCGACCTGTCTCCAAGGGTCTAGTGCTGCCTCGGGCACCTTATGGTCGTTCTCCTGTGAGTCTAGATTTTCGAATCCGACGCAAAACTGACAGTTAATCGTAAGGTTCAGCGCCTCTTAATGACAATGGAACACACAAATTGCGTCGCGATTCAATACATCGTCCTCCGGCCGACCTGTCTCCAAGGGTCTATTGCTGCCTCGGGCACCTTATGGTCGATCTCCTGTGAGTCTAGATTTTCGAATCCGACGCAAAACTGACAGTTAATTGTAACGTTCAGAGCCTGTTAATGACGATGGAACACACAAATTGCGTCGCGATTCAATACATCGTCCTCCAGCCGACTTGTCTCCAAGGGTCTAGTGCTGCCTCGGGCACCTTATGGTCGTTCTTCTGTGAGTCTAGATTTTCGAATCCGACGCAAAACTGACAGTTAATTGTAAGGTTCAGAGCCTCTTAATGACAATGGAACACACAAATTGAGTCGCGATTCAATACATCGTCTTCCGGCCGACCTGTCTCCAAGGGTCTATTGCTGCCTCGGGCACCTCATGGTCGATCTCCTGTGAGTCTAGATTTTCGAATCCGACGCAAAACTGACAGTTAATTGTAAGGTTCAGAGCCTGTTAATGACGATGGAACACACAAATTGCGTCGCGATTCAATACATCGTCTTCCGGCCGACCTGTCTCCAAGGGTCTATTGCTGCCTCGGGCACCTTATGGTCGATCTCCTGTGAGTCTAGATTTTCGAATCCGACGCAAAACTGACAGTTAATTGTAAGGTTCAGAGCCTCTTAATGACGATGGAACACACAAATTGCGTCGCGATTCAATACATCGTCCTCCGGCCGACCTGTCTCCAAGGGTCTATTGCTGCCTCGGACACCTTATGGTCGTTTTCCTGTGAGTCTAGATTTTCGAATCCGACGCAAAACTGACAGTTAATTATAACGTTCAGAGCCTGTTAATGACGCTGGAACACACAAATCGCGTCGCGATTCAATACGTCGTCCTCCAGCCGACTTGTCTCCAAGGGTCTAGTGCTGCCTCGGGCACCTTATGGTCGTTCTTCTGTGAGTCTAGATTTTCAAATCCGACGCAAAACTGACAGTTAATTGTAAGGTTCAGAGCCTCTTATTGACAATGGAACACACAAACTGCGTCGCGATTCAATACATCGTCTTCCGGCCGACCTGTCTCCAAGGGTCTATTGCTGCCTCGGGCACCTTATGGTCGATCTCCTGTGAGTCTAGATTTTCGAATCCGACGCAAAACTGACAGTTAATTGTAAGGTTCAGAGCCTGTTAATGACGATGGAACACACACATTGCGTCGCGATTCAATACATCGTCCTCCGGCCGACCTGTCTCCAAGGGTCTATTGCTGCCTCGGGCACCTTATGGTCGTTCTCCTGTGAGTCTAGATTTTCGAATCCGACGCAAAACTGACAGTTAATTGTAACGTTCAGAGCCTGTTAATGACGATGGAACACACAAATTGCGTCGCGATCAATACATCGTCCTCCAGCCGACTTGTCTCCAAGGGTCTAGTGCTGCCTTGGGCACGTTATGGTCGTTATTCTGTGAGTCTAGATTTTCGAATCCGACGCAAAACTGACAGTTAATTGTAAGGTTCAGAGCCTCTTAATGACAATGGAACACACAAATTGAGTCGCGATTCAATACATGGTCTTCCGGCCGACCTGTCTCCAAGGGTCTATTGCTGCCTCGGGCACCTTATGGTCGTTCTCCTGTGAGTCTAGATTTTCGAATCGCGACGCAAAACTGACAGTTAATTCTAACGTTCAGAGCCTGTTAATGACGATGGAACACACAAATTGCGTCGCGATTCAATACATCGTCCTCCAGCCGACTTGCCTCCAAGGGTCTAGTGCTGCCTCGGGCACCTTATGGTCGTTCTTCTGTGAGTCTAGATTTTCGAATTTGACGCAAAACTGACAGTTAATTGTAAGGTTCAGAGCCTCTTAATGACAATGGAACACACAAATTGAGTCGCGATTCAATAAATTGTCTTCCGGGCGACCTGTCTCCAAGGGTCTATTGCTGCCTCGGGCACCTTATGGTCGATCTCCTGTGAGTCTAGATTTTCGAATCCGACGCAAAACTGACAGTTAATTGTAAGGTTCAGAGCCTGTTAATGACGATGGAACACACAAATCGCGTCGCGATTCAATACATCGTCCTCCAGCCGACCTGTCTCCAAGGGTCTAGTGCTGCCTCGGGCACCTTATGGTCGTTCTCCTGTGAGTCTAGATTTTCGAATCCGACGCAAAACTGACAGTTAATCGTAAGGTTCAGAGCCTCTTAATGACAATGGAACACACAAATTGCGTCGCGATTCAATACATCGTCCTCCGGCCGACCTGTCTCCAAGGGTCTATTGCTGCCTCGGGCACCTTATGGTCGATCTCCTGTGAGTCTAGATTTTCGAATCCGACGCAAAACTGACAGTTAATTGTAACGTTCAGAGCCTGTTAATGACGATGGAACACACAAATTGCGGCGCGATTCAATACATCGTCCTCCAGCCGACTTGTCTCCAAGTGTCTAGTGCTGCCTCGGGCACCTTATGGTCGTTCTTCTGTGAGTCTAGATTTTCGAATCCGACGCAAAACTGACAGTTAATTGTAAGGTTCAGAGCCTCTTAATGACAGTGGAACACACAAATTGAGTCGCGATTCAATACATCGTCTTCCGGCCGACCTGTCTCCAAGGGTCTATTGCTGCCTCGGGCACCTCATGGTCGATCTCCTGTGAGTCTAGATTTTCGAATCCGACGCAAAACTGACAGTTAATTGTAAGGTTCAGAGCCTGTTAATGACAATGGAACACACAAATTGAGTCGCGATTCAATACATCGTCTTCCGGCCGACCTGTCTCCAAGGGTCTATTGCTGCCTCGGGCACCTCATGGTCGATCTCCTGTGAGTCTAGATTTTCGAATCCGGCGCAAAACTGACAGTTAATTGTAAGGTTCAGAGCCTGTTAATGACGATGGAACACACAAACTGCGTCGCGATTCAATACATCGTCTTCTGGCCGACCTATCTCCAAGGGTCTATTGCTGCCTCGGGCACCTTATGGCCGATCTCCTGTGAGTCTAGATTTTCGAATCCGACGCAAAACTGACAGTTAATTATAACGTTCAGGGCCTGTTAATGACGCTGGAACACACAAATCGCGTCGCGATTCAATACGTCGTCCTCCAGCCGACTTGTCTCCAAGGATCTAGTGCTGCCTCGGGCACCTTATGGTCGTTCTTCTGTGAGTCTAGATTTTCGAATCCGACGCAAAACTGACTGTTAATTGTAAGGTTCAGAGCCTCTTAATGACAATGGAACACACAAATTGCGTCGCGATTCAATATATAGTCCTCCGGCCGACCTGTCTCCAAGGGTCTATTGCTGCCTCGGGCACCTTATGGTCGATCTCCTGTGAGTCTAGATTTTACAATCCGACGCAAAACTGACAGTTAATTGTAACGTTCAGAGCCTGTTAATGACGATGGAACACACAAATCGCGTCATGATTCAATTCATCGTCCTCCAGCCGACTTGTCTCCAAGGGTCTAGTGCTGCCTCGGGCACCTTATGTTCGTTCTCCTGTGAGTCTAGATTTTCGAATCCGACGCAAAACTGACAGTTAATTGTAAGGTTCGGAGCCTGTTAATGACGATGGAACACACAAATTGCGTCGCGATTCAATACATCGTCCTCCGGCCGACCTGTCTCCAAGGATCTATTGCTGCCTCGGGCACCTTATGGTCGATCTCCTGTGAGTCTAGATTTTCGAATCCGACGCAAAACTGACAGTTAATCGTACGGTTCAGAGCCTCTTAATGACAATGGAACACACAAATTGCGTCGCGATTCAATACATCGTCCTCCGGCCGACCTGTCTCCAAGGGTATATTGCTGCCTCGGGCACCTTATGGTCGATCTCCTGTGAGTCTAGATTTTCGAATCCGACGCAAAACTGACAGTTAATTGTAACGTTCAGAGCCTGTTAATGACGATGGAACACACAAATTGCGTCGCGATTCAATACATCGTCCTCCAGCCGACTTGTCTCCAAGGGTCTAGTGCTGCCTCGGGCACCTTATGGTCGTTCTCCTGTGAGTCTAGATTTTCGAATCCGACGCAAAACTGACAGTTAATTGTAAGGTTCGGAGCCTGTTAATGACGATGGAACACACAAATTGCGTCGCGATTCAATACATCGTCCTCCGGCCGACCTGTCTCCAAGGATCTATTGCTGCCTCGGGCACCTTATGGTCGATCTCCTGTGAGTCTAGATTTTCGAATCCGACGCAAAACTGACAGTTAATTGTAACGTTCAGAGCCTGTTAATGACGATGGAACACACAAATCGCGTCGCGATTCAATACATCGTCCTCCAGCCGACCTGTCTCCAAGGGTCTAGTGCTGCTCGGGCACCTTATGGTCGTTCTCCTGTGAGTCTAGATTTTCGAATCCGACGCAAAACTGACAGTTAATCGTAAGGTTCAGAGCCTCTTAATGACAATGGAACACACAAATTGCGTCGCGATTCAATACATCGTCCTCCGGCCGACCTGTCTCCAAGGGTCTATTGCTGCCTCGGGCACCTTATGGTCGATCTCCTGTGAGTCTAGATTTTCGAATCCGACGCAAAACTGACAGTTAATTGTAACGTTCAGAGCCTGTTAATGACGATGGAACACACAAATTGCGTCGCGATTCAATACATCGTCCTCCAGCCGACTTGTCTCCAAGGGTCTAGTGCTGCCTCGGGCACCTTATGGTCGTTCTTCTGTGAGTCTAGATTTTCGAATCCGACGCAAAACTGACAGTTAATTGTAAGGTTCAGAGCCTCTTAATGACAATGGAACACACAAATTGAGTCGCGATTCAATACATCGTCTTCCGGCCGACCTGTCTCCAAGGGTCTATTGCTGCCTCGGGCACCTCATGGTCGATCTCCTTTGAGTCTAGATTTTCGAATCCGACGCAAAACTGACAGTTAATTGTAAGGTTCAGAGCCTGTTAATGACGCTGGAACACACAAATTGCGTCGCGATTCAATACATCGTCTTCCGGCCGACCTGTCTCCAAAGGTCTATTGCTGCCTCGGGCACCTTATGGTCGATCTCCTGTGAGTCTAGATTTTCGAATCCGACGCAAAACTGACAGTTAATTATAACGTTCAGGGCCTGGTAATGACGCTGGAACACACAAATCGCGTCGCGATTCAATACGTCGTCCTCCAGCCGACTTGTCTCCAAGGATCTAGTGCTGCCTCGGGCACCTTATGGTCGTTCTTCTGTGAGTCTAGATTTTCGAATCCGACGCAAAACTGACTGTTAATTGTAAGGTTCAGAGCCTCTTAATGAGAATGAAACACACAAATTGCGTCGCGATACAATACATAGTCCTCCGGCCGACCTGTCTCCAAGGGTCTATTGCTGCCTCGGGCACCTTATGGTCGATCTCCTGTGAGTCTAGATTTTCGAATCCGACGCAAAACTGACAGTTAATTGTAACGTTCAGAGCCTGTTAATGACGATGGAACACACAAATCGCGTCGCGATTCAATACATCGTCCTCCAGCCGACCTGTCTCCAAGGGTCTAGTGCTGCCTCGGGCACCTTATGGTCGTTCTCCTGTGAGTCTAGATTTTCGAATCCGACGCAAAACTGACAGTTAATCGTAAGGTTCAGAGCCTCTTAATGACAATGGAACACACAAATTGCGTCGCGATTCAATACATCGTCCTCCGGCCGACCTGTCTCCAAGGGTCTATTGCTGCCTCGGGCACCTTATGGTCGATCTCCTGTGAGTCTAGATTTTCGAATCCGACGCAAAACTGACAGTTAATTGTAACGTTCAGAGCCTCTTAATGACAATGGAACACACAAATTGCGTCGCGATTCAATACATCGTCCTCCGGCCGACCTGTCGCCAAGGGTCTATTGCTCCCTCGGGCACCTTATGGTCGATCTCCTGTGAGTCTAGATTTTCGAATCCGACGCAAAACTGACAGTTAATTGTAACGTTCAGAGCCTGTTAATGACGATGGAACACACAAATTGCGTCGCGATACAATACATCGTCCTCCAGCCGACTTGTCTCCAAGGGTCTAGTGCTGCCTCGGGCACTTTATGGTCGTTCTTCTGTGAGTCTAGATTTTCGAATCCGACGCAAAACTGACTGTTAATTGTAAGGTTCAGAGCCTCTTAATGACAATGGAACACACAAATTGCGTCGCAATTCAATACATCGTCCTTCGGCCGACCTGTCTCCAAGGGTCTATTGCTGTCTCGGGCACCTTATGGTCGATATCCTGTGAGTCTAGATTTTCGAATCCGACGCAAAACTGACAGTTAATTGTAACGTTCAGAGCCTGTTAATGACGATGGAACACACAAATCGCGTCGCGATTCAATACATCGTCCTCAAGCCGACTTGTCTCCAAAGGTCTAGTGCTGCCTCGGGCACCTTATGGTCGTTCTCCTGTGAGTCTAGATTTTCGAATCCGACGCAAAACTGACAGTTAATTCTAAGGTTCAGAGCCTGTTAATGACGATGGAACACACAAATCGCGTCGCGATTCAATACATCGTCCTCCGGCCGACCTGTCTCCAAGGATCTATTGCTGCCTCGGGCACCTTATGGTCGATCTCCTGTGAGTCTACATTTTCGAATCCGACGCAAAACACAGTTAATTGTAACGTTCAGAGCCTGTTAATGACGATGGAACACACAAATTGCGTCGCGATTCAATACATCGTCCTCCGGCCGACCTGTCTCCAAGGGTCTATTGCTGCCTCGGGCACCTTATGGTCGATCTCCTGTGAGTCTAGATTTTCGAATCCGACGCAAAACTGACAGTTAATTGTAACGTTCAGAGCCTGTTAATGACGATGGAACACACAAATCGCGCCGCGATTCAATACATCGTCCTCCGGCCGACCTGTCTCCAAGGGTCTATTGCTGCCTCGGGCACCTTCTGGTCGATCTCCTGTGAGTCTAGATTTTCGAATCCGACGCAAAACTGACAGTTAATTGTAAGGTTCAGAGCCTGTTAATGACGATGGAACACACAAATCGCGTCGCGATTCAATACGTCGTCCTCCAGCCGACTTGTCTCCAAGGATCTAGTGCTGCCTCGGGCACCTTATGGTCGTTCTTCTGTGAGTCTAGATTTTCGAATCCGACGCAAAACTGACTGTTAATTGTAAGGTTCAGAGCCTCTTAATGAGAATGAAACACACAAATTGCGTCGCGATACAATACATAGTCCTCCGGCCGACCTGTCTCCAAGGGTCTATTGCTGCCTCGGGCACCTTATGGTCGATCTCCTGTGAGTCTAGATTTTCGAATCCGACGCAAAACTGACAGTTAATTGTAACGTTCAGAGCCTGTTAATGACGATGGAACACACAAATCGCGTCGCGATTCAATACATCGTCCTCCAGCCGACCTGTCTCCAAGGGTCTAGTGCTGCCTCGGGCACCTTATGGTCGTTCTCCTGTGAGTCTAGATTTTCGAATCCGACGCAAAACTGACAGTTAATCGTAAGGTTCAGAGCCTCTTAATGACAATGGAACACACAAATTGCGTCGCGATTCAATACATCGTCCTCCGGCCGACCTGTCTCCAAGGGTCTATTGCTGCCTCGGGCACCTTATGGTCGATCTCCTGTGAGTCTAGATTTTCGAATCCGACGCAAAACTGACAGTTAATTGTAACGTTCAGAGCCTCTTAATGACAATGGAACACACAAATTGCGTCGCGATTCAATACATCGTCCTCCGGCCGACCTGTCGCCAAGGGTCTATTGCTCCCTCGGGCACCTTATGGTCGATCTCCTGTGAGTCTAGATTTTCGAATCCGACGCAAAACTGACAGTTAATTGTAACGTTCAGAGCCTGTTAATGACGATGGAACACACAAATTGCGTCGCGATACAATACATCGTCCTCCAGCCGACCTGTCTCCAAAGGTCTATTGCTGCCTCGGGCACCTTATGGTCGATCTCCTGTGAGTCTAGATTTTCGAATCCGACGCAAAACTGACAGTTAATTATAACGTTCAGGGCCTGGTAATGACGCTGGAACACACAAATCGCGTCGCGATTCAATACGTCGTCCTCCAGCCGACTTGTCTCCAAGGATCTAGTGCTGCCTCGGGCACCTTATGGTCGTTCTTCTGTGAGTCTAGATTTTCGAATCCGACGCAAAACTGACTGTTAATTGTAAGGTTCAGAGCCTCTTAATGAGAATGAAACACACAAATTGCGTCGCGATACAATACATAGTCCTCCGGCCGACCTGTCTCCAAGGGTCTATTGCTGCCTCGGGCACCTTATGGTCGATCTCCTGTGAGTCTAGATTTTCGAATCCGACGCAAAACTGACAGTTAATTGTAACGTTCAGAGCCTGTTAATGACGATGGAACACACAAATCGCGTCGCGATTCAATACATCGTCCTCCAGCCGACCTGTCTCCAAGGGTCTAGTGCTGCCTCGGGCACCTTATGGTCGTTCTCCTGTGAGTCTAGATTTTCGAATCCGACGCAAAACTGACAGTTAATCGTAAGGTTCAGAGCCTCTTAATGACAATGGAACACACAAATTGCGTCGCGATTCAATACATCGTCCTCCGGCCGACCTGTCTCCAAGGGTCTATTGCTGCCTCGGGCACCTTATGGTCGATCTCCTGTGAGTCTAGATTTTCGAATCCGACGCAAAACTGACAGTTAATTGTAACGTTCAGAGCCTCTTAATGACAATGGAACACACAAATTGCGTCGCGATTCAATACATCGTCCTCCGGCCGACCTGTCGCCAAGGGTCTATTGCTCCCTCGGGCACCTTATGGTCGATCTCCTGTGAGTCTAGATTTTCGAATCCGACGCAAAACTGACAGTTAATTGTAACGTTCAGAGCCTGTTAATGACGATGGAACACACAAATTGCGTCGCGATACAATACATCGTCCTCCAGCCGACTTGTCTCCAAGGGTCTAGTGCTGCCTCGGGCACTTTATGGTCGTTCTTCTGTGAGTCTAGATTTTCGAATCCGACGCAAAACTGACTGTTAATTGTAAGGTTCAGAGCCTCTTAATGACAATGGAACACACAAATTGCGTCGCAATTCAATACATCGTCCTTCGGCCGACCTGTCTCCAAGGGTCTATTGCTGTCTCGGGCACCTTATGGTCGATATCCTGTGAGTCTAGATTTTCGAATCCGACGCAAAACTGACAGTTAATTGTAACGTTCAGAGCCTGTTAATGACGATGGAACACACAAATCGCGTCGCGATTCAATACATCGTCCTCAAGCCGACTTGTCTCCAAAGGTCTAGTGCTGCCTCGGGCACCTTATGGTCGTTCTCCTGTGAGTCTAGATTTTCGAATCCGACGCAAAACTGACAGTTAATTCTAAGGTTCAGAGCCTGTTA
Organism: Schistocerca nitens; assembly: GCF_023898315.1. NCBI lineage: Eukaryota > Metazoa > Arthropoda > Insecta > Orthoptera > Acrididae > Schistocerca > Schistocerca nitens. The sequence continues at coordinate 2,747,679 of NC_064618.1, read as the reverse complement.
ATGACGATGGAACACACAAATCGCGTCGCGATTCAATACATCGTCCTCCGGCCGACCTGTCTCCAAGGATCTATTGCTGCCTCGGGCACCTTATGGTCGATCTCCTGTGAGTCTACATTTTCGAATCCGACGCAAAACACAGTTAATTGTAACGTTCAGAGCCTGTTAATGACGATGGAACACACAAATTGCGTCGCGATTCAATACATCGTCCTCCGGCCGACCTGTCTCCAAGGGTCTATTGCTGCCTCGGGCACCTTATGGTCGATCTCCTGTGAGTCTAGATTTTCGAATCCGACGCAAAACTGACAGTTAATTGTAACGTTCAGAGCCTGTTAATGACGATGGAACACACAAATCGCGCCGCGATTCAATACATCGTCCTCCGGCCGACCTGTCTCCAAGGGTCTATTGCTGCCTCGGGCACCTTCTGGTCGATCTCCTGTGAGTCTAGATTTTCGAATCCGACGCAAAACTGACAGTTAATTGTAAGGTTCAGAGCCTGTTAATGACGATGGAACACACAAATCGCGTCGCGATTCAAAACATCGTCCTCCAGCCGACCTGTCTCCAAGGGTCTAGTGCTGCCTCGGGCACCTTATGGTCGTTCTCCTGTGAGTCTAGATTTTCGAATCCGACGCAAAACTGACAGTTAATCGTAAGGTTCAGCGCCTCTTAATGACAATGGAACACACAAATTGCGTCGCGATTCAATACATCGTCCTCCGGCCGACCTGTCTCCAAGGGTCTATTGCTGCCTCGGGCACCTTATGGTCGATCTCCTGTGAGTCTAGATTTTCGAATCCGACGCAAAACTGACAGTTAATTGTAACGTTCAGAGCCTGTTAATGACGATGGAACACACAAATTGCGTCGCGATTCAATACATCGTCCTCCAGCCGACTTGTCTCCAAGGGTCTAGTGCTGCCTCGGGCACCTTATGGTCGTTCTTCTGTGAGTCTAGATTTTCGAATCCGACGCAAAACTGACAGTTAATTGTAAGGTTCAGAGCCTCTTAATGACAATGGAACACACAAATTGAGTCGCGATTCAATACATCGTCTTCCGGCCGACCTGTCTCCAAGGGTCTATTGCTGCCTCGGGCACCTCATGGTCGATCTCCTGTGAGTCTAGATTTTCGAATCCGACGCAAAACTGACAGTTAATTGTAAGGTTCAGAGCCTGTTAATGACGATGGAACACACAAATTGCGTCGCGATTCAATACATCGTCTTCCGGCCGACCTGTCTCCAAGGGTCTATTGCTGCCTCGGGCACCTTATGGTCGATCTCCTGTGAGTCTAGATTTTCGAATCCGACGCAAAACTGACAGTTAATTGTAAGGTTCAGAGCCTCTTAATGACGATGGAACACACAAATTGCGTCGCGATTCAATACATCGTCCTCCGGCCGACCTGTCTCCAAGGGTCTATTGCTGCCTCGGACACCTTATGGTCGTTTTCCTGTGAGTCTAGATTTTCGAATCCGACGCAAAACTGACAGTTAATTATAACGTTCAGAGCCTGTTAATGACGCTGGAACACACAAATCGCGTCGCGATTCAATACGTCGTCCTCCAGCCGACTTGTCTCCAAGGGTCTAGTGCTGCCTCGGGCACCTTATGGTCGTTCTTCTGTGAGTCTAGATTTTCAAATCCGACGCAAAACTGACAGTTAATTGTAAGGTTCAGAGCCTCTTATTGACAATGGAACACACAAACTGCGTCGCGATTCAATACATCGTCTTCCGGCCGACCTGTCTCCAAGGGTCTATTGCTGCCTCGGGCACCTTATGGTCGATCTCCTGTGAGTCTAGATTTTCGAATCCGACGCAAAACTGACAGTTAATTGTAAGCTTCAGAGCCTGTTAATGACGATGGAACACACACATTGCGTCGCGATTCAATACATCGTCCTCCGGCCGACCTGTCTCCAAGGGTCTATTGCTGCCTCGGGCACCTTATGGTCGTTCTCCTGTGAGTCTAGATTTTCGAATCCGACGCAAAACTGACAGTTAATTGTAACGTTCAGAGCCTGTTAATGACGATGGAACACACAAATTGCGTCGCGATCAATACATCGTCCTCCAGCCGACTTGTCTCCAAGGGTCTAGTGCTGCCTTGGGCACGTTATGGTCGTTATTCTGTGAGTCTAGATTTTCGAATCCGACGCAAAACTGACAGTTAATTGTAAGGTTCAGAGCCTCTTAATGACAATGGAACACACAAATTGAGTCGCGATTCAATACATGGTCTTCCGGCCGACCTGTCTCCAAGGGTCTATTGCTGCCTCGGGCACCTTATGGTCGTTCTCCTGTGAGTCTAGATTTTCGAATCGCGACGCAAAACTGACAGTTAATTCTAACGTTCAGAGCCTGTTAATGACGATGGAACACACAAATTGCGTCGCGATTCAATACATCGTCCTCCAGCCGACTTGCCTCCAAGGGTCTAGTGCTGCCTCGGGCACCTTATGGTCGTTCTTCTGTGAGTCTAGATTTTCGAATTTGACGCAAAACTGACAGTTAATTGTAAGGTTCAGAGCCTCTTAATGACAATGGAACACACAAATTGAGTCGCGATTCAATAAATTGTCTTCCGGGCGACCTGTCTCCAAGGGTCTATTGCTGCCTCGGGCACCTTATGGTCGATCTCCTGTGAGTCTAGATTTTCGAATCCGACGCAAAACTGACAGTTAATTGTAAGGTTCAGAGGCTGTTAATGACGATGGAACACACAAATCGCGTCGCGATTCAATACATCGTCCTCCAGCCGACCTGTCTCCAAGGGTCTAGTGCTGCCTCGGGCACCTTATGGTCGTTCTCCTGTGAGTCTAGATTTTCGAATCCGACGCAAAACTGACAGTTAATCGTAAGGTTCAGAGCCTCTTAATGACAATGGAACACACAAATTGCGTCGCGATTCAATACATCGTCCTCCGGCCGACCTGTCTCCAAGGGTCTATTGCTGCCTCGGGCACCTTATGGTCGATCTCCTGTGAGTCTAGATTTTCGAATCCGACGCAAAACTGACAGTTAATTGTAACGTTCAGAGCCTGTTAATGACGATGGAACACACAAATTGCGGCGCGATTCAATACATCGTCCTCCAGCCGACTTGTCTCCAAGTGTCTAGTGCTGCCTCGGGCACCTTATGGTCGTTCTTCTGTGAGTCTAGATTTTCGAATCCGACGCAAAACTGACAGTTAATTGTAAGGTTCAGAGCCTCTTAATGACAGTGGAACACACAAATTGAGTCGCGATTCAATACATCGTCTTCCGGCCGACCTGTCTCCAAGGGTCTATTGCTGCCTCGGGCACCTCATGGTCGATCTCCTGTGAGTCTAGATTTTCGAATCCGACGCAAAACTGACAGTTAATTGTAAGGTTCAGAGCCTGTTAATGACAATGGAACACACAAATTGAGTCGCGATTCAATACATCGTCTTCCGGCCGACCTGTCTCCAAGGGTCTATTGCTGCCTCGGGCACCTCATGGTCGATCTCCTGTGAGTCTAGATTTTCGAATCCGGCGCAAAACTGACAGTTAATTGTAAGGTTCAGAGCCTGTTAATGACGATGGAACACACAAACTGCGTCGCGATTCAATACATCGTCTTCTGGCCGACCTATCTCCAAGGGTCTATTGCTGCCTCGGGCACCTTATGGCCGATCTCCTGTGAGTCTAGATTTTCGAATCCGACGCAAAACTGACAGTTAATTATAACGTTCAGGGACTGTTAATGACGCTGGAACACACAAATCGCGTCGCGATTCAATACGTCGTCCTCCAGCCGACTTGTCTCCAAGGATCTAGTGCTGCCTCGGGCACCTTATGGTCGTTCTTCTGTGAGTCTAGATTTTCGAATCCGACGCAAAACTGACTGTTAATTGTAAGGTTCAGAGCCTCTTAATGACAATGGAACACACAAATTGCGTCGCGATTCAATATATAGTCCTCCGGCCGACCTGTCTCCAAGGGTCTATTGCTGCCTCGGGCACCTTATGGTCGATCTCCTGTGAGTCTAGATTTTACAATCCGACGCAAAACTGACAGTTAATTGTAACGTTCAGAGCCTGTTAATGACGATGGAACACACAAATCGCGTCATGATTCAATTCATCGTCCTCCAGCCGACTTGTCTCCAAGGGTCTAGTGCTGCCTCGGGCACCTTATGTTCGTTCTCCTGTGAGTCTAGATTTTCGAATCCGACGCAAAACTGACAGTTAATTGTAAGGTTCGGAGCCTGTTAATGACGATGGAACACACAAATTGCGTCGCGATTCAATACATCGTCCTCCGGCCGACCTGTCTCCAAGGATCTATTGCTGCCTCGGGCACCTTATGGTCGATCTCCTGTGAGTCTAGATTTTCGAATCCGACGCAAAACTGACAGTTAATCGTACGGTTCAGAGCCTCTTAATGACAATGGAACACACAAATTGCGTCGCGATTCAATACATCGTCCTCCGGCCGACCTGTCTCCAAGGGTATATTGCTGCCTCGGGCACCTTATGGTCGATCTCCTGTGAGTCTAGATTTTCGAATCCGACGCAAAACTGACAGTTAATTGTAACGTTCAGAGCCTGTTAATGACGATGGAACACACAAATTGCGTCGCGATTCAATACATCGTCCTCCAGCCGACTTGTCTCCAAGGGTCTAGTGCTGCCTCGGGCACCTTATGGTCGTTCTCCTGTGAGTCTAGATTTTCGAATCCGACGCAAAACTGACAGTTAATTGTAAGGTTCGGAGCCTGTTAATGACGATGGAACACACAAATTGCGTCGCGATTCAATACATCGTCCTCCGGCCGACCTGTCTCCAAGGATCTATTGCTGCCTCGGGCACCTTATGGTCGATCTCCTGTGAGTCTAGATTTTCGAATCCGACGCAAAACTGACAGTTAATTGTAACGTTCAGAGCCTGTTAATGACGATGGAACACACAAATCGCGTCGCGATTCAATACATCGTCCTCCAGCCGACCTGTCTCCAAGGGTCTAGTGCTGCTCGGGCACCTTATGGTCGTTCTCCTGTGAGTCTAGATTTTCGAATCCGACGCAAAACTGACAGTTAATCGTAAGGTTCAGAGCCTCTTAATGACAATGGAACACACAAATTGCGTCGCGATTCAATACATCGTCCTCCGGCCGACCTGTCTCCAAGGGTCTATTGCTGCCTCGGGCACCTTGTGGTCGATCTCCTGTGAGTCTAGATTTTCGAATCCGACGCAAAACTGACAGTTAATTGTAACGTTCAGAGCCTGTTAATGACGATGGAACACACAAATTGCGTCGCGATTCAATACATCGTCCTCCAGCCGACTTGTCTCCAAGGGTCTAGTGCTGCCTCGGGCACCTTATGGTCGTTCTTCTGTGAGTCTAGATTTTCGAATCCGACGCAAAACTGACAGTTAATTGTAAGGTTCAGAGCCTCTTAATGACAATGGAACACACAAATTGAGTCGCGATTCAATACATCGTCTTCCGGCCGACCTGTCTCCAAGGGTCTATTGCTGCCTCGGGCACCTCATGGTCGATCTCCTTTGAGTCTAGATTTTCGAATCCGACGCAAAACTGACAGTTAATTGTAAGGTTCAGAGCCTGTTAATGACGCTGGAACACACAAATTGCGTCGCGATTCAATACATCGTCTTCCGGCCGACCTGTCTCCAAAGGTCTATTGCTGCCTCGGGCACCTTATGGTCGATCTCCTGTGAGTCTAGATTTTCGAATCCGACGCAAAACTGACAGTTAATTATAACGTTCAGGGCCTGGTAATGACGCTGGAACACACAAATCGCGTCGCGATTCAATACGTCGTCCTCCAGCCGACTTGTCTCCAAGGATCTAGTGCTGCCTCGGGCACCTTATGGTCGTTCTTCTGTGAGTCTAGATTTTCGAATCCGACGCAAAACTGACTGTTAATTGTAAGGTTCAGAGCCTCTTAATGAGAATGAAACACACAAATTGCGTCGCGATACAATACATAGTCCTCCGGCCGACCTGTCTCCAAGGGTCTATTGCTGCCTCGGGCACCTTATGGTCGATCTCCTGTGAGTCTAGATTTTCGAATCCGACGCAAAACTGACAGTTAATTGTAACGTTCAGAGCCTGTTAATGACGATGGAACACACAAATCGCGTCGCGATTCAATACATCGTCCTCCAGCCGACCTGTCTCCAAGGGTCTAGTGCTGCCTCGGGCACCTTATGGTCGTTCTCCTGTGAGTCTAGATTTTCGAATCCGACGCAAAACTGACAGTTAATCGTAAGGTTCAGAGCCTCTTAATGACAATGGAACACACAAATTGCGTCGCGATTCAATACATCGTCCTCCGGCCGACCTGTCTCCAAGGGTCTATTGCTGCCTCGGGCACCTTATGGTCGATCTCCTGTGAGTCTAGATTTTCGAATCCGACGCAAAACTGACAGTTAATTGTAACGTTCAGAGCCTCTTAATGACAATGGAACACACAAATTGCGTCGCGATTCAATACATCGTCCTCCGGCCGACCTGTCGCCAAGGGTCTATTGCTCCCTCGGGCACCTTATGGTCGATCTCCTGTGAGTCTAGATTTTCGAATCCGACGCAAAACTGACAGTTAATTGTAACGTTCAGAGCCTGTTAATGACGATGGAACACACAAATTGCGTCGCGATACAATACATCGTCCTCCAGCCGACTTGTCTCCAAGGGTCTAGTGCTGCCTCGGGCACTTTATGGTCGTTCTTCTGTGAGTCTAGATTTTCGAATCCGACGCAAAACTGACTGTTAATTGTAAGGTTCAGAGCCTCTTAATGACAATGGAACACACAAATTGCGTCGCAATTCAATACATCGTCCTTCGGCCGACCTGTCTCCAAGGGTCTATTGCTGTCTCGGGCACCTTATGGTCGATATCCTGTGAGTCTAGATTTTCGAATCCGACGCAAAACTGACAGTTAATTGTAACGTTCAGAGCCTGTTAATGACGATGGAACACACAAATCGCGTCGCGATTCAATACATCGTCCTCAAGCCGACTTGTCTCCAAAGGTCTAGTGCTGCCTCGGGCACCTTATGGTCGTTCTCCTGTGAGTCTAGATTTTCGAATCCGACGCAAAACTGACAGTTAATTCTAAGGTTCAGAGCCTGTTAATGACGATGGAACACACAAATCGCGTCGCGATTCAATACATCGTCCTCCGGCCGACCTGTCTCCAAGGATCTATTGCTGCCTCGGGCACCTTATGGTCGATCTCCTGTGAGTCTACATTTTCGAATCCGACGCAAAACACAGTTAATTGTAACGTTCAGAGCCTGTTAATGACGATGGAACACACAAATTGCGTCGCGATTCAATACATCGTCCTCCGGCCGACCTGTCTCCAAGGGTCTATTGCTGCCTCGGGCACCTTATGGTCGATCTCCTGTGAGTCTAGATTTTCGAATCCGACGCAAAACTGACAGTTAATTGTAACGTTCAGAGCCTGTTAATGACGATGGAACACACAAATCGCGCCGCGATTCAATACATCGTCCTCCGGCCGACCTGTCTCCAAGGGTCTATTGCTGCCTCGGGCACCTTCTGGTCGATCTCCTGTGAGTCTAGATTTTCGAATCCGACGCAAAACTGACAGTTAATTGTAAGGTTCAGAGCCTGTTAATGACGATGGAACACACAAATCGCGTCGCGATTCAAAACATCGTCCTCCAGCCGACCTGTCTCCAAGGGTCTAGTGCTGCCTCGGGCACCTTATGGTCGTTCTCCTGTGAGTCTAGATTTTCGAATCCGACGCAAAACTGACAGTTAATCGTAAGGTTCAGCGCCTCTTAATGACAATGGAACACACAAATTGCGTCGCGATTCAATACATCGTCCTCCGGCCGACCTGTCTCCAAGGGTCTATTGCTGCCTCGGGCACCTTATGGTCGATCTCCTGTGAGTCTAGATTTTCGAATCCGACGCAAAACTGACAGTTAATTGTAACGTTCAGAGCCTGTTAATGACGATGGAACACACAAATTGCGTCGCGATTCAATACATCGTCCTCCAGCCGACTTGTCTCCAAGGGTCTAGTGCTGCCTCGGGCACCTTATGGTCGTTCTTCTGTGAGTCTAGATTTTCGAATCCGACGCAAAACTGACAGTTAATTGTAAGGTTCAGAGCCTCTTAATGACAATGGAACACACAAATTGAGTCGCGATTCAATACATCGTCTTCCGGCCGACCTGTCTCCAAGGGTCTATTGCTGCCTCGGGCACCTCATGGTCGATCTCCTGTGAGTCTAGATTTTCGAATCCGACGCAAAACTGACAGTTAATTGTAAGGTTCAGAGCCTGTTAATGACGATGGAACACACAAATTGCGTCGCGATTCAATACATCGTCTTCCGGCCGACCTGTCTCCAAGGGTCTATTGCTGCCTCGGGCACCTTATGGTCGATCTCCTGTGAGTCTAGATTTTCGAATCCGACGCAAAACTGACAGTTAATTGTAAGGTTCAGAGCCTCTTAATGACGATGGAACACACAAATTGCGTCGCGATTCAATACATCGTCCTCCGGCCGACCTGTCTCCAAGGGTCTATTGCTGCCTCGGACACCTTATGGTCGTTTTCCTGTGAGTCTAGATTTTCGAATCCGACGCTAAACTGACAGTTAATTATAACGTTCAGAGCCTGTTAATGACGCTGGAACACACAAATCGCGTCGCGATTCAATACGTCGTCCTCCAGCCGACTTGTCTCCAAGGGTCTAGTGCTGCCTCGGGCACCTTATGGTCGTTCTTCTGTGAGTCTAGATTTTCAAATCCGACGCAAAACTGACAGTTAATTGTAAGGTTCAGAGCCTCTTATTGACAATGGAACACACAAACTGCGTCGCGATTCAATACATCGTCTTCCGGCCGACCTGTCTCCAAGGGTCTATTGCTGCCTCGGGCACCTTATGGTCGATCTCCTGTGAGTCTAGATTTTCGAATCCGACGCAAAACTGACAGTTAATTGTAAGCTTCAGAGCCTGTTAATGACGATGGAACACACACATTGCGTCGCGATTCAATACATCGTCCTCCGGCCGACCTGTCTCCAAGGGTCTATTGCTGCCTCGGGCACCTTATGGTCGTTCTCCTGTGAGTCTAGATTTTCGAATCCGACGCAAAACTGACAGTTAATTGTAACGTTCAGAGCCTGTTAATGACGATGGAACACACAAATTGCGTCGCGATCAATACATCGTCCTCCAGCCGACTTGTCTCCAAGGGTCTAGTGCTGCCTTGGGCACGTTATGGTCGTTATTCTGTGAGTCTAGATTTTCGAATCCGACGCAAAACTGACAGTTAATTGTAAGGTTCAGAGCCTCTTAATGACAATGGAACACACAAATTGAGTCGCGATTCAATACATGGTCTTCCGGCCGACCTGTCTCCAAGGGTCTATTGCTGCCTCGGGCACCTTATGGTCGTTCTCCTGTGAGTCTAGATTTTCGAATCGCGACGCAAAACTGACAGTTAATTCTAACGTTCAGAGCCTGTTAATGACGATGGAACACACAAATTGCGTCGCGATTCAATACATCGTCCTCCAGCCGACTTGCCTCCAAGGGTCTAGTGCTGCCTCGGGCACCTTATGGTCGTTCTTCTGTGAGTCTAGATTTTCGAATTTGACGCAAAACTGACAGTTAATTGTAAGGTTCAGAGCCTCTTAATGACAATGGAACACACAAATTGAGTCGCGATTCAATAAATTGTCTTCCGGGCGACCTGTCTCCAAGGGTCTATTGCTGCCTCGGGCACCTTATGGTCGATCTCCTGTGAGTCTAGATTTTCGAATCCGACGCAAAACTGACAGTTAATTGTAAGGTTCAGAGCCTGTTAATGACGATGGAACACACAAATCGCGTCGCGATTCAATACATCGTCCTCCAGCCGACCTGTCTCCAAGGGTCTAGTGCTGCCTCGGGCACCTTATGGTCGTTCTCCTGTGAGTCTAGATTTTCGAATCCGACGCAAAACTGACAGTTAATCGTAAGGTTCAGAGCCTCTTAATGACAATGGAACACACAAATTGCGTCGCGATTCAATACATCGTCCTCCGGCCGACCTGTCTCCAAGGGTCTATTGCTGCCTCGGGCACCTTATGGTCGATCTCCTGTGAGTCTAGATTTTCGAATCCGACGCAAAACTGACAGTTAATTGTAACGTTCAGAGCCTGTTAATGACGATGGAACACACAAATTGCGGCGCGATTCAATACATCGTCCTCCAGCCGACTTGTCTCCAAGTGTCTAGTGCTGCCTCGGGCACCTTATGGTCGTTCTTCTGTGAGTCTAGATTTTCGAATCCGACGCAAAACTGACAGTTAATTGTAAGGTTCAGAGCCTCTTAATGACAGTGGAACACACAAATTGAGTCGCGATTCAATACATCGTCCTCCGGCCGACCTGTCTCCAAGGGTCTATTGCTGCCTCGGGCACCTCATGGTCGATCTCCTGTGAGTCTAGATTTTCGAATCCGACGCAAAACTGACAGTTAATTGTAAGGTTCAGAGCCTGTTAATGACAATGGAACACACAAATTGAGTGGCGATTCAATACATCGTCTTCCGGCCGACCTGTCTCCAAGGGTCTATTGCTGCCTCGGGCACCTCATGGTCGATCTCCTGTGAGTCTAGATTTTCGAATCCGGCGCAAAACTGACAGTTAATTGTAAGGTTCAGAGCCTGTTAATGACGATGGAACACACAAACTGCGTCGCGATTCAATACATCGTCTTCTGGCCGACCTATCTCCAAGGGTCTATTGCTGCCTCGGGCACCTTATGGCCGATCTCCTGTGAGTCTAGATTTTCGAATCCGACGCAAAACTGACAGTTAATTATAACGTTCAGGGCCTGTTAATGACGCTGGAACACACAAATCGCGTCGCGATTCAATACGTCGTCCTCCAGCCGACTTGTCTCCAAGGATCTAGTGCTGCCTCGGGCACCTTATGGTCGTTCTTCTGTGAGTCTAGATTTTCGAATCCGACGCAAAACTGACTGTTAATTGTAAGGTTCAGAGCCTCTTAATGACAATGGAACACACAAATTGCGTCGCGATTCAATATATAGTCCTCCGGCCGACCTGTCTCCAAGGGTCTATTGCTGCCTCGGGCACCTTATGGTCGATCTCCTGTGAGTCTAGATTTTACAATCCGACGCAAAACTGACAGTTAATTGTAACGTTCAGAGCCTGTTAATGACGATGGAACACACAAATCGCGTCATGATTCAATTCATCGTCCTCCAGCCGACTTGTCTCCAAGGGTCTAGTGCTGCCTCGGGCACCTTATGTTCGTTCTCCTGTGAGTCTAGATTTTCGAATCCGACGCAAAACTGACAGTTAATTGTAAGGTTCGGAGCCTGTTAATGACGATGGAACACACAAATTGCGTCGCGATTCAATACATCGTCCTCCGGCCGACCTGTCTCCAAGGATCTATTGCTGCCTCGGGCACCTTATGGTCGATCTCCTGTGAGTCTAGATTTTCGAATCCGACGCAAAACTGACAGTTAATCGTACGGTTCAGAGCCTCTTAATGACAATGGAACACACAAATTGCGTCGCGATTCAATACATCGTCCTCCGGCCGACCTGTCTCCAAGGGTATATTGCTGCCTCGGGCACCTTATGGTCGATCTCCTGTGAGTCTAGATTTTCGAATCCGACGCAAAACTGACAGTTAATTGTAACGTTCAGAGCCTGTTAATGACGATGGAACACACAAATTGCGTCGCGATTCAATACATCGTCCTCCAGCCGACTTGTCTCCAAGGGTCTAGTGCTGCCTCGGGCACCTTATGGTCGTTCTCCTGTGAGTCTAGATTTTCGAATCCGACGCAAAACTGACAGTTAATTGTAAGGTTCGGAGCCTGTTAATGACGATGGAACACACAAATTGCGTCGCGATTCAATACATCGTCCTCCGGCCGACCTGTCTCCAAGGATCTATTGCTGCCTCGGGCACCTTATGGTCGATCTCCTGTGAGTCTAGATTTTCGAATCCGACGCAAAACTGACAGTTAATTGTAACGTTCAGAGCCTGTTAATGACGATGGAACACACAAATCGCGTCGCGATTCAATACATCGTCCTCCAGCCGACCTGTCTCCAAGGGTCTAGTGCTGCTCGGGCACCTTATGGTCGTTCTCCTGTGAGTCTAGATTTTCGAATCCGACGCAAAACTGACAGTTAATCGTAAGGTTCAGAGCCTCTTAATGACAATGGAACACACAAATTGCGTCGCGATTCAATACATCGTCCTCCGGCCGACCTGTCTCCAAGGGTCTATTGCTGCCTCGGGCACCTTGTGGTCGATCTCCTGTGAGTCTAGATTTTCGAATCCGACGCAAAACTGACAGTTAATTGTAACGTTCAGAGCCTGTTAATGACGATGGAACACACAAATTGCGTCGCGATTCAATACATCGTCCTCCAGCCGACTTGTCTCCAAGGGTCTAGTGCTGCCTCGGGCACCTTATGGTCGTTCTTCTGTGAGTCTAGATTTTCGAATCCGACGCAAAACTGACAGTTAATTGTAAGGTTCAGAGCCTCTTAATGACAATGGAACACACAAATTGAGTCGCGATTCAATACATCGTCTTCCGGCCGACCTGTCTCCAAGGGTCTATTGCTGCCTCGGGCACCTCATGGTCGATCTCCTTTGAGTCTAGATTTTCGAATCCGACGCAAAACTGACAGTTAATTGTAAGGTTCAGAGCCTGTTAATGACGCTGGAACACACAAATTGCGTCGCGATTCAATACATCGTCTTCCGGCCGACCTGTCTCCAAAGGTCTATTGCTGCCTCGGGCACCTTATGGTCGATCTCCTGTGAGTCTAGATTTTCGAATCCGACGCAAAACTGACAGTTAATTATAACGTTCAGGGCCTGGTAATGACGCTGGAACACACAAATCGCGTCGCGATTCAATACGTCGTCCTCCAGCCGACTTGTCTCCAAGGATCTAGTGCTGCCTCGGGCACCTTATGGTCGTTCTTCTGTGAGTCTAGATTTTCGAATCCGACGCAAAACTGACTGTTAATTGTAAGGTTCAGAGCCTCTTAATGAGAATGAAACACACAAATTGCGTCGCGATACAATACATAGTCCTCCGGCCGACCTGTCTCCAAGGGTCTATTGCTGCCTCGGGCACCTTATGGTCGATCTCCTGTGAGTCTAGATTTTCGAATCCGACGCAAAACTGACAGTTAATTGTAACGTTCAGAGCCTGTTAATGACGATGGAACACACAAATCGCGTCGCGATTCAATACATCGTCCTCCAGCCGACCTGTCTCCAAGGGTCTAGTGCTGCCTCGGGCACCTTATGGTCGTTCTCCTGTGAGTCTAGATTTTCGAATCCGACGCAAAACTGACAGTTAATCGTAAGGTTCAGAGCCTCTTAATGACAATGGAACACACAAATTGCGTCGCGATTCAATACATCGTCCTCCGGCCGACCTGTCTCCAAGGGTCTATTGCTGCCTCGGGCACCTTATGGTCGATCTCCTGTGAGTCTAGATTTTCGAATCCGACGCAAAACTGACAGTTAATTGTAACGTTCAGAGCCTCTTAATGACAATGGAACACACAAATTGCGTCGCGATTCAATACATCGTCCTCCGGCCGACCTGTCGCCAAGGGTCTATTGCTCCCTCGGGCACCTTATGGTCGATCTCCTGTGAGTCTAGATTTTCGAATCCGACGCAAAACTGACAGTTAATTGTAACGTTCAGAGCCTGTTAATGACGATGGAACACACAAATTGCGTCGCGATACAATACATCGTCCTCCAGCCGACTTGTCTCCAAGGGTCTAGTGCTGCCTCGGGCACTTTATGGTCGTTCTTCTGTGAGTCTAGATTTTCGAATCCGACGCAAAACTGACTGTTAATTGTAAGGTTCAGAGCCTCTTAATGACAATGGAACACACAAATTGCGTCGCAATTCAATACATCGTCCTTCGGCCGACCTGTCTCCAAGGGTCTATTGCTGTCTCGGGCACCTTATGGTCGATATCCTGTGAGTCTAGATTTTCGAATCCGACGCAAAACTGACAGTTAATTGTAACGTTCAGAGCCTGTTAATGACGATGGAACACACAAATCGCGTCGCGATTCAATACATCGTCCTCAAGCCGACTTGTCTCCAAAGGTCTAGTGCTGCCTCGGGCACCTTATGGTCGTTCTCCTGTGAGTCTAGATTTTCGAATCCGACGCAAAACTGACAGTTAATTCTAAGGTTCAGAGCCTGTTAATGACGATGGAACACACAAATCGCGTCGCGATTCAATACATCGTCCTCCGGCCGACCTGTCTCCAAGGATCTATTGCTGCCTCGGGCACCTTATGGTCGATCTCCTGTGAGTCTACATTTTCGAATCCGACGCAAAACACAGTTAATTGTAACGTTCAGAGCCTGTTAATGACGATGGAACACACAAATTGCGTCGCGATTCAATACATCGTCCTCCGGCCGACCTGTCTCCAAGGGTCTATTGCTGCCTCGGGCACCTTATGGTCGATCTCCTGTGAGTCTAGATTTTCGAATCCGACGCAAAACTGACAGTTAATTGTAACGTTCAGAGCCTGTTAATGACGATGGAACACACAAATCGCGCCGCGATTCAATACATCGTCCTCCGGCCGACCTGTCTCCAAGGGTCTATTGCTGCCTCGGGCACCTTCTGGTCGATCTCCTGTGAGTCTAGATTTTCGAATCCGACGCAAAACTGACAGTTAATTGTAAGGTTCAGAGCCTGTTAATGACGATGGAACACACAAATCGCGTCGCGATTCAATACATCGTCCTCCAGCCGACCTGTCTCCAAGGGTCTAGTGCTGCCTCGGGCACCTTATGGTCGTTCTCCTGTGAGTCTAGATTTTCGAATCCGACGCAAAACTGACAGTTAATCGTAAGGTTCAGCGCCTCTTAATGACAATGGAACACACAAATTGCGTCGCGATTCAATACATCGTCCTCCGGCCGACCTGTCTCCAAGGGTCTATTGCTGCCTCGGGCACCTTATGGTCGATCTCCTGTGAGTCTAGATTTTCGAATCCGACGCAAAACTGACAGTTAATTGTAACGTTCAGAGCCTGTTAATGACGATGGAACACACAAATTGCGTCGCGATTCAATACATCGTCCTCCAGCCGACTTGTCTCCAAGGGTCTAGTGCTGCCTCGGGCACCTTATGGTCGTTCTTCTGTGAGTCTAGATTTTCGAATCCGACGCAAAACTGACAGTTAATTGTAAGGTTCAGAGCCTCTTAATGACAATGGAACACACAAATTGAGTCGCGATTCAATACATCGTCTTCCGGCCGACCTGTCTCCAAGGGTCTATTGCTGCCTCGGGCACCTCATGGTCGATCTCCTGTGAGTCTAGATTTTCGAATCCGACGCAAAACTGACAGTTAATTGTAAGGTTCAGAGCCTGTTAATGACGATGGAACACACAAATTGCGTCGCGATTCAATACATCGTCTTCCGGCCGACCTGTCTCCAAGGGTCTATTGCTGCCTCGGGCACCTTATGGTCGATCTCCTGTGAGTCTAGATTTTCGAATCCGACGCAAAACTGACAGTTAATTGTAAGGTTCAGAGCCTCTTAATGACGATGGAACACACAAATTGCGTCGCGATTCAATACATCGTCCTCCGGCCGACCTGTCTCCAAGGGTCTATTGCTGCCTCGGACACCTTATGGTCGTTTTCCTGTGAGTCTAGATTTTCGAATCCGACGCAAAACTGACAGTTAATTATAACGTTCAGAGCCTGTTAATGACGCTGGAACACACAAATCGCGTCGCGATTCAATACGTCGTCCTCCAGCCGACTTGTCTCCAAGGGTCTAGTGCTGCCTCGGGCACCTTATGGTCGTTCTTCTGTGAGTCTAGATTTTCAAATCCGACGCAAAACTGACAGTTAATTGTAAGGTTCAGAGCCTCTTATTGACAATGGAACACACAAACTGCGTCGCGATTCAATACATCGTCTTCCGGCCGACCTGTCTCCAAGGGTCTATTGCTGCCTCGGGCACCTTATGGTCGATCACCTGTGAGTCTAGATTTTCGAATCCGACGCAAAACTGACAGTTAATTGTAAGGTTCAGAGCCTGTTAATGACGATGGAACACACACATTGCGTCGCGATTCAATACATCGTCCTCCGGCCGACCTGTCTCCAAGGGTCTATTGCTGCCTCGGGCACCTTATGGTCGTTCTCCTGTGAGTCTAGATTTTCGAATCCGACGCAAAACTGACAGTTAATTGTAACGTTCAGAGCCTGTTAATGACGATGGAACACACAAATTGCGTCGCGATCAATACATCGTCCTCCAGCCGACTTGTCTCCAAGGGTCTAGTGCTGCCTTGGGCACGTTATGGTCGTTATTCTGTGAGTCTAGATTTTCGAATCCGACGCAAAACTGACAGTTAATTGTAAGGTTCAGAGCCTCTTAATGACAATGGAACACACAAATTGAGTCGCGATTCAATACATGGTCTTCCGGCCGACCTGTCTCCAAGGGTCTATTGCTGCCTCGGGCACCTTATGGTCGTTCTCCTGTGAGTCTAGATTTTCGAATCGCGACGCAAAACTGACAGTTAATTCTAACGTTCAGAGCCTGTTAATGACGATGGAACACACAAATTGCGTCGCGATTCAATACATCGTCCTCCAGCCGACTTGCCTCCAAGGGTCTAGTGCTGCCTCGGGCACCTTATGGTCGTTCTTCTGTGAGTCTAGATTTTCGAATTTGACGCAAAACTGACAGTTAATTGTAAGGTTCAGAGCCTCTTAATGACAATGGAACACACAAATTGAGTCGCGATTCAATAAATTGTCTTCCGGGCGACCTGTCTCCAAGGGTCTATTGCTGCCTCGGGCACCTTATGGTCGATCTCCTGTGAGTCTAGATTTTCGAATCCGACGCAAAACTGACAGTTAATTGTAAGGTTCAGAGCCTGTTAATGACGATGGAACACACAAATCGCGTCGCGATTCAATACATCGTCCTCCAGCCGACCTGTCTCCAAGGGTCTAGTGCTGCCTCGGGCACCTTATGGTCGTTCTCCTGTGAGTCTAGATTTTCGAATCCGACGCAAAACTGACAGTTAATCGTAAGGTTCAGAGCCTCTTAATGACAATGGAACACACAAATTGCGTCGCGATTCAATACATCGTCCTCCGGCCGACCTGTCTCCAAGGGTCTATTGCTGCCTCGGGCACCTTATGGTCGATCTCCTGTGAGTCTAGATTTTCGAATCCGACGCAAAACTGACAGTTAATTGTAACGTTCAGAGCCTGTTAATGACGATGGAACACACAAATTGCGGCGCGATTCAATACATCGTCCTCCAGCCGACTTGTCTCCAAGTGTCTAGTGCTGCCTCGGGCACCTTATGGTCGTTCTTCTGTGAGTCTAGATTTTCGAATCCGACGCAAAACTGACAGTTAATTGTAAGGTTCAGAGCCTCTTAATGACAGTGGAACACACAAATTGAGTCGCGATTCAATACATCGTCTTCCGGCCGACCTGTCTCCAAGGGTCTATTGCTGCCTCGGGCACCTCATGGTCGATCTCCTGTGAGTCTAGATTTTCGAATCCGACGCAAAACTGACAGTTAATTGTAAGGTTCAGAGCCTGTTAATGACGATGGAACACACAAATTGCGTCGCGATTCAATACATCGTCTTCCGGCCGACCTGTCTCCAAGGGTCTATTGCTGCCTCGGGCACCTTATGGTCGATCTCCTGTGAGTCTAGATTTTCGAATCCGACGCAAAACTGACAGTTAATTGTAAGGTTCAGAGCCTCTTAATGACGATGGAACACACAAATTGCGTCGCGATTCAATACATCGTCCTCCGGCCGACCTGTCTCCAAGGGTCTATTGCTGCCTCGGGCACCTTATGGTCGTTTTCCTGTGAGTCTAGATTTTCGAATCCGACGCAAAACTGACAGTTAATTATAACGTTCAGAGCCTGTTAATGACGCTGGAACACACAAATCGCGTCGCGATTCAATACGTCGTCCTCCAGCCGACTTGTCTCCAAGGGTCTAGTGCTGCCTCGGGCACCTTATGGTCGTTCTTCTGTGAGTCTAGATTTTCAAATCCGACGCAAAACTGACAGTTAATTGTAAGGTTCAGAGCCTCTTAATGACAATGGAACACACAAACTGCGTCGCGATTCAATACATCGTCCTCCGGCCGACCTGTCTCCAAGGGTCTATTGCTGCCTCGGGCACCTTATGGTCGATCTCCTGTGAGTCTAGATTTTCGAATCCGACGCAAAACTGACAGTTAATTGTAACGTTCAGAGCCTGTTAATGACGATGGAACACACAAATCCGGTCGCGATTCAATACATCGTCCTCCGGCCGACCTGTTCCAAGGGTCTATTGCTGCCTCGGGCACCTTATGGTCAATCTCCTGTGAGTCTAGATTTTCCAATCCGACGCAAAACTGTCAGTTAATTGTAACGTTCAGAGCCTGTTAATGACGATGGAACACACAAATCGCGTCCCGATTCAATACATCGTCCTTCGGCCGACCTGTCTCCAAGGGTCTATTGCTGCCTCGTGCACCTTATGGTCGATCTCCTGTGAGTCTAGATTTTCGAATCCGACGCAAAACTGACAGTTAATTGTAAGGTTCAGAGCCTGTTAATGACGATGGAACACACAAATTGCGTCGCGATTCAATACGTCGTCCTCCGGCCGACCTGTCTCCAAGGGTCTATTGCTGCCTTGGGCACCTTATGGTCGTTCTCCTGTGACTCTAGATTTTCGAATCCGATGCAAAACTGACAGTTAATTGTAACGTTCAGAGCCTGTTAATGACGATGGAACACACAAATTGCGTCGCGATTCAATACATCGTCCTCCAGCCGACTTGTCTCCAAGGGTCTAGTGCTGCCTCGGGCACCTTATGGTCGTTCTTCTGTGAGTCTAGAGTTTCGAATCCGACGCAAAACTGACAGTTAATTGTCAGGTTCAGAGCCTCTTAATGACAATGGAACACACAAATTGAGTCGCGATTCAATACATCGTCCTCCGGCCGACCTGTCTCCAAGGGTCTATTGCTGCCTCGGGCACCTTATGGTCGTTCTTCTGTGAGTCTAGATTTTCGAATCCGACGCAAAACTGACAGTTAATTGTAACGTTCAGAGCCTGTTAATGACGAT
This sequence comes from Schistocerca nitens, assembly GCF_023898315.1. Classification (NCBI taxonomy): domain Eukaryota; kingdom Metazoa; phylum Arthropoda; class Insecta; order Orthoptera; family Acrididae; genus Schistocerca; species Schistocerca nitens. Next base: position 2,728,470 of record NC_064618.1, on the reverse strand, counting down.
GGAACACACAAATTGCGTCGCGATTCAATACATCGTCCTCCAGCCGACTTGTCTCCAAGGGTCTAGTGCTGCCTCGGGCACCTTATGGTCGTTCCTCTGTGAGTCTAGATTTTCGAATCCGACGCAAAACTGACAGTTAATTGTAAGGTTCAGAGCCTCTTAATGACAATGGAACACACAAATTGAGTCGCGATTCAATACATCGTCCTCCGGCCGACCTGTCTCCAAGGGTCTATTGCTGCCTGGGCAACTTATGGTCAATCTCCTGTGAGTCTAGATTTTCGAATCCGACGCAAAACTGACAGTTAATTGTAACGTTCAGAGCCTGTTAATGACGATGGAACACACAAATCGCGTCGCGATTCAATACATCGTCCTATAACCGACTTGTCTCCAAGGGTCTAGTGCTGCCACGGGCACCTTATGGTCGTTCTCCTGTGAGTCTAGATTTTCGAATCCGACGCAAAACTGACAGTTAATTGTAACGTTCAGAGCCTGTTAATGACGATGGAACACACAAATTGCGTCGCGATTCAATACATCGTCCTCCGGCCGACCTGTCTCCAAGGGTCTATTGCTGCCTCGGGCACCTTATGGTCTAGATTTTCGAATCCGACGCAAAACTGACAGTTAATTGTAACGTTCAGAGCCTGTTAATGACGATGGAACACACAAATCGCGTCGCGATTCAATACATCGTCCTCCAGCCGACTTGTCTCCAAGGGTCTAGTGCTGCCTCGGGCACCTTATGGTCGTTCTCCTGTGAGTCTAGATTTTCGAATCCGACGCAAAACTGACAGTTAATCGTAAGGTTCAGCGCCTCTTAATGACAATGGAACACACAAATTGCGTCGCGATTCAATACATTGCCCTCCGGCCGACCTGTCTCCAAGGGTCTATTGCTGCCTCGGGCACCTTATGGTCGATCTCCTGTGAGTCTAGATTTTCGAATCCGACGCAAAACTGACAGTTAATTGTAAGGTTCAGAGCCTCTTAATGACGATGGAACACACAAATTGCGTCGCGATTCAATAGATCGTCCTCCGGCCGACCTGTCTCCAAGGGTCTATTGCTGCCTCGGGCACCTTATGGTCGTTTTCCTGTGAGTCTAGATTTTCGAATCCGACGCAAAACTGACAGTTAATTATAACGTTCAGAGCCTGTTAATGACGATGGAACACACAAATCGCGTCGCGATTCAATACGTCGTCCTCCAGCCGACTTGTCTCCAAGGGTCTAGTGCTGCCTCGGGCACCTTATGGTCGTTCTTCTGTGAGTCTAGATTTTCGAATCCGACGCAAAACTGACTGTTAATTGTAAGGTTCAGAGCCTCTTAATGACAATGGAACACACAAACTGAGTCGCGATTCAATACATCGTCCTCCGGCCGACCTGTCTCCAAGGGTCTATTGCTGCCTCGGGCACCTTATGGTCGTTCTCGTGTGAGTCTAGATTTTCGAATCCGACGCAATACTTACAGTTAATTGTAAGGTTCAGAGCCTCTTAATGACAATGGAACACACAAATCGCGTCGCGATTCAATACATCGTCCTCCGGCCGACCTGTCTCCAAGGGTCTATTGCTGCCTCGGGCACCTTATGGTCGATCTCCTGTGAGTCTAGATTTTCGAATCCGACGCAAAACTGACAGTTAATTGTAACGTTCAGAGCCTGTTAATGACGGTGGAACACACAAATTGCGTCGCGATTCAATACATCGTCCTCCAGCCGACTTGTCTCCAAGGGTCTAGTGCTGCCTCGGACACCGTATGGTCGTTCTCCTGTGAGTCTAGATTTTCGAATCCGACGCAAAACTGACAGTTAATTGCAAGGTTCAGAGCCTCTTAATGACAATGGAACACACAAATCGCGTCGCGATTCAATACATCGTCCTCCGGCCGACCTGTCTCCAAGGGTCAATTGCTGCCTCGGGCACCTTATGGTCGATCTCCTGTGAGTCTAGATTTTCGAATCCGACGCAAAACTGACAGTTAATTGTAACGTTCAGAGCCTGTTAATGACGATGGAACACACAAATCGCGTCGCGATTCAGTACATCGTCCTCCAGCCGACTTGTCTCCAAGGGTCTAGTGCTGCCTCGGGCACCTTATGGTCGATCTCCTGTGAGTCTAGATTTTCGAATCCGACGCAAAACTGACAGTTAATTGTAAGGTTCAGAGCCTGTTAATGACGATGGAACACACAAATTGCGCCGCGATTGAATACATCGTCCTCCGGCCGAACTGTCTCCAAGGGTCTATTGCTGCCTCGGGCACCTTATGGTCGATCTCCTGTGAGTCTAGATTTTCGAATCCGACGCAAAACTGACAGTTAATTGTAACGTTCAGAGCCGGTTAATGACGATGGAACACACAAATTGCGTCGCGATTCAATCTATCGTCCTCCGGCCGACCTGTCTCCAAGGGTCTATTGCTGCCTCGGGCACCTTATGGTCGTTCTCGTGTGAGTCTAGACTTTTGAATCCGACACAAAACTGACAGTTAATTGTAAGGTTCAGAGCCTGTTAATGACGATGGAACACACAATTTGCGTCGCGATTCAATACATCGTCCTCCAGCCGACTTGTCTCCAAGGGTCTAGTGCTGCCTCGGGCACCTTATGGTCGTTCTTCTGTGAGTCTAGATTTTCGAATCCGACGCAAAACTTACAGTTAATTGTAAGGTTCAGAGCCTCTTAATGACAATGGAACACACAAATCGCGTCGCGATTCAATACATCGTCCTCCGGCCGACCTGTCTCCAAGGGTCTATTGCTGCCTCGGGCACCTTATGGTCGATCTCCTGTGAGTCTAGACTTTCGAATCCGACGCAAAACTGACAGTTAATTGTAACGTTCAGAGCCTGTTAATGACGGTGGAACACACAAATTGCGTCGCGATTCAATACATCGTCCTCCAGCCGACTTGTCTCCAAGGGTCTAGTGCTCCCTCGGACACCGTATGGTCGTTCTCCAGTGAGTCTAGATTTTCGAATCCGACGCAAAACTGACAGTTAATTGTAACGTTCAGAGCCGGTTAATGACGATGGAACACACAAATTGCGTCGCGATTCAATCTATCGTCCTCCGGCCGACCTGTCTCCAAGGGTCTATTGCTGCCTCGGGCACCTTATGGTCGTTCTCCTGTGAGTCTAGATTTTCGAATCCGACGCAAAATTGACAGTTAATCGTAAGGTTCAGAGCCTCTTAATGACAATGGAACACACAAATTGCGTCGCGATTCAATACGTCGTCCTCCGGCCGACCTGTCTCCAAGGGTCTATTGCTGCCTCGGGCACCTTATGGTCGTTCTCCTGTGAGTCTAGATTTTCGAATCCGACGCAAAACTGACAGTTAATTGTAACGTTCAGAGCCTGTTATTGACGATGGAACACACAAATTGCGTCGCGATTCAATACATCGTCCTCCAGACGACTTGTCTCCAAGGGTCTAGTGCTGCCCCGGGCACCTTATGGTCGTTCTCCTGTGTGTCTAGATTTTCGAATCCGACGAAAAACTGACAGTTAATTGTAACGTTCAGAGCCTCTTAATGACAATGGAACACACAAATCGCGTCGCGATTCAATACATCGTCCTCCGCCCGACCTGCCTCCAAGGGTCTATTGCTGCCTCGGGCACCTTATGGTCGCTCTCCTGTGAGTCTAGATTTTCGAATCTGACGCAAAACTGACAGTTAATTGTAACGTTCAGAGCCTGTTAATGACGATGGAACACACAAATTGCGTCGCGATTCAATACATCGTCCTCCAACCGACTTGTCTCCAAGGGTCTAGTGCTGCCTCGGGCACCTTATGGTCGTTCTTCTGTGAGTCTAGATTTTCGAATCCGACGCAAAACTGACAGTTAATAGTAAGGTTCAGAGCCTCTTAATGACAATGGAACACACAAATTGCGTCGCGATTCAATACATCGTCCTCCGGCCGACCTGTCTCCAAGGGTCTATTGCTGCCTCGGGCACCTTATGGTCGATCTCCTGTGAGTCTAAATTTTCGAATCCGACGCAAAACTGACAGTTAATTGTAACGTTCAGAGCCTGTTAATGACGATGGAACACACAAATCGCGTCGCGATTCAATACATCGTCCTCCGGCCGACCTGTCTCCAAGGGTCTAGTGCTGCCTCGGGCACCTTATGGTCGCTCTCCTGTGAGTCTAGATTTTCGAATCTGACGCAAAACTGACAGTTAATTGTAACGTTCAGAGCCTGTTAATGACGATGGAACACACAAATTGCGTCGCGATTCAATACATCGTCCTCCAGACGACTTGTCTCCAAGGGTCTAGTGCTGCCCCGGGCACCTTATGGTCGTTCTCCTGTGTGTCTAGATTTTCGAATCCGACGCAAAACTGACAGTTAATTGTAACGTTCAGAATCTGTTAATGACGATGGAACACACAAATCCTGTCGCGATTCAATACATCGTCCTCCGGCCGAACTGTCTCCAAGGGTCTATTGCTGCCTCGGGCACCTTATGGTCGATCTCCTGTGAGTCTAGATTTTCGAATCCGACGCAAAACTGACAGTTAATTGTAACGTTCAGAACCTGTTAATGACGATGGAACACACAAATTGCGCCGCGATTCAATACATCGTCCTCCGGCCGACCTGTCTCCAAGGGTCTATTGCTGCCTCGGGCACCTTATGGTCGTTCTCGTGTGAGTCTAGATTTTCGAATCCGACGCAATACTTACAGTTAATTGTAAGGTTCAGAGCCTCTTAATGACAATGGAACACACAAATCGCGTCGCGATTCAATACATCGTCCTCCGGCCGACCTGTCTCCAAGGGTCTATTGCTGCCTCGGGCACCTTATGGTCGATCTCCTGTGAGTCTAGATTTTCGAATCCGACGCAAAACTGACAGTTAATTGTAACGTTCAGAGCCTGTTAATGACGGTGGAACACACAAATTGCGTCGCGATTCAATACATCGTCCTCCAGCCGACTTGTCTCCAAGGGTCTAGTGCTGCCTCGGACACCGTATGGTCGTTCTCCTGTGAGTCTAGATTTTCGAATCCGACGCAAAACTGACAGTTAATTGCAAGGTTCAGAGCCTCTTAATGACAATGGAACACACAAATCGCGTCGCGATTCAATACATCGTCCTCCGGCCACCTGTCTCCAAGGGTCAATTGCTGCCTCGGGCACCTTATGGTCGATCTCCTGTGAGTCTAGATTTTCGAATCCGACGCAAAACTGACAGTTAATTGTAACGTTCAGAGCCTGTTAATGACGATGGAACACACAAATCGCGTCGCGATTCAGTACATCGTCCTCCAGCCGACTTGTCTCCAAGGGTCTAGTGCTGCCTCGGGCACCTTATGGTCGATCTCCTGTGAGTCTAGATTTTCGAATCCGACGCAAAACTGACAGTTAATTGTAACGTTCAGAGCCGGTTAATGACGATGGAACACACAATTTGCGTCGCGATTCAATACATCGTCCTCCGGCCGAACTGTCTCCAAGGGTCTATTGCTGCCTCGGGCACCTTATGGTCGTTCTCGTGTGAGTCTAGACTTTTGAATCCGACACAAAACTGACAGTTAATTGTAAGGTTCAGAGCCTGTTAATGACGATGGAGCACACAATTTGCGTCGCGATTCAATACATCGTCCTCCAGCCGACTTGTCTCCAAGGGTCTAGTGCTGCCTCGGGCACCTTATGGTCGTTCTTCTGTGAGTCTAGATTTTCGAATCCGACGCAAAACTTACAGTTAATTGTAAGGTTCAGAGCCTCTTAATGACAATGGAACACACAAATCGCGTCGCGATTCAATACATCGTCCTCCGGCCGACCTGTCTCCAAGGGTCTATTGCTGCCTCGGGCACCTTATGGTCGATCTCCTGTGAGTCTAGACTTTCGAATCCGACGCAAAACTGACAGTTAATTGTAACGTTCAGAGCCTGTTAATGACGGTGGAACACACAAATTGCGTCGCGATTCAATACATCGTCCTCCAGCCGACTTGTCTCCAAGTTTATAGTGCTGCCTCGGACACCGTATGGTCGTGTTCTCCTGTGAGTCTAGATTTTCGAATCCGACGCAAAACTGACAGTTAATTGTAACGTTCAGAGCCTGTTAATGACGATGGAACACACAAATCGCGTCGCGATTCAATACATCGTCCTCCGGCCGACCTGTCTCCAAGGGTCAATTGCTGCCTCGGGCACCTTATGGTCGATCTCCTGTGAGTCTAGATTTTCGAATCCGACGCAAAACTGACAGTTAATTGTAACGTTCAGAGCCTGTTAATGACGATGCAACACACAAATCGCGTCGCGATTCAATACATCGTCCTCCGGCCGACCTGTCTCCAAGGGTCTATTGCTGCCTCGGGCACCTTATGGTCGTTCTCGTGTGAGTCTAGATTTTCGAATCCGACGCAATACTTACAGTTAATTGAAAGGTTCAGAGCCTCTTAATGACAATGGAACACACAAATCGCGTCGCGATTCAATACATCGTCCTCCGGCCGACCAGTCTCCAAGGTCTATTGCTGCCTCGGGCACCTTATGGTCGATCTCCTGTGAGTCTAGATTTTCGAATCCGACGCAAAACTGACAGTTAATTGTAACGTTCAGAGCCTGTTAATGACGGTGGAACACACAAATTGCGTCGCGATTCAATACATCGTCCTCCAGCCGACTTGTCTCCAAGGGTCTAGTGCTCCCTCGGACACCGTATGGTCGTTCTCCAGTGAGTCTAGATTTTCGAATCCGACGCAAAACTGACAGTTAATTGCAAGGTTCAGAGCCTCTTAATGACAATGGAACACACAAATCGCGTCGCGATTCAATACATCGTCCTCCGGCCGACCTGTCTCCAAGGGTCAATTGCTGCCTCGGGCACCTTATGGTCGATCTCCTGTGAGTCTAGATTTTCGAATCCGACGCAAAACTGACAGTTAATTGTAACGTTCAGAGTCTGTTAATGACGATGGAACACACAAATCGCGTCGCGATTCAGTACATCGTCCTCCAGCCGAATTGTCTCCAAGGGTCTAGTGCTGCCTCGGGCACCTTATGGTCGATCTCCTGTGAGTCTAGATTTTCGAATCCGACGCAAAACTGACAGTTAATTGTAACGTTCAGAGCCTGTTAATGACGATGGAACACACAAATTGCGCCGCGATTGAATACATCGTCCTCCGGCCGAACTGTCTCCAAGGGTCTATTGCTGCCTCGGGCACCTTATGGTCGATCTCCTGTGAGTCTAGATTTTCGAATCCGACGCAAAACTGACAGTTAATTGTAACGTTCAGAGCCGGTTAATGACGATGGAACACACAATTTGCGTCGCGATTCAATACATCGTCCTCCGGCCGAACTGTCTCCAAGGGTCTATTGCTGCCTCGGGCACCTTATGGTCGTTCTCGTGTGAGTCTAGACTTTTGAATCCGACACAAAACTGACAGTTAATTGTAAGGTTCAGAGCCTGTTAACGACGGTGGAACACACAATTTGCGTCGCGATTCAATACATCGTCCTCCAGCCGACTTGTCTCCAAGGGTCTAGTGCTGCCTCGGGCACCTTATGGTCGTTCTTCTGTGAGTCTAGATTTTCGAATCCGACGCAAAACTTACAGTTAATTGTAAGGTTCAGAGCCTCTTAATGACAATGGAACACACAAATCGCGTCGCGATTCAATACATCGTCCTCCGGCCGACCTGTCTCCAAGGGTCTATTGCTGCCTCGGGCACCTTATGGTCGATCTCCTGTGAGTCTAGACTTTCGAATCCGACGCAAAACTGACAGTTAATTGTAACGTTCAGAGCCTGTTAATGACGGTGGAACACACAAATTGCGTCGCGATTCAATACATCGTCCTCCAGCCGACTTGTCTCCAAGGGTATAGTGCTGCCTCGGACACCGTATGGTCGTGTTCTCCTGTGAGTCTAGATTTTCGAATCCGACGCAAAACTGACAGTTAATTGTAACGTTCAGAGCCTGTTAATGACGATGGAACACACAAATCGCGTCGCGATTCAATACATCGTCCTCCGGCCGACCTGTCTCCAAGGGTCAATTGCTGCCTCGGGCACCTTATGGTCGATCTCCTGTGAGTCTAGATTTTCGAATCCGACGCAAAACTGACAGTTAATTGTAACGTTCAGAGCCTGTTAATGACGATGCAACACACAAATCGCGTCGCGATTCAATACATCGTCCTCCGGCCGACCTGTCTCCAAGGGTCTATTGCTGCCTCGGGCACCTTATGGTCGTTCTCGTGTGAGTCTAGATTTTCGAATCCGACGCAATACTTACAGTTAATTGAAAGGTTCAGAGCCTCTTAATGACAATGGAACACACAAATCGCGTCGCGATTCAATACATCGTCCTCCGGCCGACCAGTCTCCAAGGGTCTATTGCTGCCTCGGGCACCTTATGGTCGATCTCCTGTGAGTCTAGATTTTCGAATCCGACGCAAAACTGACAGTTAATTGTAACGTTCAGAGCCTGTTAATGACGGTGGAACACACAAATTGCGTCGCGATTCAATACATCGTCCTCCAGCCGACTTGTCTCCAAGGGTCTAGTGCTGCCTCGGACACCGTATGGTCGTTCTCCAGTGAGTCTAGATTTTCGAATCCGACGCAAAACTGACAGTTAATTGCAAGGTTCAGAGCCTCTTAATGACAATGGAACACACAAATCGCGTCGCCATTCAATACATCGTCCTCCGGCCGACCTGTCTCCAAGGGTCAATTGCTGCCTCGGGCACCTTATGGTCGATCTCCTGTGAGTCTAGATTGTCGAATCCGACGCAAAACTGACAGTTAATTGTAACGTTCAGAGTCTGTTAATGACGATGGAACACACAAATCGCGTCGCGATTCAGTACATCGTCCTCCAGCCGAATTGTCTCCAAGGGTCTAGTGCTGCCTCGGGCACCTTATGGTCGATCTCCTGTGACTCTAGATTTTCGAATCCGACGCAAAACTGACAGTTAATTGTAACGTTCAGAGCCTGTTAATGACGATGGAACACACAAATTGCGCCGCGATTCAATACATCGTCCTCCGGCCGAACTGTCTCCAAGGGTCTATTGCTGCCTCGGGCACCTTATGGTCGATCTCCTGTGAGTCTAGATTTTCGAATCCGACGCAAAACTGACAGTTAATTGTAACGTTCAGACCCGGTTAATGACGATGGAACACACAAATTGCGTCGCGATTCAATCTATCGTCCTCCGGCCGACCTGTCTCCAAGGGTCTATTGCTGCCTCGGGCACCTTATGGTCGTTCTCCTGTGAGTCTAGATTTTCGAATCCGACGCAAAATTGACAGTTAATCGTAAGGTTCAGAGCCTCTTAATGACAATGGAACACACAAATTGCGTCGCGATTCAATACGTCGTCCTCCGGCCGACCTGTCTCCAAGGGTCTATTGCTGCCTCGGGCACCTTATGGTCGTTCTCCTGTGAGTCTAGATTTTCGAATCCGACGCAAAACTGACAGTTAATTGTAACGTTCAGAGCCTGTTAATGACGATGGAACACACAAATTGCGTCGCGATTCAATACATCGTCCTCCAGACGACTTGTCTCCAAGGGTCTAGTGCTGCCCCGGGCACCTTATGGTCGTTCTCCTGTGTGTCTAGATTTTCGAATCCGACGAAAAACTGACAGTTAATTGTAACGTTCAGAGCCTCTTAATGACAATGGAACACACAAATCGCGTCGCGATTCAATACATCGTCCTCCGCCCGACCTGCCTCCAAGGGTCTATTGCTGCCTCGGGCACCTTATGGTCGCTCTCCTGTGAGTCTAGATTTTCGAATCTGACGCAAAACTGACAGTTAATTGTAACGTTCAGAGCCTGTTAATGACGATGGAACACACAAATTGCGTCGCGATTCAATACATCGTCCTCCAACCGACTTGTCTCCAAGGGTCTAGTGCTGCCTCGGGCACCTTATGGTCGTTCTTCTGTGAGTCTAGATTTTCGAATCCGACGCAAAACTGACAGTTAATAGTAAGGTTCAGAGCCTCTTAATGACAATGGAACACACAAATTGCGTCGCGATTCAATACATCGTCCTCCGGCCGACCTGTCTCCAAGGGTCTATTGCTGCCTCGGGCACCTTATGGTCGATCTCCTGTGAGTCTAAATTTTCGAATCCGACGCAAAACTGACAGTTAATTGTAACGTTCAGAGCCTGTTAATGACGATGGAACACACAAATCGCGTCGCGATTCAATACATCGTCCTCCGGCCGACCTGTCTCCAAGGGTCTATTGCTGCCTCGGGCACCTTATGGTCGTTCTCGTGTGAGTCTAGATTTTCGAATCCGACGCAATACTTACAGTTAATTGTAAGGTTCAGAGCCTCTTAATGACAATGGAACACACAAATCGCGTCGCGATTCAATACATCGTCCTCCGGCCGACCTGTCTCCAAGGGTCTATTGCTGCCTCGGGCACCTTATGTTCGATCTCCTGTGAGTCTAGATTTTCGAATCCGACGCAAAACTGACAGTTAATTGTAACGTTCAGAGCCTGTTAATGACGATGGAACACACAAATCGCGTCGCGATTCAATACATCGTCCTCCAGCCTTCTTGTCTCCATGGGTCTAGTGATGCCTCGGACACCTTATGGTCGTTCTCCTGTGAGTCTAGATTTTCGAATCCGACGCAAAACTGACAGTTAATTGTAACGTTCAGAGCCTCTTAATGACAATGGAACACACAAATCGCGTCGCGATTCAATACATCGTCCTCCGGCCGACCTGTCTCCAAGGGTCTATTGCTGCCTCGGGCACGTTATGGTCGATCTCCTGTGAGTCTAGATTTTCGAATCCGACGCAAAACTGACAGTTAATTGTAACGTTCAGAGCCTGTTAATGACGATGGAACACACAAATCCCGTCGCGATTCAATACATCGTCCTCCGGCCGACCTGTCTCCAAGGGTCTAGTGCTGCCTCGGGCACCTTATGGTCGATCTCCTGTGAGTCTAGATTTTCGAATCTGACGCAAAACTGACAGTTAATTGTAACGTTCAGAGTCTGTTAATGACGATGGAACACACAAATTGCGTCGCGATTCAATACATCGTCCTCCGGCCGACCTGTCTCCAAAGGTCTTTTGCTGCCTCGGGCACCTTATGGTCGTTCTCCTGTGAGTCTAGATTTTCGAATCCGACTCAAAACTGACAGTTAATTGTAACGTTCAGAGCCTGTTAATGACGATGGAACACACAAATTGCGTCGCGATTCAATACATCGTCCTCCAAGCGACTTGTCTCCAAGGGTCTAGTGCTGCCTCGGGTAACTTATGGTCGTTCTCGTGTGAGTCTAGATTTTCGAATCCGACGCAATACTTACAGTTAATTGTAAGGTTCAGAGCCTCTTAATGACAATGGAACACACAAATCGCGTCGCGATTCAATACATCGTCGTCCGGCCGACCTGTCTCCAAGGGTCTATTGCTGCCTCGGGCACCTTATGGTCGATCTCCTGTGAGTCTAGATTTTCGAATCCGACGCAAAACTGACAGTTAATTGTAACGTTCAGAGCCTGTTAATGACGGTGGAACACACAAATTGCGTCGCGATTCAATACATCGTCCTCCAGCCGACTTGTCTCCAAGGGTCTAGTGCTGCCTCGGACACCGTATGGTCGTTCTCCTGTGAGTCTAGATTTTCGAATCCGACGCAAAACTGACAGTTAATTGCAAGGTTCAGAGCCTCTTAATGACAATGGAACACACAAATTGCGTCGCGATTCAATACATCGTCCTCCGGCCAACCTGTCTCCAAGGGTCAATTGCTGCCTCGGGCACCTTATGGTCGATCTCCTGTGAGTCTAGATTTTCGAATCCGACGATAAACTGACAGTTAATTGTAACGTTCAGAGCCTGTTACTGACGATGGAACACACAAATCGCGTCGCGATTCAGTACATCGTCCTCCAGCCGACTTGTCTCCAAGGGTCTAGTGCTGCCTCGGGCACCTTATGGTCGATCTCCTGTGAGTCTAGATTTTCGAATCCGACGCAAAACTGACAGTTAATTGTAAGGTTCAGAGCCTGTTAATGACGATGGAACACTCAAATTGCGCCGCGATTCAATACATCGTCCTCCGGCCGAACTGTCTCCAAGGGTCTATTGCTGCCTCGGGCACCTTATGGTCGATCTCCTGTGAGTCTAGATTTTCGAATCCGACGCAAAACTGACAGTTAATTGTAACGTTCAGAGCCGGTTAATGACGATGGAACACACAAATTGCTTCGCGATTCAATCCATCGTCCTCCGGCCGACCTGTCTCCAAGGGTCTATTGCTGCCTCGGGCACCTTATGGTCGTTCTCGTGTGAGTCTAGACTTTTGAATCCGACACAAAACTGACAGTGAATTGTAAGGTTCAGAACCTGTTAATGACGATGGAACACACAATTTGCGTCGCGATTCAATACATCGTCCTCCAGCCGACTTGTCTCCAAGGGTCTAGTGCTGCCTCGGGCACCTTATGGTCGTTCTTCTGTGAGTCTAGATTTTCGAATCCGACGCAAAACTGACAGTTAATTGTAAGGTTCAGAGCCTCTTAATGACAATGGAACACACAAATTGCGTCGCGATTCAATACATCGTCCTCCGGCCGACCTGTCTCCAAGGGTCTATTGCTGCCTCGGGCTCCTTATGGTCGATCTCCTGTGAGTCTAGACTTTCGAATCCGACGCAAAACTGACAGTTAATTGTAACGTTCAGAGCCTGTTAATGACGGTGGAACACACAAATTGCGTCGCGATTCAATACATCGTCCTCCAGCCGACTTGTCTCCAAGGGTATAGTGCTGCCTCGGACACCGTATGGTCGTGTTCTCCTGTGAGTCTAGATTTTCGAATCCGACGCAAAACTGACAGTTAATTGTAACGTTCAGAGCCTGTTAATGACGATGGAACACACAAATCGCGTCGCGATTCAATACATCGTCCTCCGGCCGACCTGTCTCCAAGGGTCTAGTGCTGCCCCGGGCACCTTATGGTCGTTCTCCTGTGTGTCTAGATTTTCGAATCCGACGAAAAACTGACAGTTAATTGTAACGTTCAGAGCCTCTTAATGACAATGGAACACACAAATCGCGTCGCGATTCAATACATCGTCCTCCGCCCGACCTGCCTCCAAGGGTCTATTGCATCCTCGGGCACCTTATGGTCGCTCTCCTGTGAGTCTAGATTTTCGAATCTGACGCAAAACTGACAGTTAATTGTAACGTTCAGAGCCTGTTAATGACGATGGAACACACAAATTGCGTCGCGATTCAATACATCGTCCTCCAACCGACTTGTCTCCAAGGGTCTAGTGCTGCCTCGGGCACCTTATGGTCGTTCTTCTGTGAGTCTAGATTTTCGAATCCGACGCAAAACTGACAGTTAATAGTAAGGTTCAGAGCCTCTTAATGACAATGGAACACACAAATTGCGTCGCGATTCAATACATCGTCCTCCGGCCGACCTGTCTCCAAGGGTCTATTGCTGCCTCGGGCACCTTATGGTCGATCTCCTGTGAGTCTAAATTTTCGAATCCGACGCAAAACTGACAGTTAATTGTAACGTTCAGAGCCTGTTAATGACGATGGAACACACAAATCGCGTCGCGATTCAATACATCGTCCTCCGGCCGACCTGTCTCCAAGGGTCTATTGCTGCCTCGGGCACCTTATGGTCGTTCTCGTGTGAGTCTAGATTTTCGAATCCGACGCAATACTTACAGTTAATTGTAAGGTTCAGAGCCTCTTAATGACAATGGAACACACAAATCGCGTCGCGATTCAATACATCGTCCTCCGGCCGACCTGTCTCCAAGGGTCTATTGCTGCCTCGGGCACCTTATGGTCGATCTCCTGTGAGTCTAGATTTTCGAATCCGACGCAAAACTGACAGTTAATTGTAACGTTCAGAGCCTGTTAATGACGATGGAACACACAAATCGCGTCGCGATTCAATACATCGTCCGCCAGCCTTCTTGTCTCCATGGGTCTAGTGATGCCTCGGACACCTTATGGTCGTTCTCCTGTGAGTCTAGATTTTCGAATCCGACGCAAAACTGACAGTTAATTGTAACGTTCAGAGCCTCTTAATGACAATGGAACACACAAATCGCGTCGCGATTCAATACATCGTCCTCCGGCCGACCTGTCTCCAAGGGTCTATTGCTGCCTCGGGCACGTTATGGTCGATCTCCTGTGAGTCTAGATTTTCGAATCCGACGCAAAACTGACAGTTAATTGTAACGTTCAGAGCCTGTTAATGACGATGGAACACACAAATCCCGTCGCGATTCAATACATCGTCCTCCGGCCGACCTGTCTCCAAGGGTCTAGTGCTGCCTCGGGCACCTTATGGTCGATCTCCTGTGAGTCTAGATTTTCGAATCTGACGCAAAACTGACAGTTAATTGTAACGTTCAGAGTCTGTTAATGACGATGGAACACACAAATTGCGTCGCGATTCAATACATCGTCCTCCGGCCGACCTGTCTCCAAAGGTCTTTTGCTGCCTCGGGCACCTTATGGTCGTTCTCCTGTGAGTCTAGATTTTCGAATCCGACTCAAAACTGACAGTTAATTGTAACGTTCAGAGCCTGTTAATGACGATGGAACACACAAATTGCGTCGCGATTCAATACATCGTCCTCCAAGCGACTTGTCTCCAAGGGTCTAGTGCTGCCTCGGGTAACTTATGGTCGTTCTCGTGTGAGTCTAGATTTTCGAATCCGACGCAATACTTACAGTTAATTGTAAGGTTCAGAGCCTCTTAATGACAATGGAACACACAAATCGCGTCGCGATTCAATACATCGTCGTCCGGCCGACCTGTCTCCAAGGGTCTATTGCTGCCTCGGGCACCTTATGGTCGATCTCCTGTGAGTCTAGATTTTCGAATCCGACGCAAAACTGACAGTTAATTGTAACGTTCAGAGCCTGTTAATGACGGTGGAACACACAAATTGCGTCGCGATTCAATACATCGTCCTCCAGCCGACTTGTCTCCAAGGGTCTAGTGCTGCCTCGGACACCGTATGGTCGTTCTCCTGTGAGTCTAGATTTTCGAATCCGACGCAAAACTGACAGTTAATTGCAAGGTTCAGAGCCTCTTAATGACAATGGAACACACAAATTGCGTCGCGATTCAATACATCGTCCTCCGGCCAACCTGTCTCCAAGGGTCAATTGCTGCCTCGGGCACCTTATGGTCGATCTCCTGTGAGTCTAGATTTTCGAATCCGACGATAAACTGACAGTTAATTGTAACGTTCAGAGCCTGTTACTGACGATGGAACACACAAATCGCGTCGCGATTCAGTACATCGTCCTCCAGCCGACTTGTCTCCAAGGGTCTAGTGCTGCCTCGGGCACCTTATGGTCGATCTCCTGTGAGTCTAGATTTTCGAATCCGACGCAAAACTGACAGTTAATTGTAAGGTTCAGAGCCTGTTAATGACGATGGAACACTCAAATTGCGTCGCGATTCAATACATCGTCCTCCGGCCGAACTGTCTCCAAGGGTCTATTGCTGCCTCGGGCACCTTATGGTCGATCTCCTGTGAGTCTAGATTTTCGAATCCGACGCAAAACTGACAGTTAATTGTAACGTTCAGAGCCGGTTAATGACGATGGAACACACAAATTGCTTCGCGATTCAATCCATCGTCCTCCGGCCGACCTGTCTCCAAGGGTCTATTGCTGCCTCGGGCACCTTATGGTCGTTCTCGTGTGAGTCTAGACTTTTGAATCCGACACAAAACTGACAGTGAATTGTAAGGTTCAGAACCTGTTAATGACGATGGAACACACAATTTGCGTCGCGATTCAATACATCGTCCTCCAGCCGACTTGTCTCCAAGGGTCTAGTGCTGCCTCGGGCACCTTATGGTCGTTCTTCTGTGAGTCTAGATTTTCGAATCCGACGCAAAACTGACAGTTAATTGTAAGGTTCAGAGCCTCTTAATGACAATGGAACACACAAATTGCGTCGCGATTCAATACATCGTCCTCCGGCCGACCTGTCTCCAAGGGTCTATTGCTGCCTCGGGCTCCTTATGGTCGATCTCCTGTGAGTCTAGACTTTCGAATCCGACGCAAAACTGACAGTTAATTGTAACGTTCAGAGCCTGTTAATGACGGTGGAACACACAAATTGCGTCGCGATTCAATACATCGTCCTCCAGCCGACTTGTCTCCAAGGGTATAGTGCTGCCTCGGACACCGTATGGTCGTGTTCTCCTGTGAGTCTAGATTTTCGAATCCGACGCAAAACTGACAGTTAATTGTAACGTTCAGAGCCTGTTAATGACGATGGAACACACAAATCGCGTCGCGATTCAATACATCGTCCTCCGGCCGACCTGTCTCCAACGGTCGATTGCTGCCTCGGGCACCTTATGGTCGATCTCCTGTGAGTCTAGATTTTCGAATCCGACGCAAAACTGACAGTTAATTGTAACGTTCAGAGCCTGTTAATGACGATGGAACACACAAATCGCGTCGCGATTCAATACATCGTCCTCCAGCCGACTTGTCTCCATGGGTCTAGTGATGCCTCGGACGCCTTATGGTCGTTCTCCTGTGAGTCTAGATTTTCGAATCCGACGCAAAATTGACAGTTAATCGTAAGGTTCAGAGCCTCTTAATGACAATGGAACACACAAATTGCGTCGCGATTCAATACATCGTCCTCCGGCCGACCTGTCTCCAAGGGTCTATTGCTGCCTCGGGCACCTTATGGTCGTTCTCCTGTGAGTCTAGATTTTCGAATCCGACGCAAAACTGACGGTTAATTGTAACGTTCAGAGCCTGTTAATGACGATGGAACACACAAATTGCGTCGCGATTCAATACATCGTCCTCCAGACGACTTGTCTCCAAGGGTCTAGTGCTGCCCCGGGCACCTTATGGTCGTTCTCCTGTGTGTCTAGATTTTCGAATCCGACGAAAAACTGACAGTTAATTGTAACGTTCAGTGCCTCTTAATGACAATGGAACACACAAATTGCGTCGCGATTCAATACATCGTCCTCCGGCCGACCTGTCTCCAAGGGTATATTGCTGCCTCGGGCACCTTATGGTCGATCTCCTGTGAGTCTAGATTTTCGAATCCGACGCAAAACTGACAGTTAATTGTAACGTTCAGAACCTGTTAATGACGATGGAACACACAAATCCCGTCGCGATTCAATACATCGTCCTCCGGCCGACCTGTCTCCAAGGGTCTATTGCTGCCTCGGGCACCTTATGGTCGATCTCCTGTGAGTCTAGATTTTCGAATCCGACGCAAAACTGACAGTTAATTGTAAGGTACAGAGCCTCTTAATGACAATGGAACACACAAATTGCGTCGCGATTCAATACATCGTCCTCCGGCCGACCTGTCTCCAAGGGTCTATTGCTGCCTCGGGCACCTTATGGTCGATCTCCTGTGAGTCTAGATTTTCGAATCCGACGCAAAACTGACAGTTAATTGTAACGTTCAGAACCTGTTAATGACGATGGAACACACAAATCCTGTCGCGATTCAATACATCGTCCTCCGGCCGACCTGTCTCCAAGGGTCTATTGCTGCCTCGGGCACCTTATGGTCGATCTCCTGTGAGTCTAGATTTTCGAATCCGACGCAAAACTGACAGTTAATTGTAACGTTCAGAGCCTGTTAATGACGAAGGAACACACAAATCGCGTCGCGATTCAATACATCGTCCTCCGGCCGACCTGTCTCCAAGGGTCTATTGCTGCCTCGGGCACCTTATGGTCGTTCTCGTGTGAGTCTAGATTTTCGAATCCGACGCAATACTTACAGTTAATTGTAAGGTTCAGAGCCTCTTAATGACAATGGAACACACAAATCGCGTCGCGATTCAATACATCGTCCTCCGGCCGACCTGTCTCCAAGGGTCTATTGCTGCCTCGGGCACCTTATGGTCGATCTCCTGTGAGTCTAGATTTTCGAATCCGACGCAAAACTGACAGTTAATTGTAACGTTCAGAGCCTGTTAATGACAGTGGAACACACAAATTGCGTCGCGATTCAATACATCGTCCTCCAGCCGACTTGTCTCCAAGGGTCTAGTGCTGCCTCGGACACCGTATGGTCGTTCTCCTGTGAGTCTAGATTTTCGAATCCGACGCAAAACTGACAGTTAATTGCAAGGTTCAGAGCCTCTTAATGACAATGGAACACACAAATCGCGTCGCGATTCAATACATCGTCCTCCGGCCGACCTGTCTCCAAGGGTCAATTGCTGCCTCGGGCACCTTATGGTCGATCTCCTGTGAGTCTAGATTTTCGAATCCGACGCAAAACTGACAGTTAATTGTAACGTTCAGAGCCTGTTAATGACGATGGAACACACAAATCGCGTCGCGATACAGTACATCGTCCTCCAGCCGACTTGTCTCCAAGGGTCTAGTGCTGCCTCGGGCACCTTATGGTCGATCTCCTGTGAGTGTAGATTTTCGAATCCGACGCAAAACTGACAGTTAATAGTAAGGTTCAGAGCCTGTTAATGACGATGGAACACACAAATTGCGCCGCGATTCAATACATCGTCCTCCGGCCGAACTGTCTCCAAGGGTCTATTGCTGCCTCGGGCACCTTATGGTCGATCTCCTGTGAGTCTAGATTTTCGAATCTGACGCAAAACTGACAGTTAATTGTAACGTTCAGAGCCTGTTAATGACGATGGAACACACAAATTGCGTCGCGATTCAATACATCGTCCTCCAGCCGACTTGCCTCCAAGGGTCTAGTGCTGCCTCGGGCACCTTATGGTCGTTCTTCTGTGAGTCTAGATTTTCGAATCCGACGCAAAACTGACAGTTAATTGTAAGGTTCAGAGCCTCTTAATGACAATGGAACACACAAATTGAGTCGCGATTCAATAAATTGTCTTCCGGGCGACCTGTCTCCAAGGGTCTATTGCTGCCTCGGGCACCTTATGGTCGATCTCCTGTGAGTCTAGATTTTCGAATCCGACGCAAAACTGACAGTTAATTGTAAGGTTCAGAGCCTGTTAATGACGATGGAACACACAAATCGCGTCGCGATTCAATACATCGTCCTCCAGCCGACCTGTCTCCAAGGGTCTAGTGCTGCCTCGGGCACCTTATGGTCGTTCTCCTGTGAGTCTAGATTTTCGAATCCGACGCAAAACTGACAGTTAATCGTAAGGTTCAGAGCCTCTTAATGACAATGGAACACACAAATTGCGTCGCGATTCAATACATCGTCCTCCGGCCGACCTGTCTCCAAGGGTCTATTGCTGCCTCGGGCACCTTATGGTCGATCTCCTGTGAGTCTAGATTTTCGAATCCGACGCAAAACTGACAGTTAATTGTAACGTTCAGAGCCTGTTAATGACGATGGAACACACAAATTGCGTCGCGATTCAATACATTGTCCTCCAGCCGACTTGTCTCCAAGGGTCTAGTGCTGCCTCGGGCACCTTATGGTCGTTCTTCTGTGAGTCTAGATTTTCGAATCCGACGCAAAACTGACAGTTAATTGTAAGGTTCAGAGCCTCTTAATGACAGTGGAACACACAAATTGAGTCGCGATTCAATACATCGTCTTCCGGCCGACCTGTCTCCAAGGGTCTATTGCTGCCTCGGGCACCTCATGGTCGATCTCCTGTGAGTCTAGATTTTCGAATCCGACGCAAAACTGACAGTTAATTGTAAGGTTCAGAGCCTGTTAATGACGATGGAACACACAAATTGCGTCGCGATTCAATACGTCGTCCTCCAGCCGACTTGTCTCCAAGGGTCTAGTGCTGCCTCGGGCACCTTATGGTCGTTCTTCTGTGAGTCTAGATTTTCAAATCCGACGCAAAACTGACAGTTAATTGTAAGGTTCAGAGCCTCTTAATGACAATGGAACACACAAACTGCGTCGCGATTCAATACATCGTCCTCCGGCCGACCTGTCTCCAAGGGTCTATTGCTGCCTCGGGCACCTTATGGTCGATCTCCTGTGAGTCTAGATTTTCGAATCCGACGCAAAACTGACAGTTAATTGTAACATTCAGAGCCTGTTAATGACGATGGAACACACAAATCCGGTCGCGATTCAATACATCGTCCTCCGGCCGACCTGTTCCAAGGGTCTATTGCTGCCTCGGGCACCTTATGGTCAATCTCCTGTGAGTCTAGATTTTCCAATCCGACGCAAAACTGTCAGTTAATTGTAACGTTCAGAGCCTGTTAATGACGATGGAACACACAAATCGCGTCGCGATTCAATACATCGTCCTCCGGCCGACCTGTCTCCAAGGGTCTATTGCTGCCTCGTGCACCTTATGGTCGATCTCCTGTGAGTCTAGATTTTCGAATCCGACGCAAAACTGACAGTTAATTGTAAGGTTCAGAGCCTGTTAATGACGATGGAACACACAAATTGCGTCGCGATTCAATACGTCGTCCTCCGGCCGACCTGTCTCCAAGGGTCTATTGCTGCCTTGGGCACCTTATGGTCGTTCTCCTGTGAGTCTAGATTTTCGAATCCGATGCAAAACTGACAGTTAATTGTAACGTTCAGAGTCTGTTAATGACGATGGAACACACAAATCGCGTCGCGATTCAATACATCGTCCTCCAGCCGACCTGTCTCCAAGGGTCTATTGCTGCCTCGGGCACCTTATGGTCGATCTCCTGTGACTCTAGATTTTCGAATCCGACGCAAAACTGACAGTTAATTGTAAGGTTCAGAGCCTGTTAATGACGATGGAACACACAAATTGCGCCGCGATTCAATACATCGTCCTCCGGCCGAACTGTCTCCAAGGGTCTATTGCTGCCTCGGGCACCTTATGGTCGATCTCCTGTGAGTCTAGATTTTCGAATCCGACGCAAAACTGACAGTTAATTGTAACGTTCAGAGCCGGTTAATGACGATGGAACACACAAATTGCGTCGCGATTCAATCTATCGTCCTCCGGCCGACCTGTCTCCAAGGGTCTATTGCTGCCTCGGGCACCTTATGGTCGTTCTCCTGTGAGTCTAGATTTTCGAATCCGACGCAAAATTGACAGTTAATCGTAAGGTTCAGAGCCTCTTAATGACAATGGAACACACAAATTGCGTCGCGATTCAATACGTCGTCCTCCGGCCGACCTGTCTCCAAGGGTCTATTGCTGCCTCGGGCACCTTATGGTCGTTCTCCTGTGAGTCTAGATTTTCGAATCCGACGCAAAACTGACAGTTAATTGTAACGTTCAGAGCCTGTTAATGACGATGGAACACACAAATTGCGTCGCGATTCAATACATCGTCCTCCAGACGACTTGTCTCCAAGGGTCTAGTGCTGCCCCGGGCACCTTATGGTCGTTCTCCTGTGTGTCTAGATTTTCGAATCCGACAAAAACTGACAGTTAATTGTAACGTTCAGAGCCTCTTAATGACAATGGAACACACAAATCGCGTCGCGATTCAATACATCGTCCTCCGCCCGACCTGCCTCCAAGGGTCTATTGCTGCCTCGGGCACCTTATGGTCGCTCTCCTGTGAGTCTAGATTTTCGAATCTGACGCAAAACTGACAGTTAATTGTAACGTTCAGAGCCTGTTAATGACGATGGAACACACAAATTGCGTCGCGATTCAATACATCGTCCTCCAACCGACTTGTCTCCAAGGGTCTAGTGCTGCCTCGGGCACCTTATGGTCGTTCTTCTGTGAGTCTAGATTTTCGAATCCGACGCAAAACTGACAGTTAATAGTAAGGTTCAGAGCCTCTTAATGACAATGGAACACACAAATTGCGTCGCGATTCAATACATCGTCCTCCGGCCGACCTGTCTCCAAGGGTCTATTGCTGCCTCGGGCACCTTATGGTCGATCTCCTGTGAGTCTAAATTTTCGAATCCGACGCAAAACTGACAGTTAATTGTAACGTTCAGAGCCTGTTAATGACGATGGAACACACAAATCGCGTCGCGATTCAATACATCGTCCTCCGGCCGACCTGTCTCCAAGGGTCTATTGCTGCCTCGGGCACCTTATGGTCGTTCTCGTGTGAGTCTAGATTTTCGAATCCGACGCAATACTTACAGTTAATTGTAAGGTTCAGAGCCTCTTAATGACAATGGAACACACAAATCGCGTCGCGATTCAATACATCGTCCTCCGGCCGACCTGTCTCCAAGGGTCTATTGCTGCCTCGGGCACCTTATGGTCGATCTCCTGTGAGTCTAGATTTTCGAATCCGACGCAAAACTGACAGTTAATTGTAACGTTCAGAGCCTGTTAATGACGATGGAACACACAAATCGCGTCGCGATTCAATACATCGTCCTCCAGCCGACTTGTCTCCATGGGTCTAGTGATGCCTCGGACACCTTATGGTCGTTCTCCTGTGAGTCTAGATTTTCGAATCCGACGCAAAACTGACAGTTAATTGTAACGTTCAGAGCCTCTTAATGACAATGGAACACACAAATCGCGTCGCGATTCAATACATCGTCCTCCGGCCGACCTGTCTCCAAGGGTCTATTGCTGCCTCGGGCACGTTATGGTCGATCTCCTGTGAGTCTAGATTTTCGAATCCGACGCAAAACTGACAGTTAATTGTAACGTTCAGAGCCTGTTAATGACGATGGAACACACAAATCCCGTCGCGATTCAATACATCGTCCTCCGGCCGACCTGTCTCCAAGGGTCTAGTGCTGCCTCGGGCACCTTATGGTCGATCTCCTGTGAGTCTAGATTTTCGAATCTGACGCAAAACTGACAGTTAATTGTAACGTTCAGAGTCTGTTAATGACGATGGAACACACAAATTGCGTCGCGATTCAATACATCGTCCTCCGGCCGACCTGTCTCCAAAGGTCTTTTGCTGCCTCGGGCACCTTATGGTCGTTCTCCTGTGAGTCTAGATTTTCGAATCCGACTCAAAACTGACAGTTAATTGTAACGTTCAGAGCCTGTTAATGACGATGGAACACACAAATTGCGTCGCGATTCAATACATCGTCCTCCAAGCGACTTGTCTCCAAGGGTCTAGTGCTGCCTCGGGTAACTTATGGTCGTTCTCGTGTGAGTCTAGATTTTCGAATCCGACGCAATACTTACAGTTAATTGTAAGGTTCAGAGCCTCTTAATGACAATGGAACACACAAATCGCGTCGCGATTCAATACATCGTCGTCCGGCCGACCTGTCTCCAAGGGTCTATTGCTGCCTCGGGCACCTTATGGTCGATCTCCTGTGAGTCTAGATTTTCGAATCCGACGCAAAACTGACAGTTAATTGTAACGTTCAGAGTCTGTTAATGACGATGGAACACACAAATTGCGTCGCGATTCAATACATCGTCCTCCGGCCGACCTGTCTCCAAAGGTCTTTTGCTGCCTCGGGCACCTTATGGTCGTTCTCCTGTGAGTCTAGATTTTCGAATCCGACTCAAAACTGACAGTTAATTGTAACGTTCAGAGCCTGTTAATGACGATGGAACACACAAATTGCGTCGCGATTCAATACATCGTCCTCCAGCCGACTTGTCTCCAAGGGTCTAGTGCTGCCTCGGACACCGTATGGTCGTTCTCCTGTGAGTCTAGATTTTCGAATCCGACGCAAAACTGACAGTTAATTGCAAGGTTCAGAGCCTCTTAATGACAATGGAACACACAAATTGCGTCGCGATTCAATACATCGTCCTCCGGCCAACCTGTCTCCAAGGGTCAATTGCTGCCTCGGGCACCTTATGGTCGATCTCCTGTGACTCTAGATTTTCGAATCCGACGATAAACTGACAGTTAATTGTAACGTTCAGAGCCTGTTACTGACGATGGAACACACAAATCGCGTCGCGATTCAGTACATCGTCCTCCAGCCGACTTGTCTCCAAGGGTCTAGTGCTGCCTCGGGCACCTTATGGTCGATCTCCTGTGAGTCTAGATTTTCGAATCCGACGCAAAACTGACAGTTAATTGTAAGGTTCAGAGCCTGTTAATGACGATGGAACACTCAAATTGCGCCGCGATTCAATACATCGTCCTCCGGCCGAACTGTCTCCAAGGGTCTATTGCTGCCTCGGGCACCTTATGGTCGATCTCCTGTGAGTCTAGATTTTCGAATCCGACGCAAAACTGACAGTTAATTGTAACGTTCAGAGCCGGTTAATGACGATGGAACACACAAATTGCTTCGCGATTCAATCCATCGTCCTCCGGCCGACCTGTCTCCAAGGGTCTATTGCTGCCTCGGGCACCTTATGGTCGTTCTCGTGTGAGTCTAGACTTTTGAATCCGACACAAAACTGACAGTGAATTGTAAGGTTCAGAACCTGTTAATGACGATGGAACACACAATTTGCGTCGCGATTCAATACATCGTCCTCCAGCCGACTTGTCTCCAAGGGTCTAGTGCTGCCTCGGGCACCTTATGGTCGTTCTTCTGTGAGTCTAGATTTTCGAATCCGACGCAAAACTGACAGTTAATTGTAAGGTTCAGAGCCTCTTAATGACAATGGAACACACAAATTGCGTCGCGATTCAATACATCGTCCTCCGGCCGACCTGTCTCCAAGGGTCTATTGCTGCCTCGGGCTCCTTATGGTCGATCTCCTGTGAGTCTAGACTTTCGAATCCGACGCAAAACTGACAGTTAATTGTAACGTTCAGAGCCTGTTAATGACGGTGGAACACACAAATTGCGTCGCGATTCAATACATCGTCCTCCAGCCGACTTGTCTCCAAGGGTATAGTGCTGCCTCGGACACCGTATGGTCGTGTTCTCCTGTGAGTCTAGATTTTCGAATCCGACGCAAAACTGACAGTTAATTGTAACGTTCAGAGCCTGTTAATGACGATGGAACACACAAATCGCGTCGCGATTCAATACATCGTCCTCCGGCCGACCTGTCTCCAAGGGTCGATTGCTGCCTCGGGCACCTTATGGTCGATCTCCTGTGAGTCTAGATTTTCGAATCCGACGCAAAACTGACAGTTAATTGTAACGTTCAGAGCCTGTTAATGACGATGGAACACACAAATCGCGTCGCGATTCAATACATCGTCCTCCAGCCGACTTGTCTCCATGGGTCTAGTGATGCCTCGGACGCCTTATGGTCGTTCTCCTGTGAGTCTAGATTTTCGAATCCGACGCAAAATTGACAGTTAATCGTAAGGTTCAGAGCCTCTTAATGACAATGGAACACACAAATTGCGTCGCGATTCAATACATCGTCCTCCGGCCGACCTGTCTCCAAGGGTCTATTGCTGCCTCGGGCACCTTATGGTCGTTCTCCTGTGAGTCTAGATTTTCGAATCCGACGCAAAACTGACGGTTAATTGTAACGTTCAGAGCCTGTTAATGACGATGGAACACACAAATTGCGTCGCGATTCAATACATCGTCCTCCAGACGACTTGTCTCCAAGGGTCTAGTGCTGCCCCGGGCACCTTATGGTCGTTCTCCTGTGTGTCTAGATTTTCGAATCCGACGAAAAACTGACAGTTAATTGTAACGTTCAGTGCCTCTTAATGACAATGGAACACACAAATTGCGTCGCGATTCAATACATCGTCCTCCGGCCGACCTGTCTCCAAGGGTATATTGCTGCCTCGGGCACCTTATGGTCGATCTCCTGTGAGTCTAGATTTTCGAATCCGACGCAAAACTGACAGTTAATTGTAACGTTCAGAACCTGTTAATGACGATGGAACACACAAATCCCGTCGCGATTCAATACATCGTCCTCCGGCCGACCTGTCTCCAAGGGTCTATTGCTGCCTCGGGCACCTTATGGTCGATCTCCTGTGAGTCTAGATTTTCGAATCCGACGCAAAACTGACAGTTAATTGTAAGGTACAGAGCCTCTTAATGACAATGGAACACACAAATTGCGTCGCGATTCAATACATCGTCCTCCGGCCGACCTGTCTCCAAGGGTCTATTGCTGCCTCGGGCACCTTATGGTCGATCTCCTGTGAGTCTAGATTTTCGAATCCGACGCAAAACTGACAGTTAATTGTAACGTTCAGAACCTGTTAATGACGATGGAACACACAAATCCTGTCGCGATTCAATACATCGTCCTCCGGCCGACCTGTCTCCAAGGGTCTATTGCTGCCTCGGGCACCTTATGGTCGATCTCCTGTGAGTCTAGATTTTCGAATCCGACGCAAAACTGACAGTTAATTGTAACGTTCAGAGCCTGTTAATGACGAAGGAACACACAAATCGCGTCGCGATTCAATACATCGTCCTCCGGCCGACCTGTCTCCAAGGGTCTATTGCTGCCTCGGGCACCTTATGGTCGTTCTCGTGTGAGTCTAGATTTTCGAATCCGACGCAATACTTACAGTTAATTGTAAGGTTCAGAGCCTCTTAATGACAATGGAACACACAAATCGCGTCGCGATTCAATACATCGTCCTCCGGCCGACCTGTCTCCAAGGGTCTATTGCTGCCTCGGGCACCTTATGGTCGATCTCCTGTGAGTCTAGATTTTCGAATCCGACGCAAAACTGACAGTTAATTGTAACGTTCAGAGCCTGTTAATGACAGTGGAACACACAAATTGCGTCGCGATTCAATACATCGTCCTCCAGCCGACTTGTCTCCAAGGGTCTAGTGCTGCCTCGGACACCGTATGGTCGTTCTCCTGTGAGTCTAGATTTTCGAATCCGACGCAAAACTGACAGTTAATTGCAAGGTTCAGAGCCTCTTAATGACAATGGAACACACAAATCGCGTCGCGATTCAATACATCGTCCTCCGGCCGACCTGTCTCCAAGGGTCAATTGCTGCCTCGGGCACCTTATGGTCGATCTCCTGTGAGTCTAGATTTTCGAATCCGACGCAAAACTGACAGTTAATTGTAACGTTCAGAGCCTGTTAATGACGATGGAACACACAAATCGCGTCGCGATACAGTACATCGTCCTCCAGCCGACTTGTCTCCAAGGGTCTAGTGCAGCCTCGGGCACCTTATGGTCGATCTCCTGTGAGTCTAGATTTTCGAATCCGACGCAAAACTGACAGTTAATTGTAAGGTTCAGAGCCTGTTAATGACGATGGAACACACAAATTGCGCCGCGATTCAATACATCGTCCTCCGGCCGAACTGTCTCCAAGGGTCTATTGCTGCCTCGGGCACCTTATGGTCGATCTCCTGTGAGTCTAGATTTTCGAATCTGACGCAAAACTGACAGTTAATTGTAACGTTCAGAGCCTGTTAATGACGATGGAACACACAAATTGCGTCGCGATTCAATACATCGTCCTCCAGCCGACTTGCCTCCAAGGGTCTAGTGCTGCCTCGGGCACCTTATGGTCGTTCTTCTGTGAGTCTAGATTTTCGAATCCGACGCAAAACTGACAGTTAATTGTAAGGTTCAGAGCCTCTTAATGACAATGGAACACACAAATTGAGTCGCGATTCAATAAATTGTCTTCCGGGCGACCTGTCTCCAAGGGTCTATTGCTGCCTCGGGCACCTTATGGTCGATCTCCTGTGAGTCTAGATTTTCGAATCCGACGCAAAACTGACAGTTAATTGTAAGGTTCAGAGCCTGTTAATGACGATGGAACACACAAATCGCGTCGCGATTCAATACATCGTCCTCCAGCCGACCTGTCTCCAAGGGTCTAGTGCTGCCTCGGGCACCTTATGGTCGTTCTCCTGTGAGTCTAGATTTTCGAATCCGACGCAAAACTGACAGTTAATCGTAAGGTTCAGAGCCTCTTAATGACAATGGAACACACAAATTGCGTCGCGATTCAATACATCGTCCTCCGGCCGACCTGTCTCCAAGGGTCTATTGCTGCCTCGGGCACCTTATGGTCGATCTCCTGTGAGTCTAGATTTTCGAATCCGACGCAAAACTGACAGTTAATTGTAACGTTCAGAGCCTGTTAATGACGATGGAACACACAAATTGCGTCGCGATTCAATACATCGTCCTCCAGCCGACTTGTCTCCAAGGGTCTAGTGCTGCCTCGGGCACCTTATGGTCGTTCTTCTGTGAGTCTAGATTTTCGAATCCGACGCAAAACTGACAGTTAATTGTAAGGTTCAGAGCCTCTTAATGACAGTGGAACACACAAATTGAGTCGCGATTCAATACATCGTCTTCCGGCCGACCTGTCTCCAAGGGTCTATTGCTGCCTCTGGCACCTCATGGTCGATCTCCTGTGAGTCTAGATTTTCGAATCCGACGCAAAACTGACAGTTAATTGTAAGGTTCAGAGCCTGTTAATGACGATGGAACACACAAATTGCGTCGCGATTCAATACATCGTCTTCCGGCCGACCTGTCTCCAAGGGTCTATTGCTGCCTCGGGCACCTTATGGTCGATCTCCTGTGAGTCTAGATTTTCGAATCCGACGCAAAACTGACAGTTAATTGTAAGGTTCAGAGCCTCTTAATGACGATGGAACACACAAATTGCGTCGCGATTGAATACATCGTCCTCCGGCCGACCTGTCTCCAAGGGTCCATTGCTGCCTCGGGCACCTTATGGTCGTTTTCCTGTGAGTCTAGATTTTCGAATCCGACGCAAAACTGACAGTTAATTGTAACGTTCAGAGCCTGTTAATGACGCTGGAACACACAAATCGCGTCGCGATTCAATACGTCGTCCTCCAGCCGACTTGTCTCCAAGGGTCTAGTGCTGCCTCGGGCACCTTATGGTCGTTCTTCTGTGAGTCTAGATTTTCAAATCCGACGCAAAACTGACAGTTAATTGTTAGGTTCAGAGCCTCTTAATGACAATGGAACACACAAACTGCGTCGCGATTCAATACATCGTCCTCCGGCCGACCTGTCTCCAAGGGTCTATTGCTGCCTCGGGCACCTTATGGTCGATCTCCTGTGAGTCTAGATTTTCGAATCCGACGCAAAACTGACAGTTAATTGTAACGTTCAGAGCCTGTTAATGACGATGGAACACACAAATCCGGTCGCGATTCAATACATCGTCCTCCGGCCGACCTGTTCCAAGGGTCTATTGCTGCCTCGGGCACCTTATGATCAATCTCCTGTGAGTCTAGATTTTCCAATCCGACGCAAAACTGTCAGTTAATTGTAACGTTCAGAGCCTGTTAATGACGATGGAACACACAAATCGCGTCGCGATTCAATACATCGTCCTCCGGCCGACCTGTCTCCAAGGGTCTATTGCTGCCTCGTGCACCTTATGGTCGATCTCCTGTGAGTCTAGATTTTCGAATCCGACGCAAAACTGACAGTTAATTGTAAGGTTCAGAGCCTGTTAATGACGATGGAACACACAAATTGCGTCGCGATTCAATACGTCGTCCTCCGGCCGACCTGTCTCCAAGGGTCTATTGCTGCCTTGGGCACCTTATGGTCGTTCTCCTGTGACTCTAGATTTTCGAATCCGATGCAAAACTGACAGTTAATTGTAACGTTCAGAGCCTGTTAATGACGATGGAACACACAAATTGCGTCGCGATTCAATACATCGTCCTCCAGCCGACTTGTCTCCAAGGGTCTAGTGCTGCCTCGGGCACCTTATGGTCGTTCTTCTGTGAGTCTAGAGTTTCGAATCCGACGCAAAACTGACAGTTAATTGTCAGGTTCAGAGCCTCTTAATGACAATGGAACACACAAATTGAGTCGCGATTCAATACATCGTCCTCCGGCCGACCTGTCT
This sequence comes from Schistocerca nitens, assembly GCF_023898315.1. Lineage (NCBI taxonomy): Eukaryota > Metazoa > Arthropoda > Insecta > Orthoptera > Acrididae > Schistocerca > Schistocerca nitens. Next base: position 2,698,847 of record NC_064618.1, on the reverse strand, counting down.
CCAAGGGTCTATTGCTGCCTCGGGCACCTTATGGTCGTTCTTCTGTGAGTCTAGATTTTCGAATCCGACGCAAAACTGACAGTTAATTGTAACGTTCAGAGCCTGTTAATGACGATGGAACACACAAATTGCGTCGCGATTCAATACATCGTCCTCCAGCCGACTTGTCTCCAAGGGTCTAGTGCTGCCTCGGGCACCTTATGGTCGTTCCTCTGTGAGTCTAGATTTTCGAATCCGACGCAGAACTGACAGTTAATTGTAAGGTTCAGAGCCTCTTAATGACAATGGAACACACAAATTGAGTCGCGATTCAATACATCGTCCTCCGGCCGACCTGTCTCCAAGGGTCTATTGCTGCCTGGGCAACTTATGGTCAATCTCCTGTGAGTCTAGATTTTCGAATCCGACGCAAAACTGACAGTTAATTGTAACGTTCAGAGCCTGTTAATGACGATGGAACACACAAATCGCGTCGCGATTCAATACATCGTCCTATAACCGACTTGTCTCCAAGGGTCTAGTGCTGCCACGGGCACCTTATGGTCGTTCTCCTGTGAGTCTAGATTTCCGAATCCGACGAAAAACTGACAGTTAATTGTAACGTTCAGAGCCTGTTAATGACGATGGAACACACAAATTGCGTCGCGATTCAATACATCGTCCTCCGGCCGACCTGTCTCCAAGGGTCTATTGCTGCCTCGGGCACCTTATGGTCTAGATTTTCGAATCCGACGCAAAACTGACAGTTAATTGTAACGTTCAGAGCCTGTTAATGACGATGGAACACACAAATCGCGTCGCGATTCAATACATCGTCCTCCGGCCGACTTGTCTCCAAGGGTCTAGTGCTGCCTCGGGCACCTTATGGTCGTTCTCCTGTGAGTCTAGATTTTCGAATCCGACGCAAAACTGACAGTTAATCGTAAGGTTCAGCGCCTCTTAATGACAATGGAACACACAAATTGCGTCGCGATTCAATACATTGCCCTCCGGCCGACCTGTCTCCAAGGGTCTATTGCTGCCTCGGGCACCTTATGGTCGATCTCCTGTGAGTCTAGATTTTCGAATCCGACGCAAAACTGACAGTTAATTGTAAGGTTCAGAGCCTCTTAATGACGATGGAACACACAAATTGCGTCGCGATTCAATAGATCGTCCTCCGGCCGACCTGTCTCCAAGGGTCTATTGCTGCCTCGGGCACCTTATGGTCGTTTTCCTGTGAGTCTAGATTTTCGAATCCGACGCAAAACTGACAGTTAATTATAACGTTCAGAGCCTGTTAATGACGATGGAACACACAAATCGCGTCGCGATTCAATACGTCGTCCTCCAGCCGACTTGTCTCCAAGGGTCTAGTGCTGCCTCGGGCACCTTATGGTCGTTCTTCTGTGAGTCTAGATTTTCGAATCCGACGCAAAACTGACTGTTAATTGTAAGGTTCAGAGCCTCTTAATGACAATGGAACACACAAACTGAGTCGCGATTCAATACATCGTCCTCCGGCCGACCTGTCTCCAAGGGTCTATTGCTGCCTCGGGCACCTTATGGTCGTTCTCGTGTGAGTCTAGATTTTCGAATCCGACGCAATACTTACAGTTAATTGTAAGGTTCAGAGCCTCTTAATGACAATGGAACACACAAATCGCGTCGCGATTCAATACATCGTCCTCCGGCCGACCTGTCTCCAAGGGTCTATTGCTGCCTCGGGCACCTTATGGTCGATCTCCTGTGAGTCTAGATTTTCGAATCCGACGCAAAACTGACAGTTAATTGTAACGTTCAGAGCCTGTTAATGACGGTGGAACACACAAATTGCGTCGCGATTCAATACATCGTCCTCCAGCCGACTTGTCTCCAAGGGTCTAGTGCTGCCTCGGACACCGTATGGTCGTTCTCCTGTGAGTCTAGATTTTCGAATCCGACGCAAAACTGACAGTTAATTGCAAGGTTCAGAGCCTCTTAATGACAATGGAACACACAAATCGCGTCGCGATTCAATACATCGTCCTCCGGCCGACCTGTCTCCAAGGGTCAATTGCTGCCTCGGGCACCTTATGGTCGATCTCCTGTGAGTCTAGATTTTCGAATCCGACGCAAAACTGACAGTTAATTGTAACGTTCAGAGCCTGTTAATGACGATGGAACACACAAATCGCGTCGCGATTCAGTACATCGTCCTCCAGCCGACTTGTCTCCAAGGGTCTAATGCTGCCTCGGGCACCTTATGGTCGATCTCCTGTGAGTCTAGATTTTCGAATCCGACGCAAAACTGACAGTTAATTGTAAGGTTCAGAGCCTGTTAATGACGATGGAACACACAAATTGCGCCGCGATTGAATACATCGTCCTCCGGCCGAACTGTCTCCAAGGGTCTATTGCTGCCTCGGGCACCTTATGGTCGATCTCCTGTGAGTCTAGATTTTCGAATCCGACGCAAAACTGACAGTTAATTGTAACGTTCAGAGCCGGTTAATGACGATGGAACACACAAATTGCGTCGCGATTCAATCTATCGTCCTCCGGCCGACCTGTCTCCAAGGGTCTATTGCTGCCTCGGGCACCTTATGGTCGATCTCCTGTGAGTCTAGACTTTCGAATCCGACGCAAAACTGACAGTTAATTGTAACGTTCAGAGCCTGTTAATGACGGTGGAACACACAAATTGCGTCGCGATTCAATACATCGTCCTCCAGCCGACTTGTCTCCAAGGGTATAGTGCTGCCTCGGACACCGTATGGTCGTGTTCTCCTTTGAGTCTAGATTTTCGAATCCGACGCAAAACTGACAGTTAATTGTAACGTTCAGAGCCTGTTAATGACGATGGAACACACAAATCGCGTCGCGATTCAATACATCGTCCTCCGGCCGACCTGTCTCCAAGGGTCAATTGCTGCCTCGGGCACCTTATGGTCGATCTCCTGTGAGTCTAGATTTTCGAATCCGACGCAAAACTGACAGTTAATTGTAACGTTCAGAGCCTGTTAATGACGATGCAACACACAAATCGCGTCGCGATTCAATACATCGTCCTCCGGCCGACCTGTCTCCAAGGGTCTATTGCTGCCTTGGGCACCTTATGGTCGTTCTCGTGTGAGTCTAGATTTTCGAATCCGACGCAATACTTACAGTTAATTGAAAGGTTCAGAGCCTCTTAATGACAATGGAACACACAAATCGCGTCGCGATTCAATACATCGTCCTCCGGCCGACCAGTCTCCAAGGGTCTATTGCTGCCTCGGGCACCTTATGGTCGATCTCCTGTGAGTCTAGATTTTCGAATCCGACGCAAAACTGACAGTTAATTGTAACGTTCAGAGCCTGTTAATGACGGTGGAACACACAAATTGCGTCGCGATTCAATACATCGTCCTCCAGCCGACTTGTCTCCAAGGGTCTAGTGCTGCCTCGGACACCGTATGGTCGTTCTCCAGTGAGTCTAGATTTTCGAATCCGACGCAAAACTGACAGTTAATTGCAAGGTTCAGAGCCTCTTAATGACAATGGAACACACAAATCGCGTCGCGATTCAATACATCGTCCTCCGGCCGACCTGTCTCCAAGGGTCAATTGCTGCCTCGGGCACCTTATGGTCGATCTCCTGTGAGTCTAGATTTTCGAATCCGACGCAAAACTGACAGTTAATTGTAACGTTCAGAGTCTGTTAATGACGATGGAACACACAAATCGCGTCGCGATTCAGTACATCGTCCTCCAGCCGAATTGTCTCCAAGGGTCTAGTGCTGCCTCGGGCACCTTATGGTCGATCTCCTGTGACTCTAGATTTTCGAATCCGACACAAAACTGACAGTTAATTGTAAGGTTCAGAGCCTGTTAATGACGATGGAACACACAAATTGCGCCGCGATTCAATACATCGTCCTCCGGCCGAACTGTCTCCAAGGGTCTATTGCTGCCTCGGGCACCTTATGGTCGATCTCCTGTGAGTCTAGATTTTCGAATCCGACGCAAAACTGACAGTTAATTGTAACGTTCAGAGCCGGTTAATGACGATGGAACACACAAATTGCGTCGCGATTCAATCTATCGTCCTCCGGCCGACCTGTCTCCAAGGGTCTATTGCTGCCTCGGGCACCTTATGGTCGTTCTCCTGTGAGTCTAGATTTTCGAATCCGACGCAAAATTGACAGTTAATCGTAAGGTTCAGAGCCTCTTAATGACAATGGAACACACAAATTGCGTCGCGATTCAATACGTCGTCCTCCGGCCGACCTGTCTCCAAGGGTCTATTGCTGCCTCGGGCACCTTATGGTCGTTCTCCTGTGAGTCTAGATTTTCGAATCCGACGCAAAACTGACAGTTAATTGTAACGTTCAGAGCCTGTTAATGACGATGGAACACACAAATTGCGTCGCGATTCAATACATCGTCCTCCAGACGACTTGTCTCCAAGGGTCTAGTGCTGCCCCGGGCACCTTATGGTCGTTCTCCTGTGTGTCTAGATTTTCGAATCCGACGAAAAACTGACAGTTAATTGTAACGTTCAGAGCCTCTTAATGACAATGGAACACACAAATCGCGTCGCGATTCAATACATCGTCCTCCGCCCGACCTGCCTCCAAGGGTCTATTGCTGCCTCGGGCACCTTATGGTCGCTCTCCTGTGAGTCTAGATTTTCGAATCTGACGCAAAACTGACAGTTAATTGTAACGTTCAGAGCCTGTTAATGACGATGGAACACACAAATTGCGTCGCGATTCAATACATCGTCCTCCAACCGACTTGTCTCCAAGGGTCTAGTGCTGCCTCGGGCACCTTATGGTCGTTCTTCTGTGAGTCTAGATTTTCGAATCCGACGCAAAACTGACAGTTAATAGTAAGGTTCAGAGCCTCTTAATGACAATGGAACACACAAATTGCGTCGCGATTCAATACATCGTCCTCCGGCCGACCTGTCTCCAAGGGTCTATTGCTGCCTCGGGCACCTTATGGTCGATCTCCTGTGAGTCTAAATTTTCGAATCCGACGCAAAACTGACAGTTAATTGTAACGTTCAGAGCCTGTTAATGACGATGGAACACACAAATCGCGTCGCGATTCAATACATCGTCCTCCGGCCGACCTGTCTCCAAGGGTCTATTGCTGCCTCGGGCACCTTATGGTCGCTCTCCTGTGAGTCTAGATTTTCGAATCCGACGCAAAACTGACAGTTAATTGTAACGTTCAGAGCCTGTTAATGACGATGGGACACACAAATTGCGTCGCGATTCAATACATCGTCCTCCAGACGACTTGTCTCCAAGGGTCTAGTGCTGCCCCGGGCACCTTATGGTCGTTCTCCTGTGTGTCTAGATTTTCGAATCCGACGCAAAACTGACAGTTAATTGTAACGTTCAGAATCTGTTAATGACGATGGAACACACAAATCCTGTCGCGATTCAATACATCGTCCTCCGGCCGAACTGTCTCCAAGGGTCTATTGCTGCCTCGGGCACCTTATGGTCGATCTCCTGTGAGTCTAGATTTTCGAATCCGACGCAAAACTGACAGTTAATTGTAACGTTCAGAGCCTGTTAATGACGATGGAACACACAAATCGCGTCGCGATTCAATACATCGTCCTCCGGCCGACCGGTCTCCAAGGGTCTATTGCTGCCTCGGGCACCTTATGGTCGTTCTCGTGTGAGTCTAGATTTTCGAATCCGACGCAATACTTACAGTTAATTGTAAGGTTCAGAGCCTCTTAATGACAATGGAACACACAAATCGCGTCGCGATTCAATACATCGTCCTCCGGCCGACCTGTCTCCAAGGGTCTATTGCTGCCTCGGGCACCTTATGGTCGATCTCCTGTGAGTCTAGATTTTCGAATCCGACGCAAAACTGACAGTTAATTGTAACGTTCAGAGCCTGTTAATGACGGTGGAACACACAAATTGCGTCGCGATTCAATACATCGTCCTCCAGCCGACTTGTCTCCAAGGGTCTAGTGCTGCCTCGGACACCGTATGGTCGTTCTCCTGTGAGTCTAGATTTTCGAATCCGACGCAAAACTGACAGTTAATTGCAAGGTTCAGAGCCTCTTAATGACAATGGAACACACAAATCGCGTCGCGATTCAATACATCGTCCTCCGGCCGACCTGTCTCCAAGGGTCAATTGCTGCCTCGGGCACCTTATGGTCGATCTCCTGTGAGTCTAGATTTTCGAATCCGACGCAAAACTGACAGTTAATTGTAACGTTCAGAGCCTGTTAATGACGATGGAACACACAAATCGCGTCGCGATTCAGTACATCGTCCTCCAGCCGACTTGTCTCCAAGGGTCTAGTGCTGCCTCGGGCACCTTATGGTCGATCTCCTGTGAGTCTAGATTTTCGAATCCGACGCAAAACTGACAGTTAATTGTAAGGTTCAGAGCCTGTTAATGACGATGGAACACACAAATTGCGCCGCGATTGAATACATCGTCCTCCGGCCGAACTGTCTCCAAGGGTCTATTGCTGCCTCGGGCACCTTATGGTCGATCTCCTGTGAGTCTAGATTTTCGAATCCGACGCAAAACTGACAGTTAATTGTAACGTTCAGAGCCGGTTAATGACGATGGAACACACAATTTGCGTCGCGATTCAATACATCGTCCTCCGGCCGAACTGTCTCCAAGGGTCTATTGCTGCCTCGGGCACCTTATGGTCGTTCTCGTGTGAGTCTAGACTTTTGAATCCGACACAAAACTGACAGTTAATTGTAAGGTTCAGAGCCTGTTAATGACGATGGAACACACAATTTGCGTCGCGATTCAATACATCGTCCTCCAGCCGACTTGTCTCCAAGGGTCTAGTGCTGCCTCGGGCACCTTATGGTCGTTCTTCTGTGAGTCTAGATTTTCGAATCCGACGCAAAACTTACAGTTAATTGTAAGGTTCAGAGCCTCTTAATGACAATGGAACACACAAATCGCGTCGCGATTCAATACATCGTCCTCCGGCCGACCTGTCTCCAAGGGTCTATTGCTGCCTCGGGCACCTTATGGTCGATCTCCTGTGAGTCTAGACTTTCGAATCCGACGCAAAACTGACAGTTAATTGTAACGTTCAGAGCCTGTTAATGACGGTGGAACACACAAATTGCGTCGCGATTCAATACATCGTCCTCCAGCCGACTTGTCTCCAAGGGTATAGTGCTGCCTCGGACACCGTATGGTCGTGTTCTCCTGTGAGTCTAGATTTTCGAATCCGACGCAAAACTGACAGTTAATTGTAACGTTCAGAGCCTGTTAATGACGATGGAACACACAAATCGCGTCGCGATTCAATACATCGTCCTCCGGCCGACCTGTCTCCAAGGGTCAATTGCTGCCTCGGGCACCTTATGGTCGATCTCCTGTGAGTCTAGATTTTCGAATCCGGCGCAAAACTGACAGTTAATTGTAACGTTCAGAGCCTGTTAATGATGATGCAACACACAAATCGCGTCGCGATTCAATACATCGTCCTCCGGCCGACCTGTCTCCAAGGGTCTATTGCTGCCTCGGGCACCTTATGGTCGTTCTCGTGTGAGTCTAGATTTTCGAATCCGACGCAATACTTACAGTTAATTGAAAGGTTCAGAGCCTCTTAATGACAATGGAACACACAAATCGCGTCGCGATTCAATACATCGTCCTCCGGCCGACCAGTCTCCAAGGGTCTATTGCTGCCTCGGGCACCTTATGGTCGATTTCCTGTGAGTCTAGATTTTCGAATCCGACGCAAAACTGACAGTTAATTGTAACGTTCAGAGCCTGTTAATGACGGTGGAACACACAAATTGCGTCGCGATTCAATACATCGTCCTCCAGCCGACTTGTCTCCAAGGGTCTAGTGCTGCCTCGGACACCGTATGGTCGTTCTCCAGTGAGTCTAGATTGTCGAATCCGACGCAAAACTGACAGTTAATTGCAAGGTTCAGAGCCTCTTAATGACAATGGAACACACAAATCGCGTCGCGATTCAATACATCGTCCTCCGGCCGACCTGTCTCCAAGGGTCAATTGCTGCCTCGGGCACCTTATGGTCGATCTCCTGTGAGTCTAGATTTTCGAATCCGACGCAAAACTGACAGTTAATTGTAACGTTCAGAGTCTGTTAATGACGATGGAACACACAAATCGCGTCGCGATTCAGTACATCGTCCTCCAGCCGAATTGTCTCCAAGGGTCTAGTGCTGCCTCGGGCACCTTATGGTCGATCTCCTGTGAGTCTAGATTTTCGAATCCGACGCAAAACTGACAGTTAATTGTAAGGTTCAGAGCCTGTTAATGACGATGGAACACACAAATTGCGCCGCGATTGAATACATCGTCCTCCGGCCGAACTGTCTCCAAGGGTCTATTGCTGCCTCGGGCACCTTATGGTCGATCTCCTGTGAGTCTAGATTTTCGAATCCGACGCAAAACTGACAGTTAATTGTAACGTTCAGAGCCGGTTAATGACGATGGAACACACAATTTGCGTCGCGATTCAATACATCGTCCTCCGGCCGAACTGTCTCCAAGGGTCTATTGCTGCCTCGGGCACCTTATGGTCGTTCTCGTGTGAGTCTAGACTTTTGAATCCGACACAAAACTGACAGTTAATTGTAAGGTTCAGAGCCTGTTAATGACGATGGAACACACAATTTGCGTCGCGATTCAATACATCGTCCTCCAGCCGACTTGTCTCCAAGGGTCTAGTGCTGCCTCGGGCACCTTATGGTCGTTCTTCTGTGAGTCTAGATTTTCGAATCCGCCGCAAAACTTACAGTTAATTGTAAGGTTCAGAGCCTCTTAATGACAATGGAACACACAAATCGCGTCGCGATTCAATACATCGTCCTCCGGCCGACCTGTCTCCAAGGGTCTATTGCTGCCTCGGGCACCTTATGGTCGATCTCCTGTGAGTCTAGACTTTCGAATCCGACGCAAAACTGACAGTTAATTGTAACGTTCAGAGCCTGTTAATGACGGTGGAACACACAAATTGCGTCGCGATTCAATACATCGTCCTCCAGCCGACTTGTCTCCAAGGGTATAGTGCTGCCTCGGACACCGTATGGTCGTGTTCTCCTGTGAGTCTAGATTTTCGATTCCGACGCAAAACTGACAGTTAATTGTAACGTTCAGAGCCTGTTAATGACGATGGAACACACAAATCGCGTCGCGATTCAATACATCGTCCTCCGGCCGACCTGTCTCCAAGGGTCAATTGCTGCCTCGGGCACCTTATGGTCGATCTCCTGTGAGTCTAGATTTTCGAATCCGACGCAAAACTGACAGTTAGTTGTAACGTTCAGAGCCTGCTAATGACGATGCAACACACAAATCGCGTCGCGATTCAATACATCGTCCTCCGGCCGACCTGTCTCCAAGGGTCTATTGCTGCCTCGGGCACCTTATGGTCGTTCTCGTGTGAGTCTAGATTTTCGAATCCGACGCAATACTTACAGTTAATTGAAAGGTTCAGAGCCTCTTAATGACAATGGAACACACAAATCGCGTCGCGATTCAATACATCGTCCTCCGGCCGACCAGTCTCCAAGGGTCTATTGCTGCCTCGGGCACCTTATGGTCGATCTCCTGTGAGTCTAGATTTTCGAATCCGACGCAAAACTGACAGTTAATTGTAACGTTCAGAGCCTGTTAATGACGGTGGAACACACAAATTGCGTCGCGATTCAATACATCGTCCTCCAGCCGACTTGTCTCCAAGGGTCTAGTGCTGCCTCGGACACCGTATGGTCGTTCTCCAGTGAGTCTAGATTTTCGAATCCGACGCAAAACTGACAGTTAATTGCAAGGTTCAGAGCCTCTTAATGACAATGGAACACACAAATCGCGTCGCGATTCAATACATCGTCCTCCGGCCGACCTGTCTCCAAGGGTCAATTGCTGCCTCGGGCACCTTATGGTCGATCTCCTGTGAGTCTAGATTTTCGAATCCGACGCAAAACTGACAGTTAATTGTAACGTTCAGAGTCTGTTAATGACGATGGAACACACAAATCGCGTCGCGATTCAGTACATCGTCCTCCAGCCGAATTGTCTCCAAGGGTCTAGTGCTGCCTCGGGCACCTTATGGTCGATCTCCTGTGACTCTAGATTTTCGAATCCGACGCAAAACTGACAGTTAATTGTAACGTTCAGAGCCTGTTAATGACGATGGAACACACAAATTGCGCCGCGATTCAATACATCGTCCTCCGGCCGAACTGTCTCCAAGGGTCTATTGCTGCCTCGGGCACCTTATGGTCGACCTCCTGTGAGTCTAGATTTTCGAATCCGACGCAAAACTGACAGTTAATTGTAACGTTCAGAGCCGGTTAATGACGATGGAACACACAAATTGCGTCGCGATTCAATCTATCGTCCTCCGGCCGACCTGTCTCCAAGGGTCTATTGCTGCCTCGGGCACCTTATGGTCGTTCTCCTGTGAGTCTAGATTTTCGAATCCGACGCAAAATTGACAGTTAATCGTAAGGTTCAGAGCCTCTTAATGACAATGGAACACACAAATTGCGTCGCGATTCAATACGTCGTCCTCCGGCCGACCTGTCTCCAAGGGTCTATTGCTGCCTCGGGCACCTTATGGTCGTTCTCCTGTGAGTCTAGATTTTCGAATCCGACGCAAAACTGACAGTTAATTGTAACGTTCAGAGCCTGTTAATGACGATGGAACACACAAATTGCGTCGCGATTCAATACATCGTCCTCCAGACGACTTGTCTCCAAGGGTCTAGTGCTGCCCCGGGCACCTTATGGTCGTTCTCCTGTGTGTCTAGATTTTCGAATCCGACGAAAAACTGACAGTTAATTGTAACGTTCAGAGCCTCTTAATGACAATGGAACACACAAATCGCGTCGCGATTCAATACATCGTCCTCCGCCCGACCTGCCTCCAAGGGTCTATTGCTGCCTCGGGCACCTTATGGTCGCTCTCCTGTGAGTCTAGATTTTCGAATCTGACGCAAAACTGACAGTTAATTGTAACGTTCAGAGCCTGTTAATGACGATGGAACACACAAATTGCGTCGCGATTCAATACATCGTCCTCCAACCGACTTGTCTCCAAGGGTCTAGTGCTGCCTCGGGCACCTTATGGTCGTTCTTCTGTGAGTCTAGATTTTCGAATCCGACGCAAAACTGACAGTTAATAGTAAGGTTCAGAGCCTCTTAATGACAATGGAACACACAAATTGCGTCGCGATTCAATACATCGTCCTCCGGCCGACCTGTCTCCAAGGGTCTATTGCTGCCTCGGGCACCTTATGGTCGATCTCCTGTGAGTCTAAATTTTCGAATCCGACGCAAAACTGACAGTTAATTGTAACGTTCAGAGCCTGTTAATGACGATGGAACACACAAATCGCGTCGCGATTCAATACATCGTCCTCCGGCCGACCTGTCTCCAAGGGTCTATTGCTGCCTCGGGCACCTTATGGTCGTTCTCGTGTGAGTCTAGATTTTCGAATCCGACGCAATACTTACAGTTAATTGTAAGGTTCAGAGCCGCTTAATGACAATGGAACACACAAATCGCGTCGCGATTCAATACATCGTCCTCCGGCCGACCTGTCTCCAAGGGTCTATTGCTGCCTCGGGCACCTTATGGTCGATCTCCTGTGAGTCTAGATTTTCGAATCCGACGCAAAACTGACAGTTAATTGTAACGTTCAGAGCCTGTTAATGACGATGGAACACACAAATCGCGTCGCGATTCAATACATCGTCCTCCAGCCGACTTGTCTCCATGGGTCTAGTGATGCCTCGGACACATTATGGTCGTTCTCCTGTGAGTCTAGATTTTCGAATCCGATGCAAAACTGACAGTTAATTGTAACGTTCAGAGCCTCTTAATGACAATGGAACACACAAATCGCGTCGCGATTCAATACATCGTCCTCCGGCCGACCTGTCTCCAAGGGTCTATTGCTGCCTCGGGCACGTTATGGTCGATCTCCTGTGAGTCTAGATTTTCGAATCCGACGCAAAACTGACAGTTAATTGTAACGTTCAGAGCCTGTTAATGACGATGGAACACACAAATCCCGTCGCGATTCAATACATCGTCCTCCGGCCGACCTGTCTCCAAGGGTCTAGTGCTGCCTCGGGCACCTTATGGTCGATCTCCTGTGAGTCTAGATTTTCGAATCTGACGCAAAACTGACAGTTAATTGTAACGTTCAGAGCCTGTTAATGACGATGGAACACACAAATTGCGTCGCGATTCAATACATCGTCCTCCGGCCGACCTGTCTCCAAGGGTCTTTTGCTGCCTCGGGCACCTTATGGTCGTTCTCCTGTGAGTCTAGATTTTCGAATCCGACTCAAAACTGACAGTTAATTGTAACGTTCAGAGCCTGTTAATGACGATGGAACACACAAATTGCGTCGCGATTCAATACATCGTCCTCCAAGCGACTTGTCTCCAAGGGTCTAGTGCTGCCTCGGGAAACTTATGGTCGTTCTTCTGTGAGTCTAGATTTTCGAATCCGACGCAAAACTGACAGTTAATTGTAAGGTTCAGAGTCTCTTAATGACAATGGAACACACAAATTGCGTCGCGAATCAATACATCGTCCTCCGGCCGACCTGTCTCCAAGGGTATATTGCTGCCTCGGGCACCTTATGGTCGATCTCCTGTGAGTCTAGATTTTCGAATCCGACGCAAAACTGACAGTTAATTGTAACGTTCAGAACCTGTTAATGACGATGGAACACACAAATCCTGTCGCGATTCAATACATCGTCCTCCGGCCGACCTGTCTCCAAGGGTCTATTGCTGCCTCGGGCACCTTATGGTCGATCTCCTGTGAGTCTAGATTTTCGAATCCGACGCAAAACTGACAGTTAATTGTAACGTTCAGAGCCTGTTAATGACGATGGAACACACAAATCGCGTCGCGATGCAATACATCGTCCTCCGGCCGACCTGTCTCCAAGGGTCTATTGCTGCCTCGGGCACCTTATGGTCGTTCTCGTGTGAGTCTAGATTTTCGAATCCGACGCAATACTTACAGTTAATTGTAAGGTTCAGAGCCTCTTAATGACAATGGAACACACAAATCGCGTCGCGATTCAATACATCGTCGTCCGGCCGACCTGTCTCCAAGGGTCTATTGCTGCCTCGGGCACCTTATGGTCGATCTCCTGTGAGTCTAGATTTTCGAATCCGACGCTAAACTGACAGTTAATTGTAACGTTCAGAGCCTGTTAATGACGATGGAACACACAAATCGCGTCGCGATTCAGTACATCGTCCTCCAGCCGACTTGTCTCCAAGGGTCTAGTGCTGCCTCGGGCACCTTATGGTCGATCTCCTGTGAGTCTAGATTTTCGAATCCGACGCAAAACTGACAGTTAATTGTAAGGTTCAGAGCCTGTTAATGACGATGGAACACTCAAATTGCGCCGCGATTCAATACATCGTCCTCCGGCCGAACTGTCTCCAAGGGTCTATTGCTGCCTCGGGCACCTTATGGTCGATCTCCTGTGAGTCTAGATTTTCGAATCCGACGCAAAACTGACAGTTAATTGTAACGTTCAGAGCCGGTTAATGACGAAGGAACACACAAATTGCTTCGCGATTCAATCCATCGTCCTCCGGCCGACCTGTCTCCAAGGGTCTATTGCTGCCTCGGGCACCTTATGGTCGTTCTCGTGTGAGTCTAGACTTTTGAATCCGACACAAAACTGACAGTTAATTGTAAGGTTCAGAACCTGTTAATGACGATGGAACACACAATTTGCGTCGCGATTCAATACATCGTCCTCCAGCCGACTTGTCTCCAAGGGTCTAGTGCTGCCTCGGGCACCTTATGGTCGTTCTTCTGTGAGTCTAGATTTTCGAATCCGACGCAAAACTGACAGTTAATTGTAAGGTTCAGAGCCTCTTAATGACAATGGAACACACAAATTGCGTCGCGATTCAATACATCGTCCTCCGGCCGACCTGTCTCCAAGGGTCTATTGCTGCCTCGGGCACCTTATGGTCGATCTCCTGTGAGTCTAGACTTTCGAATCCGACGCAAAACTGACAGTTAATTGTAACGTTCAGAGCCTGTTAATGACGATGCAACACACAAATCGCGTCGCGATTCAATACATCGTCCTCCGGCCGACCTGTCTCCAAGGGTCTATTGCTGCCTCGGGCACCTTATGGTCGTTCTCGTGTGAGTCTAGATTTTCGAATCCGACGCAATACTTACAGTTAATTGAAAGGTTCAGAGCCTCTTAATGACAATGGAACACACAAATCGCGTCGCGATTCAATACATCGTCCTCCGGCCGACCAGTCTCCAAGGGTCTATTGCTGCCTCGGGCACCTTATGGTCGATCTCCTGTGAGTCTAGATTTTCGAATCCGACGCAAAACTGACAGTTAATTGTAACGTTCAGAGCCTGTTAATGACGGTGGAACACACAAATTGCGTCGCGATTCAATACATCGTCCTCCAGCCGACTTGTCTCCAAGGGTCTAGTGCTGCCTCGGACACCGTATGGTCGTTCTCCAGTGAGTCTAGATTTTCGAATCCGACGCAAAACTGACAGTTAATTGCAAGGTTCAGAGCCTCTTAATGACAATGGAACACACAAATCGCGTCGCGATTCAATACATCGTCCTCCGGCCGACCTGTCTCCAAGGGTCAATTGCTGCCTCGGGCACCTTATGGTCGATCTCCTGTGAGTCTAGATTTTCGAATCCGACGCAAAACTGACAGTTAATTGTAACGTTCAGAGTCTGTTAATGACGATGGAACACACAAATCGCGTCGCGATTCAGTACATCGTCCTCCAGCCGAATTGTCTCCAAGGGTCTAGTGCTGCCTCGGGCACCTTATGGTCGATCTCCTGTGACTCTAGATTTTCGAATCCGACGCAAAACTGACAGTTAATTGTAAGGTTCAGAGCCTGTTAATGACGATGGAACACACAAATTGCGCCGCGATTCAATACATCGTCCTCCGGCCGAACTGTCTCCAAGGGTCTATTGCTGCCTCGGGCACCTTATGGTCGACCTCCTGTGAGTCTAGATTTTCGAATCTGACGCAAAACTGACAGTTAATTGTAACGTTCAGAGCCTGTTAATGACGATGGAACACACAAATTGCGTCGCGATTCAATACATCGTCCTCCAACCGACTTGTCTCCAAGGGTCTAGTGCTGCCTCGGGCACCTTATGGTCGTTCTTCTGTGAGTCTAGATTTTCGAATCCGACGCAAAACTGACAGTTAATAGTAAGGTTCAGAGCCTCTTAATGACAATGGAACACACAAATTGCGTCGCGATTCAATACATCGTCCTCCGGCCGACCTGTCTCCAAGGGTCTATTGCTGCCTCGGGCACCTTATGGTCGATCTCCTGTGAGTCTAAATTTTCGAATCCGACGCAAAACTGACAGTTAATTGTAACGTTCAGAGCCTGTTAATGACGATGGAACACACAAATCGCGTCGCGATTCAATACATCGTCCTCCGGCCGACCTGTCTCCAAGGGTCTATTGCTGCCTCGGGCACCTTATGGTCGTTCTCGTGTGAGTCTAGATTTTCGAATCCGACGCAATACTTACAGTTAATTGTAAGGTTCAGAGCCGCTTAATGACAATGGAACACACAAATCGCGTCGCGATTCAATACATCGTCCTCCGGCCGACCTGTCTCCAAGGGTCTATTGCTGCCTCGGGCACCTTATGGTCGATCTCCTGTGAGTCTAGATTTTCGAATCCGACGCAAAACTGACAGTTAATTGTAACGTTCAGAGCCTGTTAATGACGATGGAACACACAAATCGCGTCGCGATTCAATACATCGTCCTCCAGCCGACTTGTCTCCATGGGTCTAGTGATTCCTCGGACACCTTATGGTCGTTCTCCTGTGAGTCTAGATTTTCGAATCCGACGCAAAACTGACAGTTAATTGTAACGTTCAGAGCCTCTTAATGACAATGGAACACACAAATCGCGTCGCGATTCAATACATCGTCCTCCGGCCGACCTGTCTCCAAGGGTCTATTGCTGCCTCGGGCACGTTATGGTCGATCTCCTGTGAGTCTAGATTTTCGAATCCGACGCAAAACTGACAGTTAATTGTAACGTTCAGAGCCTGTTAATGACGATGGAACACACAAATCCCGTCGCGATTCAATACATCGTCCTCCGGCCGACCTGTCTCCAAGGGTCTAGTGCTGCCTCGGGCACCTTATGGTCGATCTCCTGTGAGTCTAGATTTTCGAATCTGACGCAAAACTGACAGTTAATTGTAACGTTCAGAGCCTGTTAATGACGATGGAACACACAAATTGCGTCGCGATTCAATACATCGTCCTCCGGCCGACCTGTCTCCAAGGGTCTTTTGCTGCCTCGGGCACCTTATGGTCGTTCTCCTGTGAGTCTAGATTTTCGAATCCGACTCAAAACTGACAGTTAATTGTAACGTTCAGAGCCTGTTAATGACGATGGAACACACAAATTGCGTCGCGATTCAATACATCGTCCTCCAAGCGACTTGTCTCCAAGGGTCTAGTGCTGCCTCGGGTAACTTATGGTCGTTCTTCTGTGAGTCTAGATTTTCGAATCCGACGCAAAACTGACAGTTAATTGTAAGGTTCAGAGTCTCTTAATGACAATGGAACACACAAATTGCGTCGCGAATCAATACATCGTCCTCCGGCCGACCTGTCTCCAAGGGTATATTGCTGCCTCGGGCACCTTATGGTCGATCTCCTGTGAGTCTAGATTTTCGAATCCGACGCAAAACTGACAGTTAATTGTAACGTTCAGAACCTGTTAATGACGATGGAACACACAAATCCTGTCGCGATTCAATACATCGTCCTCCGGCCGACCTGTCTCCCAGGGTCTATTGCTGCCTCGGGCACCTTATGGTCGATCTCCTGTGAGTCTAGATTTTCGAATCCGACGCAAAACTGACAGTTAATTGTAACGTTCAGAGCCTGTTAATGACGATGGAACACACAAATCGCGTCGCGATTCAATACATCGTCCTCCGGCCGACCTGTCTCCAAGGGTCTATTGCTGCCTCGGGCACCTTATGGTCGTTCTCGTGTGAGTCTAGATTTTCGAATCCGACGCAATACTTACAGTTAATTGTAAGGTTCAGAGCCTCTTAATGACAATGGAACACACAAATCGCGTCGCGATTCAATACATCGTCGTCCGGCCGACCTGTCTCCAAGGGTCTATTGCTGCCTCGGGCACCTTATGGTCGATCTCCTGTGAGTCTAGATTTTCGAATCCGACGCTAAACTGACAGTTAATTGTAACGTTCAGAGCCTGTTAATGACGATGGAACACACAAATCGCGTCGCGATTCAGTACATCGTCCTCCAGCCGACTTGTCTCCAAGGGTCTAGTGCTGCCTCGGGCACCTTATGGTCGATCTCCTGTGAGTCTAGATTTTCGAATCCGACGCAAAACTGACAGTTAATTGTAAGGTTCAGAGCCTGTTAATGACGATGGAACACTCAAATTGCGCCGCGATTCAATACATCGTCCTCCGGCCGAACTGTCTCCAAGGGTCTATTGCTGCCTCGGGCACCTTATGGTCGATCTCCTGTGAGTCTAGATTTTCGAATCCGACGCAAAACTGACAGTTAATTGTAACGTTCAGAGCCGGTTAATGACGAAGGAACACACAAATTGCTTCGCGATTCAATCCATCGTCCTCCGGCCGACCTGTCTCCAAGGGTCTATTGCTGCCTCGGGCACCTTATGGTCGTTCTCGTGTGAGTCTAGACTTTTGAATCCGACACAAAACTGACAGTTAATTGTAAGGTTCAGAACCTGTTAATGACGATGGAACACACAATTTGCGTCGCGATTCAATACATCGTCCTCCAGCCGACTTGTCTCCAAGGGTCTAGTGCTGCCTCGGGCACCTTATGGTCGTTCTTCTGTGAGTCTAGATTTTCGAATCCGACGCAAAACTGACAGTTAATTGTAAGGTTCAGAGCCTCTTAATGACAATGGAACACACAAATTGCGTCGCGATTCAATACATCGTCCTCCGGCCGACCTGTCTCCAAGGGTCTATTGCTGCCTCGGGCACCTTATGGTCGATCTCCTGTGAGTCTAGACTTTCGAATCCGACGCAAAACTGACAGTTAATTGTAACGTTCAGAGCCTGTTAATGACGGTGGAACACACAAATTGCGTCGCGATTCAATACATCGTCCTCCAGCCGACTTGTCTCCAAGGGTATAGTGCTGCCTCGGACACCGTATGGTCGTGTTCTCCTGTGAGTCTAGATTTTCGAATCCGACGCAAAACTGACAGTTAATTGTAACGTTCAGAGCCTGTTAATGACGATGGAACACACAAATCGCGTCGCGATTCAATACATCGTCCTCCGGCCGACCTGTCTCCAAGGGTCGATTGCTGCCTCGGGCACCTTATGGTCGATCTCCTGTGAGTCTAGATTTTCGAATCCGACGCAAAACTGACAGTTAATTGTAACGTTCAGAGCCTGTTAATGACGATGGAACACACAAATCGCGTCGCGATTCAATACATCGTCCTCCAGCCGACTTGTCTCCATGGGTCTAGTGATGCCTCGGACGCCTTATGGTCGTTCTCCTGTGAGTCTAGATTTTCGAATCCGACGCAAAATTGACAGTTAATCGTAAGGTTCAGAGCCTCTTAATGACAATGGAACACACAAATTGCGTCGCGATTCAATACATCGTCCTCCGGCCGACCTGTCTCCAAGGGTCTATTGCTGCCTCGGGCACCTTATGGTCGTTCTCCTGTGAGTCTAGATTTTCGAATCCGACGCAAAACTGACGGTTAATTGTAACGTTCAGAGCCTGTTAATGACGATGGAACACACAAATTGCGTCGCGATTCAATACATCGTCCTCCAGACGACTTGTCTCCAAGGGTCTAGTGCTGCCCCGGGCACCTAATGGTCGTTCTCCTGTGTGTCTAGATTTTCGAATCCGACGAAAAACTGACAGTTAATTGTAACGTTCAGTGCCTCTTAATGACAATGGAACACACAAATTGCGTCGCGATTCAATACATCGTCCTCCGGCCGACCTGTCTCCAAGGGTATATTGTTGCCTCGGGCACCTTATGGTCGATCTCCTGTGAGTCTAGATTTTCGAATCCGACGCAAAACTGACAGTTAATTGTAACGTTCAGAACCTGTTAATGACGATGGAACACACAAATCCCGTCGCGATTCAATACATCGTCCTCCGGCCGACCTGTCTCCAAGGGTCTATTGCTGCCTCGGGCACCTTATGGTCGATCTCCTGTGAGTCTAGATTTTCGAATCCGACGCAAAACTGACAGTTAATTGTAAGGTACAGAGCCTCTTAATGACAATGGAACACACAAATTGCGTCGCGATTCAATACATCGTCCTCCGGCCGACCTGTCTCCAAGGGTCTATTGCTGCCTCGGGCACCTTATGGTCGATCTCCTGTGAGTCTAGATTTTCGAATCCGACGCAAAACTGACAGTTAATTGTAACGTTCAGAACCTGTTAATGACGATGGAACACACAAATCCTGTCGCGATTCAATACATCGTCCTCCGGCCGACCTGTCTCCAAGGGTCTATTGCTGCCTCGGGCACCTTATGGTCGATCTCCTGTGAGTCTAGATTTTCGAATCCGACGCAAAACTGACAGTTAATTGTAACGTTCAGAGCCTGTTAATGACGAAGGAACACACAAATCGCGTCGCGATTCAATACATCGTCCTCCGGCCGACCTGTCTCCAAGGGTCTATTGCTGCCTCGGGCACCTTATGGTCGTTCTCGTGTGAGTCTAGATTTTCGAATCCGACGCAATACTTACAGTTAATTGTAAGGTTCAGAGCCTCTTAATGACAATGGAACACACAAATCGCGTCGCGATTCAATACATCGTCCTCCGGCCGACCTGTCTCCAAGGGTCTATTGCTGCCTCGGGCACCTTATGGTCGATCTCCTGTGAGTCTAGATTTTCGAATCCGACGCAAAACTGACAGTTAATTGTAACGTTCAGAGCCTGTTAATGACAGTGGAACACACAAATTGCGTCGCGATTCAATACATCGTCCTCCAGCCGACTTGTCTCCAAGGGTCTAGTGCTGCCTCGGACACCGTATGGTCGTTCTCCTGTGAGTCTAGATTTTCGAATCCGACGCAAAACTGACAGTTAATTGCAAGGTTCAGAGCCTCTTAATGACAATGGAACACACAAATCGCGTCGCGATTCAATACATCGTCCTCCGGCCGACCTGTCTCCAAGGGTCAATTGCTGCCTCGGGCACCTTATGGTCGATCTCCTGTGAGTCTAGATTTTCGAATCCGACGCAAAACTGACAGTTAATTGTAACGTTCAGAGCCTGTTAATGACGATGGAACACACAAATCGCGTCGCGATTCAGTACATCGTCCTCCAGCCGACTTGTCTCCAAGGGTCTAGTGCTGCCTCGGGCACCTTATGGTCGATCTCCTGTGAGTGTAGATTTTCGAATCCGACGCAAAACTGACAGTTAATTGTAAGGTTCAGAGCCTGTTAATGACGATGGAACACACAAATTGCGCCGCGATTCAATACATCGTCCTCCGGCCGAACTGTCTCCAAGGGTCTATTGCTGCCTCGGGCACCTTATGGTCGATCTCCTGTGAGTCTAGATTTTCGAATCTGACGCAAAACTGACAGTTAATTGTAACGTTCAGAGCCTGTTAATGACGATGGAACACACAAATTGCGTCGCGATTCAATACATCGTCCTCCAGCCGACTTGCCTCCAAGGGTCTAGTGCTGCCTCGGGCACCTTATGGTCGTTCTTCTGTGAGTCTAGATTTTCGAATCCGACGCAAAACTGACAGTTAATTGTAAGGTTCAGAGCCTCTTAATGACAATGGAACACACAAATTGAGTCGCGATTCAATAAATTGTCTTCCGGGCGACCTGTCTCCAAGGGTCTATTGCTGCCTCGGGCACCTTATGGTCGATCTCCTGTGAGTCTAGATTTTCGAATCCGACGCAAAACTGACAGTTAATTGTAAGGTTCAGAGCCTGTTAATGACGATGGAACACACAAATCGCGTCGCGATTCAATACATCGTCCTCCAGCCGACCTGTCTCCAAGGGTCTAGTGCTGCCTCGGGCACCTTATGGTCGTTCTCCTGTGAGTCTAGATTTTCGAATCCGACGCAAAACTGACAGTTAATCGTAAGGTTCAGAGCCTCTTAATGACAATGGAACACACAAATTGCGTCGCGATTCAATACATCGTCCTCCGGCCGACCTGTCTCCAAGGGTCTATTGCTGCCTCGGGCACCTTATGGTCGATCTCCTGTGAGTCTAGATTTTCGAATCCGACGCAAATCTGACAGTTAATTGTAACGTTCAGAGCCTGTTAATGACGATGGAACACACAAATTGCGTCGCGATTCAATACATCGTCCTCCAGCCGACTTGTCTCCAAGGGTCTAGTGCTGCCTCGGGCACCTTATGGTCGTTCTTCTGTGAGTCTAGATTTTCGAATCCGACGCAAAACTGACAGTTAATTGTAAGGTTCAGAGCCTCTTAATGACAGTGGAACACACAAATTGAGTCGCGATTCAATACATCGTCTTCCGGCCGACCTGTCTCCAAGGGTCTATTGCTGCCTCGGGCACCTCATGGTCGATCTCCTGTGAGTCTAGATTTTCGAATCCGACGCAAAACTGACAGTTAATTGTAAGGTTCAGAGCCTGTTAATGACGATGGAACACACAAATTGCGTCGCGATTCAATACATCGTCTTCCGGCCGACCTGTCTCCAAGGGTCTATTGCTGCCTCGGGCACCTTATGGTCGATCTCCTGTGAGTCTAGATTTTCGAATCCGACGCAAAACTGACAGTTAATTGTAAGGTTCAGAGCCTCTTAATGACGATGGAACACACAAATTGCGTCGCGATTCAATACATCGTCCTCCGGCCGACCTGTCTCCAAGGGTCTATTGCTGCCTCGGGCACCTTATGGTCGTTTTCCTGTGAGTCTAGATTTTCGAATCCGACGCAAAACTGACAGTTAATTATAACGTTCAGAGCCTGTTAATGACGCTGGAACACACAAATCGCGTCGCGATTCAATACGTCGTCCTCCAGCCGACTTGTCTCCAAGGGTCTAGTGCTGCCTCGGGCACCTTATGGTCGTTCTTCTGTGAGTCTAGATTTTCAAATCCGACGCAAAACTGACAGTTAATTGTAAGGTTCAGAGCCTCTTAATGACAATGGAACACACAAACTGCGTCGCGATTCAATACATCGTCCTCCGGCCGACCTGTCTCCAAGGGTCTATTGCTGCCTCGGGCACCTTATGGTCGATCTCCTGTGAGTCTAGATTTTCGAATCCGACGCAAAACTGACAGTTAATTATAACGTTCAGAGCCTGTTAATGACGATGGAACACACAAATCCGGTCGCGATTCAATACATCGTCCTCCGGCCGACCTGTTCCAAGGGTCTATTGCTGCCTCGGGCACCTTATGGTCAATCTCCTGTGAGTCTAGATTTTCCAATCCGACGCAAAACTGTCAGTTAATTGTAACGTTCAGAGCCTGTTAATGACGATGGAACACACAAATCGCGTCGCGATTCAATACATCGTCCTCCGGCCGACCTGTTTCCAAGGGTCTATTGCTGCCTCGTGCAGCTTATGGTCGATCTCCTGTGAGTCTAGATTTTCGAATCCGACGCAAAACTGACAGTTAATTGTAAGGTTCAGAGCCTGTTAATGACGATGGAACACACAAATTGCGTCGCGATTCAATACGTCGTCCTCCGGCCGACCTGTCTCCAAGGGTCTGTTGCTGCCTTGGGCACCTTATGGTCGTTCTCCTGTGACTCTAGATTTTCGAATCCGATGCAAAACTGACAGTTAATTGTAACGTTCAGAGCCTGTTAATGACGATGGAACACACAAATTGCGTCGCGATTCAATACATCGTCCTCCAGCCGACTTGTCTCCAAGGGTCTAGTGCTGCCTCGGGCACCTTATGGTCGTTCTTCTGTGAGTCTAGAGTTTCGAATC
This sequence comes from Schistocerca nitens, assembly GCF_023898315.1. Lineage (NCBI taxonomy): Eukaryota > Metazoa > Arthropoda > Insecta > Orthoptera > Acrididae > Schistocerca > Schistocerca nitens. Next base: position 2,675,841 of record NC_064618.1, on the reverse strand, counting down.
CGACGCAAAACTGACAGTTAATTGTTAGGTTCAGAGCCTCTTAATGACAATGGAACACACAAATTGAGTCGCGATTCAATACATCGTCCTCCGGCCGACCTGTCTCCAAGGGTCTATTGCTGCCTCGGGCACCTTATGGTCGATCTCCTGTGAGTCTAGATTTTCGAATCCGACGCAAAACTGACAGTTAATTGTAACGTTCAGAGCCTGTTAATGACGATGGAACACACAAATTGCGTCGCGATTCAATACATCGTCCTCCAGCCGACTTGTCTCCAAGGGTCTAGTGCTGCCTCGGGCACCTTATGGTCGTTCCTCTGTGAGTCTAGATTTTCGAATCCGACTCAAAACTGACAGTTAATTGTAAGGTTCAGAGCCTCTTAATGACAATGGAACACACAAATTGAGTCGCGATTCAATACATCGTCCTCCGGCCGACCTGTCTCCAAGGGTCTATTGGTGCCTGGGCAACTTATGGTCAATCTCCTGTGAGTCTAGATTTTCGAATCCGACGCAAAACTGACAGTTAATTGTAACGTTCAGAGCCTGTTAATGACGATGGAACACACAAATCGCGTCGCGATTCAATACATCGTCCTATAACCGACTTGTCTCCAAGGGTCTAGTGCTGCCACGGGCACCTTATGGTCGTTCTCCTGTGAGTCTAGATTTTCGAATCCGACGCAAAACTGACAGTTAATTGTAACGTTCAGAGCCTGTTAATGACGATGGAACACACAAATTGCGTCGCGATTCAATACATCGTCCTCCGGCCGACCTGTCTCCAAGGGTCTATTGCTGCCTCGGGCACCTTATGGTCTAGATTTTCGAATCCGACGCAAAACTGACAGTTAATTGTAACGTTCAGAGCCTGTTAATGACGATGGAACACACAAATCGCGTCGCGATTCAATACATCGTCCTCCGGCCGACTTGTCTCCAAGGGTCTAGTGCTGCCTCGGGCACCTTATGGTCGTTCTTCTGTGAGTCTAGATTTTCGAATCCGACGCAAAACTGACAGTTAATTGTAAGGTACAGAGCCTCTTAATGACAATGGAACACACAAATTGAGTCGCGATTCAATACATCGTCTTCCGGCCGACCTGTCTCCAAGGGTCTATTGCTGCCTCGGGCACCTCATGGTCGATCTCCTGTGAGTCTAGATTTTCGAATCCGACGCAAAACTGACAGTTAATTGTAAGGTTCAGAGCCTGTTAATGACGATGGAACACACAAATTGCGTCGCGATTCAATACATCGTCTTCCGGCCGACCTGTCTCCAAGGGTCTATTGCTGCCTCGGGCACCTTATGGTCGATCTCCTGTGAGTCTAGATTTTCGAATCCGACGCAAAACTGACAGTTAATTGTAAGGTTCAGAGCCTCTTAATGACGATGGAACACACAAATTGCGTCGCGATTCAATAGATCGTCCTCCGGCCGACCTGTCTCCAAGGGTCTATTGCTGCCTCGGGCACCTTATGGTCGTTTTCCTGTGAGTCTAGATTTTCGAATCCGACGCAAAACTGACAGTTAATTATAACGTTCAGAGCCTGTTAATGACGATGGAACACACAAATCGCGTCGCGATTCAATACGTCGTCCTCCAGCCGACTTGTCTCCAAGGGTCTAGTGCTGCCTCGGGCACCTTATGGTCGTTCTTCTGTGAGTCTAGATTTTCGAATCCGACGCAAAACTGACTGTTAATTGTAAGGTTCAGAGCCTCTTAATGACAATGGAACACACAAATTGAGTCGCGATTCAATACATCGTCCTCCGGCCGACCTGTCTCCAAGGGTCTATTGCTGCCTCGGGCACCTTATGGTCGATCTCCTGTGAATCTAGATTTTCGAATCCGACGCAAAACTGACAGTTAATTGTAACGTTCAGAGCCTGTTAATGACGATGGAGCACACAAATTGCGTCGCGATTCAATACATCGTCCTCCAGCCGACTTGTCTCCAAGGGTCTAGTGCTGCCTTGGGCACCTTATGGTCGTTCTTCTGTGAGTCTAGATTTTCGAATCCGACGCAAAACTGACAGTTAATTGTAACGTTCAGAGCCTCTTAATGACAATGGAACACACAAATTGAGTCGCGATTCAATACATGGTCTTCCGGCCGACCTGTCTCCAAGGGTCTATTGCTGCCTCGGGCACCTTATGGTCGTTCTCCTGTGAGTCTAGATTTTCGAATCGCGACGCAAAACTGACAGTTAATTGTAACGTTCAGAGCCTGTTAATGACGATGGAACACACAAATTGAGTCGCGATTCAATACATCGTCTTCCGGCCGACCTGTCTCCAAGGGTCTATTGCTGCCTCGGGCACCTCATGGTCGATCTCCTGTGAGTCTAGATTTTCGAATCCGACGCAAAACTGACAGTTAATTGTAAGGTTCAGAGCCTGTTAATGACGATGGAACACACAAATTGCGTCGCGATTCAATACATCGTCTTCCGGCCGACCTGTCTCCAAGGGTCTATTGCTGCCTCGGGCACCTTATGGTCGATCTCCTGTGAGTCTAGATTTTCGAATCCGACGCAAAACTGACAGTTAATTGTAAGGTTCAGAGCCTCTTAATGACGATGGAACACACAAATTGCGTCGCGATTCAATACATCGTCCTCCGGCCGACCTGTCTCCAAGGGTCTATTGCTGCCTCGGACACCTTATGGTCGTTTTCCTGTGAGTCTAGAATTTCGAATCCGACGCAAAACTGACAGTTAATTATAACGTTCAGAGCCTGTTAATGACGCTGGAACACACAAATCGCGTCGCGATTCAATACGTCGTCCTCCAGCCGACTTGTCTCCAAGGGTCTAGTGCTGCCTCGGGCACCTTATGGTCGTTCTTCTGTGAGTCTAGATTTTCAAATCCGACGCAAAACTGACAGTTAATTGTAAGGTTCAGAGCCTCTTATTGACAATGGAACACACAAACTGCGTCGCGATTCAATACATCGTCTTCCGGCCGACCTGTCTCCAAGGGTCTATTGCTGCCTCGGGCACCTTATGGTCGATCTCCTGTGAGTCTAGATTTTCGAATCCGACGCAAAACTGACAGTTAATTGTAAGGTTCAGAGCCTGTTAATGACGATGGAACACACAAATTGCGTCGCGATTCAATACATCGTCCTCCGGCCGACCTGTCTCCAAGGGTCTATTGCTGCCTCGGGCACCTTATGGTCGTTCTCCTGTGAGTCTAGATTTTCGAATCCGACGCAAAACTGACAGTTAATTGTAACGTTCAGAGCCTGTTAATGACGATGGAACACACAAATTGCGTCGCGATCAATACATCGTCCTCCAGCCGACTTGTCTCCAAGGGTCTAGTGCTGCCTTGGGCACCTTATGGTCGTTATTCTGTGAGTCTAGATTTTCGAATCCGACGCAAAACTGACAGTTAATTGTAAGGTTCAGAGCCTCTTAATGACAATGGAACACACAAATTGAGTCGCGATTCAATACATGGTCTTCCGGCCGACCTGTCTCCAAGGGTCTATTGCTGCCTCGGGCACCTTATGGTCGTTCTCCTGTGAGTCTAGATTTTCGAATCGCGACGCAAAACTGACAGTTAATTCTAACGTTCAGAGCCTGTTAATGACGATGGAACACACAAATTGCGTCGCGATTCAATACATCGTCCTCCAGCCGACTTGCCTCCAAGGGTCTAGTGCTGCCTCGGGCACCTTATGGTCGTTCTTCTGTGAGTCTAGATTTTCGAATCCGACGCAAAACTGACAGTTAATTGTAAGGTTCAGAGCCTCTTAATGACAATGGAACACACAAATTGAGTCGCGATTCAATAAATTGTCTTCCGGGCGACCTGTCTCCAAGGGTCTATTGCTGCCTCGGGCAGCTTATGGTCGATCTCCTGTGAGTCTAGATTTTCGAATCCGACGCAAAACTGACAGTTAATTGTAAGGTTCAGAGCCTGTTAATGACGATGGAACACACAAATCGCGTCGCGATTCAATACATCGTCCTCCAGCCGACCTGTCTCCAAGGGTCTAGTGCTGCCTCGGGCACCTTATGGTCGTTCTCCTGTGAGTCTAGATTTTCGAATCCGACGCAAAACTGACAGTTAATCGTAAGGTTTAGAGCCTCTTAATGACAATGGAACACACAAATTGCGTCGCGATTCAATACATCGTCCTCCGGCCGACCTGTCTCCAAGGGTCTATTGCTGCCTCGGGCACCTTATGGTCGATCTCCTGTGAGTCTAGATTTTCGAATCCGACGCAAAACTGACAGTTAATTGTAACGTTCAGAGCCTGTTAATGACGATGGAACACACAAATTGCGTCGCGATTCAATACATCGTCCTCCAGCCGACTTGTCTCCAAGGGTCTAGTGCTGCCTCGGGCACCTTATGGTCGTTCTTCTGTGAGTCTAGATTTTCGAATCCGACGCAAAACTGACAGTTAATTGTAAGGTTCAGAGCCTCTTAATGACAGTGGAACACACAAATTGAGTCGCGATTCATTACATCGTCTTCCGGCCGACCTGTCTCCAAGGGTCTATTGCTGCCTCGGGCACCTCATGGTCGATCTCCTGTGAGTCTAGATTTTCGAATCCGACGCAAAACTGACAGTTAATTGTAAGGTTCAGAGCCTGTTAATGACGATGGAACACACAAATTGCGTCGCGATTCAATACATCGTCTTCCGGCCGACCTGTCTCCAAGGGTCTATTGCTGCCTCGGGCACCTTTTGGTCGATCTCCTGTGAGTCTAGATTTTCGAATCCGACGCAAAACTGACAGTTAATTGTAAGGTTCAGAGCCTCTTAATGACGATGGAACACACAAATTGCGTCGCGATTCAATACATCGTCCTCCGGCCGACCTGTCTCCAAGGGTCTATTGCTGCCTCGGGCACCTTATGGTCGTTTTCCTGTGAGTCTAGATTTTCGAATCCGACGCAAAACTGACAGTTAATTATAACGTTCAGAGCCTGTTAATGACGCTGGAACACACAAATCGCGTCGCGATTCAATACGTCGTCCTCCAGCCGACTTGTCTCCAAGGGTCTAGTGCTGCCTCGGGCACCTTATGGTCGTTCTTCTGTGAGTCTAGATTTTCAAATCCGACGCAAAACTGACAGTTAATTGTAAGGTTCAGAGCCTCTTAATGACAATGGAACACACAAACTGCGTCGCGATTCAATACATCGTCCTCCGGCCGACCTGTCTCCAAGGGTCTATTGCTGCCTCGGGCACCTTATGGTCGATCTCCTGTGAGTCTAGATTTTCGAATCCGACGCAAAACTGACAGTTAATTGTAAGGTTCAGAGCCTGTTAATGACGATGGAACACACAAATCCGGTCGCGATTCAATACATCGTCCTCCGGCCGACCTGTTCCAAGGGTCTATTGCTGCCTCGGGCACCTTATGGTCAATCTCCTGTGAGTCTAGATTTTCCAATCCGACGCAAAACTGTCAGTTAATTGTAACGTTCAGAGCCTGTTAATGACGATGGAACACACAAATCGCGTCGCGATTCAATACATCGTCCTCCGGCCGACCTGTCTCCAAGGGTCTATTGCTGCCTCGTGCACCTTATGGTCGATCTCCTGTGAGTCTAGATTTTCGAATCCGACGCAAAACTGACAGTTAATTGTAAGGTTCAGAGCCTGTTAATGACGATGGAACACACAAATTGCGTCGCGATTCAATACGTCGTCCTCCGGCCGACCTGTCTCCAAGGGTCTATTGCTGCCTTGGGCACCTTATGGTCGTTCTCCTGTGACTCTAGATTTTCGAATCCGATGCAAAACTGACAGTTAATTGTAACGTTCAGAGCCTGTTAATGACGATGGAACACACAAATTGCGTCGCGATTCAATACATCGTCCTCCAGCCGACTTGTCTCCAAGGGTCTAGTGCTGCCTCGGGCACTTTATGGTCGTTCTTCTGTGAGTCTAGAGTTTCGAATCCGACGCAAAACTGACAGTTAATTGTCAGGTTCAGAGCCTCTTAATGACAATGGAACACACAAATTGAGTCGCGATTCAATACATCGTCCTCCGGCCGACCTGTCTCCAAGGGTCTATTGCTGCCTCGGGCACCTTATGGTCGTTCTTCTGTGAGTCTAGATTTTCGAATCCGACGCAAAACTGACAGTTAATTGTAACGTTCAGAGCCTGTTAATGACGATGGAACACACAAATTGCGTCGCGATTCAATACATCGTCCTCCGGCCGACCTGTCTCCAAGGGTCTATTGCTGCCTGGGCAACTTATGGTCAATCTCCTGTGAGTCTAGATTTTCGAATCCGACGCAAAACTGACAGTTAATTGTAACGTTCAGAGCCTGTTAATGACGATGGAACACACAAATCGCGTCGCGATTCAATACATCGTCCTATAACCGACTTGTCTCCAAGGGTCTAGTGCTGCCACGGGCACCTTATGGTCGTTCTCCTGTGAGTCTAGATTTTCGAATCCGACGCAAAACTGACAGTTAATTGTAACGTTCAGAGCCTGTTAATGACGATGGAACACACAAATTGCGTCGCGATTCAATACATCGTCCTCCGGCCGACCTGTCTCCAAGGGTCTATTGCTGCCTCGGGCACCTTACGGTCTAGATTTTCGAATCCGACGCAAAACTGACAGTTAATTGTAACGTTCAGAGCCTGTTAATGACGATGGAACACACAAATCGCGTCGCGATTCAATACATCGTCCTCCGGCCGACTTGTCTCCAAGGGTCTAGTGCTGCCTCGGGCACCTTATGGTCGTTCTCCTGTGAGTCTAGATTTTCGAATCCGACGCAAAACTGACAGTTAATCGTAAGGTTCAGCGCCTCTTAATGACAAAGGAACACACAAATTGCGTCGCGATTCAATACATTGCCCTCCGGCCGACCTGTCTCCAAGGGTCTATTGCTGCCTCGGGCACCTTATGGTCGATCTCCTGTGAGTCTAGATTTTCGAATCCGACGCAAAACTGACAGTTAATTGTAAGGTTCAGAGCCTGTTAATGACGATGGAACACACAAATCCGGTCGCGATTCAATACATCGTCCTCCGGCCGACCTGTTCCAAGGGTCTATTGCTGCCTCGGGCACCTTATGGTCAATCTCCTGTGAGTCTAGATTTTCCAATCCGACGCAAAACTGTCAGTTAATTGTAACGTTCAGAGCCTGTTAATGACGATGGAACACACAAATCGCGTCGCGATTCAATACATCGTCCTCCGGCCGACCTGTCTCCAAGGGTCTATTGCTGCCTCGTGCACCTTATGGTCGATCTCCTGTGAGTCTAGATTTTCGAATCCGACGCAAAACTGACAGTTAATTGTAAGGTTCAGAGCCTGTTAATGACGATGGAACACACAAATTGCGTCGCGATTCAATACGTCGTCCTCCGGCCGACCTGTCTCCAAGGGTCTATTGCTGCCTTGGGCACCTTATGGTCGTTCTCCTGTGACTCTAGATTTTCGAATCCGATGCAAAACTGACAGTTAATTGTAACGTTCAGAGCCTGTTAATGACGATGGAACACACAAATTGCGTCGCGATTCAATACATCGTCCTCCAGCCGACTTGTCTCCAAGGGTCTAGTGCTGCCTCGGGCACCTTATGGTCGTTCTTCTGTGAGTCTAGAGTTTCGAATCCGACGCAAAACTGACAGTTAATTGACAGGTTCAGAGCCTCTTAATGACAATGGAACACACAAATTGAGTCGCGATTCAATACATCGTCCTCCGGCCGACTTGTCTCCAAGGGTCTATTGCTGCCTCGGGCACCTTATGGTCGTTCTTCTGTGAGTCTAGATTTTCGAATCCGACGCAAAACTGACAGTTAATTGTAACGTTCAGAGCCTGTTAATGACGATGGAACACACAAATTGCGTCGCGATTCAATACATCGTCCTCCGGCCGACCTGTCTCCAAGGGTCTATTGCTGCCTGGGCAACTTATGGTCAATCTCCTGTGAGTCTAGATTTTCGAATCCGACGCAAAACTGACAGTTAATTGTAACGTTCAGAGCCTGTTAATGACGATGGAACACACAAATCGCGTCGCGATTCAATACATCGTCCTATAACCGACTTGTCTCCAAGGGTCTAGTGCTGCCACGGGCACCTTATGGTCGTTCTCCTGTGAGTCTAGATTTTCGAATCCGACGCAAAACTGACAGTTAATTGTAAGGTTCAGAGCCTCTTAATGACAGTGGAACACACAAATTGAGTCGCGATTCATTACATCGTCTTCCGGCCGACCTGTCTCCAAGGGTCTATTGCTGCCTCGGGCACCTCATGGTCGATCTCCTGTGAGTCTAGATTTTCGAATCCGACGCAAAACTGACAGTTAATTGTAAGGTTCAGAGCCTGTTAATGACGATGGAACACACAAATTGCGTCGCGATTCAATACATCGTCTTCCGGCCGACCTGTCTCCAAGGGTCTATTGCTGCCTCGGGCACCTTTTGGTCGATCTCCTGTGAGTCTAGATTTTCGAATCCGACGCAAAACTGACAGTTAATTGTAAGGTTCAGAGCCTCTTAATGACGATGGAACACACAAATTGCGTCGCGATTCAATACATCGTCCTCCGGCCGACCTGTCTCCAAGGGTCTATTGCTGCCTCGGGCACCTTATGGTCGTTTTCCTGTGAGTCTAGATTTTCGAATCCGACGCAAAACTGACAGTTAATTATAACGTTCAGAGCCTGTTAATGACGCTGGAACACACAAATCGCGTCGCGATTCAATACGTCGTCCTCCAGCCGACTTGTCTCCAAGGGTCTAGTGCTGCCTCGGGCACCTTATGGTCGTTCTTCTGTGAGTCTAGATTTTCAAATCCGACGCAAAACTGACAGTTAATTGTAAGGTTCAGAGCCTCTTAATGACAATGGAACACACAAACTGCGTCGCGATTCAATACATCGTCCTCCGGCCGACCTGTCTCCAAGGGTCTATTGCTGCCTCGGGCACCTTATGGTCGATCTCCTGTGAGTCTAGATTTTCGAATCCGACGCAAAACTGACAGTTAATTGTAAGGTTCAGAGCCTGTTAATGACGATGGAACACACAAATCCGGTCGCGATTCAATACATCGTCCTCCGGCCGACCTGTTCCAAGGGTCTATTGCTGCCTCGGGCACCTTATGGTCAATCTCCTGTGAGTCTAGATTTTCCAATCCGACGCAAAACTGTCAGTTAATTGTAACGTTCAGAGCCTGTTAATGACGATGGAACACACAAATCGCGTCGCGATTCAATACATCGTCCTCCGGCCGACCTGTCTCCAAGGGTCTATTGCTGCCTCGTGCACCTTATGGTCGATCTCCTGTGAGTCTAGATTTTCGAATCCGACGCAAAACTGACAGTTAATTGTAAGGTTCAGAGCCTGTTAATGACGATGGAACACACAAATTGCGTCGCGATTCAATATGTCGTCCTCCGGCCGACCTGTCTCCAAGGGTCTATTGCTGCCTTGGGCACCTTATGGTCGTTCTCCTGTGACTCTAGATTTTCGAATCCGATGCAAAACTGACAGTTAATTGTAACGTTCAGAGCCTGTTAATGACGATGGAACACACAAATTGCGTCGCGATTCAATACATCGTCCTCCAGCCGACTTGTCTCCAAGGGTCTAGTGCTGCCTCGGGCACTTTATGGTCGTTCTTCTGTGAGTCTAGAGTTTCGAATCCGACGCAAAACTGACAGTTAATTGTCAGGTTCAGAGCCTCTTAATGACAATGGAACACACAAATTGAGTCGCGATTCAATACATCGTCCTCCGGCCGACCTGTCTCCAAGGGTCTATTGCTGCCTCGGGCACCTTATGGTCGTTCTTCTGTGAGTCTAGATTTTCGAATCCGACGCAAAACTGACAGTTAATTGTAACGTTCAGAGCCTGTTAATGACGATGGAACACACAAATTGCGTCGCGATTCAATACATCGTCCTCCGGCCGACCTGTCTCCAAGGGTCTAGTGCTGCCTTGGGCACCTTATGGTCGTTCTTCTGTGAGTCTAGATTTTCGAATCCGACGCAAAACTGACAGTTAATTGTAACGTTCAGAGCCTGTTAATGACGATGGAACACACAAATTGCGTCGCGATTCAATACATCGTCCTCCAGCCGACTTGTCTCCAAGGGTCTAGTGCTGCCACGGGCACCTTATGGTCGTTCTCCTGTGAGTCTAGATTTTCGAATCCGACGCAAAACTGACAGTTAATTGTAACGTTCAGAGCCTGTTAATGACGATGGAACACACAAATTGCGTCGCGATTCAATACATCGTCCTCCGGCCGACCTGTCTCCAAGGGTCTATTGCTGCCTCGGGCACCTTATGGTCTAGATTTTCGAATCCGACGCAAAACTGACAGTTAATTGTAACGTTCAGAGCCTGTTAATGACGATGGAACACACAAATCGCGTCGCGATTCAATACATCGTCCTCCGGCCGACTTGTCTCCAAGGGTCTAGTGCTGCCTCGGGCACCTTATGGTCGTTCTCCTGTGAGTCTAGATTTTCGAATCCGACGCAAAACTGACAGTTAATCGTAAGGTTCAGCGCCTCTTAATGACAAAGGAACACACAAATTGCGTCGCGATTCAATACATTGCCCTCCGGCCGACCTGTCTCCAAGGGTCTATTGCTGCCTCGGGCACCTTATGGTCGATCTCCTGTGAGTCTAGATTTTCGAATCCGACGCAAAACTGACAGTTAATTGTAAGGTTCAGAGCCTGTTAATGACGATGGAACACACAAATCCGGTCGCGATTCAATACATCGTCCTCCGGCCGACCTGTTCCAAGGGTCTATTGCTGCCTCGGGCACCTTATGGTCAATCTCCTGTGAGTCTAGATTTTCCAATCCGACGCAAAACTGTCAGTTAATTGTAACGTTCAGAGGCTGTTAATGACGATGGAACACACAAATCGCGTCGCGATTCAATACATCGTCCTCCGGCCGACCTGTCTCCAAGGGTCTATTGCTGCCTCGTGCACCTTATGGTCGATCTCCTGTGAGTCTAGATTTTCGAATCCGACGCAAAACTGACAGTTAATTGTAAGGTTCAGAGCCTGTTAATGACGATGGAACACACAAATTGCGTCGCGATTCAATACGTCGTCCTCCGGCCGACCTGTCTCCAAGGGTCTATTGCTGCCTTGGGCACCTTATGGTCGTTCTCCTGTGACTCTAGATTTTCGAATCCGATGCAAAACTGACAGTTAATTGTAACGTTCAGAGCCTGTTAATGACGATGGAACACACAAATTGCGTCGCGATTCAATACATCGTCCTCCAGCCGACTTGTCTCCAAGGGTCTAGTGCTGCCTCGGGCACCTTATGGTCGTTCTTCTGTGAGTCTAGAGTTTCGAATCCGACGCAAAACTGACAGTTAATTGTCAGGTTCAGAGCTTCTTAATGACAATGGAACACACAAATTGAGTCGCGATTCAATACATCGTCCTCCGGCCGACTTGTCTCCAAGGGTCTATTGCTGCCTCGGGCACCTTATGGTCGTTCTTCTGTGAGTCTAGATTTTCGAATCCGACGCAAAACTGACAGTTAATTGTAACGTTCAGAGCCTGTTAATGACGATGGAACACACAAATTGCGTCGCGATTCAATACATCGTCCTCCGGCCGACCTGTCTCCAAGGGTCTATTGCTGCCTGGGCAACTTATGGTCAATCTCCTGTGAGTCTAGATTTTCGAATCCGACGCAAAACTGACAGTTAATTGTAACGTTCAGAGCCTGTTAATGACGATGGAACACACAAATCGCGTCGCGATTCAATACATCGTCCTATAACCGACTTGTCTCCAAGGGTCTAGTGCTGCCACGGGCACCTTATGGTCGTTCTCCTGTGAGTCTAGATTTTCGAATCCGACGCAAAACTGACAGTTAATTGTAACGTTCAGAGCCTGTTAATGACGATGGAACACACAAATTGCGTCGCGATTCAATACATCGTCCTCCGGCTGACCTGTCTCCAAGGGTCTATTGCTGCCTCGGGCACCTTATGGTCTAGATTTTCGAATCCGACGCAAAACTGACAGTTAATTGTAACGTTCAGAGCCTGTTAATGACGATGGAACACACAAATCGCGTCGCGATTCAATACATCGTCCTCCGGCCGACTTGTCTCCAAGGGTCTAGTGCTGCCTCGGGCACCTTATGGTCGTTCTCCTGTGAGTCTAGATTTTCGAATCCGACGCAAAACTGACAGTTAATCGTAAGGTTCAGCGCCTCTTAATGACAAGGGAACACACAAATTGCGTCGCGATTCAATACATTGCCCTCCGGCCGACCTGTCTCCAAGGGTCTATTGCTGCCTCGGGCACCTTATGGTCGATCTCCTGTGAGTCTAGATTTTCGAATCCGACGCAAAACTGACAGTTAATTGTAAGGTTCAGAGCCTCTTAATGACGATGGAACACACAAATTGCGTCGCGATTCAATAGATCGTCCTCCGGCCGACCTGTCTCCAAGGGTCTATTGCTGCCTCGGGCACCTTATGGTCGTTTTCCTGTGAGTCTAGATTTTCGAATCCGACGCAAAACTGACAGTTAATTATACGTTCAGAGCCTGTTAATGACGATGGAACACACAAATCGCGTCGCGATTCAATACGTCGTCCTCCAGCCGACTTGTCTCCAAGGGTCTAGTGCTGCCTCGGGCACCTTATGGTCGTTCTTCTGTGAGTCTAGATTTTCGAATCCGACGCAAAACTGACTGTTAATTGTAAGGTTCAGAGCCTCTTAATGACAATGGAACACACAAACTGAGTCGCGATTCAATACATCGTCCTCCGTCCGACCTGTCTCCAAGGGTCTATTGCTGCCTCGGGCACCTTATGGTCGATCTCCTGTGAGTCTAGATTTTCGAATCCGACGCAAAACTGACAGTTAATTGTAAGGTTCAGAGCCTCTTAATGACGATGGAACACACAAATTGCGTCGCGATTCAATACATCGTCCTCCGGCCGACCTGTCTCCAAGGGTCTATTGCTGCCTCGGACACCTTATGGTCGTTTTCCTGTGAGTCTAGATTTTCGAATCCGACGCAAAACTGACAGTTAATTATAACGTTCAGAGCCTGTTAATGACGCTGGAACACACAAATCGCGTCGCGATTCAATACGTCGTCCTCCAGCCGACTTGTCTCCAAGGGTCTAGTGCTGCCTCGGGCACCTTATGGTCGTTCTTCTGTGAGTCTAGATTTTCAAATCCGACGCAAAACTGACAGTTAATTGTAAGGTTCAGAGCCTCTTATTGACAATGGAACACACAAACTGCGTCGCGATTCAATACATCGTCTTCCGGCCGACCTGTCTCCAAGGGTCTATTGCTGCCTCGGGCACCTTATGGTCGATCTCCTGTGAGTCTAGATTTTCGAATCCGACGCAAAACTGACAGTTAATTGTAAGGTTCAGAGCCTGTTAATGACGATGGAACACACAAATTGCGTCGCGATTCAATACATCGTCCTCCGGCCGACCTGTCTCCAAGGGTCTATTGCTGCCTCGGGCACCTTATGGTCGTTCTCCTGTGAGTCTAGATTTTCGAATCCGACGCAAAACTGACAGTTAATTGTAACGTTCAGAGCCTGTTAATGACGATGGAACACACAAATTGCGTCGCGATCAATACATCGTCCTCCAGCCGACTTGTCTCCAAGGGTCTAGTGCTGCCTTGGGCACCTTATGATCGTTATTCTGTGAGTCTAGATTTTCGAATCCGACGCAAAACTGACAGTTAATTGTAAGGTTCAGAGCCTCTTAATGACAATGGAACACACAAATTGAGTCGCGATTCAATACATGGTCTTCCGGCCGACCTGTCTCCAAGGGTCTATTGCTGCCTCGGGCACCTTATGGTCGTTCTCCTGTGAGTCTAGATTTTCGAATCGCGACGCAAAACTGACAGTTAATTCTCACGTTCAGAGCCTGTTAATGACGATGGAACACACAAATTGCGTCGCGATTCAATACATCGTCCTCCAGCCGACTTGCCTCCAAGGGTCTAGTGCTGCCTCGGGCACCTTATGGTCGTTCTTCTGTGAGTCTAGATTTTCGAATCCGACGCAAAACTGACAGTTAATTGTAAGGTTCAGAGCCTCTTAATGACAATGGAACACACAAATTGAGTCGCGATTCAATAAATTGTCTTCCGGGCGACCTGTCTCCAAGGGTCTATTGCTGCCTCGGGCACCTTATGGTCGATCTCCTGTGAGTCTAGATTTTCGAATCCGACGCAAAACTGACAGTTAATTGTAAGGTTCAGAGCCTGTTAATGACGATGGAACACACAAATCGCGTCGCGATTCAATACATCGTCCTCCAGCCGACCTGTCTCCAAGGGTCTAGTGCTGCGTCGGGCACCTTATGGTCGTTCTCCTGTGAGTCTAGATTTTCGAATCCGACGCAAAACTGACAGTTAATCGTAAGGTTCAGAGCCTCTTAATGACAATGGAACACACAAATTGCGTCGCGATTCAATACATCGTCCTCCGGCCGACCTGTCTCCAAGGGTCTATTGCTGCCTCGGGCACCTTATGGTCGATCTCCTGTGAGTCTAGATTTTCGAATCCGTCGCAAAACTGACAGTTAATTGTAACGTTCAGAGCCTGTTAATGACGATGGAACACACAAATTGCGTCGCGATTCAATACATCGTCCTCCAGCCGACTTGTCTCCAAGGGTCTAGTGCTGCCTCGGGCACCTTATGGTCGTTCTTCTATGAGTCTAGATTTTCGAATCCGACGCAAAACTGACAGTTAATTGTAAGGTTCAGAGCCTCTTAATGACAGTGGAACACACAAATTGAGTCGCGATTCAATACATCGTCTTCCGGCCGACCTGTCTCCAAGGGTCTATTGCTGCCTCGGGCACCTCATGGTCGATCTCCTGTGAGTCTAGATTTTCGAATCCGACGCAAAACTGACAGTTAATTGTAAGGTTCAGAGCCTGTTAATGACGATGGAACACACAAATTGCGTCGCGATTCAATACATCGTCTTCCGGCCGACCTGTCTCCAAGGGTCTATTGCTGCCTCGGGCACCTTATGGTCGATCTCCTGTGAGTCTAGATTTTCCAATCCGACGCAAAACTGTCAGTTAATTGTAACGTTCAGAGCCTGTTAATGACGATGGAACACACAAATCGCGTCGCGATTCAATACATCGTCCTCCGGCCGACCTGTCTCCAAGGGTCTATTGCTGCCTCGTGCACCTTATGGTCGATCTCCTATGAGTCTAGATTTTCGAATCCGACGCAAAACTGACAGTTAATTGTAAGGTTCAGAGCCTGTTAATGACGATGGAACACACAAATTGCGTCGCGATTCAATACGTCGTCCTCCGGCCGACCTGTCTCCAAGGGTCTATTGCTGCCTTGGGCACCTTATGGTCGTTCTCCTGTGACTCTAGATTTTCGAATCCGATGCAAAACTGACAGTTAATTGTAACGTTCAGAGCCTGTTAATGACGATGGAACACACAAATTGCGTCGCGATTCAATACATCGTCCTCCAGCCGACTTGTCTCCAAGGGTCTAGTGCTGCCTCGGGCACCTTATGGTCGTTCTTCTGTGAGTCTAGAGTTTCGAATCCGACGCAAAACTGACAGTTAATTGTCAGGTTCAGAGCCTCTTAATGACAATGGAACACACAAATTGAGTCGCGATTCAATACATCGTCCTCCGGCCGACCTGTCTCCAAGGGTCTATTGCTGCCTCGGGCACCTTATGGTCGTTCTTCTGTGAGTCTAGATTTTCGAATCCGACGCAAAACTGACAGTTAATTGTAACGTTCAGAGCCTGTTAATGACGATGGAACACACAAATTGCGTCGCGATTCAATACATCGTCCTCCAGCCGACTTGTCTCCAAGGGTCTAGTGCTGCCTCGGGCACCTTATGGTCGTTCCTCTGTGAGTCTAGATTTTCGAATCCGACGCAAAACTGACAGTTAATTGTAAGGTTCAGAGCCTCTTAATGACAATGGAACACACAAATTGAGTCGCGATTCAATACATAGTCCTCCGGCCGACCTGTCTCCAAGGGTCTATTGCTGCCTGGGCAACTTATGGTCAATCTCCTGTGAGTCTAGATTTTCGAATCCGACGCAAAACTGACAGTTAATTGTAACGTTCAGAGCCAGTTAATGACGATGGAACACACAAATCGCGTCGCGATTCAATACATCGTCCTATAACCGACTTGTCTCCAAGGGTCTAGTGCTGCCACGGGCACCTTATGGTCGTTCTCCTGTGAGTCTAGATTTTCGAATCCGACGCAAAACTGACAGTTAATTGTAACGTTCAGAGCCTGTTAATGACGATGGAACACACAAATTGCGTCGCGATTCAATACATCGTCCTCCGGCCGACCTGTCTCCAAGGGTCTATTGCTGCCTCGGGCACCTTATGGTCTAGATTTCCGAATCCGACGCAAAACTGACAGTTAATTGTAACGTTCAGAGCCTGTTAATGACGATGGAACACACAAATCGCGTCGCGATTCAATACATCGTCCTCCGGCCGACTTGTCTCCAAGGGTCTAGTGCTGCCTCGGGCACCTTATGGTCGTTCTCCTGTGAGTCTAGATTTTCGAATCCGACGCAAAACTGACAGTTAATCGTAAGGTTCAGCGCCTCTTAATGACAATGGAACACACAAATTGCGTCGCGATTCAATACATTGCCCTCCGGCCGACCTGTCTCCAAGGGTCTATTGCTGCCTCGGGCACCTTATGGTCGATCTCCTGTGAGTCTAGATTTTCGAATCCGACGCAAAACTGACAGTTAATTGTAAGGTTCAGAGCCTCTTAATGACGATGGAACACACAAATTGCGTCGCGATTCAATAGATCGTCCTCCGGCCGACCTGTCTCCAAGGGTCTATTGCTGCCTCGGGCACCTTATGGTCGTTTTCCTGTGAGTCTAGATTTTCGAATCCGACGCAAAACTGACAGTTAATTATAACGTTCAGAGCCTGTTAATGACGATGGAACACACAAATCGCGTCGCGATTCAATACGTCGTCCTCCAGCCGACTTGTCTCCAAGGGTCTAGTGCTGCCTCGGGCACCTTATGGTCGTTCTTCTGTGAGTCTAGATTTTCGAATCCGACGCAAAACTGACTGTTAATTGTCAGGTTCAGAGCCTCTTAATGACAATGGAACACACAAACTGAGTCGCGATTCAATACATCGTCCTCCGGCCGACCTGTCTCCAAGGGTCTATTGCTGCCTCGGGCACCTTATGGTCGATCTCCTGTGAATCTAGATTTTCGAATCCGACGCAATACTGACAGTTAATTGTAACGTTCAGAGCCTGTTAATGACGATGAAACACACAAATCGCGTCGCGATTCAATACATCGTCCTCCAGCCGACTTGTCTCCAAGGGTCTAGTGCTGCCTCGGGCACCTTATGGTCGTTCTCCTGAGAGTCTAGATTTTCGAATCCGACGCAAAACTGGCAGTTAATTGTAAGGTTCGGAGCCTGTTAATGACGATGGAACACACAAATTGCGTCGCGATTCAATACATCGTCCTCCGGCCGACCTGCCTCCAAGGATCTATTGCTGCCTCGGGCAACTTATGGTCGATCTCCTGTGAGTCTAGATTTTCGAATCCGACGCAAAACTGACAGTTAATTGTAACGTTCAGAGCATGTTAATGACGATGGAACACACAAATCGCGTCGCGATTCAATACATCGTCCTCCAGCCGACCTGTCTCCAAGGGTCTAGTGCTGCCTCGGGCACCTTATGGTCGTTCTCCTGTGAGTCTAGATTTTCGAATCCGACGCAAAACTGACAGTTAATTGTAACGTTCAGAGCCTGTTAATGACGATGGAACACACAAATTGCGTCGCGATTCAATACATCGTCCTTCAGCCGACTTGTCTCCAAGGGTCTAGTGCTGCCTCGGACACCTTATGGTCGTTCTCCTGTGAGTCTAGATTTTCGAATCCGACGCAAAACTGACAGTTAATTGTAAGGTACAGAGCCACTTAATGACAATGGAACACACAAATCGCGTCGCGATTCAATACATCGTCCTCCGGCTGACCTGTCTCCAAGGGTCTATTGCTGCCTCGGGCACCTTATGGTCGATCTCCTGTGAGTCTAGATTTTCGAATCCGACGCAAAACTGTCAGTTAATTGTAACGTTCAGAGCCTGTTAATGACGATGGAACACACAAATCCCGTCGCGATTCAATACATCGTCTTCCAGCCGACCTGTCTCCAAGGGTCTATTGCTGCCTCGGGCACCTTATGGTCGATCTCCTGTGAGTCTAGATTTTGGAATCCGACGCAAAACTGTCAGTTAATTGTAACGTTCAGAGCCTGTTAATGACGATGGAACACACAAATCGCGTCGCGATTCAATACATCGTCCTCCGGCCGACCTGTCTCCAAGGGTCTATTGCCGCCTCGGGCACCTTATGGTCGATCTCCTGTGAGTCTAGATTTTCGAATCCGACGCAAAACTGACAGTTAATTGTAAGGTTCAGAGCCTGTTAATGACGATGGAACACACAAATTGCGTCGCGATTCAATACGTCGTCCTCCTGCCGACCTGTCTCCAAGGGTCTATTGCTGCCTCGGGCACCTTATGGTCGATCTCCTGTGAGTCTAGATTTTCGAATCCGACGCAAAACTGACAGTTAATCGTAAGGTTCAGCGCCTCTTAATGACAATGGAACACACAAATTGCGTCGCGATTCAATACATCGTCCTCCGGCCGACCTGTCTCCAAGGGTCTATTGCTGCCTCGGGCACCTTATGGTCGATCTCCTGTGAGTCTAGATTTTCGAATCCGACGCAAAACTGACAGTTAATCGTAAGGTTCAGCGCCTCTTAATGACAATGGAACACACAAATTGCGTCGCGATTCAATACATCGTCCTCCGGCCGACCTGTCTCCAAGGGTCTATTGCTGCCTCGGGCACCTTATGGTCGATCTCCTGTGAGTCTAGATTTTCGAATCCGACGCAAAACTGACAGTTAATTGTAAGGTTCAGAGCCTCTTAATGACGATGGAACACACAAATTGCGTCGCGATTCAATACATCGTCCTCCGGCCGACCTGTCTCCAAGGGTCTATTGCTGCCTCGGGCACCTTATGGTCGTTTTCCTGTGAGTCTAGATTTTCGAATCCGACGCAAAACTGACAGTTAATTATAACGTTCAGAGCCTCTTAATGACGCTGGAACACACAAATCGCGTCGCGATTCAATACGTCGTCCTCCAGCCGACTTGTCTCCAAGGGTCTAGTGCTGCCTCGGGCACCTTATGTTCGTTCTTCTGTGAGTATAGATTTTCGAATCCGACGCAAAACTGACTGTTAATTGTAAGGTTCAGAGCCTCTTAATGACAATGGAAGACACAAACTGCGTCGCGATTCAATACATCGTCCTCCGGCCGACCTGTCTCCAAGGGTCTATTGCTGCCTCGGGCACCTTATGGTCGATCTCCTGTGAGTCTAGATTTTCGAATCCGACGCAAAACCGACAGTTAATTGTAACGTTCAGAGCCTGTTAATGACGATGGAACACACAAATCGCGTCGCGATTCAATACATCGTCCTCCAGCCGACTTGCCTCCAAGGGTCTAGTGCTGCCTCGGGCACCTTATGGTCGTTCTCCTGTGAGTCTAGATTTTCGAATCCGACGCAAAACTGGCAGTTAATTGTAAGGTTCGGAGCCTGTTAATGACGATGGAACACACAAATTGCGTCGCGATTCAATACATCGTCCTCCGGCCGACCTGTCTCCAAGGGTCTATTGCTGCCTCGGGCACCTTATGGTCGATCTCCTGTGAGTCTAGATTTTCGAATCCGACGCAAAACTGACAGTTAATTGTAACGTTCAGAGCCTGTTAATGACGATGGAACACACAAATCCCGTCGCGATTCAATACATCGTCCTCCAGCCGACCTGTCTCCAAGGGTCTAGTGCTGCCTCGGGCACCTTATGGTCGTTCTCCTGTGAGTCTAGATTTTCGAATCCGACGCAAAACTGACAGTTAATCGTAAGGTTCAGAGCCTCTTAATGACAATGGAACACACAAATTGCGTCGCGATTCAATACATCGTCCTCCGGCCGACTTGTCTCCAAGGGTCTATTGCTGCCTCGGGCACCTTATGGTCGATCTCCTGTGAGTCTAGATTTTCGAATCCGACGCAAAACTGACAGTTAATTGTAACGTTCAGAGCCTGTTAATGACGATGGAACACACAAATCCCGTCGTGATTCAATAAATCGTCCTCCGGCCGACCTGTCTCCAAGGGTCTATTGCTGCCTCGGGCACCTTATGGTCGATCTCCTGTGAGTCTAGATTTTCCAATCCGACGAAAAACTGTCAGTTAATTGTAACGTTCAGAGCCTGTTAATGACGATGGAACACACAAATCGCGTCGCGATTCAATACATCGTCCTCCAGCCGACCTGTCTCCAAGGGTCTATTGCTACCTCGGGCACCTTATGGTCGATCTCCTGTGAGTCTAGATTTTCGAATCCGACGCAAAACTGACAGTTAATTGTAACGTTCAGAGCCTGTTAATGACGATGGAACACACAAATTGCGTCGCGATTCAATACGTCGTCCTCCGGCCGACCTTTCTCCAAGGGTCTATTGCTGCCTCGGGCACCTTATGGTCGTTCTCCTGTGAGTCTAGATTTTCGAATCCGACGCAAAACTGACAGTTAATTGTAACGTTCAGAGCCTGTTAATGACGATGGAACCCACAAATTACGTCGCGATTCAATACATCGTCCTCCAGCCGACTTGTCTCCAAGGGTCTAGTGCTGCCTCGGGCGCTTTATGGTCGTTCTCCTGTGAGTCTAGATTTTCGAATCCGACGCAAAACTGACAGTTAATTGTAAGGTTCGGAGCCTGTTAATGACGATGGAACACACAAATCTCGTCGCGATTCAATACATCGTCCTCCGGCCGACCTGTCTCCAAGGATCTATTGCTGCCTCGGGCACCTTATGGTCGATCTCCTGTGAGTCTAGATTTTCGAATCCGACGCAAAACTGACAGTTAATTGTAAGGTTCAGAGCCTGTTAATGACGATGGAACACACAAATTGCGTCGCGATTCAATACATCGTCCTCCAGCCGACCTGCCTCCAAGGGTCTAGTGCTGCCTCGGGCACCTTATGGTCGTTCTCCTATGAGTCTAGATTTTCGAATCCGACGCAAAACTGACAGTTAATCGTAAGGTTCAGAGCCTCTTAATGACAATGGAACACACAAATTGCGTCGCGATTCAAGACATCGTCCTCCGGCCGACCTGTCTCCAAGGGTCTATTGCTGCCTCGGGCACCTTATGGTCGATCTCCTGTGAGTCTAGATTTTCGAATCCGACGCAAAACTAACAGTTAATTGTAACGTGCAGAGCCTGTTAATGACGATGGAACACACAAATTGCGTCGCGATTCAATACATCGTCCTCCAGCCGACTTGTCTCCAAGGGTCTAGTGCTGCCTCGGGCACCTTATGGTCGTTCCTCTGTGAGTCTAGATTTTCGAATCCGACGCAAAACTGACAGTTAATTGTAAGGTTCAGAGCCTCTTAATGACAATGGAACACACAAATTGAGTCGCGATTCAATACATCGTCCTCCGGCCGACCTGTCTCCAAGGGTCTATTGCTGCCTGGGCACCTTATGGTCAATCTCCTGTGAGTCTAGATTTTCGAATCCGACGCAAAACTGACAGTTAATTGTAACGTTCAGAGCCTGTTAATGACGATGGAACACACAAATCGCGTCGCGATTCAATACATCGTCCTATAACCGACTTGTCTCCAAGGGTCTAGTGCTGCCACGGGCACCTTATGGTCGTTCTCCTGTGAGTCTAGATTTTCGAATCCGACGCAAAACTGACAGTTAATTGTAAGGTTCAGAGCCTGTTAATGACGATGGAACACACAAATTGCGTCGCGATTCAATACATCGTCCTCCGGCCGACCTGTCTCCAAGGGTCTAGTGCTGCCTCGGGCACCTTATGGTCTAGATTTTCGAATCCGACGCAAAACTGACAGTTAATTGTAACGTTCAGAGCCTGTTAATGACGATGGAACACACAAATCGCGTCGCGATTCAATACGTCGTCCTCCAGCCGACTTGTCTCCAAGGGTCTAGTGCTGCCTCGGGCACCTTATGTTCGTTCTTCTGTGAGTCTAGATTTTCGAATCCGACGCAAAACTGACTGTTAATTGTAAGGTTCAGAGCCTCTTAATGACAATGGAAGACACAAACTGCGTCGCAATTCAATACATCGTCCTCCGGCCGACCTGTCTCCAAGGGTCTATTGCTGCCTCGGGCACCTTATGGTCGATCTCCTGTGAGTCTAGATTTTCGAATCCGACGCAAAACTGACAGTTAATTGTAACGTTCAGAGCCTGTTAATGACGATGGAACACACAAATCGCGTCGCGATTCAATACATCGTCCTCCAGCCGACTTGTCTCCAAGGGTCTAGTGCTGCCTCGGGCACCTTATGGTCGTTCTCCTGTGAGTCTAGATTTTCGAATCCGACGCAAAACTGGCAGTTAATTGTAAGGTTCGGAGCCTGTTAATGACGATGGAACACACAAATTGCGTCGCGATTCAATACATCGTCCTCCGGCCGACCTGTCTCCAAGGATCTATTGCTGCCTCGGGCACCTTATGGTCGATCTCCTGTGAGTCTAGATTTTCGAATCCGACGCAAAACTGACAGTTAATTGTAACGTTCAGAGCCTGTTAATGACGATGGAACACACAAATCCCGTCGCGATTCAATACATCGTCCTCCAGCCGACCTGTCTCCAAGGGTCTAGTGCTGCCTCGGGCACCTTATGGTCGTTCTCCTGTGAGTCTAGATTTTCGAATCCGACGCAAAACTGACAGTTAATCGTAAGGTTCAGAGCCTCTTAATGACAATGGAACACACAAATTGCGTCGCGATTCAATACATCGTCCTCCGGCCGACTTGTCTCCAAGGGTCTATTGCTGCCTCGGGCACCTTATGGTCGATCTCCTGTGAGTCTAGATTTTCGAATCCGACTCAAAACTGACAGTTAATTGTAACGTTCAGAGCCTGTTAATGACGATGGAACACACAAATTGCGTCGCGATTCAATACATCGTCTTCCAGCCGACTTGTCTCCAAGGGTCTAGTGCTGCCTCGGACACCTTATGGTCGTTCTCCTGTGAGTCTAGATTTTCGAATCCGACGCAAAACTGACAGTTAATTGTAAGGTACAGAGCCTCTTAATGACAATGGAACACACAAATCGCGTCGCGATTCAATACATCGTCCTCCGGCCGACCTGTCTCCAAGGGTCTATTGCTGCCTCGGGCACCTTATGGTCGATCTCCTGTGAGTCTAGATTTTCGAATCCGACGCAAAACTGTCAGTTAATTGTAACGTTCAGAGCCTGTTAATGACGATGGTACACACAAGTCCCGTCGCGATTCAATACATCGTCCTCCGGCCGACCTGTCTCCAAGGGTCTATTGCTGCCTCGGGCACCTTATGGTCGATCTGCTGTGAGTCTAGATTTTCCAATCCGACGAAAAACTGTCAGTTAATTGTAACGTTCAGAGCCTGTTAATGACGATGGAACACACAAATCGCGTCGCGATTCAATACATCGTCCTCCGGCCGACCTGTCTCCAAGGGTCTATTGCTGCCTCGGGCACCTTATGGTCGTTTTCCTGTGAGTCTAGATTTTCGAATCCGACGCAAAACTGACAGTTAATTATAACGTTCAGAGCCTGTTAATGACGATGGAACACACAAATTGCGTCGCGATTCAATACGTCGTCCTCCGGCCGACCTGTCTCCAAGGGTCTATTGCTGCCTCGGGCACCTTATGGTCGTTCTCCTGTGAGTCTAGATTTTCGAATCCGACGCAAAACTGACAGTTAATTGTAACGTTCAGAGCATGTTAATGACGATGGAACCCACAAATTACGTCGCGATTCAATACATCGTCCTCCAGCCGACTTGTCTCCAAGGGTCTAGTGCTGCCTCGGGCGCCTTATGGTCGTTCTCCTGTGAGTCTAGATTTTCGAATCCGACGCAAAACTGACAGTTAATTGTAAGGTTCGGAGCCTGTTAATGACGATGGAACACACAAATCTCGTCGCGATTCAATACATCGTCCTCCGGCCGACCTGTCTCCAAGGATCTATTGCTGCCTCGGGCACCTTATGGTCGATCTCCTGTGAGTCTAGATTTTCGAATCCGTCGCAAAACAGACAGTTAATTGTAACGTTCAGAGCCTGTTAATGACGATGGAACACACAAATTGCGTCGCGATTCAATACATCGTCCTCCAGCCGACCTGTCTCCAAGGGTCTAGTGCTGCCTCGGGCACCTTTTGGTCGTTCTCCTATGAGTCTAGATTTTCGAATCCGACGCAAAACTGACAGTTAATCGTAAGGTTCAGAGCCTCTTAATGACAATGGAACACACAAATTGCGTCGCGATTCAATACATCGTCCTCCGGCCGACCTGTCTCCAAGGGTCTATTGCTGCCTCGGGCACCTTATGGTCGATCTCCTGTGAGTCTAGATTTTCGAATCCGACGCAAAACTAACAGTTAATTGTAACGTGCAGAGCCTGTTAATGACGATGGAACACACAAATTGCGTCGCGATTCAATACATCGTCCTCCAGCCGACTTGTCTCCAAGGGTCTAGTGCTGCCTCGGGCACCTTATGGTCGTTCCTCTGTGAGTCTAGATTTTCGAATCCGACGCAAAACTGACAGTTAATTGTAAGGTTCAGAGCCTCTTAATGACAATGGAACACACAAATTGAGTCGCGATTCAATACATCGTCCTCCGGCCGACCTGCCTCCAAGGGTCTATTGCTGCCTGGGCATTTTATGGTCAATCTCCTGTGAGTCTAGATTTTCGAATCCGACGCAAAACTGACAGTTAATTGTAACGTTCAGAGCCTGTTAATGACGATGGAACACACAAATCGCGTCGCGATTCAATACATCGTCCTATAACCGACTTGTCTCCAAGGGTCTAGTGCTGCCACGGGCACCTTATGGTCGTTCTCCTGTGAGTCTAGATTTTCGAATCCGACGCAAAACTGACAGTTAATTGTAAGGTTCAGAGCCTGTTAATGACGATGGAACACACAAATTGCGTCGCGATTCAATACATCGTCCTCCGGCCGACCTGTCTCCAAGGGTCTAGTGCTGCCTCGGGCACCTTATGGTCTAGATTTTCGAATCCGACGCAAAACTGACAGTTAATTGTAACGTTCAGAGCCTGTTAATGACGATGGAACACACAAATCGCGTCGCGATTCAATACATCGTCCTCCGGCCGACTTGTCTCCAAGGGTCTAGTGCTGCCTCGGGCACCTTATGATCGTTCTCCTGTGAGTCAAGATTTTCGAATCCGACGCAAAACTGACAGTTAATCGTAAGGTTCAGCGCCTCTTAATGACAATGGAACACACAAATTGCGTCGCGATTCAATACATTGTCCTCCGGCCGACCTGTCTCCAAGGGTCTATTGCTGCCTCGGGCACCTTATGGTCGATCTCCTGTGAGTCTAGATTTTCGAATCCGACGTAAAACTGACAGTTAATTGTAAGGTTCAGAGCCTCTTAATGACGATGGAACACACAAATTGCGTCGCGATTCAATACATCGTCCTCCGGCCGACCTGTCTCCAAGGGTCTATTGCTGCCTCGGGCACCTTATGGTCGTTTTCCTGTGAGTCTAGATTTTCGAATCCGACGCAAAACTGACAGTTAATTATAACGTTCAGAGCCTGTTAATGACGCTGGAACACACAAATCGCGTCGCGATTCAATACATCGTCCTCCAGCCGACTTGTCACCAAGGGTCTAGTGCTGCCTCGGGCACCTTATCGTCGTTCTTTTGTGAGTCTAGATTTTCGAATCCGACGCAAAACTGACTGTTAATTGTAAGGTTCAGAGCCTCTTAATGACAATGGAACACACAAACTGCGTCGCGATTCAATACATCGTCCTCCGACCGACCTGTCTCCAAGGGTCTATTGCTGCCTCGGGCACCTTATGGTCGATCTCCTGTGAGTCTAGATTTTCGAATCCGACGCAAAACTGACAGTTAATTGTAACGTTCAGAGCCTGTTAATGACGATGGAACACACAAATCGCGTCGCGATTCAATACATCGTCCTCCAGCCGACTTGTCTCCAAGGGTCTAGTGCTGCCTCGGGCACCTTATGGTCGTTCTCCTGTGAGTCTAGATTTTCGAATCCGACGCAAAACTGGCAGTTAATTGTAAGGTTCGGAGCCTGTTAATGACGATGGAACACACAAATTGCGTCGCGATTCAATACATCGTCCTCCGGCCGACCTGCCTCCAAGGATCTATTGCTGCCTCGGGCAACTTATGGTCGATCTCCTGTGAGTCTAGATTTTCGAATCCGACGCAAAACTGACAGTTAATTGTAACGTTCAGAGCCTGTTAATGACGATGGAACACACAAATCGCGTCGCGATTCAATACATCGTCCTATAACCGACTTGTCTCCAAGGGTCTAGTGCTGCCACGGGCACCTTATGGTCGTTCTCCTGTGAGTCTAGATTTTCGAATCCGACGCAAAACTGACAGTTAATTGTTAGGTTCAGAGCCTGTTAATGACGATGGAACACACAAATTGCGTCGCGATTCAATACATCGTCCTCCGGCCGACCTGTCTCCAAGGGTCTAGTGCTGCCTCGGGCACCTTATGGTCTAGATTTTCGAATCCGACGCAAAACTGACAGTTAATTGTAACGTTCAGAGCCTGTTAATGACGATGGAACACACAAATCGCGTCGCGATTCAATACATCGTCCTCCGGCCGACTTGTCTCCAAGGGTCTAGTGCTGCCTCGGGCACCTTATGATCGTTCTCCTGTGAGTCTATATTTTCGAATCCGACGCAAAACTGACAGTTAATCGTAAGGTTCAGCGCCTCTTAATGACAATGGAACACACAAATAGCGTCGCGATTCAATACATTGTCCTCCGGCCGACCTGTCTCCAAGGGTCTATTGCTGCCTCGGGCACCTTATGGTCGATCTCCTGTGAGTCTAGATTTTCGAATCCGACGCAAAACTGACAGTTAATTGTAAGGTTCAGAGCCTCTTAATGACGATGGAACACACAAATTGCGTCGCGATTCAATACATCGTCCTCCGGCCGACCTGTCTCCAAGGGTCTATTGCTGCCTCGGGCACCTTATGGTCGTTTTCCTGTGAGTCTAGATTTTCGAATCCGACGCAAAACTGACAGTTAATTATAACGTTCAGAGCCTGTTAATGACGCTGGAGCACACAAATCGCGTCGCGATTCAATACATCGTCCTCCAGCCGACTTGTCACCAAGGGTCTAGTGCTGCCTCGGGCACCTTATGGTCGTTCTTCTGTGAGTCTAGATTTTCGAATCCGACGCAAAACTGACTGTTAATTGTAAGGTTCAGAGCCTCTTAATGACAATGGAACACACAAACTGCGTCGCGATTCAATACATCGTCCTCCGACCGACCTGTCTCCAAGGGTCTATTGCTGCCTCGGGCACCTTATGGTCGATCTCCTGTGAGTCTAGACTTTCGAATCCGACGCAAAACTGACAGTTAATTGTAACGTTCAGAGCCTGTTAATGACGATGGAACACACAAATCGCGTCGCGATTCAATACATCGTCCTCCAGCCGACTTGTCTCCAAGGGTCTAGTGCTGCCTCGGGCACCTTATGGTCGTTCTCCTGTGAGTCTAGGTTTTCGAATCCGACGCAAAACTGGCAGTTAATTGTAAGGTTCGGAGCCTGTTAAGGACGATGGAACACACAAATTGCGTCGCGATTCAATACATCGTCCTCCGGCCGACCTGCCTCCAAGGATCTATTGCTGCCTCGGGCAACTTATGGTCGATCTCCTGTGAGTCTAGATTTTCGAATCCGACGCAAAACTGACAGTTAATTGTAACGTTCAGAGCCTGTTAATGACGATGGAACACACAAATCGCGTCGCGATTCAATACATCGTCCTCCAGCCGACCTGTCTCCAAGGGTCTAGTGCTGCCTCGGGCACCTTATGGTCGTTCTCCTGTGAGTCTAGATTTTCGAATCCGACGCAAAACTGACAGTTAATTGTAACGTTCAGAGCCTGTTAATGACGATGGAACACACAAATTGCGTCGCGATTCAATACATCGTCCTTCAGCCGAATTGTCTCCAAGGGTCTAGTGCTGCCTCGGACACCTTATGGTCGTTCTCCTGTGAGTCTAGATTTTCGAATCCGACGCAAAACTGACAGTTAATTGTAAGGTACAGAGCCTCTTAATGACAATGGAACACACAAATCGCGTCGCGATTCAATACATCGTCCTCCGGCTGACCTGTCTCCAAGGGTCTATTGCTGCCTCGGGCACCTTATGGTCGATCTCCTGTGAGTCTAGATTTTCGAATCCGACGCAAAACTGTCAGTTAATTGTAACGTTCAGAGCCTGTTAATGACGATGGAACACACAAATCCCGTCGCGATTCAATACATCGTCTTCCGGCCGACCTGTCTCCAAGGGTCTATTGCTGCCTCGGGCACCTTATGGTCGATCTCCTGTGAGTCTAGATTTTCCAATCCGACGCAAAACTGTCAGTTAATTGTAACGTTCAGAGCCTGTTAATGACGATGGAACACACAAATCGCGTCGCGATTCAATACATCGTCCTCCGGCCGACCTGTCTCCAAGGGTCTATTGCCGCCTCGGGCACCTTATGGTCGATCTCCTGTGAGTCTAGATTTTCGAATCCGACGCAAAACTGACAGTTAATTGTAAGGTTCAGAGCCTGTTAATGACGATGGAACACACAAATTGCGTCGCGATTCAATACGTCGTCCTCCGGCCGACCGGTCTCCAAGGGTCTATTGCTGCCTCGGGCACCTTATGGTCGTTCTCCTGTGAGTCTAGATTTTCGAATCCGACGCAAAACTGACAGTTAATTGTAAGGTTCAGAGCATGTTAATGACGATGGAACACACAAATCGCGTCGCGATTCAATACATCGTCCTCCGGCCGACTTGTCTCCAAGGGTCTAGTGCTGCCTCGGGCACCTTATGGTCGTTCTCCTGTGAGTCTAGATTTTCGAATCCGACGCAAAACTGACAGTTAATCGTAAGGTTCAGCGCCTCTTAATGACAATGGAACACACAAATTGCGTCGCGATTCAATACATCGTCCTCCGGCCGACCTGTCTCCAAGGGTCTATTGCTGCCTCGGGCACCTTATGGTCGTTTTCCTGTGAGTCTAGATTTTCGAATCCGACGCAAAACTGACAGTTAATTATAACGTTTAGAGCCTGTTAATGACGCTGGAACACACAAATCGCGTCGCGATTCAATACGTCGTCCTCCAGCCGACTTGTCTCCAAGGGTCTAGTGCTGCCTCGGGCACCTTATGTTCGTTCTTCTGTGAGTCTAGATTTTCGAATCCGACGCAAAACTGACTGTTAATTGTAAGGTTCAGAGCCTCTTAATGACAATGGAAGACACAAACTGCGTCGCGATTCAATACATCGTCCTCCGGCCGACCTCTCTCCAAGGGTCTATTGCTGCCTCGGGCACTTTATGGTCGATCTCCTGTGAGTCTAGATTTTCGAATCCGACGCAAAACTGACAGTTAATTGTAACGTTCAGAGCCTGTTAATGACGATGGAACACACAAATCGCGTCGCGATTCAATACATCGTCCTCCAGCCGATTTGTCTCCAAGGGTCTAGTGCTGCCTCGGGCACCTTATGGTCGTTCTCCTGTGAGTCTAGATTTTCGAATCCGACGCAAAACTGGCAGTTAATTGTAAGGTTCGGAGCCTGTTAATGACGATGGAACACACAAATTGCGTCGCGATTCAATACATCGTCCTCCGGCCGACCTGTCTCCAAGGATCTATTGCTGCCTCGGGCACCTTATGGTCGATCTCCTGTGAGTCTAGATTTTCGAATCCGACGCAAAACTGACAGTTAATTGTAACGTTCAGAGCCTGTTAATGACGATGGAACACACAAATCCCGTCGCGATTCAATACATCGTCCTCCAGCCGACCTGTCTCCAAGGGTCTAGTGCTGCCTCGGGCACCTTATGGTCGTTCTCCTGTGAGTCTAGATTTTCGAATCCGACGCAAAACTGACAGTTAATCGTAAGGTTCAGAGCCTCTTAATGACAATGGAACACACAAATTGCGTCGCGATTCAATACATCGTCCTCCGGCCGACCTGTCTCCAAGGGTCTATTGCTGCCTCGGGCACCTTATGGTCGATCTCCTGTGAGTCTAGATTTTCGAATCCGACGCAAAACTGACAGTTAATTGTAACGTTCAGAGCCTGTTAATGACGATGGAACACACAAATTGCGTCGCGATTCAATACATCGTCCTTCAGCCGACTTGTCTCCAAGGGTCTAGTGCTGCCTCGGACACCTTATGGTCGTTCTCCTGTGAGTCTAGATTTTCGAATCCGACGCAAAACTGACAGTTAATTGTAAGGTACAGAGCCTCTTAATGACAAAGGAACACACAAATCGCGTCGCGATTCAATACATCGTCCTCCGGCCGACCTGTCTCCAAGGGCCTATTGCTGCCTCGGGCACCTTATGGTCGATCTCCTGTGAGTCTAGATTTTCAAATCCGACGCAAAACTGTCAGTTAATTGTAACGTTCAGAGCCTGTTAATGACGATGGAACACACAAATCCCGTCGCGATTCAATACATCGTCCTCCGGCCGACCTGTCTCCAAGGGTCTATTGCTGCCTCGGGCACCTTATGGTCGATCTCCTGTGAGTCTAGATTTTCCAATCCGACGAAAAACTGTCAGTTAATTGTAACGTTCAGAGCCTGTTAATTACGATGGAACACACAAATCGCGTCGCGATTCAATACATCGTCCACCGGCCGACCTGTCTCCAAGGGTCTATTGCTGCCTCGGGCACCTTATGGTCGATCTCCTGTGAGTCTAGATTTTCGAATCCGACGCAAAACTGACAGTTAATTGTAAGGTTCAGAGCCTGTTAATGACGATGGAACACACAAATTGTGTCGCGATTCAATACGTCGTCCTCCGGCCGACCTGTCTCCAAGGGTCTATTGCTGCCTCGGGCACCTTATGGTCGTTCTCCTGTGAGTCTAGATTTTCGAATCCGACGCAAAACTGACAGTTAATTGTAACGTTCAGAGCCTGTTAATGACGATGGAACACACAAATTACGTCGCGATTCAATACATCGTCCTCCAGCCGACTTGTCTCCAAGGGTCTAGTGCTGCCTCGGGCACCTTATGATCGTTCTCCTGTGAGTCTAGATTTTCGAATCCGACGCAAAACTGACAGTTAATTGTAAGGTTCGGAGCCTGTTAATGACGATGGAACACACAAATCTCGTCGCGATTCAATACATCGTCCTCCGGCCGACCTGTCTCCAAGGATCTATTGCTGCCTCGGGCACCTTATGGTCGATCTCCTGTGAGTCTAGATTTTCGAATCCGACGCAAAACTGACAGTTAATTGTAAGGTTCAGAGCCTGTTAATGACGATGGAACACACAAATCGCGTCGCGATTCAATACATCGTCCTCCAGCCGACCTGTCTCCAAGGGTCTATTGCTGCCTCGGGCACCTTATGGTCGATCTCCTGTGAGTCTAGATTTTCGAATCCGACGCAAAACTGACAGTTAATTGTAAGGTTCAGAGCCTGTTAATGACGATGGAACACACAAATTGCGTCGCGATTCAATACGTCGTCCTCCGGCCGACCTGTCTCCAAGTGTCTATTGCTGCCTCGGGCACCTTATGGTCGTTCTCCTGTGAGTCTAGATTTTCGAATCCGACGCAAAACTGACAGTTAATTGTAACGTTCAGAGCCTGTTAATGACGATGGAACACACAAATTACGTCGCGATTCAATACATCGTCCTCCAGCCGACTTGTCTCCAAGGGTCTAGTGCTGCCTCGGGCACCTTATGGTCGTTCTCCTGTGAGTCTAGATTTTCGAATCCGACGCAAAACTGACAGTTAATTGTAAGGTTCAGAGCCTGTTAATGACGATGGAACACACAAATTGCGTCGCGATTCAATACGTCGTCCTCCGGCCGACCTGTCTCCAAGGGTCTATTGCTGCCTCGGGCACCATATGGTCGTTCTCCTGTGAGTCTAGATTTTCGAATCCGACGCAAAACTGACAGTTAATTGTAACGTTCAGAGCCTGTTAATGACGATGGAACACACAAATTACGACGCGATTCACTACATCGTCCTCCAGCCGACTTGTCTCCAAGGGTCTAGTGCTGCCTCGGGCACCTTATGGTCGTTCTCCTGTGAGTCTAGATTTTCGAATCCGACGCAAAACTGACAGTTAATTGTAAGGTTCGGAGCCTGTTAATGACGATGGAACACACAAATCTCGTCGCGATTCAATACATCGTCCTCCGGCCGACCTGTCTCCAAGGATCTATTGCTGCCTCGGGCACCTTATGGTCGATCTCCTGTGAGTCTAGATTTTCGAATCCGACGCAAAACTGACAGTTAATTGTAAGGTTCAGAGCCTGTTAATGACGATGGAACACACAAATCGCGTCGCGATTCAATACATCGTCCTCCAGCCGACCTGTCTCCAAGGGTCTAGTGCTGCCTCGGGCACCTTATGGTCGTTCTCCTGTGAGTCTAGATTTTCGAATCCGACGCAAAACTGACAGTTAATCGTAAGGTTCAGAGCCTCTTAATGACAATGGAACACACAAATTGCGTCGCGATTCAATACATCGTCCTCCGGCCGACCTGTCTCCAAGGGTCTATTGCTGCCTCGGGCACCTTATGGTCGTTCTCCTGTGAGTCTAGATTTTCGAATCCGACGCAAAACTGACAGTTAATTGTAAGGTACAGAGCCTCTTAATGACAATGGAACACACAAATCGCGTCGCGATTCAATACATCGTCCTCCGGCCGACTTGTCTCCAAGGGCCTATTGCTGCCTCGGGCACCTTATGGTCGATCTCCTGTGAGTCTAGATTTTCGAATCCGACGCAAAACTGTCAGTTAATTGTAACGTTCAGAGCCTGTTAATGACGATGGAACACACAAATCCCGTCGCGATTCAATACATCGTCCTCCGGCCGACCTGTCTCCAAGGGTCTATTGCTGCCTCGGGCACCTTATGGTCGATCTCCTGTGAGTCTAGATTTTCCAATCCGACGAAAAACTGTCAGTTAATTGTAACGTTCAGAGCCTGTTAATGACGATGGAACACACAAATCGCGTCGCGATTCAATACATCGTCCTCCGGCCGACCTGTCTCCAAGGGTCTATTGCTGCCTCGGGCACCTTATGGTCGATCTCCTGTGAGTCTAGATTTTCGAATCCGACGCAAAACTGACAGTTAATTGTAAGGTTCAGAACCTGTTAATGACGATGGAACACACAAATTGCGTCGCGATTCAATACGTCGTCCTCCGGCCGACCTGTCTCCAAGGGTCTATTGCTGCCTCGGGAACCTTATGGTCGTTCTCCTGTGAGTCTAGATTTTCGAATCCGACGCAAAACTGACAGTTAATTGTAACGTTCAGAGCCTGTTAATTACGATGGAACACACAAATTACGTCGCGATTCAATACATCGTCCTCCAGGCGACTTGTCTCCAAGGGTCTAGTGCTGCCTCGGGCACCTTATGGTCGTTCTCCTGTGAGTCTAGATTTTCGAATCCGACGCAAAACTGACAGTTAATTGTAAGGTTCGGAGCCTGTTAATGACGATGGAACACACAAATCTCGTCGCGATTCAATACATCGTCCTCCGGCCGACCTGTCTCCAAGGATCTATTGCTGCCTCGGGCACCTTATGGTCGATCTCCTGTGAGTCTAGATTTTCGAATCCGACGCAAAACTGACAGTTAATTGTAAGGTTCAGAGCCTGTTAATGACGATCGAACACACAAATCGCGTCGCGATTCAATACATCGTCCTCCAGCCGACCTGTCTCCAAGGGTCTAGTGCTGCCTCGGGCACCTTATGGTCGTTCTCCTGTGAGTCTAGATTTTCGAATCCGACGCAAAACTGACAGTTAATCGTAAGGTTCAGAGCCTCTTAATGACAATGGAACACACAAATTGCGTCGCGATTCAATACATCGTCCTCCGGCCGACCTGTCTCCAAGGGTCTATTGCTGCCTCGGGCACCTTATGGTCGATCTCCTGTGAGTCTAGATTTTCGAATCCGACGCAAAAGTGACAGTTAATTGTAACGTGCAGAGCCTGTTAATGACGATGGAACACACAAATTGCGTCGCGATTCAATACATCGTCCTCCAGCCGACTTGTCTCCAAGGGTCTAGTGCTGCCTCGGGCACCTTATGGTCGTTCTTCTGTGAGTCTAGATTTTCGAATCCGACGCAAAACTGACAGTTAATTGTAAGGTTCAGAGCCTGTTAATGACGATGGAACACACAAATTGCGTCGCGATTCAATACGTCGTCCTCCGGCCGACCTGTCTCCAAGGGTCTATTGCTGCCTCGGGCACCTTATGGTCGTTCTCCTGTGAGTCTAGATTTTCGAATCCGACGCAAAACTGACAGTTAATTGTAACGTTCAGAGCCTGTTAATGACGATGGAACACACAAATTACGTCGCGATTCAATACATCGTCCTCCAGCCGACTTGTCTCCAAGGGTCTAGTGCTGCCTCGGGCACCTTATGGTCGTTCTCCTGTGAGTCTAGATTTTCGAATCCGACGCAAAACTGACAGTTAATTGTAAGGTTCGGAGCCTGTTAATGACGATGGAACACACAAATCTCGTCGCGATTCAATACATCGTCCTCCGGCCGACCTGTCTCCAAGGATCTATTGCTGCCTCGGGCACCTTATGGTCGATCTCCTGTGAGTCTAGATTTTCGAATCCGACGCAAAACTGACAGTTAATTGTAACGTTCAGAGCCTGTTAATGACGATGGAACACACAAATCGCGTCGCGATTCAATACATCGTCCTCCAGCCGACCTGTCTCCAAGGGTCTAGTGCTGCCTCGGGCACCTTATGGTCGTTCTCCTGTGAGTCTAGATTTTCGAATCCGACGCAAAACTGACAGTTAATCGTAAGGTTCAGAGCCTCTTAATGACAATGGAACACACAAATTGCGTCGCGATTCAATACATCGTCCTCCGGCCGACCTGTCTCCAAGGGTCTATTGCTGCCTCGGGCACCTTATGGTCGTTCTCCTGTGAGTCTAGATTTTCGAATCCGACGCAAAACTGACAGTTAATTGTAAGGTACAGAGCCTCTTAATGACAATGGAACACACAAATCGCGTCGCGATTCAATACATCGTCCTCCGACCGACTTGTCTCCAAGGGCCTATTGCTGCCTCGGGCACCTTATGGTCGATCTCCTGTGAGTCTAGATTTTCGAATCCGACGCAAAACTGTCAGTTAATTGTAACGTTCAGAGCCTGTTAATGACGATGGAACACACAAATCCCGTCGCGATTCAATACATCGTCCTCCGGCCGACCTGTCTCCAAGGGTCTATTGCTGCCTCGGGCACCTTATGGTCGATCTCCTGTGAGTCTAGATTTTCCAATCCGACGAAAAACTGTCAGTTAATTGTAACGTTCAGAGCCTGTTAATGACGATGGAACACACAAATCGCGTCGCGATTCAATACATCGTCCTCCGGCCGACCTGTCTCCAAGGGTCTATTGCTGCCTCGGGAACCTTATGGTCGTTCTCCTGTGAGTCTAGATTTTCGAATCCGACGCAAAACTGACAGTTAATTGTAAGGTTCAGAGCCTGTTAATGACGATGGAACACACAAATCGCGTCGCGATTCAATACATCGTCCTCCAGCCGACCTGTCTCCAAGGGTCTAGTGCTGTCTCGGGCACCTTATGGTCGTTCTCCTGTGAGTCTAGATTTTCGAATCCGACGCAAAACTGACAGTTAATCGTAAGGTTCAGAGCCTCTTAATGACAATGGAACACACAAATTGCGTCGCGATTCAATACATCGTCCTCCGGCCGACCTGTCTCCAAGGGTCTATTGCTGCCTCGGGCACCTTATGGTCGATCTCCTGTGAGTCTAGATTTTCGAATCCGACGCAAAAGTGACAGTTAATTGTAACGTGCAGAGCCTGTTAATGACGATCGAACACACAAATTGCGTCGCGATTCAATACATCGTCCTCCAGCCGACTTGT
The DNA here is from genome assembly GCF_023898315.1 of Schistocerca nitens. Classification (NCBI taxonomy): domain Eukaryota; kingdom Metazoa; phylum Arthropoda; class Insecta; order Orthoptera; family Acrididae; genus Schistocerca; species Schistocerca nitens. The sequence goes on along the minus strand of NC_064618.1, from coordinate 2,639,659 downwards.
CTCCAAGGGTCTAGTGCTGCCTCGGGCACCTTATGGTCGTTCTTCTGTGAGTCTAGATTTTCGAATCCGACGCAAAACTGACAGTTAATTGTAAGGTTCAGAGCCTCTTAATGACAATGGAACACACAAATTGAGTCGCGATTCAATACATCGTCTTCCGGCCGACCTGTCTCCAAGGGTCTATTGCTGCCTCGGGCACCTCATGGTCGATCTCCTGTGAGTCTAGATTTTCGAATCCGACGCAAAACTTACAGTTAATTGTAAGGTTCAGAGCCTGTTAATGACGATGGAACACACAAATTGCGTCGCGATTCAATACATCGTCTTCCGGCCGACCTGTCTCCAAGGGTCTATTGCTGCCTCGGGCACCTTATGGTCGATCTCCTGTGAGTCTAGATTTTCGAATCCGACGCAAAACTGACAGTTAATTGTAAGGTTCAGAGCCTCTTAATGACGATGGAACACACAAATTGCGTCGCGATTCAATACATCGTCCTCCGGCCGACCTGTCTCCAAGGGTCTATTGCTGCCTCGGGCACCTTATGGTCGTTTTCCTGTGAGTCTAGATTTTCGAATCCGACGCAAAACTGACAGTTAATTATAACGTTCAGAGCCTGTTAATGACGCTGGAACACACAAATCGCGTCGCGATTCAATACGTCGTCCTCCAGCCGACTTGTCTCCAAGGGTCTAGTGCTGCCTCGGACACCGTATGGTCGTTCTCCAGTGAGTCTAGATTTTCGAATCCGACGCAAAACTGACAGTTAATTGTAACGTTCAGAGCCTGTTAATGACGATGGAACACACAAATCGCGTCGCGATTCAATACATCGTCCTCCGGCCGACGTGTCTCCAAGGGTCTATTGCTGCCTCGGGCACCTTATGGTCGATCTCCTGTGAGTCTAGATTTTCGAATCCGACGCAAAACTGTCAGTTAATTGTAACGTTCAGAGCCTGTTAATGACGATGGAACACACAAATTGCGTCGCGATTCAATACATCGTCCTCCGGCCGACCTGTCTCCAAGGGTCTATTGCTGCCTGGGCAATTTATGGTCGATCTCCTGTGAGTCTAGATTTTCGAATCCGACGCAAAACTGACAGTTAATTGTAACGTTCAGAGCCTGTTAATGACGATGGAACACACAAATCGCGTCGCGATTCAATACATCGTCCTATAACCGACTTGTGTCCAAGGGTCTAGTGCTGCCACGGGCACCTTATGGTCGTTCTCCTGTGAGTCTAGATTTTCGAATCCGACGCAAAACTGACAGTTAATTGTAAGGTTCAGAGCCTGTTAATGACGATGGAACACACAAATTGCGTCGCGATTCAATACATCGTCCTATAACCGACCTGTCTCCAAGGGTCTAGTGCTGCCTCGGGCACCTTATGGTCGTTCTCCTGTGAGTCTAGATTTTCGAATCCGACGCAAAACTGACAGTTAATCGTAAGGTTCAGCGCCTCTTAATGACAATGGAACACACAAATTGCGTCGCGATTCAATACATCGTCCTCCGTCCGACCTGTCTCCAAGGGTCTATTGCTGCCTCGGGCACCTTATGGTCGATCTCCTGTAAGTCTAGATTTTCGAATCCGACGCAAAACTGACAGTTAATTGTAAGGTTCAGAGCCTCTTAATGACGATGGAACACACAAATTGCGTCGCGATCCAATACATCTTCCTCCGGCCGACCTGTCTCCAAGGGTCTATTGCTGCCTCGGGCACCTTATGGTCGTTTTCCTGTGAGTCTAGATTTTCGAATCCGACGCAAAACTGACAGTTAATTATAACGTTCAGAGCCTGTTAATGACGCTGGAACACACAAATCGCGTCGCGATTCAATACGTAGTCCTCCAGCCGACTTGTCTCCAAGGGTCTAGTGCTGCCTCGGGCACCTTATGGTCGTTCTTCTGTGAGTCTAGATTTTCGAATCCGACGCAAAACTGACTGTTAATTGTAAGGTTCAGAGCCTCTTAATGACAATGGAACACACAAACTGCGTCGCGATTCAATACATCGTCCTCCGGCCGACCTGTCTCCAAGGGTCTATTGCTGCCTCGGGCACCTTATGGTCGATCTCCTGTGAGTCTAGATTTTCGAATCCGACGCAAAACTGACAGTTAATTGTAACGTTCAGAGCCTGTTAATGACGATGGAACACACAAATCGCGTCGCGATTCAATACATCGTCCTCCAGCCGACTTGTCTCCAAGGGTCTAGTGCTGCCTCGGGCACCTTATGGTCGTTCTCCTGTGAGTCTAGATTTTCGAATCCGACGCAAAACTGGCAGTTAATTGTAAGGTTCGGAGCCTGTTAATGACGATGGAACACACATATTGCGTCGCGATTCAATACATCGTCCTCCGGCCGACCTGTCTCCAAGGATCTATTGCTGCATCGGGCACATTATGGTCGATCTCCTGTGAGTCTAGATTTCCGAATCCGACGCAAAACTGACAGTTAATTGTAACGTTCAGAGCCTGTTAATGACGATGGAACACACAAATCGCGTCGCGATTCAATACATCGTCCTCCAGCCGACCTGTCTCCAAGGGTCTAGTGCTGCCTCGGGCACCTTATGGTCGTTCTCCTGTGAGTCTAGATTTTCGAATCCGACGCAAAACTGACAGTTAATCGTAAGGTTCAGAGCCTCTTAATGACAATGGAACACACAAATTGCGTCGCGATTCAATACATCGTCCTCCGGCCGACCTGTCTCCAAGGGTCTATTGCTGCCTGGGCACCTTATGGTCGATCTCCTGTGAGTCTAGATTTTCGAATCCGACGCAAAACTGACAGTTAATTGTAACGTTCAGAGCCTGTTAATGACGATGGAACACACAAATTGCGTCGCGATTCAATACATCGTCCTCCGGCCGACTTGTCTCCAAGGGTCTAGTGCTGCCTCGGGCACCTTATGGTCGTTCTCCTGTGAGTCTAGATTTTCCAATCCGACGCAAAACTGACAGTTAATTGTAAGGTACAGAGCCTCTTAATGACAATGGAACACACAAATCGCGTCGCGATTCAATACATCGTCCTCCGGCCGACCTGTCTCCAAGGGTCTATTGCTGCCTCGGGCACCTTATGGTCGATCTCCTGTGAGCCTAGATTTTCGAATCCGACGCAAAACTGTCAGTTAATTGTAACGTTCAGAGCCTGTTAATGACGATGGAACACACAAATCCCGTCGCGATTCAATACATCGTCCTCCGGCCGACCTGTCTCCAAGGGTCTATTGCTGCCTCGGGCACCTTATGGTCGATCTCCTGTGAGTCTAGATTTTCCAATCCGACGCAAAACTGTCAGTTAATTGTAACGTTCAGAGCCTGTTAATGACGATGGAACACACAAATCGCGTCGCGATTCAATACATCGTCCTCCGGCCGACCTGTCTCCAACGGTCTATTGCTGCATCGGGCACCTTATGGTCGATCTCCTGTGAGTCTAGATTTTCGAGTCCGACGCAAAACTGACAGTTAATTGTAAGGTTCAGAGCCTGTTAATGACGATGGAACACACAAATTGCGTCGCGATTCAATACGTCGACCTCCGGCCGACCTGTCTCCAAGGGTCTATTGCTGCCTCGGGAACCTTATGGTCGTTCTCCTGTGAGTCTAGATTTTCGAATCCGACGCAAAACTGACAGTTAATTGTAAGGTTCAGAGCCTGTTAATGACGATGGAACACACAAATCGCGTCGCGATTCAATACATCGTCCTCCAGCCGACCTGTCTCCAAGGGTCTAGTGCTGCCTCGGGCACCTTATGGTCGTTCTCCTGTGAGTCTAGATTTTCGAATCCGACGCAAAACTGACAGTTAATCGTAAGGTTCAGAGCCTCTTAATGACAATGGAACACACAAATTGCGTCGCGATTCAATACATCGTCCTCCGGCCGACCTGTCTCCAAGGGTCTATTGCTGCCTCGGGCACCTTATGGTCGATCTCCTGTGAGTCTAGATTTTCGAATCCGACGCAAAAGTGACAGTTAATTGTAACGTGCAGAGCCTGTTAATGACGATCGAACACACAAATTGCGTCGCGATTCAATACATCGTCCTCCAGCCGACTTGTCTCCAAGGGTCTAGTGCTGCCTCGGGCACCTTATGGTCGTTCTTCTGTGAGTCTAGATTTTCGAATCCGACGCAAAACTGACAGTTAATTGTAAGGTTCAGAGCCTCTTAATGACAATGGAACACACAAATTGAGTCGCGATTCAATACATCGTCTTCCGGCCGACCTGTCTCCAAGGGTCTATTGCTGCCTCGGGCACCTCATGGTCGATCTCCTGTGAGTCTAGATTTTCGAATCCGACGCAAAACTTACAGTTAATTGTAAGGTTCAGAGCCTGTTAATGACGATGGAACACACAAATTGCGTCGCGATTCAATACATCGTCTTCCGGCCGACCTGTCTCCAAGGGTCTATTGCTGCCTCGGGCACCTTATGGTCGATCTCCTGTGAGTCTAGATTTTCGAATCCGACGCAGAACTGACAGTTAATTGTAAGGTTCAGAGCCTCTTAATGACGATGGAACACACAAATTGCGTCGCGATTCAATACATCGTCCTCCGGCCGACCTGTCTCCAAGGGTCTATTGCTGCCTCGGGCACCTTATGGTCGTTTTCCTGTGAGTCTAGATTTTCGAATCCGACGCAAAACTGACAGTTAATTATAACGTTCAGAGCCTGTTAATGACGCTGGAACACACAAATCGCGTCGCGATTCAATACGTCGTCCTCCAGCCGACTTGTCTCCAAGGGTCTAGTGCTGCCTCGGACACCGTATGGTCGTTCTCCAGTGAGTCTAGATTTTCGAATCCGACGCAAAACTGACAGTTAATTGTAACGTTCAGAGCCTGTTAATGACGATGGAACACACAAATCGCGTCGCGATTCAATACATCGTCCTCCGGCCGACGTGTCTCCAAGGGTCTATTGCTGCCTCGGGCACCTTATGGTCGATCTCCTGTGAGTCTAGATTTTCGAATCCGACGCAAAACTGTCAGTTAATTGTAACGTTCAGAGCCTGTTAATGACGATGGAACACACAAATTGCGTCGCGATTCAATACATCGTCCTCCGGCCGACCTGTCTCCAAGGGTCTATTGCTGCCTGGGCACCTTATGGTCGATCTCCTGTGAGTCTAGATTTTCGAATCCGACGCAAAACTGACAGTTAATTGTAACGTTCAGAGCCTGTTAATGACGATGGAACACACAAATCGCGTCGCGATTCAATACATCGTCCTATAACCGACTTGTGTCCAAGGGTCTAGTGCTGCCACGGGCACCTTATGGTCGTTCTCCTGTGAGTCTAGATTTTCGAATCCGACGCAAAACTGACAGTTAATTGTAAGGTTCAGAGCCTGTTAATGACGATGGAACACACAAATTGCGTCGCGATTCAATACATCGTCCTATAACCGACCTGTCTCCAAGGGTCTAGTGCTGCCTCGGGCACCTTATGGTCGTTCTCCTGTGAGTCTAGATTTTCGAATCCGACGCAAAACTGACAGTTAATCGTAAGGTTCAGCGCCTCTTAATGACAATGGAACACACAAATTGCGTCGCGATTCAATACATCGTCCTCCGTCCGACCTGTCTCCAAGGGTCTATTGCTGCCTCGGGCACCTTATGGTCGATCTCCTGTAAGTCTAGATTTTCGAATCCGACGCAAAACTGACAGTTAATTGTAAGGTTCAGAGCCTCTTAATGACGATGGAACACACAAATTGCGTCGCGATCCAATACATCTTCCTCCGGCCGACCTGTCTCCAAGGGTCTATTGCTGCCTCGGGCACCTTATGGTCGTTTTCCTGTGAGTCTAGATTTTCGAATCCGACGCAAAACTGACAGTTAATTATAACGTTCAGAGCCTGTTAATGACGCTGGAACACACAAATCGCGTCGCGATTCAATACGTAGTCCTCCAGCCGACTTGTCTCCAAGGGTCTAGTGCTGCCTCGGGCACCTTATGGTCGTTCTTCTGTGAGTCTAGATTTTCGAATCCGACGCAAAACTGACTGTTAATTGTAAGGTTCAGAGCCTCTTAATGACAATGGAACACACAAACTGCGTCGCGATTCAATACATCGTCCTCTGGCCGACCTGTCTCCAAGGGTCTATTGCTGCCTCGGGCACCTTATGGTCGATCTCCTGTGAGTCTAGATTTTCGAATCCGACGCAAAACTGACAGTTAATTGTAACGTTCAGAGCCTGTTAATGACGATGGAACACACAAATCGCGTCGCGATTCAATACATCGTCCTCAAGCCGACTTGTCTCCAAGGGTCTAGTGCTGCCTCGGGCACCTTATGGTCGTTCTCCTGTGAGTCTAGATTTTCGAATCCGACGCAAAACTGGCAGTTAATTGTAAGGTTCGGAGCCTGTTAATGACGATGGAACACACATATTGCGTCGCGATTCAATACATCGTCCTCCGGCCGACCTGTCTCCAAGGATCTATTGCTGCATCGGGCACATTATGGTCGATCTCCTGTGAGTCTAGATTTCCGAATCCGACGGAAAACTGACAGTTAATTGTAACGTTCAGAGCCTGTTAATGACGATGGAACACACAAATCGCGTCGCGATTCAATACATCGTCCTCCAGCCGACCTGTCTCCAAGGGTCTAGTGCTGCCTCGGGCACCTTATGGTCGTTCTCCTGTGAGTCTAGATTTTCGAATCCGACGCAAAACTGACAGTTAATCGTAAGGTTCAGAGCCTCTTAATGACAATGGAACACACAAATTGCGTCGCGATTCAATACATCGTCCTCCGGCCGTCCTGTCTCCAAGGGTCTATTGCTGCCTCGGGCACCTTATGGTCGATCTCCTGTGAGTCTAGATTTTCGAATCCGACGCAAAACTGACAGTTAATTGTAACGTTCAGAGCCTGTTAATGACGATGGAACACACAAATTGCGTCGCGATTCAATACATCGTCCTCCGGCCGACTTGTCTCCAAGGGTCTAGTGCTGCCTCGGGCACCTTATGGTCGTTCTCCTGTGAGTCTAGATTTTCCAATCCGACGCAAAACTGACAGTTAATTGTAAGGTACAGAGCCTCTTAATGACAATGGAACACACAAATCGCGTCGCGATTCAATACATCGTCCTCCGGCCGACCTGTCTCCAAGGGTCTATTGCTGCCTCGGGCACCTTATGGTCGATCTCCTGTGAGCCTAGATTTTCGAATCCGACGCAAAACTGTCAGTTAATTGTAACGTTCAGAGCCTGTTAATGACGATGGAACACACAAATCCCGTCGCGATTCAATACATCGTCCTCCGGCCGACCTGTCTCCAAGGGTCTATTGCTGCCTCGGGCACCTTATGGTCGATCTCCTGTGAGTCTAGATTTTCCAATCCGACGCAAAACTGTCAGTTAATTGTAACGTTCAGAGCCTGTTAATGACGATGGAACACACAAATCGCGTCGCGATTCAATACATCGTCCTCCGGCCGACCTGTCTCCAACGGTCTATTGCTGCATCGGGCACCTTATGGTCGATCTCCTGTGAGTCTAGATATTCGAGTCCGACGCAAAACTGACAGTTAATTGTAAGGTTCAGAGCCTGTTAATGACGATGGAACACACAAATTGCGTCGCGATTCAATACGTCGACCTCCGGCCGACCTGTCTCCAAGGGTCTATTGCTGCCTCGGGCACCTTATGGTCGTTCTCCTGTGAGTCTAGATTTTCGAATCCGACGCAAAACTGACAGTTAATTGTAACGTTCAGAGCCTGTTAACGACGATGGAACACACAATTTGCGTCGCGATTCAATACATCGTCCTCCAGCCGACTTGTCTCCAAGGGTCTAGTGCTGCCTCGGGCACCTTATGGTCGTTCTTCTGTGAGTCTAGATTTTCGAATCCGACGCAAAACTGACAGTTAATTGTAAGGTTCAGAGCCTCTTAATGACAATGGAACACACAAATTGAGTCGCGATTCAATACATCGTCTTCCGGCCGACCTGTCTCCAAGGGTCTATTGCTGCCTCGGGCACCTCATGGTCGATCTCCTGTGAGTCTAGATTTTCAAATCCGACGCAAAACTGAGAGTTAATTGTAAGGTTCAGAGCCTGTTAATGACGATGGAACACACAAATTGCGTCGCGATTCAATACATTGTCTTCCGGCCGACCTGTCTCCAAGGGTCTATTGCTGCCTCGGGCACCTTATGGTCGATCTCCTGTGAGTCTATATTTTCGAATCCGACGCAAAACTGACAGTTAATTGTAAGGTTCAGAGCCTCTTAATGACGATGGAACACACAAATTGCGTCGCGATTCAATACATCGTCCTCCGGCCGACCTGTCTCCAAGGGTCTATTGCTGCCTCGGGCACCTTATGGTCGTTTTCCTGTGAGTCTAGATTTTCGAATCCGACGCAAAACTGACAGTTAATTGTAAGGTTCAGAGCCTCTTAATGACGATGGAACACACAAATCGCGTCTCGATTCAATACGTCGTCCTCCAGCCGACTTGTCTCCAAGGGTCTAGTGCTGCCTCGGGCACCTTATGGTCGTTCTTCTGTGAGTCTAGATTTTCGAATCCGACGCAAAACTGACTGTTAATTGTAAGGTTCAGAGCCTCTTAATGACAATGGAACACACAAACTGCGTCGCGATTCAATACATCGTCCTCCGGCCGACCTGTCTCCAAGGGTCTATTGCTGCCTCGGGCACCTTATGGTCGATCTCCTGTGAGTCTAGATTTTCGAATCCGACGCAAAACTGACAGTTAATTGTAACGTTCAGAGCCTGTTAATGACGCTGGAACACACAAATCGCGTCGCGATTCAATACATCGTCCTCCAGCCGACTTGTCTCCAAGGGTCTAGTGCTGCCTCGGGCACCTTATGGTCGTTCTCCTGTGAGTCTAGATTTTCGAATCCGACGCAAAACTGACAGTTAATCGTAAGGTTCAGGTCCTCTTAATGACAATGCAACACACAAATTGCGTCGCGATTCAATACATAGTCCTCCGGCCGACCTGTCTCCAAGGGTCTATTGCTGCCTCGGGCACCTTATGGTCGTTCTTCTGTGAGTCTAGATTTTCGAATCCGACGCAAAACTGACAGTTAATTGTAACGTTCAGAGCCTGTTAATGACGATGGAACACACGAACTGCGTCGCGATTCAATACATCGTCCTCCAGCCGACTTGTCTCCAAGGGTCTAGTGCTGCCTCGGGCACCTTATGGTCGTTCTCCTGTGAGTCTAGATTTTCGAATCCGACGCAAAACTGACAGTTAATCGTAAGGTTCAGGGCCTCTTAATGACAATGGAACACACAAATTGCGTCGCGATTCAATACATAGTCCTCCGGCCGACCTGTCTCCAAGGGTCTATTGCTGCCTCGGGCACCTTATGGCCGTTCTTCTGTGAGTCTTGATTTTCGAATCCGACGCAAAACTGACAGTTAATTGTAAGGTTTAGAGCCTCTTAATGACAATGGAACACACAAATTGCGTCGCGATTCAATACATCGTCCTCCGGCCGACCTGTCTCCAAGGGTCTATTACTGCCTCGGGCACCTTATGGTCTAGATTTTCGAATCCGACGCAAAACTGACAGTTAATTGTAACGTTCAGAGCCTGTTAATGACGATGGAACACACAAATCGCGCGCGATTCAATACATCGTCCTCCGGCCGACCTGTCTCCAAGGGTCTATTGCTGCCCTGGGCACCTTATGGTCGTTTTCCAGTGAGTCTAGATTTTCGAATCCGACGCAAAACTGACTGTTAATTGTAAGGTTCAGAGCCTCTTAATGACAATGGAACACACAAATTGCGTCGCGATTCAATACATCGTCCTCTGGCCGACCTGTCTCCAAGGGTCTATTGCTGCCTCGGGCAGCTTATGGTCGATCTCCTGTGAGTCTAGATTTTCGAATCCGACGCAAAACTGACAGTCAATTGTAACGTTCAGAGCCTGTTAATGACGATGGAACACACAAATCGCGTCCAGATTCAATACATCGTCCTCCAGTTGTCTCCAAGGGTCTAGTGCTGCCTCGGGCACCTTATGGTCGTTCTTCCGTGAGTCTAGATTTTCGAATCCGACGCAAAATTGACAGTTAATTGTAAGGTTCAGAGCCTCTTAATGACAATGGAACACACAAATTGAGTCGCGATTCAATACATCGTCTTCCGGCCGACCTGTCTCCAAGGGTCTATTGCTGCCTCGGGCACCTCATGGTCGATCTCCTGTGAGTCTAGATTTTCGAATCCGACGCAAAAGTGACTGTTAATTGTACGTTTCAGAGCCTCTTAATGACAATGGAACACACAAACTGCGGCGCGATTCAATACATCGTCCTCCGGCCGACCTGTCTCCAAGGGTCTATTGCTGCCTCGGGCACCTTATGGTCGTTTTCCTGTGAGTCTAGATTTTCGAATCCGACGCAAAACTGACAGTTAATTATAACGTTCAGAGCCTGTTAATGACGCTGGAACACACAAATCGCGTCGCGATTCAATACGTCGTCCTCCAGCCGACTTGTCTCCAAGGGTCTATTGCTGCCTCGGGCACCTTATGGTCGTTCTTCTGTGAGTCTTGATTTTCGAATCCGACGCAAAACTGACAGTTAATTGTAACGTTCAGAGCCTGTTAATGACGATGGAACACACGAACTGCGTCGCGATTCAATACATCGTCCTCCAGCCGACTGTCTCCAAGGGTCTAGTGCTGCCTCGGGCACCTTATGGTCGTTCTCCTGTGAGTCTAGATTTTCGAATCCGACGCAAAACTGACAGTTAATCGTAAGGTTCAGGGCCTCTTAATGACAATGGAACACACAAATTGCGTCGCGATTCAATACATAGTCCTCCGGCCGACCTGTCTCCAAGGGTCTATTGCTGCCTCGGGCACCTTATGGCCGTTCTTCTGTGAGTCTTGATTTTCGAATCCGACGCAAAACTGACAGTTAATTGTAAGGTTTAGAGCCTCTTAATGACAATGGAACACACAAATTGCGTCGCGATTCAATACATCGTCCTCCGGCCGACCTGTCTCCAAGGGTCTATTACTGCCTCGGGCACCTTATGGTCTAGATTTTCGAATCCGACGCAAAACTGACAGTTAATTGTAACGTTCAGAGCCTGTTAATGACGATGGAACACACAAATCGCGCGCGATTCAATACATCGTCCTCCGGCCGACCTGTCTCCAAGGGTCTATTGCTGCCCTGGGCACCTTATGGTCGTTTTCCAGTGAGTCTAGATTTTCGAATCCGACGCAAAACTGACTGTTAATTGTAAGGTTCAGAGCCTCTTAATGACAATGGAACACACAAATTGCGTCGCGATTCAATACATCGTCCTCTGGCCGACCTGTCTCCAAGGGTCTATTGCTGCCTCGGGCAGCTTATGGTCGATCTCCTGTGAGTCTAGATTTTCGAATCCGACGCAAAACTGACAGTTAATTGTAACGTTCAGAGCCTGTTAATGACGATGGAACACACAAATCGCGTCGCGATTCAATACATCGTCCTCCAGTTGTCTCCAAGGGTCTAGTGCTGCCTCGGGCACCTTATGGTCGTTCTTCCGTGAGTCTAGATTTTCCAATCCGACGCAAAATTGACAGTTAATTGTAAGGTTCAGAGCCTCTTAATGACAATGGAACACACAAATTGAGTCGCGATTCAATACATCGTCTTCCGGCCGACCTGTCTCCAAGGGTCTATTGCTGCCTCGGGCACCTCATGGTCGATGTCCTGTGAGTCTAGATTTTCGAATCCGACGCAAAAGTGACTGTTAATTGTACGTTTCAGAGCCTCTTAATGACAATGGAACACACAAACTGCGTCGCGATTCAATACATCGTCCTCCGGCCGACCTGTCTCCAAGGGTCTATTGCTGCCTCGGGCACCTTATGGTCGTTTTCCTGTGAGTCTAGATTTTCGTATCCGACGCAAAACTGACAGTTAATTATAACGTTCAGAGCCTGTTAATGACGCTGGAACACACAAATCGCGTCGCGATTCAATACGTCGTCCTCCAGCCGACTTGTCTCCAAGGGTCTAGTGCTGCCTCGGGCACCTTATGGTCGTTCTTCTGTGAGTCTAGATTTTCGAATCCGACGCAAAAGTGACTGTTAATTGTACGTTTCAGAGCCTCTTAATGACAATGGAACACACAAACTGCGTCGCGATTCAATACATCGTCCTCCGGCCGACCTGTCTCCAAGGGTCTATTGCTGCCTCGGGCACCTTATGGTCGATCTCCTGTGAGTCTAGATTTTCGAATCCGACGCAAAACTGACAGTTAATTGTAACGTTCAGAGCCTGTTAATGACGATGGAACACACAAATCGCGTCGCGATTCAATACATCGTCCTCCAGCCGACTTGTCTCCAAGGGTCTAGTGCTGCCTCGGGCACCTTATGGTCGTTCTCCTGTGAGTCTAGATTTTCGAATCCTACGCAAAACTGGCAGTTAATTGTAAGGTTCGGAGCCTCTTAATGACAATGGAACACACAAATTGCGTCGCGATTCAATACATCGTCCTCCGGCCGACCTGTCTCCAAGGGTCTATTACTGCCTCGGGCACCTTATGGTCTAGATTTTCGAATCCGACGCAAAACTGACAGTTAATTGTAACGTTCAGAGCCTGTTAATGACGATGGAACACACAAATCGCGCGCGATTCAATACATCGTCCTCCGGCCGACCTGTCTCCAAGGGTCTATTGCTGCCCTGGGCACCTTATGGTCGTTTTCCAGTGAGTCTAGATTTTCGAATCCGACGCAAAACTGACTGTTAATTGTAAGGTTCAGAGCCTCTTAATGACAATGGAACACACAAATTGCGTCGCGATTCAATACATCGTCCTCTGGCCGACCTGTCTCCAAGGGTCTATTGCTGCCTCGGGCAGCTTATGGTCGATCTCCTGTGAGTCTAGATTTTCGAATCCGACGCAAAACTGACAGTTAATTGTAACGTTCAGAGCCTGTTAATGACGATGGAACACACAAATCGCGTCGCGATTCAATACATCGTCCTCCAGTTGTCTCCAAGGGTCTAGTGCTGCCTCGGGCACCTTATGGTCGTTCTTCCGTGAGTCTAGATTTTCGAATCCGACGCAAAATTGACAGTTAATTGTAAGGTTCAGAGCCTCTTAATGACAATGGAACACACAAATTGAGTCGCGATTCAATACATCGTCTTCCGGCCGACCTGTCTCCAAGGGTCTATTGCTGCCTCGGGCACCTCATGGTCGATCTCCTGTGAGTCTAGATTTTCGAATCCGACGCAAAAGTGACTGTTAATTGTACGTTTCAGAGCCTCTTAATGACAATGGAACACACAAACTGCGTCGCGATTCAATACATCGTCCTCCGGCCGACCTGTCTCCAAGGGTCTATTGCTGCCTCGGGCACCTTATGGTCGTTTTCCTGTGAGTCTAGATTTTCGAATCCGACGCAAAACTGACAGTTAATTATAACGTTCAGAGCCTGTTAATGACGCTGGAACACACAAATCGCGTCGCGATTCAATACGTCGTCCTCCAGCCGACTTGTCTCCAAGGGTCTAGTGCTGCCTCGGGCACCTTATGGTCGTTCTTCTGTGAGTCTAGATTTTCGAATCCGACGCAAAACTGTCAGTTAATTGTAACGTTCAGAGCCTGTTAATGACGATGGAACACACAAATCCCGTCGCGATTCAATACATCATCCTCCGGCCGACCTGTCTCCAAGGGTCTATTGCTGCCTCGGGCACCTTATGGTCGATCTCCTGTGAGTCTAGATTTTCCAATCCGACGAAAAACTGTCAGTTAATTGTAACGTTCAGAGCCTGTTAATGACGATGGAACACACAAATCGCGTCGCGATTCAATACATCGTCCTCCGGCCGACCTGTCTCCAAGGGTCTATTGCTGCCTCGGGCACCTTATGGTCGATCTCCTGTGAGTCTAGATTTTCGAATCCGACGCAAAACTGACAGTTAATTGTAAGGTTCAGAACCTGTTAATGACGATGGAACACACAAATTGCGTCGCGATTCAATACGTCGTCCTCCGGCCGACCTGTCTCCAAGGGTCTATTGCTGCCTCGGGAACCTTATGGTCGTTCTCCTGTGAGTCTAGATTTTCGAATCCGACGCAAAACTGACAGTTAATTGTAACGTTCAGAGCCTGTTAATGACGATGGAACACACAAATCGCGTCGCGATTCAATACATCGCCCTCCAGCCGACCTGTCTCCAAGGGTCTAGTGCTGCCTCGGGCACCTTATGGTCGTTCTCCTGTGAGTCTAGATTTTCGAATCCCACGCAAAACTGACAGTTAATCGTAAGGTTCGGAGCCTCTTAATGACAATGGAACACACAAATTGCGTCGCGATTCAATACATCGTCCTCCGGCCGACCTGTCTCCAAGGGTCAATTGCTGCCTCGGGCACCTTATGGTCGATCTCCTGTGAGTCTAGATTTTCGAATCCGACGCAAAACTGACAGTTAATTGTAACGTTCAGAGCCTGTTAATGACGATGGAACACACAAATTGCGTCGCGATTCAATACATCGTCCTCCAGCCGACTTGTCTCCAAGGGTCTAGTGCTGCCTCGGACACCTTATGGTCGTTCTCCTGTGAGTCTAGATTTTCGAATCCGACGCAAAACTGACAGTTAATTGTAAGGTACAGAGCCTCTTAATGACAATGGAACACACAAATCGCGACGCGATTCAATACATCGTCCTCCGGCCGACCTGTCTCCAAAGGTCTATTGCTGCCTCGGGCACCTTATGGTCGATCTCCTGTGAGTCTAGATTTTCGAATCCGACGCAAAACTGTCAGTTAATTGTAACGTTCAGAGCCTGTTAATGACGATGGAACACACAAATCCCGTCGCGATTCAATACATCATCCTCCGGCCGACCTGTCTCCAAGGGTCTATTGCTGCCTCGGGCACCTTATGGTCGATCTCCTGTGAGTCTAGATTTTCCAATCCGACGAAAAACTGTCAGTTAATTGTAACGTTCAGAGCCTGTTAATGACGATGGAACACACAAATCGCGTCGCGATTCAATACATCGTCCTCCGGCCGACCTGTCTCCAAGGGTCTATTGCTGCCTCGGGCACCTTATGGTCGATCTCCTGTGAGTCTAGATTTTCGAATCCGACGCAAAACTGACAGTTAATTGTAAGGTTCAGAACCTGTTAATGACGATGGAACACACAAATTGCGTCGCGATTCAATACGTCGTCCTCCGGCCGACCTGTCTCCAAGGGTCTATTGCTGCCTCGGGAACCTTATGGTCGTTCTCCTGTGAGTCTAGATTTTCGAATCCGACGCAAAACTGACAGTTAATTGTAACGTTCAGAGCCTGTTAATGACGATGGAACACACAAATCGCGTCGCGATTCAATACATCGTCCTCCGGCCGACCTGTCTCCAAGGGTCTATTGCTGCCTCGGGCACCTTATGGTCGATCTCCTGTGAGTCTAGATTTTCGAATCCGACGCAAAACTGACAGTTAATTGTAAGGTTCAGAACCTGTTAATGACGATGGAACACACAAATTGCGTCGCGATTCAATACGTCGTCCTCCGGCCGACCTGTCTCCAAGGGTCTATTGCTGCCTCGGGAACCTTATGGTCGTTCTCCTGTGAGTCTAGATTTTCGAATCCGACGCAAAACTGACAGTTAATTGTAACGTTCAGAGCCTGTTAATGACGATGGAACACACAAATCGCGTCGCGATTCAATACATC
Organism: Schistocerca nitens; assembly: GCF_023898315.1. Lineage (NCBI taxonomy): Eukaryota > Metazoa > Arthropoda > Insecta > Orthoptera > Acrididae > Schistocerca > Schistocerca nitens. The sequence continues at coordinate 2,623,934 of NC_064618.1, read as the reverse complement.
GCCCTCCAGCCGACCTGTCTCCAAGGGTCTAGTGCTGCCTCGGGCACCTTATGGTCGTTCTCCTGTGAGTCTAGATTTTCGAATCCCACGCAAAACTGACAGTTAATCGTAAGGTTCGGAGCCTCTTAATGACAATGGAACACACAAATTGCGTCGCGATTCAATACATCGTCCTCCGGCCGACCTGTCTCCAAGGGTCAATTGCTGCCTCGGGCACCTTATGGTCGATCTCCTGTGAGTCTAGATTTTCGAATCCGACGCAAAACTGACAGTTAATTGTAACGTTCAGAGCCTGTTAATGACGATGGAACACACAAATTGCGTCGCGATTCAATACATCGTCCTCCAGCCGACTTGTCTCCAAGGGTCTAGTGCTGCCTCGGACACCTTATGGTCGTTCTCCTGTGAGTCTAGATTTTCGAATCCGACGCAAAACTGACAGTTAATTGTAAGGTACAGAGCCTCTTAATGACAATGGAACACACAAATCGCGACGCGATTCAATACATCGTCCTCCGGCCGACCTGTCTCCAAAGGTCTATTGCTGCCTCGGGCACCTTATGGTCGATCTCCTGTGAGTCTAGATTTTCGAATCCGACGCAAAACTGACAGTTAATTGTAACGTTCAGAGCCTGTTAATGACGATGGAACACACAAATCCCGTCGCGATTCAGTACATCGTCCTCCGGCCGACCTGTCTCCAAGGGTCTATTGCTGCCTCGGGCACCTTATGGTCGATCTCCTGTGAGTCTAGATTTTCCAATCCGACGCAAAACTGTCAGTTAATTGTAACGTTCACAGCCTGTTAATGACGATGGAACACACAAATCGCGTCGCGATTCAATACATCGTCCTCCGGCCGACCTGTCTCCAAGGGTCTATTGCTGCCTCGGGCACCTTATGGTCGATCTCCTGTGAGTCTAGATTTTCGAATCCGACGCAAAACTGACAGTTAATTGTAACGTTCAGAGCCTGTTAATGACGATGGAAGACACAAATCGCGTCGCGATTCAATACATAGTCCTCCGGCCGACCTGTCTCCAAGGGTCTATTGCTGCCTCGGGCACCTTATGGCCGTTCTTCTGTGAGTCTTGATTTTCGAATCCGACGCAAAACTGACAGTTAATTGTAAGGTTTAGAGCCTCTTAATGACAATGGAACACACAAATTGCGTCGCGATTCAATACATCGTCCTCCGGCCGACCTGTTTCCAAGGGTCTATTACTGCCTCGGGCACCTTATGGTCTAGATTTTCGAATCCGACGCAAAACTGACAGTTAATTGTAACGTTCAGAGCCTGTTAATGACGATGGAACACACAAATCGCGCGCGATTCAATACATCGTCCTCCGGCCGACCTGTCTCCAAGGGTCTATTGCTGCCCTGGGCACCTTATGGTCGTTTTCCTGTGAGTGTAGATTTTCGAATCCGACGCAAAACTGACTGTTAATTGTAAGGTTCAGAGCCTCTTAATGACAATGGAACACACAAATTGCGTCGCGATTCAATACATCGTCCTCTGGCCGACCTGTCTCCAAGGGTCTATTGCTGCCTCGGGCAGCTTATGGTCGATCTCCTGTGAGTCTAGATTTTCGAATCCGACGCAAAACTGACAGTTAATTGTAACGTTCAGAGCCTGTTAATGATGATGGAACACACAAATCGCGTCGCGATTCAATACATCGTCCTCCAGTTGTCTCCAAGGGTCTAGTGCTGCCTCGGGCACCTTATGGTCGTTCTTCCGTGAGTCTAGATTTTCGAATCCGACGCAAAATTGACAGTCAATTGTAAGGTTCAGAGCCTCTTAATGACAATGGAACACACAAATTGAGTCGCGATTCAATACATCGTCTTCCGGCCGACCTGTCTCCAAGGGTCTATTGCTGCCTCGGGCACCTCATGGTCGATCTCCTGTGAGTCTAGATTTTCGAATCCGACGCAAAAGTGACTGTTACTTGTACGTTTCAGAGCCTCTTAATGACAATGGAACACACAAACTGCGTCGCGATTCAATACATCGTCCTCCGGCCGACCTGTCTCCAAGGGTCTATTGCTGCCTCGGGCACCTTATGGTCGTTTTCCTGTGAGTCTAGATTTTCGAATCCGACGCAAAACTGACAGTTAATTATAACGTTCAGAGCCTGTTAATGACGCTGGAACACACAAATCGCGTCGCGATTCAATACGTCGTCCTCCAGCCGACTTGTCTCCAAGGGTCTAGTGCTGCCTCGGGCACCTTATGGTCGTTCTTCTGTGAGTCTAGATTTTCGAATCCGACGCAAAAGTGACTGTTAATTGTACGTTTCAGAGCCTCTTAATGACAGTGGAACACACAAACTGCGTCGCGATTCAATACATCGTCCTCCGGCCGACCTGTCTCCAAGGGTCTATTGCTGCCTCGGGCACCTTATGGTCGATCTCCTGTGAGTCTAGATTTTCGAATCCGACGCAAAACTGACAGTTAATTGTAACGTTCAGAGCCTGTTAATGACGACGGAACACACAAATCGCGTCGCGATTCAATACATCGTCCTCCAGCCGACTTGTCTCCAAGGGTCTAGTGCTGCCTCGGGCACCTTATGGTCGTTCTCCTGTGAGTCTAGATTTTCGAATCCTACGCAAAACTGGCAGTTAATTGTAAGGTTCGGAGCCTGTTAATGACGATGGAACACACAAATTGCGTCGCGATTCAATACATCGTCCTCCGGCCGACCTGTCTCCAAGGATCTATTGCTGCCTCGGGCACCTTATGGTCGATCTCCTGTGAGTCTAGATTTTCGAATCCGACGCAAAACTGACAGTTAATTGTAACGTTCAGAGCCTGTTAATGACGATGGAACACACAAATCGCGTCGCGATTCAATACATCGTCCTCCAGCCGACCGGTCTCCAAGGGTCTAGTGCTGCCTCGGGCACCTTATGGTCGTTCTCCTGTGCGTCTAGATTTTCGAATCCCACGCAAAACTGACAGTTAATCGTAAGGTTCAGAGCCTCTTAATGACAATGGAACACACAAATTGCGTCGCGAGTCAATACATCGTCCTCCGGCCGACCTGTCTCCAAGGGTCAATTGCTGCCTCGGGCACCTTATGGTCGATCTCCTGTGAGTGTAGATTTTCGAATCCGACGCAAAACTGACAGTTAATTGTAACGTTCAGAGCCTGTTAATGACGATGGAACACACAAATTGCGTCGCGATTCAATACATCGTCCTCCAGCCGACTTGTCTCCAAGGGTCTAGTGCTGCCTCGGACACCTTATGGTCGTTCTCCTGTGAGTCTAGATTTTCGAATCCGACGCAAAACTGACAGTTAATTGTAAGGTACAGAGCCTCTTAATGACAATGGAACACACAAATCGCGACGCGATTCAATACATCGTCCTCCGGCCGACCTGTCTCCAAAGGTCTATTGCTGCCTCGGGCACCTTATGGTCGATCTCCTGTGAGTCTAGATTTTCGAATCCGACGCAAAACTGACAGTTAATTGTAACGTTCAGAGCCTGTTAATGACGATGGAACACACAAATCCCGTCGCGATTCAGTACATCGTCCTCCGGCCGACCTGTCTCCAAGGGTCTATTGCTGCCTCGGGCACCTTATGGTCGATCTCCTGTGAGTCTAGATTTTCCAATCCGACGCAAAACTGTCAGTTAATTGTAACGTTCAGAGCCTGTTAATGACGATGGAACACACAAATTGCGTCGCGATTCAATACATCGTCCTCCAGCCGACTTGTCTCCAAGGGTCTAGTGCTGCCTCGGACACCTTATGGTCGTTCTCCTGTGAGTCTAGATTTTCGAATCCGACGCAAAACTGACAGTTAATTGTAAGGTACAGAGCCTCTTAATGACAATGGAACACACAAATCGCGACGCGATTCAATACATCGTCCTCCGGCCGACCTGTCTCCAAAGGTCTATTGCTGCCTCGGGCACCTTATGGTCGATCTCCTGTGAGTCTAGATTTTCGAATCCGACGCAAAACTGACAGTTAATTGTAACGTTCAGAGCCTGTTAATGACGATGGAACACACAAATCCCGTCGCGATTCAGTACATCGTCCTCCGGCCGACCTGTCTCCAAGGGTCTATTGCTGCCTCGGGCACCTTATGGTCGATCTCCTGTGAGTCTAGATTTTCCAATCCGACGCAAAACTGTCAGTTAATTGTAACGTTCAGAGCCTGTTAATGACGATGGAACACACAAATCGCGTCGCGATTCAATACATCGTCCTCCGGCCGACCTGTCTCCAAGGGTCTATTGCTGCCTCGGGCACCTTATGGTCGTTTTCCTGTGAGTCTAGATTTTCGAATCCGACGCAAAACTGACAGTTAATTATAACGTTCAGAGCCTGTTAATGACGCTGGAACACACAAATCGCGTCGCGATTCAATACATCGTCCTCCGGCCGACCTGTCTCCAAGGGTCTATTGCTGCCTCGGGCACCTTATGGTCGATCTCCTGTGAGTCTAGATTTTCGAATCCGACGCAAAACTGACAGTTAATTGTAACGTTCAGAGCCTGTTAATGACGACGGAACACACAAATCGCGTCGCGATTCAATACATCGTCCTCCAGCCGACTTGTCTCCAAGGGTCTAGTGCTGCCTCGGGCACCTTATGGTCGTTCTCCTGTGAGTCTAGATTTTCGAATCCTACGCAAAACTGGCAGTTAATTGTAAGGTTCGGAGCCTGTTAATGACGATGGAACACACAAATTGCGTCGCGATTCAATACATCGTCCTCCGGCCGACCTGTCTCCAAGGATCTATTGCTGCCTCGGGCACCTTATGGTCGATCTCCTGTGAGTCTAGATTTTCGAATCCGACGCAAAACTGACAGTTAATTGTAACGTTCAGAGCCTGTTAATGACGATGGAACACACAAATCGCGTCGCGATTCAATACATCGTCCTCCAGCCGACCGGTCTCCAAGGGTCTAGTGCTGCCTCGGGCACCTTATGGTCGTTCTCCTGTGCGTCTAGATTTTCGAATCCCACGCAAAACTGACAGTTAATCGTAAGGTTCAGAGCCTCTTAATGACAATGGAACACACAAATTGCGTCGCGAGTCAATACATCGTCCTCCGGCCGACCTGTCTCCAAGGGTCAATTGCTGCCTCGGGCACCTTATGGTCGATCTCCTGTGAGTGTAGATTTTCGAATCCGACGCAAAACTGACAGTTAATTGTAACGTTCAGAGCCTGTTAATGACGATGGAACACACAAATTGCGTCGCGATTCAATACATCGTCCTCCAGCCGACTTGTCTCCAAGGGTCTAGTGCTGCCTCGGACACCTTATGGTCGTTCTCCTGTGAGTCTAGATTTTCGAATCCGACGCAAAACTGACAGTTAATTGTAAGGTACAGAGCCTCTTAATGACAATGGAACACACAAATCGCGACGCGATTCAATACATCGTCCTCCGGCCGACCTGTCTCCAAAGGTCTATTGCTGCCTCGGGCACCTTATGGTCGATCTCCTGTGAGTCTAGATTTTCGAATCCGACGCAAAACTGACAGTTAATTGTAACGTTCAGAGCCTGTTAATGACGATGGAACACACAAATCCCGTCGCGATTCAGTACATCGTCCTCCGGCCGACCTGTCTCCAAGGGTCTATTGCTGCCTCGGGCACCTTATGGTCGATCTCCTGTGAGTCTAGATTTTCCAATCCGACGCAAAACTGTCAGTTAATTGTAACGTTCAGAGCCTGTTAATGACGATGGAACACACAAATTGCGTCGCGATTCAATACATCGTCCTCCAGCCGACTTGTCTCCAAGGGTCTAGTGCTGCCTCGGACACCTTATGGTCGTTCTCCTGTGAGTCTAGATTTTCGAATCCGACGCAAAACTGACAGTTAATTGTAAGGTACAGAGCCTCTTAATGACAATGGAACACACAAATCGCGACGCGATTCAATACATCGTCCTCCGGCCGACCTGTCTCCAAAGGTCTATTGCTGCCTCGGGCACCTTATGGTCGATCTCCTGTGAGTCTAGATTTTCGAATCCGACGCAAAACTGACAGTTAATTGTAACGTTCAGAGCCTGTTAATGACGATGGAACACACAAATCCCGTCGCGATTCAGTACATCGTCCTCCGGCCGACCTGTCTCCAAGGGTCTATTGCTGCCTCGGGCACCTTATGGTCGATCTCCTGTGAGTCTAGATTTTCCAATCCGACGCAAAACTGTCAGTTAATTGTAACGTTCAGAGCCTGTTAATGACGATGGAACACACAAATCGCGTCGCGATTCAATACATCGTCCTCCGGCCGACCTGTCTCCAAGGGTCTATTGCTGCCTCGGGCACCTTATGGTCGTTTTCCTGTGAGTCTAGATTTTCGAATCCGACGCAAAACTGACAGTTAATTATAACGTTCAGAGCCTGTTAATGACGCTGGAACACACAAATCGCGTCGCGATTCAATACGTCGTCCTCCAGCCGACTTGTCTCCAAGGGTCTAGTGCTGCCTCGGGCACCTTATGGTCGTTCTTCTGTGAGTCTAGATTTTCGAATCCGACGCAAAACTGTCAGTTAATTGTAACGTTCAGAGCCTGTTAATGACGATGGAACACACAAATCCCGTCGCGATTCAATACATCGTCCTCCGGCCGACCTGTCTCCAAGGGTCTATTGCTGCCTCGGGCACCTTATGGTCGATCTCCTGTGAGTCTAGATTTTCCAATCCGACGAAAAACTGTCAGTTAATTGTAACGTTCAGAGCCTGTTAATGACGATGGAACACACAAATCGCGTCGCGATTCAATACATCGTCCTCCGGCCGACCTGTCTCCAAGGGTCTATTGCTGCCTCGGGCACCTTATGGTCGATCTCCTGTGAGTCTAGATTTTCGAATCCGACGCAAAACTGACAGTTAATTGTAAGGTTCAGAACCTGTTAATGACGATGGAACACACAAATTGCGTCGCGATTCAATACGTCGTCCTCCGGCCGACCTGTCTCCAAGGGTCTATTGCTGCCTCGGGAACCTTATGGTCGTTCTCCTGTGAGTCTAGATTTTCGAATCCGACGCAAAACTGACAGTTAATTGTAACGTTCAGAGCCTGTTAATGACGATGGAACACACAAATCGCGTCGCGATTCAATACATCGCCCTCCAGCCGACCTGTCTCCAAGGGTCTAGTGCTGCCTCGGGCACCTTATGGTCGTTCTCCTGTGAGTCTAGATTTTCGAATCCCACGCAAAACTGACAGTTAATCGTAAGGTTCGGAGCCTCTTAATGACAATGGAACACACAAATTGCGTCGCGATTCAATACATCGTCCTCCGGCCGACCTGTCTCCAAGGGTCAATTGCTGCCTCGGGCACCTTATGGTCGATCTCCTGTGAGTCTAGATTTTCGAATCCGACGCAAAACTGACAGTTAATTGTAACGTTCAGAGCCTGTTAATGACGATGGAACACACAAATTGCGTCGCGATTCAATACATCGTCCTCCAGCCGACTTGTCTCCAAGGGTCTAGTGCTGCCTCGGACACCTTATGGTCGTTCTCCTGTGAGTCTAGATTTTCGAATCCGACGCAAAACTGACAGTTAATTGTAAGGTACAGAGCCTCTTAATGACAATGGAACACACAAATCGCGACGCGATTCAATACATCGTCCTCCGGCCGACCTGTCTCCAAAGGTCTATTGCTGCCTCGGGCACCTTATGGTCGATCTCCTGTGAGTCTAGATTTTCGAATCCGACGCAAAACTGACAGTTAATTGTAACGTTCAGAGCCTGTTAATGACGATGGAACACACAAATCCCGTCGCGATTCAGTACATCGTCCTCCGGCCGACCTGTCTCCAAGGGTCTATTGCTGCCTCGGGCACCTTATGGTCGATCTCCTGTGAGTCTAGATTTTCCAATCCGACGCAAAACTGTCAGTTAATTGTAACGTTCACAGCCTGTTAATGACGATGGAACACACAAATCGCGTCGCGATTCAATACATCGTCCTCCGGCCGACCTGTCTCCAAGGGTCTATTGCTGCCTCGGGCACCTTATGGTCGATCTCCTGTGAGTCTAGATTTTCGAATCCGACGCAAAACTGACAGTTAATTGTAACGTTCAGAGCCTGTTAATGACGATGGAAGACACAAATCGCGTCGCGATTCAATACATAGTCCTCCGGCCGACCTGTCTCCAAGGGTCTATTGCTGCCTCGGGCACCTTATGGCCGTTCTTCTGTGAGTCTTGATTTTCGAATCCGACGCAAAACTGACAGTTAATTGTAAGGTTTAGAGCCTCTTAATGACAATGGAACACACAAATTGCGTCGCGATTCAATACATCGTCCTCCGGCCGACCTGTTTCCAAGGGTCTATTACTGCCTCGGGCACCTTATGGTCTAGATTTTCGAATCCGACGCAAAACTGACAGTTAATTGTAACGTTCAGAGCCTGTTAATGACGATGGAACACACAAATCGCGCGCGATTCAATACATCGTCCTCCGGCCGACCTGTCTCCAAGGGTCTATTGCTGCCCTGGGCACCTTATGGTCGTTTTCCTGTGAGTGTAGATTTTCGAATCCGACGCAAAACTGACTGTTAATTGTAAGGTTCAGAGCCTCTTAATGACAATGGAACACACAAATTGCGTCGCGATTCAATACATCGTCCTCCAGCCGACCGGTCTCCAAGGGTCTAGTGCTGCCTCGGGCACCTTATGGTCGTTCTCCTGTGCGTCTAGATTTTCGAATCCCACGCAAAACTGACAGTTAATCGTAAGGTTCAGAGCCTCTTAATGACAATGGAACACACAAATTGCGTCGCGAGTCAATACATCGTCCTCCGGCCGACCTGTCTCCAAGGGTCAATTGCTGCCTCGGGCACCTTATGGTCGATCTCCTGTGAGTGTAGATTTTCGAATCCGACGCAAAACTGACAGTTAATTGTAACGTTCAGAGCCTGTTAATGACGATGGAACACACAAATTGCGTCGCGATTCAATACATCGTCCTCCAGCCGACTTGTCTCCAAGGGTCTAGTGCTGCCTCGGACACCTTATGGTCGTTCTCCTGTGAGTCTAGATTTTCGAATCCGACGCAAAACTGACAGTTAATTGTAAGGTACAGAGCCTCTTAATGACAATGGAACACACAAATCGCGACGCGATTCAATACATCGTCCTCCGGCCGACCTGTCTCCAAAGGTCTATTGCTGCCTCGGGCACCTTATGGTCGATCTCCTGTGAGTCTAGATTTTCGAATCCGACGCAAAACTGACAGTTAATTGTAACGTTCAGAGCCTGTTAATGACGATGGAACACACAAATCCCGTCGCGATTCAGTACATCGTCCTCCGGCCGACCTGTCTCCAAGGGTCTATTGCTGCCTCGGGCACCTTATGGTCGATCTCCTGTGAGTCTAGATTTTCCAATCCGACGCAAAACTGTCAGTTAATTGTAACGTTCAGAGCCTGTTAATGACGATGGAACACACAAATTGCGTCGCGATTCAATACATCGTCCTCCAGCCGACTTGTCTCCAAGGGTCTAGTGCTGCCTCGGACACCTTATGGTCGTTCTCCTGTGAGTCTAGATTTTCGAATCCGACGCAAAACTGACAGTTAATTGTAAGGTACAGAGCCTCTTAATGACAATGGAACACACAAATCGCGACGCGATTCAATACATCGTCCTCCGGCCGACCTGTCTCCAAAGGTCTATTGCTGCCTCGGGCACCTTATGGTCGATCTCCTGTGAGTCTAGATTTTCGAATCCGACGCAAAACTGACAGTTAATTGTAACGTTCAGAGCCTGTTAATGACGATGGAACACACAAATCCCGTCGCGATTCAGTACATCGTCCTCCGGCCGACCTGTCTCCAAGGGTCTATTGCTGCCTCGGGCACCTTATGGTCGATCTCCTGTGAGTCTAGATTTTCCAATCCGACGCAAAACTGTCAGTTAATTGTAACGTTCAGAGCCTGTTAATGACGATGGAACACACAAATCGCGTCGCGATTCAATACATCGTCCTCCGGCCGACCTGTCTCCAAGGGTCTATTGCTGCCTCGGGCACCTTATGGTCGTTTTCCTGTGAGTCTAGATTTTCGAATCCGACGCAAAACTGACAGTTAATTATAACGTTCAGAGCCTGTTAATGACGCTGGAACACACAAATCGCGTCGCGATTCAATACGTCGTCCTCCAGCCGACTTGTCTCCAAGGGTCTAGTGCTGCCTCGGGCACCTTATGGTCGTTCTTCTGTGAGTCTAGATTTTCGAATCCGACGCAAAACTGTCAGTTAATTGTAACGTTCAGAGCCTGTTAATGACGATGGAACACACAAATCCCGTCGCGATTCAATACATCGTCCTCCGGCCGACCTGTCTCCAAGGGTCTATTGCTGCCTCGGGCACCTTATGGTCGATCTCCTGTGAGTCTAGATTTTCCAATCCGACGAAAAACTGTCAGTTAATTGTAACGTTCAGAGCCTGTTAATGACGATGGAACACACAAATCGCGTCGCGATTCAATACATCGTCCTCCGGCCGACCTGTCTCCAAGGGTCTATTGCTGCCTCGGGCACCTTATGGTCGATCTCCTGTGAGTCTAGATTTTCGAATCCGACGCAAAACTGACAGTTAATTGTAAGGTTCAGAACCTGTTAATGACGATGGAACACACAAATTGCGTCGCGATTCAATACGTCGTCCTCCGGCCGACCTGTCTCCAAGGGTCTATTGCTGCCTCGGGAACCTTATGGTCGTTCTCCTGTGAGTCTAGATTTTCGAATCCGACGCAAAACTGACAGTTAATTGTAACGTTCAGAGCCTGTTAATGACGATGGAACACACAAATCGCGTCGCGATTCAATACATCGCCCTCCAGCCGACCTGTCTCCAAGGGTCTAGTGCTGCCTCGGGCACCTTATGGTCGTTCTCCTGTGAGTCTAGATTTTCGAATCCCACGCAAAACTGACAGTTAATCGTAAGGTTCGGAGCCTCTTAATGACAATGGAACACACAAATTGCGTCGCGATTCAATACATCGTCCTCCGGCCGACCTGTCTCCAAGGGTCAATTGCTGCCTCGGGCACCTTATGGTCGATCTCCTGTGAGTCTAGATTTTCGAATCCGACGCAAAACTGACAGTTAATTGTAACGTTCAGAGCCTGTTAATGACGATGGAACACACAAATTGCGTCGCGATTCAATACATCGTCCTCCAGCCGACTTGTCTCCAAGGGTCTAGTGCTGCCTCGGACACCTTATGGTCGTTCTCCTGTGAGTCTAGATTTTCGAATCCGACGCAAAACTGACAGTTAATTGTAAGGTACAGAGCCTCTTAATGACAATGGAACACACAAATCGCGACGCGATTCAATACATCGTCCTCCGGCCGACCTGTCTCCAAAGGTCTATTGCTGCCTCGGGCACCTTATGGTCGATCTCCTGTGAGTCTAGATTTTCGAATCCGACGCAAAACTGACAGTTAATTGTAACGTTCAGAGCCTGTTAATGACGATGGAACACACAAATCCCGTCGCGATTCAGTACATCGTCCTCCGGCCGACCTGTCTCCAAGGGTCTATTGCTGCCTCGGGCACCTTATGGTCGATCTCCTGTGTGTCTAGATTTTCCAATCCGACGCAAAACTGTCAGTTAATTGTAACGTTCACAGCCTGTTAATGACGATGGAACACACAAATCGCGTCGCGATTCAATACATCGTCCTCCGGCCGACCTGTCTCCAAGGGTCTATTGCTGCCTCGGGCACCTTATGGTCGATCTCCTGTGAGTCTAGATTTTCGAATCCGACGCAAAACTGACAGTTAATTGTAACGTTCAGAGCCTGTTAATGACGATGGAAGACACAAATCGCGTCGCGATTCAATACATAGTCCTCCGGCCGACCTGTCTCCAAGGGTCTATTGCTGCCTCGGGCACCTTATGGCCGTTCTTCTGTGAGTCTTGATTTTCGAATCCGACGCAAAACTGACAGTTAATTGTAAGGTTTAGAGCCTCTTAATGACAATGGAACACACAAATTGCGTCGCGATTCAATACATCGTCCTCCGGCCGACCTGTTTCCAAGGGTCTATTACTGCCTCGGGCACCTTATGGTCTAGATTTTCGAATCCGACGCAAAACTGACAGTTAATTGTAACGTTCAGAGCCTGTTAATGACGATGGAACACACAAATCGCGCGCGATTCAATACATCGTCCTCCGGCCGACCTGTCTCCAAGGGTCTATTGCTGCCCTGGGCACCTTATGGTCGTTTTCCTGTGAGTGTAGATTTTCGAATCCGACGCAAAACTGACTGTTAATTGTAAGGTTCAGAGCCTCTTAATGACAATGGAACACACAAATTGCGTCGCGATTCAATACATCGTCCTCTGGCCGACCTGTCTCCAAGGGTCTATTGCTGCCTCGGGCAGCTTATGGTCGATCTCCTGTGAGTCTAGATTTTCGAATCCGACGCAAAACTGACAGTTAATTGTAACGTTCAGAGCCTGTTAATGATGATGGAACACACAAATCGCGTCGCGATTCAATACATCGTCCTCCAGTTGTCTCCAAGGGTCTAGTGCTGCCTCGGGCACCTTATGGTCGTTCTTCCGTGAGTCTAGATTTTCGAATCCGACGCAAAATTGACAGTCAATTGTAAGGTTCAGAGCCTCTTAATGACAATGGAACACACAAATTGAGTCGCGATTCAATACATCGTCTTCCGGCCGACCTGTCTCCAAGGGTCTATTGCTGCCTCGGGCACCTCATGGTCGATCTCCTGTGAGTCTAGATTTTCGAATCCGACGCAAAAGTGACTGTTACTTGTACGTTTCAGAGCCTCTTAATGACAATGGAACACACAAACTGCGTCGCGATTCAATACATCGTCCTCCGGCCGACCTGTCTCCAAGGGTCTATTGCTGCCTCGGGCACCTTATGGTCGTTTTCCTGTGAGTCTAGATTTTCGAATCCGACGCAAAACTGACAGTTAATTATAACGTTCAGAGCCTGTTAATGACGCTGGAACACACAAATCGCGTCGCGATTCAATACGTCGTCCTCCAGCCGACTTGTCTCCAAGGGTCTAGTGCTGCCTCGGGCACCTTATGGTCGTTCTTCTGTGAGTCTAGATTTTCGAATCCGACGCAAAAGTGACTGTTAATTGTACGTTTCAGAGCCTCTTAATGACAGTGGAACACACAAACTGCGTCGCGATTCAATACATCGTCCTCCGGCCGACCTGTCTCCAAGGGTCTATTGCTGCCTCGGGCACCTTATGGTCGATCTCCTGTGAGTCTAGATTTTCGAATCCGACGCAAAACTGACAGTTAATTGTAACGTTCAGAGCCTGTTAATGACGACGGAACACACAAATCGCGTCGCGATTCAATACATCGTCCTCCAGCCGACTTGTCTCCAAGGGTCTAGTGCTGCCTCGGGCACCTTATGGTCGTTCTCCTGTGAGTCTAGATTTTCGAATCCTACGCAAAACTGGCAGTTAATTGTAAGGTTCGGAGCCTGTTAATGACGATGGAACACACAAATTGCGTCGCGATTCAATACATCGTCCTCCGGCCGACCTGTCTCCAAGGATCTATTGCTGCCTCGGGCACCTTATGGTCGATCTCCTGTGAGTCTAGATTTTCGAATCCGACGCAAAACTGACAGTTAATTGTAACGTTCAGAGCCTGTTAATGACGATGGAACACACAAATCGCGTCGCGATTCAATACATCGTCCTCCAGCCGACCGGTCTCCAAGGGTCTAGTGCTGCCTCGGGCACCTTATGGTCGTTCTCCTGTGCGTCTAGATTTTCGAATCCCACGCAAAACTGACAGTTAATCGTAAGGTTCAGAGCCTCTTAATGACAATGGAACACACAAATTGCGTCGCGAGTCAATACATCGTCCTCCGGCCGACCTGTCTCCAAGGGTCAATTGCTGCCTCGGGCACCTTATGGTCGATCTCCTGTGAGTGTAGATTTTCGAATCCGACGCAAAACTGACAGTTAATTGTAACGTTCAGAGCCTGTTAATGACGATGGAACACACAAATTGCGTCGCGATTCAATACATCGTCCTCCAGCCGACTTGTCTCCAAGGGTCTAGTGCTGCCTCGGACACCTTATGGTCGTTCTCCTGTGAGTCTAGATTTTCGAATCCGACGCAAAACTGACAGTTAATTGTAAGGTACAGAGCCTCTTAATGACAATGGAACACACAAATCGCGACGCGATTCAATACATCGTCCTCCGGCCGACCTGTCTCCAAAGGTCTATTGCTGCCTCGGGCACCTTATGGTCGATCTCCTGTGAGTCTAGATTTTCGAATCCGACGCAAAACTGACAGTTAATTGTAACGTTCAGAGCCTGTTAATGACGATGGAACACACAAATCCCGTCGCGATTCAGTACATCGTCCTCCGGCCGACCTGTCTCCAAGGGTCTATTGCTGCCTCGGGCACCTTATGGTCGATCTCCTGTGAGTCTAGATTTTCCAATCCGACGCAAAACTGTCAGTTAATTGTAACGTTCAGAGCCTGTTAATGACGATGGAACACACAAATCGCGTCGCGATTCAATACATCGTCCTCCGGCCGACCTGTCTCCAAGGGTCTATTGCTGCCTCGGGCACCTTATGGTCGATCTCCTGTGAGTCTAGATTTTCGAATCCGACGCAAAACTGACAGTTAATTGTAACGTTCAGAGCCTGTTAATGACGATGGAAGACACAAATCGCGTCGCGATTCAATACATCGTCCTCCAGCCGACTTGTCTCCAAGGGTCTAGTGCTACCTCGGGCACCTTATGGTCGTTCTTCTGTGAGTCTAGATTTTCGAATCCGACGCAAAACTGACAGTTAATTGTAAGGTTCAGAGCCTCATAATGACAATGGAACACACAAATTGCGTCGCGATTCAATACATCGTCCTCCGGCCGACCTGTCTCCAAGGGTCTATTACTGCCTCGGGCACCTTACGGTCTAGATTTTCGATTCCGACGCAAAACTGACAGTTAATTGTAACGTTCAGAGCCTGTTAATGACGATGGAACACACAAATCGCGCGCGATTCAATACATCGTCCTCCGGCCGACCTGTCTCCAAGGGTCTATTGCTGCCCTGGGCACCTCATGGTCGTTTTCCTGTGAGTCTAGATTTTCGAATCCGACGCAAAACTGACTGTTAATTGTAAGGTTCAGAGCCTCTTAATGACAATGGAACACACAAATTGCGTAGCGATTCAATACATCGTCCTCTGGCCGACCTGTCTCCAAGGGTCTATTGCTGCCTCGGGCAGCTTATGGTCGATCTCCTGTGAGTCTATATTTTCGAATCCGACGCAAAACTGACAGTTAATTGTAACGTTCAGAGCCTGTTAATGACGATGGAACACACAAATCGCGTCGCGATTCAATACATCGTCCTCCAGCAGACTTGTCTCCAAGGGTCTAGTGCTGCCTCGGGCACCTTATGGTCGTTCTCCTGTGAGTCTAGATTTTCGAATCCGACGCAAAACTGACAGTTAATTGTAAGGTTCGGAGCCTGTTAATGACGATGGAACACACAAATTGCGTCGCGATTCAATACATCGTCCTCCGGCCGACCTGTCTCCAAGGATCTATTGCTGCCTCGGGCACCTTATGGTCGATCTCCTGTGAGTCTAGATTTTCGAATCCGACGCAAAACTGACAGTTAATTGTAACGTTCAGAGCCTGTTAACGACGATGGAACACACAAATTGCGTCGCGATTCAATACATCGTCCTCCAGCCGACTTGTCTCCAAGGGTCTAGTGCTGCCTCGGGCACCTTATGGTCGTTCTTCTGTGAGTCTAGATTTTCGAATCCGACGCAAAACTGACAGTTAATTGTAAGGTTCAGAGCCTCTTAATGACAATGGAACACACAAATTGAGTCGCGATTCAATACATCGTCCTCCGGCCGACCTGTCTCCAAGGGTCTGTTGCTGCCTCGGGCACCTCATGGTCGATCTCCTGTGAGTCTAGATTTTCGAATCCGACGCAAAACTGACAGTTAATTGTAAGGTTCAGAGCCTGTTAATGACGATGGAACACACAAATTGCGTCGCGATTCAATACATCGTCTTCCGGCCGACCTGTCTCCAAGGGTCTATTGCTGCCTCGGGCACCTTATGGTCGATCTCCTGTGAGTCTAGATTTTCGGATCCGACGCAAAACTGACAGTTAATTGTAAGGTTCAGAGCCTGTTAATGACGATGGAACACACAAATTGCGTCGCGATTCAATACATCGTCCTCCAACCGACTTGTCTCCAAGGGTCTAGTGCTGCCACGGGCACCTTATGGTCGTTCTCCTGTGAGACTAGATTTTCGAATCCGACGCAAAACTGACAGTTAATTGTAAGGTTCAGAGCCTCTTAATGACAATGGAACACACAAATTGCGTCGCGATTCAATACATCGTCCTCCGGCCGACCTGTCTCCAAGGGTCTATTGCTGCCTCGGGCACCTTATGGTCGTTTTCCTGTGAGTCTAGATTTTCGAATCCGACGCTAAACTGACTGTTAATTGTAAGGTTCAGAGCCTCTTAATGACAATGGAACACACAAATTGCGTCGCGATTCAATACATCGTCCTCCGGCCGACCTGTCTCCAAGGATCTATTGCTGCCTCGGGCACCTTATGGACGATCTCCTGTGAGTCTAGATTTTCGAATCCGACGCAAAACTGACAGTTAATTGTAACGTTCAGAGCCTGTTAATGATGATGGAACACACAAATCGCGCGCGATTCAATACATCGTCCTCCGGCCGACCTGTCTCCAAGGGTCTATTGCTGCCCTGGGCACCTTATGGTCGTTTTCCTGTGAGTCTAGATTTTCGAATCCGACGCAAAACTGACTGTTAATTGTAAGGTTCAGAGCCTCTTAATGACAATGGAACACACAAATTGCGTCGCGATTCAATACATCGTCCTCTGGCCGACCTGTCTCCAAGGGTCTATTGCTGCCTCGGGCAGCTTATGGTCGATCTCCTGTGAGTCTAGATTTTCGAATCCGACGCAAAACTGACAGTTAATTGTAACGTTCAGAGCCTGTTAATGACGATGGAACACACAAATCGCGTCGCGATTCAATACATCGTCCTCCAGCCGACTTGTCTCCAAGGGTCTAGTGCTGCCACGGGCACCTTATGGTCGTTCTCCTGTGAGTCTAGATTTTCGAATCCGACGCAAAACTGACAGTTAATTGTAAGGTTTAGAGCCTCTTAATGACAATGGAACACACAAATTGCGTCGCGATTCAATACATCGTCCTCCGGCCGACCTGTCTCCAAGGGTCTATTGCTGCCTCGGGCACCTTATGGTCGTTTTCCAGTGAGTCTAGATTTTCGAATCCGACGCAAAACTTACAGTTAATTGTAAGGTTCGGAGCCTGTTAATGACGATGGAACAAACAAATTGCGTCGCGATTCAATACATCGTCCTCCGGCCGACCTGTCCCCAAGGATCTATTGCTGCCTCGGGCACCTTATGGACGATCTCCTGTGAGTCTAGATTTTCCAATCCGACGCAAAACTGACAGTTAATTGTAACGTTCAGAGCCTGTTAATGACAATGGAACACACAAATCGCGTCGCGATTCAATACATCGTCCTCCAGCCGACATGTCTCCAAGGGTCTAGTGCTGCCTCGGGCACCTTATGGTCGTTCTCCTGTGAGTCTAGATTTTCGAATCCGACGCAAAACTGACAGTTAATCGTAAGGTTCAGAGCCTCTTAATGACAATGGAACACACAAATTGCGTCGCGATTCAATACATCGTCCTCCGGCCGACCTGTCTCCAAGGGTCTATTGCTGCCTCGGGCACCTTATGGTCGATCTCCTGTGAGTCTAGATTTTCGAATCCGACGCAAAACTGACAGTTAATTGTAACGTTCAGAGCCTGTTAATGACGATGGAACACACAAATTGCGTCGCGATTCAATACATCGTGCTCCAGCCGAGTTGTCTCCAAGGGTCTAGTGCTGCCTCGGGCACCTTATGGTCGTTCTTCCGTGAGTCTAGATTTTCGAATCCGACGCAAAATTGACAGTTAATTGTAAGGTTCAGAGCCTCTTAATGACAATGGAACACACAAATTGAGTCGCGATTCAATACATCGTCTTCCGGCCGACCTGTCTCCAAGGGTCTATTGCTGCCTCGGGCACCTCATGGTCGATCTCCTGTGAGTCTAGATTTTCGAATCCGACTCAAAACTGACAGTTAATTGTAAGGTTCAGAGCCTGTTAATGACGATGGAACACACAATTTGCGTCGCGATTCAATACATCGTCATCCGGCCGACCTGTCTCCAAGGGTCTATTGCTGCCTCGGGCACCTTATGGTCGATCTCCTGTGAGTCTAGATTTTCGAATCCGACGCAAAACTGACAGTTAATTGTAAGGTTCAGAGCCTCTTAATGACGATGGAACACACAAATTGAGTCGCGATTCAATACATCGTCCTCCGGCCGACCTGTCTCCAAGGGTCTATTGCTGCCTCGGGCACCTTATGGTCGTTTTCCTGTGAGTCTAGATTTTCGAATCCGACGCAAAACTGACAGTTAATTATAACGTTCAGAGCCTGTTAATGACGCTGGAACACACAAATCGCGTCGCGATTCAATACGTCGTCCTCCAGCCGACTTGTCTCCAAGGGTCTAGTGCTGCCTCGGGCACCTTATGGTCGTTTTTCTGTGAGTCTAGATTTTCGAATCCGACGCAAAAGTGACTGTTAATTGTAAGTTTCAGAGCCTCTTAATGACAATGGAACACACAAACTGCGTCGCGATTCAATACATCGTCCTCCGGCCGACCTGTCTCCAAGGGTCTATTGCTGCCTCGGGCACCTTATGGTCGATCTCCTGTGAGTCTAGATTTTCGAATCCGACGCAAAATCTGACAGTTAATTGTAACGTTCAGAGCCTGTTAATGACGATGGAACACACAAATCGCGTCGCGATTCAATACATCGTCCTCCAGCCGACTTGTCTCCAAGGAGACGTCTAGTGCTGCCTCGGGCACCTTATGGTCGTTCTCCTGTGAGTCTAGATTTTCGAATCCTACGCAAAACTGGCAGTTAATTGTAAGGTTCGGAGCCTGTTAATGACGATGGAACACACAAATTGCGTCGCGATTCAATACATCGTCCTCCGGCCGACCTGTCTCCAAGGATCTATTGCTGCCTCGGGCACCTTATGGTCGATCTCCTGTGAGTCTAGATTTTCGAATCCGACGCAAAACTAACAGTTAATTGTAACGTTCAGAGCCTGTTGTGAATGACGATGGAACACACAAATCGCGTCGCGATTCAATACATCGTCCTCCAGCCGACCTGTCTCCAAGGGTCTAGTGCTGCCTCGGGCACCTTATGGTCGTTCTCCTTTGAGTCTAGATTTTCGAATCCGACGCAAAACTGACAGTTAATCGTAAGGTTCAGAGCCTCTTAATGACAATGGAACACACAAATTGCGTCGCGATTCAATACATCGTCCTCCGGCCGACCTGTCTCCAAGGGTCAATTGCGGCCTCGGGCACCTTATGGTCGATCTCCTGTGAGTCTAGATTTTCGAATCCGACGCAAAACTGACAGTTAATTGTAACGTTCAGAGCCTGTTAATGACGATGGAACACACAAATTGCGTCGCGATTCAATACATCGTCCTCCAGCCGACTTGTCTCCAAGGGTCTAGTGCTGCCTCGGACACCTTATGGTCGTTGTTCTGTGAGTCTAGATTTTCGAATCCGACGCAAAACTGACAGTTAATTGTAAGGTACAGAGCCTCTTAATGACAATGGAACACACAAATCGCGTCGCGATTCAATACATCGTCCTCCGGCCGACCTGTCTCCAAAGGTCTATTGCTGCCTCGGGCACCTTATGGTCGATCTCCTGTGAGTCTAGATTTTCGAATCCGACGCAAAACTGACAGTTAATTGTAACGTTCAGAGCCTGTTAATGACGATGAAGCACACAAATCCCGTCGCGATTCAGTACATCGTCCTCCGGCCGACCTGTCTCCAAGGGTCTATTGCTGCCTCGGGCACCTTATGGTCGATCTCCTGTGAGTCTAGATTTTCCAATCCGACGCAAAACTGTCAGTTAATTGTAACGTTCAGAGCCTGTTAATGACGATGGAACACACAAATCGCGTCGCGATTCAATACATCGTCCTCCGGCCGACCTGTCTCCAAGGGTCTATTGCTGCCTCGGGCACCTTATGGTCGATCTCCTGTGAGTCTAGATTTTCGAATCCGACGCAAAACTGACAGTTAATTGTAACGTTCAGAGCCTGTTAATGACGATGGAAGACACAAATTGCGTCGCGATTCAATACATCGTCCTCCAGCTGACTTGTCTCCAAGGGTCTAGTGCTACCTCGGGCACCTTATGGTCGTTCTTCTGTGAGTCTAGATTTTCGAATCCGACGCAAAACTGACAGTTAATTGTAAGGTTCAGAGCCTCTTAATGACAGTGGAACACACAAATTGAGTCGCGATTCAATACATCGTCCTCCGGCCGACCTGTCTCCAAGGGTCTATTGCTGCCTCGGGCACCTTATGGTCGTTCTTCTGTGAGTCTAGATTTTCGAATCCGACGCAAAACTGACAGTTAATTGTAAAGTTCAGAGCCTGTTAATGACGATGGAACACACAAATTGCGTCGCGATTCAATACATCGTCCTCCAGCCGACTTGTCTCCAAGGGTCTAGTGCTGCCTCGGGCACCTTATGGTCGTTCCTCTGTGAGTCTAGATTTTCGAATCCGACGCAAAACTGACAGTTAATTGTAAGGTTCAGAGCCTCTTAATGACAATGGAACACACAAATTGAGTCGCGATTCAATACATCGTCCTCCGGCCGACCTGTCTCCAAGGGTCTATTGCTGCCTGGGCACCTTATGGTCGATCTCCTGTGAGTCTAGATTTTCGAATCCGACGCAAAACTGACAGTTAATTGTAACGTTCAGAGCCTGTTAATGACGATGGAACACACAAATCGCGTCGCGATTCAATACATCGTCCTCCAGCCGACCTGTCTCCAAGGGTCTAGTGCTGCCTCGGGCACCTTATGGTCGTTCTCCTGTGAGTCTAGATTTTCGAATCCGACGCAAAACTGACAGTTAATTGTAACGTTCAGAGCCTGTTAATGACGATGGAACACACAAATTGCGTCGCGATTCAATACATCGTCCTCCGGCCGACCTGTCTCCAAGGGTCTATTGCTGCCTCGGGCACCTTATGGTCTAGATTTTCGAATCCGACGCAAAACTGACAGTTAATTGTAACGTTCAGAGCCTGTTAATGACGATGGAACACACAAATTGCGTCGCGATTCAATACATCGTCCTCCAGCCGACCTGTCTCCAAGGGTCTAGTGCTGCCTCGGGCACCTTATGGTCGTTCTCCTGTGAGTCTAGATTTTCGAATCCGACGCAAAACTGATAGTTAATCGTAAGGTTCTGAGCCTCTTAATGACAATGGAACACACAAATTGCGTCGCGATTCAATACATCGTCCTCCGGCCGACCTGTCTCCAAGGGTCTATTGCTGCCTCGGGCACCTTATGGTCGATCTCCTGTGAGTCTAGATTTTCGAATCCGACGCAAAACTGACAGTTAATTGTAACGTTCAGAGCCTGTTAATGACGATGGAACACACAAATTGCGTCGCGATTCAATACATCGTCCTCCAGCCGACTTGTCTCCAAGGGTCTAGTGCTGCCTCGGACACCTTATGGTCGTTTTTCTGTGAGTCTAGATTTTCGAATCCGACGCAAAACTGACAGTTAATTGTAAGGTACAGAGCCTCTTAATGACAATGGAACACACAAATCGCGTCGCGATTCAATACATCGTCCTCCGGCCGACCTGTCTCCAAAGGTCTATTGCTGCCTCGGGCACCTTATGGTCGATCTCCTGTGAGTCTAGATTTTCGAATCCGACGCAAAACTGACAGTTAATTGTAACGTTCAGAGCCTGTTAATGACGATGGAACACACAAATCCCGTCGCGATTCAATACATCGTCCTCCGGCCGACCTGTCTCCAAGGGTCTATTGCTGCCTCGGGCACCTTATGGTCGATCTCCTGTGAGTCTAGATTTTCCAATCCGACGCAAAACTGTCAGTTAATTGTAACGTTCAGAGCCTGTTAATGACGATGGAACACACAAATCGCGTCGCGATTCAATACATCGTCCTCCGGCCGACCTGTCTCCAAGGGTCTATTGCTGCCTCGGGCACCTTATGGTCGATCTCCTGTGAGTCTAGGTTTTCGAATCCGACGCAAAACTGACAGTTAATTGTAAGGTTCAGAGCCTGTTAATGACGATGGAACACACACAAATTGCGTCGCGATTCAATACGTCGTCCTCCGGCCGACCTGTCTCCAAGGGTCTATTGCTGCCTCGGGCACCTTATGGTCGTTCTCCTGTGAGTCTAGATTTTCGAATCCGACGCAAAACTGACAGTTAATTGTAAGGTTCAGAGCCTGTTAATGACGATGGAAGACACAAATTGCGTCGCGATTCAATACATCGTCCTCCAGCCGACTTGACTCCAAGGGTCTAGTGCTGCCTCGGGCACCTTATGGTCGTCCTTCTGTGAGTCTAGATTTTCGAATCCGACGCAAAACTGACAGTTAATTGTAAGGTTCAGAGCCTCTTAATGACAATGGAACACACATATTGAGTCGCGATTCAATACATCGTCCTCCGGCCGACCTGTCTCCAAGGGTCTATTGCTGCCTCGGGCACCTTATGGTCGTTCTTCTGTGAGTCTAGATTTTCGAATCCGACGCAAAACTGACAGTTAATTGTAAAGTTCAGAGCCTGTTAATGACGATGGAACACACAAATTGCGTCGCGATTCAATACATCGTCCTCCAGCCGACTTGTCTCCAAGGGTCTAGTGCTGCCTCGGGCACCTTATGGTCGTTCCTCTGTGAGTCTAGATTTTCGAATCCGACGCAAAACTGACAGTTAATCGTAAGGTTCAGAGCCTCTTAATGACAATGGAACACACAAATTGAGTCGCGATTCAATACATCGTCCTCCGGCCGACCTGTCTCGAAGGGTCTATTGCTGCCTGGGCACGTCATGGTCGATCTCCTGTGAGTCTAGATTTTCGAATCCGACGCAAAACTGACAGTTAATTGTAACGTTCAGAGCCTGTTAATGACGATGGAACACACAAATCGCGTCGCGATTCAATACATCGTCCTCCAGCCGACCTGTCTCCAAGGGTCTAGTGCTGCCTCGGGCACCTTATGGTCGTTCTCCTGTGAGTCTAGATTTTCGAATCCGACGCATAACTGACAGTTAATTGTAACGTTCAGAGCCTGTTAATGACGATGGAACACACAAATTGCGTCGCGATTCAATACATCGTCCTCCAGCCGACTTGTCTCCAAGGGTCTAGTGCTGCCTCGGACACATTATGGTCGTTCTCCTGTGAGTCTAGATTTTCGAATCCGACGCAAAACTGACAGTTAATTGTAAGGTACAGAGCCTCTTAATGACAATGGAACACACAAATCGCGTCGCGATTCAATACATCGTCCTCCGGCCGACCTGTCTCCAAAGGTCTATTGCTGCCTCGGGCACCTTATGGTCGATCTCCTGTGAGTCTAGATTTTCGAATCCGACGCAAAACTGACAGTTAATTGTAACGTTCAGAGCCTGTTAATGACGATGGAACACACAAATCCCGTCGCGATTCAGTACATCGTCCTCCGGCCGACCTGTCTCCAAGGGTCTATTGCTGCCTCGGGCACCTTATGGTCGATCTCCTGTGAGTCTAGATTTTCCTATCCGACGCAAAACTGTCAGTTAATTGTAACGTTCAGAGCCTGTTAATGACGATGGAACACACAAATCGCGTCGCGATTCAATACATCGTCCTCCGGCCGACCTGTCTCCAAGGGTCTATTGCTGCCTCGGGCACCTTATGGTCGATCTCCTGTGAGTCTAGATTTTCGAATCCGACGCAAAACTGACAGTTAATTGTAACGTTCAGAGCCTGTTAATGACGATGGAAGACACAAATTGCGTCGCGATTCAATACATCGTCCTCCAGCCGACTTGTCTCCAAGGGTCTAGTGCTACCTCGGGCACCTTATGGTCGTTCTTCTGTGAGTCTAGATTTTCGAATCCGACGCAAAACTGACAGTTAATTGTAAGGTTCAGAGCCTCTTAATGACAGTGGAACACACAAATTGAGTCGCGATTCAATACATCGTCCTCCGGCCGACCTGTCTCCAAGGGTCTATTGCTGCCTCGGGCACCTTATGGTCGTTCTTCTGTGAGTCTAGATTTTCGAATCCGACGCAAAACTGACAGTTAATTGTAAAGTTCAGAGCCTGTTAATGACGATGGAACACACAAATTGCGTCGCGATTCAATACATCGTCCTCCAGCCGACTTGTCTCCAAGGGTCTAGTGCTGCTTCGGGCACCTTATGGTCGTTCCTCTGTGAGTCTAGATTTTCGAATCCGACGCAAAACTGACAGTTAATTGTAAGGTTCAGAGCCTCTTAATGACAATGGAACACACAAATTGAGTCGCGATTCAATACATCGTCCTCCGGCCGACCTGTCTCCAAGGGTCTATTGCTGCCTGGGCACCTTATGGTCGATCTCCTGTGAGTCTAGATTTTCGAATCCGACGCAAAACTGACAGTTAATTGTAACGTTCAGAGCCTGTTAATGACGATGGAACACACAAATCGCGTCGCGATTCAATACATCGTCCTCCAGCCGACCTGTCTCCAAGGGTCTAGTGCTGCCTCGGGCACCTTATGGTCGTTCTCCTGTGAGTCTAGATTTTCGAATCCGACGCAAAACTGACAGTTAATTGTAAGGTTCAGAGCCTGTTAATGACGATGGAACACACAAATTGCGTCGCGATTCAATACATCGTCCTCCGGCCGACCTGTCTCCAAGGGTCTATTGCTGCCTCGGGCACCTTATGGTCTAGATTTTCGAATCCGACGCAAAACTGACAGTTAATTGTAACGTTCAGAGCCTGTTAATGACGATGGAACACACAAATTGCGTCGCGATTCAATACATCGTCCTCCAGCCGACCTGTCTCCAAGGGTCTAGTGCTGCCTCGGGCACCTTATGGTCGTTCTCCTGTGAGTCTAGATTTTCGAATCCGACGCAAAACTGACAGTTAATCGTAAGGTTCAGAGCCTCTTAATGACAATGGAACACACAAATTGCGTCGCGATTCAATACATCGTCCTCCGGCCGACCTGTCTCCAAGGGTCTATTGCTGCCTCGGGCACCTTATGGTCGATCTCCTGTGAGTCTAGATTTTCGAATCCGACGCAAAACTGACAGTTAATTGTAACGTTCAGAGCCTGTTAATGACGATGGAACACACAAATTGCGTCGCGATTCAATACATCGTCCTCCAGCCGACTTGTCTCCAAGGGTCTAGTGCTGCCTCGGACACCTTATGGTCGTTCTCCTGTGAGTCTAGATTTTCGAATCCGACGCAAAACTGACAGTTACTTGTAAGGTACAGAGCCTCTTAATGACAATGGAACACACAAATCGCGTCGCGATTCAATACATCGTCCTTCGGCCGACCTGTCTCCAAAGGTCTATTGCTGCCTCGGGCACCTTATGGTCGATCTCCTGTGAGTCTAGATTTTCGAATCCGACGCAAAACTGACAGTTAATTGTAACGTTCAGAGCCTGTTAATGACGATGGAACACACAAATCCCGTCGCGATTCAATACATCGTCCTCCGGCCGACCTGTCTCCAAGGGTCTATTGCTGCCTCGGGCACCTTATGGTCGATCTCCTGTGAGTCTAGATTTTCCAATCCGACGCAAAACTGTCAGTTAATTGTAACGTTCAGAGCCTGTTAATGACGATGGAACACACAAATCGCGTCGCGATTCAATACATCGTCCTCCGGCCGACCTGTCTCCAAGGGTCTATTGCTGCCTCGGGCACCTTATGGTCGATCTCCTGTGAGTCTAGGTTTTCGAATCCGACGCAAAACTGACAGTTAATTGTAAGGTTCAGAGCCTGTTAATGACGATGGAACACACACAAATTGCGTCGCGATTCAATACGTCGTCCTCCGGCCGACCTGTCTCCAAGGGTCTATTGCTGCCTCGGGCACCTTATGGTCGTTCTCCTGTGAGTCTAGATTTTCGAATCCGACGCAAAACTGACAGTTAATTGTAAGGTTCAGAGCCTGTTAATGACGATGGAAGACACAAATTGCGTCGCGATTCAATACATCGTCCTCCAGCCGACTTGACTCCAAGGGTCTAGTGCTGCCTCGGGCACCTTATGGTCGTTCCTCTGTGAGTCTAGATTTTCGAATCCGACGCAAAACTGACAGTTAATTGTAAGGTTCAGAGCCTCTTAATGACAATGGAACACACAAATTGAGTCGCGATTCAATACATCGTCCTCCGGCCGACCTGTCTCCAAGGGTCTATTGCTGCCTGGGCACCTTATGGTCGATCTCCTGTGAGTCTAGATTTTCGAATCCGACGCAAAACTGACAGTTAATTGTAACGTTCAGAGCCTGTTAATGACGATGGAACACACAAATCGCGTCGCGATTCAATACATCGTCCTCCAGCCGACCTGTCTCCAAGGGTCTAGTGCTGCCTCGGGCACCTTATGGTCGTTCTCCTGTGAGTCTAGATTTTCGAATCCGACGCAAAACTGACAGTTAATTGTAAGGTTCAGAGCCTGTTAATGACGATGGAACACACAAATTGCGTCGCGATTCAATACATCGTCCTCCGGCCGACCTGTCTCCAAGGGTCTATTGCTGCCTCGGGCACCTTATGGTCTAGATTTTCGAATCCGACGCAAAACTGACAGTTAATTGTAACGTTCAGAGCCTGTTAATGACGATGGAACACACAAATTGCGTCGCGATTCAATACATCGTCCTCCAGCCGACCTGTCTCCAAGGGTCTAGTGCTGCCTCGGGCACCTTATGGTCGTTCTCCTGTGAGTCTAGATTTTCGAATCCGACGCAAAACTGACAGTTAATCGTAAGGTTCTGAGCCTCTTAATGACAATGGAACACACAAATTGCGTCGCGATTCAATACATCGTCCTCCGGCCGACCTGTCTCCAAGGGTCTATTGCTGCCTCGGGCACCTTATGGTCGATCTCCTGTGAGTCTAGATTTTCGAATCCGACGCAAAACTGACAGTTAATTGTAACGTTCAGAGCCTGTTAATGACGATGGAACACACAAATTGCGTCGCGATTCAATACATCGTCCTCCAGCCGACTTGTCTCCAAGGGCCTAGTGCTGCCTCGGACACCTTATGGTCGTTTTTCTGTGAGTCTAGATTTTCGAATCCGACGCAAAACTGACAGTTAATTGTAAGGTACAGAGCCTCTTAATGACAATGGAACACACAAATCGCGTCGCGATTCAATACATCGTCCTCCGGCCGACCTGTCTCCAAAGGTCTATTGCTGCCTCGGGCACCTTATGGTCGATCTCCTGTGAGTCTAGATTTTCGAATCCGACGCAAAACTGACAGTTAATTGTAACGTTCAGAGCCTGTTAATGACGATGGAACACACAAATCCCGTCGCGATTCAATACATCGTCCTCCGGCCGACCTGTCTCCAAGGGTCTATTGCTGCCTCGGGCACCTTATGGTCGATCTCCTGTGAGTCTAGATTTTCCAATCCGACGCAAAACTGTCAGTTAATTGTAACGTTCAGAGCCTGTTAATGACGATGGAACACACAAATCGCGTCGCGATTCAATACATCGTCCTCCGGCCGACCTGTCTCCAAGGGTCTATTGCTGCCTCGGGCACCTTATGGTCGATCTCCTGTGAGTCTAGGTTTTCGAATCCGACGCAAAACTGACAGTTAATTGTAAGGTTCAGAGCCTGTTAATGACGATGGAACACACACAAATTGCGTCGCGATTCAATACATCGTCCTCCAGCCGACTTGTCTCCAAGGGTCTAGTGCTGCCTCGGGCACCTTATGGTCGTTCCTCTGTGAGTCTAGATTTTCGAATCCGACGCAAAACTGACAGTTAATCGTAAGGTTCAGAGCCTCTTAATGACAATGGAACACACAAATTGAGTCGCGATTCAATACATCGTCCTCCGGCCGACCTGTCTCGAAGGGTCTATTGCTGCCTGGGCACGTCATGGTCGATCTCCTGTGAGTCTAGATTTTCGAATCCGACGCAAAACTGACAGTTAATTGTAACGTTCAGAGCCTGTTAATGACGATGGAACACACAAATCGCGTCGCGATTCAATACATCGTCCTCCAGCCGACCTGTCTCCAAGGGTCTAGTGCTGCCTCGGGCACCTTATGGTCGTTCTCCTGTGAGTCTAGATTTTCGAATCCGACGCATAACTGACAGTTAATTGTAACGTTCAGAGCCTGTTAATGACGATGGAACACACAAATTGCGTCGCGATTCAATACATCGTCCTCCAGCCGACTTGTCTCCAAGGGTCTAGTGCTGCCTCGGACACATTATGGTCGTTCTCCTGTGAGTCTAGATTTTCGAATCCGACGCAAAACTGACAGTTAATTGTAAGGTACAGAGCCTCTTAATGACAATGGAACACACAAATCGCGTCGCGATTCAATACATCGTCCTCCGGCCGACCTGTCTCCAAAGGTCTATTGCTGCCTCGGGCACCTTATGGTCGATCTCCTGTGAGTCTAGATTTTCGAATCCGACGCAAAACTGACAGTTAATTGTAACGTTCAGAGCCTGTTAATGACGATGGAACACACAAATCCCGTCGCGATTCAGTACATCGTCCTCCGGCCGACCTGTCTCCAAGGGTCTATTGCTGCCTCGGGCACCTTATGGTCGATCTCCTGTGAGTCTAGATTTTCCTATCCGACGCAAAACTGTCAGTTAATTGTAACGTTCAGAGCCTGTTAATGACGATGGAACACACAAATCGCGTCGCGATTCAATACATCGTCCTCCGGCCGACCTGTCTCCAAGGGTCTATTGCTGCCTCGGGCACCTTATGGTCGATCTCCTGTGAGTCTAGATTTTCGAATCCGACGCAAAACTGACAGTTAATTGTAACGTTCAGAGCCTGTTAATGACGATGGAAGACACAAATTGCGTCGCGATTCAATACATCGTCCTCCAGCCGACTTGTCTCCAAGGGTCTAGTGCCACCTCGGGCACCTTATGGTCGTTCTTCTGTAAGTCTAGATTTTCGAATCCGACGCAAAACTGACAGTTAATTGTAAGGTTCAGAGCCTCTTAATGACAGTGGAACACACAAATTGAGTCGCGATTCAATACATCGTCCTCCGGCCGACCTGTCTCCAAGGGTCTATTGCTGCCTCGGGCACCTTATGGTCGTTCTTCTGTGAGTCTAGATTTTCGAATCCGACGCAAAACTGACAGTTAATTGTAACGTTCAGAGCCTGTTAATGACGATGGAACACACAAATTGCGTCGCGATTCAATACATCGTCCTCCAGCCGACTTGTCTCCAAGGGTCTAGTGCTGCTTCGGGCACCTTATGGTCGTTCCTCTGTGAGTCTAGATTTTCGAATCCGACGCAAAACTGACAGTTAATTGTAAGGTTCAGAGCCTCTTAATGACAATGGAACACACAAATTGAGTCGCGATTCAATACATCGTCCTCCGGCCGACCTGTCTCCAAGGGTCTATTGCTGCCTGGGCACCTTATGGTCGATCTCCTGTGAGTCTAGATTTTCGAATCCGACGCAAAACTGACAGTTAATTGTAACGTTCAGAGCCTGTTAATGACGATGGAACACACAAATCGCGTCGCGATTCAATACATCGTCCTCCAGCCGACCTGTCTCCAAGGGTCTAGTGCTGCCTCGGGCACCTTATGGTCGTTCTCCTGTGAGTCTAGATTTTCGAATCCGACGCAAAACTGACAGTTAATTGTAAGGTTCAGAGCCTGTTAATGACGATGGAACACACAAATTGCGTCGCGATTCAATACATCGTCCTCCGGCCGACCTGTCTCCAAGGGTCTATTGCTGCCTCGGGCACCTTATGGTCTAGATTTTCGAATCCGACGCAAAACTGACAGTTAATTGTAACGTTCAGAGCCTGTTAATGACGATGGAACACACAAATTGCGTCGCGATTCAATACATCGTCCTCCAGCCGACCTGTCTCCAAGAGTCTAGTGCTGCCTCGGGCACCTTATGGTCGTTCTCCTGTGAGTCTAGATTTTCGAATCCGACGCAAAACTGACAGTTAATCGTATGGTTCAGAGCCTCTTAATGACAATGGAACACACAAATTGCGTCGCGATTCAATACATCGTCCTCCGGCCGACCTGTCTCCAAGGGTCTATTGCTGCCTCGGGCACCTTATGGTCGTTCTTCTGTGAGTCTAGATTTTCGAATCCGACGCAAAACTGACAGTTAATTGTAAAGTTCAGAGCCTGTTAATGACGATGGAACACACAAATTGCGTCGCGATTCAATACATCGTCCTCCAGCCGACTTGTCTCCAAGGGTCTAGTGCTGCTTCGGGCACCTTATGGTCGTTCCTCTGTGAGTCTAGATTTTCGAATCCGACGCAAAACTGACAGTTAATTGTAAGGTTCAGAGCCTCTTAATGACAATGGAACACACAAATTGAGTCGCGATTCAATACATCGTCCTCCGGCCGACCTGTCTCCAAGGGTCTATTGCTGCCTCGGGCACCTTATGGTCGTTCTTCTGTGAGTCTAGATTTTCGAATCCGACGCAAAACTGACAGTTAATTGTAAAGTTCAGAGCCTGTTAATGACGATGGAACACACAAATTGCGTCGCGATTCAATACATCGTCCTCCAGCCGACTTGTATCCAAGGGTCTAGTGCTGCTTCGGGCACCTTATGGTCGTTCCTCTGTGAGTCTAGATTTTCGAATCCGACGCAAAACTGACAGTTAATTGTAAGGTTCAGAGCCTCTTAATGACAATGGAACACACAAATTGAGTCGCGATTCAATACATCGTCCTCCGGCCGACCTGTCTCCAAGGGTCTATTGCTGCCTGGGCACCTTATGGTCGATCTCCTGTGAGTCTAGATTTTCGAATCCGACGCAAAACTGACAGTTAATTGTAACGTTCAGAGCCTGTTAATGACGATGGAACACACAAATCGCGTCGCGATTCAATACATCGTCCTCCAGCCGACCTGTCTCCAAGGGTCTAGTGCTGCCTCGGGCACCTTATGGTCGTTCTCCTGTGAGTCTAGATTTTCGAATCCGACGCAAAACTGACAGTTAATTGTAAGGTTCAGAGCCTGTTAATGACGATGGAACACACAAATTGCGTCGCGATTCAATACATCGTCCTCCGGCCGACCTGTCTCCAAGGGTCTATTGCTGCCTCGGGCACCTTATGGTCTAGATTTTCGAATCCGACGCAAAACTGACAGTTAATTGTAACGTTCAGAGCCTGTTAATGACGATGGAACACACAAATTGCGTCGCGATTCAATACATCGTCCTCCAGCCGACCTGTCTCCAAGGGTCTAGTGCTGCCTCGGGCACCTTATGGTCGTTCTCCTGTGAGTCTAGATTTTCGAATCCGACGCAAAACTGACAGTTAATCGTAAGGTTCAGAGCCTCTT
The DNA here is from genome assembly GCF_023898315.1 of Schistocerca nitens. Taxonomy (NCBI): domain Eukaryota; kingdom Metazoa; phylum Arthropoda; class Insecta; order Orthoptera; family Acrididae; genus Schistocerca; species Schistocerca nitens. The sequence goes on along the minus strand of NC_064618.1, from coordinate 2,592,330 downwards.
AATGACAATGGAACACACAAATTGCGTCGCGATTCAATACATCGTCCTCCGGCCGACCTGTCTCCAAGGGTCTATTGCTGCCTCGGGCACCTTATGGTCGATCTCCTGTGAGTCTAGATTTTCGAATCCGACGCAAAACTGACAGTTAATTGTAACGTTCAGAGCCTGTTAATGACGATGGAACACACAAATTGCGTCGCGATTCAATACATCGTCCTCCAGCCGACTTGTCTCCAAGGGTCTAGTGCTGCCTCGGACACCTTATGGTCGTTCTCCTGTGAGTCTAGATTTTCGAATCCGACGCAAAACTGACAGTTACTTGTAAGGTACAGAGCCTCTTAATGACAATGGAACACACAAATCGCGTCGCGATTCAATACATCGTCCTTCGGCCGACCTGTCTCCAAAGGTCTATTGCTGCCTCGGGCACCTTATGGTCGATCTCCTGTGAGTCTAGATTTTCGAATCCGACGCAAAACTGACAGTTAATTGTAACGTTCAGAGCCTGTTAATGACGATGGAACACACAAATCCCGTCGCGATTCAATACATCGTCCTCCGGCCGACCTGTCTCCAAGGGTCTATTGCTGCCTCGGGCACCTTATGGTCGATCTCCTGTGAGTCTAGATTTTCCAATCCGACGCAAAACTGTCAGTTAATTGTAACGTTCAGAGCCTGTTAATGACGATGGAACACACAAATCGCGTCGCGATTCAATACATCGTCCTCCGGCCGACCTGTCTCCAAGGGTCTATTGCTGCCTCGGGCACCTTATGGTCGATCTCCTGTGAGTCTAGGTTTTCGAATCCGACGCAAAACTGACAGTTAATTGTAAGGTTCAGAGCCTGTTAATGACGATGGAACACACACAAATTGCGTCGCGATTCAATACGTCGTCCTCCGGCCGACCTGTCTCCAAGGGTCTATTGCTGCCTCGGGCACCTTATGGTCGTTCTCCTGTGAGTCTAGATTTTCGAATCCGACGCAAAACTGACAGTTAATTGTAAGGTTCAGAGCCTGTTAATGACGATGGAAGACACAAATTGCGTCGCGATTCAATACATCGTCCTCCAGCCGACTTGACTCCAAGGGTCTAGTGCTGCCTCGGGCACCTTATGGTCGTTCCTCTGTGAGTCTAGATTTTCGAATCCGACGCAAAACTGACAGTTAATTGTAAGGTTCAGAGCCTCTTAATGACAATGGAACACACAAATTGAGTCGCGATTCAATACATCGTCCTCCGGCCGACCTGTCTCCAAGGGTCTATTGCTGCCTGGGCACCTTATGGTCGATCTCCTGTGAGTCTAGATTTTCGAATCCGACGCAAAACTGACAGTTAATTGTAACGTTCAGAGCCTGTTAATGACGATGGAACACACAAATCGCGTCGCGATTCAATACATCGTCCTCCAGCCGACCTGTCTCCAAGGGTCTAGTGCTGCCTCGGGCACCTTATGGTCGTTCTCCTGTGAGTCTAGATTTTCGAATCCGACGCAAAACTGACAGTTAATTGTAAGGTTCAGAGCCTGTTAATGACGATGGAACACACAAATTGCGTCGCGATTCAATACATCGTCCTCCGGCCGACCTGTCTCCAAGGGTCTATTGCTGCCTCGGGCACCTTATGGTCTAGATTTTCGAATCCGACGCAAAACTGACAGTTAATTGTAACGTTCAGAGCCTGTTAATGACGATGGAACACACAAATTGCGTCGCGATTCAATACATCGTCCTCCAGCCGACCTGTCTCCAAGGGTCTAGTGCTGCCTCGGGCACCTTATGGTCGTTCTCCTGTGAGTCTAGATTTTCGAATCCGACGCAAAACTGACAGTTAATCGTAAGGTTCTGAGCCTCTTAATGACAATGGAACACACAAATTGCGTCGCGATTCAATACATCGTCCTCCGGCCGACCTGTCTCCAAGGGTCTATTGCTGCCTCGGGCACCTTATGGTCGATCTCCTGTGAGTCTAGATTTTCGAATCCGACGCAAAACTGACAGTTAATTGTAACGTTCAGAGCCTGTTAATGACGATGGAACACACAAATTGCGTCGCGATTCAATACATCGTCCTCCAGCCGACTTGTCTCCAAGGGTCTAGTGCTGCCTCGGACACCTTATGGTCGTTTTTCTGTGAGTCTAGATTTTCGAATCCGACGCAAAACTGACAGTTAATTGTAAGGTACAGAGCCTCTTAATGACAATGGAACACACAAATCGCGTCGCGATTCAATACATCGTCCTCCGGCCGACCTGTCTCCAAAGGTCTATTGCTGCCTCGGGCACCTTATGGTCGATCTCCTGTGAGTCTAGATTTTCGAATCCGACGCAAAACTGACAGTTAATTGTAACGTTCAGAGCCTGTTAATGACGATGGAACACACAAATCCCGTCGCGATTCAATACATCGTCCTCCGGCCGACCTGTCTCCAAGGGTCTATTGCTGCCTCGGGCACCTTATGGTCGATCTCCTGTGAGTCTAGATTTTCCAATCCGACGCAAAACTGTCAGTTAATTGTAACGTTCAGAGCCTGTTAATGACGATGGAACACACAAATCGCGTCGCGATTCAATACATCGTCCTCCGGCCGACCTGTCTCCAAGGGTCTATTGCTGCCTCGGGCACCTTATGGTCGATCTCCTGTGAGTCTAGGTTTTCGAATCCGACGCAAAACTGACAGTTAATTGTAAGGTTCAGAGCCTGTTAATGACGATGGAACACACACAAATTGCGTCGCGATTCAATACATCGTCCTCCAGCCGACTTGTCTCCAAGGGTCTAGTGCTGCCTCGGGCACCTTATGGTCGTTCCTCTGTGAGTCTAGATTTTCGAATCCGACGCAAAACTGACAGTTAATCGTAAGGTTCAGAGCCTCTTAATGACAATGGAACACACAAATTGAGTCGCGATTCAATACATCGTCCTCCGGCCGACCTGTCTCGAAGGGTCTATTGCTGCCTGGGCACGTCATGGTCGATCTCCTGTGAGTCTAGATTTTCGAATCCGACGCAAAACTGACAGTTAATTGTAACGTTCAGAGCCTGTTAATGACGATGGAACACACAAATCGCGTCGCGATTCAATACATCGTCCTCCAGCCGACCTGTCTCCAAGGGTCTAGTGCTGCCTCGGGCACCTTATGGTCGTTCTCCTGTGAGTCTAGATTTTCGAATCCGACGCATAACTGACAGTTAATTGTAACGTTCAGAGCCTGTTAATGACGATGGAACACACAAATTGCGTCGCGATTCAATACATCGTCCTCCAGCCGACTTGTCTCCAAGGGTCTAGTGCTGCCTCGGACACATTATGGTCGTTCTCCTGTGAGTCTAGATTTTCGAATCCGACGCAAAACTGACAGTTAATTGTAAGGTACAGAGCCTCTTAATGACAATGGAACACACAAATCGCGTCGCGATTCAATACATCGTCCTCCGGCCGACCTGTCTCCAAAGGTCTATTGCTGCCTCGGGCACCTTATGGTCGATCTCCTGTGAGTCTAGATTTTCGAATCCGACGCAAAACTGACAGTTAATTGTAACGTTCAGAGCCTGTTAATGACGATGGAACACACAAATCCCGTCGCGATTCAGTACATCGTCCTCCGGCCGACCTGTCTCCAAGGGTCTATTGCTGCCTCGGGCACCTTATGGTCGATCTCCTGTGAGTCTAGATTTTCCTATCCGACGCAAAACTGTCAGTTAATTGTAACGTTCAGAGCCTGTTAATGACGATGGAACACACAAATCGCGTCGCGATTCAATACATCGTCCTCCGGCCGACCTGTCTCCAAGGGTCTATTGCTGCCTCGGGCACCTTATGGTCGATCTCCTGTGAGTCTAGATTTTCGAATCCGACGCAAAACTGACAGTTAATTGTAACGTTCAGAGCCTGTTAATGACGATGGAAGACACAAATTGCGTCGCGATTCAATACATCGTCCTCCAGCCGACTTGTCTCCAAGGGTCTAGTGCCACCTCGGGCACCTTATGGTCGTTCTTCTGTAAGTCTAGATTTTCGAATCCGACGCAAAACTGACAGTTAATTGTAAGGTTCAGAGCCTCTTAATGACAGTGGAACACACAAATTGAGTCGCGATTCAATACATCGTCCTCCGGCCGACCTGTCTCCAAGGGTCTATTGCTGCCTCGGGCACCTTATGGTCGTTCTTCTGTGAGTCTAGATTTTCGAATCCGACGCAAAACTGACAGTTAATTGTAACGTTCAGAGCCTGTTAATGACGATGGAACACACAAATTGCGTCGCGATTCAATACATCGTCCTCCAGCCGACTTGTCTCCAAGGGTCTAGTGCTGCTTCGGGCACCTTATGGTCGTTCCTCTGTGAGTCTAGATTTTCGAATCCGACGCAAAACTGACAGTTAATTGTAAGGTTCAGAGCCTCTTAATGACAATGGAACACACAAATTGAGTCGCGATTCAATACATCGTCCTCCGGCCGACCTGTCTCCAAGGGTCTATTGCTGCCTGGGCACCTTATGGTCGATCTCCTGTGAGTCTAGATTTTCGAATCCGACGCAAAACTGACAGTTAATTGTAACGTTCAGAGCCTGTTAATGACGATGGAACACACAAATCGCGTCGCGATTCAATACATCGTCCTCCAGCCGACCTGTCTCCAAGGGTCTAGTGCTGCCTCGGGCACCTTATGGTCGTTCTCCTGTGAGTCTAGATTTTCGAATCCGACGCAAAACTGACAGTTAATTGTAAGGTTCAGAGCCTGTTAATGACGATGGAACACACAAATTGCGTCGCGATTCAATACATCGTCCTCCGGCCGACCTGTCTCCAAGGGTCTATTGCTGCCTCGGGCACCTTATGGTCTAGATTTTCGAATCCGACGCAAAACTGACAGTTAATTGTAACGTTCAGAGCCTGTTAATGACGATGGAACACACAAATTGCGTCGCGATTCAATACATCGTCCTCCAGCCGACCTGTCTCCAAGAGTCTAGTGCTGCCTCGGGCACCTTATGGTCGTTCTCCTGTGAGTCTAGATTTTCGAATCCGACGCAAAACTGACAGTTAATCGTATGGTTCAGAGCCTCTTAATGACAATGGAACACACAAATTGCGTCGCGATTCAATACATCGTCCTCCGGCCGACCTGTCTCCAAGGGTCTATTGCTGCCTCGGGCACCTTATGGTCGATCTCCTGTGAGTCTAGATTTTCGAATCCGACGCAAAACTGACAGTTAATTGTAACGTTCAGAGCCTGTTAATGACGATGGAACACACAAATTGCGTCGCGATTCAATACATCGTCCTCCAGCCGACTTGTCTCCAAGGGTCTAGTGCTGCCTCGGACACCTTATGGTCGTTCTCCTGTGAGTCTAGATTTTCGAATCCGACGCAAAACTGACAGTTACTTGTAAGGTACAGAGCCTCTTAATGACAATGGAACACACAAATCGCGTCGCGATTCAATACATCGTCCTTCGGCCGACCTGTCTCCAAAGGTCTATTGCTGCCTCGGGCACCTTATGGTCGATCTCCTGTGAGTCTAGATTTTCGAATCCGACGCAAAACTGACAGTTAATTGTAACGTTCAGAGCCTGTTAATGACGATGGAACACACAAATCCCGTCGCGATTCAATACATCGTCCTCCGGCCGACCTGTCTCCAAGGGTCTATTGCTGCCTCGGGCACCTTATGGTCGATCTCCTGTGAGTCTAGATTTTCCAATCCGACGCAAAACTGTCAGTTAATTGTAACGATCAGAGCCTGTTAATGACGATGGAACACACAAATCGCGTCGCGATTCAATACATCGTCCTCCGGCCGACCTGTCTCCAAGGGTCTATTGCTGCCTCGGGCACCTTATGGTCGATCTCCTGTGAGTCTAGGTTTTCGAATCCGACGCAAAACTGACAGTTAATTGTAAGGTTCAGAGCCTGTTAATGACGATGGAACACACACAAATTGCGTCGCGATTCAATACGTCGTCCTCCGGCCGACCTGTCTCCAAGGGTCTATTGCTGCCTCGGGCACCTTATGGTCGTTCTCCTGTGAGTCTAGATTTTCGAATCCGACGCAAAACTGACAGTTAATTGTAAGGTTCAGAGCCTGTTAATGACGATGGAAGACACAAATTGCGTCGCGATTCAATACATCGTCCTCCAGCCGACTTGACTCCAAGGGTCTAGTGCTGCCTCGGGCACCTTATGGTCGTCCTTCTGTGAGTCTAGATTTTCGAATCCGACGCAAAACTGACAGTTAATTGTAAGGTTCAGAGCCTCTTAATGACAATGGAACACACAAATTGAGTCGCGATTCAATACATCGTCCTCCGGCCGACCTGTCTCCAAGGGTCTATTGCTGCCTCGGGCACCTTATGGTCGTTCCTCTGTGAGTCTAGATTTTCGAATCCGACGCAAAACTGACAGTTAATTGTAAGGTTCAGAGCCTCTTAATGACAATGGAACACACAAATTGAGTCGCGATTCAATACATCGTCCTCCGGCCGACCTGTCTCCAAGGGTCTATTGCTGCCTGGGCACCTTATGGTCGATCTCCTGTGAGTCTAGATTCTCGAATCCGACGCAAAACTGACAGTTAATTGTAACGTTCAGAGCCTGTTAATGACGATGGAACACACAAATCGCGTCGCGATTCAATACATCGTCCTCCAACCGACTTGTCTCCAAGGGTCTAGTGCTGCCACGGGCACCTTATGGTCCTTCTCCTGTGAGTCTAGATTTTCGAATCCGACGCAAAACTGACAGTTAATTGTAACGTTCAGAGCCTGTTAATGACGATGGAACACACAAATTGCGTCGCGATTCAATACATCGTCCTCCGGCCGACCTGTCTCCAAGGGTCTATTGCAGCCTCGGGCACCTTATGGTCTAGATTTTCGAATCCGACGCAAAACTGACAGTTAATTGTAACGTTCAGAGCCTGTTAATGACGATGGAACACACAAATTGCGTCGCTATTCAATACATCGTCCTCCAGCCGACCTGTCTCCAAGGGTCTAGTGCTGCCTCGGGCACCTTATGGTCGATCTCCTGTTAGTCTAGATTTTCGAATCCGACGCAAAACTGACAGTTAATTGTAACGTTCAGAGCCTGTTAATGACGATGGAACACACAAATCGCGTCGCTATTCAATACATCGTCCTCCAGCCGACCTGTCTCCAAGGTTCTAGTGCTGCCTCGGGCACCTTATGGTCGTTCTCCTGTGAGTCTAGATTTTCGAATCCGACGCAAAACTGACAGTTAATCGTAAGGTTCAGAGCCTCTTAATGACAATGGAACACACAAATTGCGTCGCGATTCAATACATCGTCCTCCGGCCGACCTGTCTCCAAGGGTCTATTGCTGCCTCGGGCACCTTATGGTCGATCTCCTGTGAGTCTAGATTTTCGAATCCGACGCAAAACTGACAGTTAATTGTAACGTTCAGAGCCTGTTAATGACGATGGAACACACAAATTGCGTCGCGATTCAATACATCGTCCTCCAGCCGACTTGTCTCCAAGGGTCTAGTGCTGCCTCGGGCACCTTATGGTCGTTCTTCTGTGAGTCTAGATTTTCGAATCCGACGCAAAACTGACAGTTAATTGTAAGGTTCAGAGCCTCTTAATGACGATGGAACACACAAATTGCGTCGCGATTCAATACATCGTCCTCCGGCCGACCTGTCTCCAAGGGTCTATTGCTGCCTCGGGCACCTTATGGTCGTTTTCCTGTGAGTCTAGATTTTCGAATCCGACGCAAAACTGACAGTTAATTATAACGTTCAGAGCCTGTTAATGACGCTGGAACACACAAATCGCGTCGCGATTCAATACGTCGTCCTCCAGCCGACTTGTCTCCAAGGGTCTAGTGCTGCCTCGGGCACCTTATGGTCGTTCATCTGTAACTCTAGATTTTCGAATCCGACGCAAAACTGACTGTTAATTGTAAGGTTCAGAGCCTCTTAATGACAATGGAACACACAAACTGCGTCGCGATTCAATACATCGTCCTCCTGCCGACCTGTCTCCAAGGGTCTATTGCTGCCTCGAGCACCTTATGTTCGATCTCCTGTGAGTCTAGATTTTCGAATCCGACGCAAAACTGACAGTTAATTGTAACGTTCAGAGCCTGTTAATGACGATGGAACACACAAATCGCGTCGCGATTCAATACATCGTCCTCCAGCCGACTTGTCTCCAAGGGTCTAGTGCTGCCTCGGGCACCTTATGGTCGTTCTCCTGTGAGTCTAGATTTTCGAACCCGACGCAAAACTGGCAGTTAATTGTAAGGTTCGGAGCCTGTTAATGACGATGGAACACACAAATTGCGTCGCGATTCAATACATCGTCCTCCGGCTGACCTGTCTCCAAGGATCTATTGCTGCCTCGGGCACCTTATGGTCGATCTCCTGTGAGTCTAGATTTTCGAATCTGACGCAAAACTGACAGTTAATTGTAACGTTCAGAGCCTGTTAATGACGATGGAACACACAAATCGCGTCGCGATTCAATACATCGTCCTCCAGCCGACCTGTCTCCAAGGGTCTAGCGCTGCCTCGGGCACCTTATGGTCGTTCTCCTGTGAGTCTAGATTTTCGAATCCGACGCAAAACTGACAGTTAATCGTAAGGTTCAGAGCCTCTTAATGACAATGGAACACACAAATTGCGTCGCGATTCAATACATCGTCCTCCGGCCGACCTGTCTCCAAGGGTCTATTGCTGCCTCGGGCACCTTATGGTCGATCTCCTGTGAGTCTAGATTTTCGAATCCGACGCAAAACTGACAGTTAATTGTAACGTTCAGAGCCTGTTAATGACGATGGAACACACAAATTGCGTCGCGATTCAATACATCGTCCTCCAGCCGACTTGTCTCCAAGGGTCTAGTGCTGCCTCGGACACCTTATGGTCGTTCTCCTGTGAGTCTAGATTTTCGAATCCGACGCAAAACTGACAGTTAATTGTAACGTTCAGAGCCTGTTAATGACAATGGAACACACAAATCGCGTCGCGATTCAATACATCGTCCTCCGGCCGACCTGTCTCCAAGGGTCTATTGCTGCCTCGGGCACCTTATGGTCGATCTCCTGTGAGTCTAGATTTTCGAATCCGACGCAAAACTGACAGTTAATTGTAACGTTCAGATCCTGTTAATGACGATGGAACACAAAAATCGCGTCGCGATTCAATACATCGTCCTCCAACCGACTTGTCTCCAAGGGTCTAGTGCTGCCACGGGCACCTTGTGGTCGTTCTCCTGTGAGTCTAGATTTTCTAATCCGACGCAAAACTGACAGTTAATTGTAAGGTTCAGAGCCTGTTAATGACGATGGAACACACAAATTGCGTCGCGATTCAATACATCGTCCTCCGGCCGACCTGTCTCCAAGGGTCTATTGCTGCCTCGGGCACCTTATGGTCTAGATTTTCGAATCCGACGCAAAACTGACAGTTAATTGTAACGTTCAGAGCCTGTTAATGACGATGGAACACACAAATTGCGTCGCGATTCAATACATCGTCCTCCAGCCGACTTGTCTCCAAGGGTCTAGTGCTGCCTCGGGCACCTTATGGTCGTTCTCCTGTGAGTCTAGATTTTCGAATCCGACGCAAAACTGACAGTTAATTGTAAGGTTCGGAGCCTGTTAATGACGATGGAACCCACAAATTGCGTCGCGATTCAATACATCGTCCTCCGGCCGACCTGTCTCCAAGGATCTATTGCTGCCTAGGGCACCTTATGGTCGATCTCCTGTGAGTCTAGATTTTCGAATCCGACGCAAAACTGACAGTTGATTGTAACGTTCAGAGCCTGTTAATGACGATGGAACACACAAATTGCGTCGCGATTCAATACATCGTCCTCCAGCCGACTTGTCTCCAAGGGTTTAGTGCTGCCTCGGGCACCTGATGGTCGTTCTTCTGTGAGTCTAGATTTTCGAATCCGACGCAAAACTGACAGTTAATTGTAACGTTCAGAGCCTGTTAATGACGATGGAACACACAAATTGCGTCGCGATTCAATACATCGTCCTCCGGCCGACCTGTCTCCAAGGGTCTATTGCTGCCTCGGGCACCTTATGGTCTAGATTTTCGAATCCGACGCAAAACTAACAGTTAATTGTAACGTTCAGAGCCTGTTAATGACGATGGAACACACAAATCGCGTCGCGATTCAATACATCGTCCTCCGGCCGACCTGTCTCCAAGGGTCTATTGCTGCCTCGGGCACCTTATGGTCGATCTCCTGTGGGTCTAGATTTTCGAATCCGACGCAAAACTGACAGTTAATTGTAAGGTTCAGAGCCTGTTAATGACGATGGAACACACAAATTGCGTCGCGATTCAATACGTCGTCCTCCGGCCGACCTGTCTCCAAGGGTCTATTGCTGCCTCGGGCACCTTGTGGTCGTTCTTCTGTGATTCTAGATTTTCGAATCCGACACAAAACTGACAGTTAATTGCAACGTTCAGAGCCTGTTAATGACGATGGAAGACACAAATTGCGTCGCGATTCAATACATCGTCCTCCAGCCGACTTGTCTCCAAGGGTCTAGTGCTGCCTCGGGCACCTTATGGTCGTTCTTCTGTGAGTCTAGATTTTCGAATCCGACGCAAAACTGACAGTTAATTTTAAGGTTCAGAGCCTCTTAATGACAATGGAACACACATATTGAGTCGCGATTCAATACATCGTCCTCCGGCCGACCTGTCTCCAAGGGTCTATTGCTGCCTCGGGCACCTTATGGTCGTTCTTCTGTGAGTCTAGATTTTCGAATCCGACGCAAAACTGACAGTTAATTGTAACGTTCAGAGCCTGTTAATGACGATGGAACACACAAATTGCGTCGCGATTCAATACATCGTCCTCCAGCCGACTTGTCTCCAAGGGTCTAGTGCTGCCTCGGGCACCTTATGGTCGTTCCTCTGTGAGTCTAGATTTTCGAATCCGACGCAAAACTGACAGTTAATTGTAAGGTTCAGAGCCTCTTAATGACAATGGAACACACAAATTGAGTCGCGATTCAATACATCGTCCTCCGGCCGACCTGTCTCCAAGGGTCTATTGCTGCCTGGGCACCATATCGTCGATCTCCTGTGAGTCTAGATTTTCGAATCCGACGCAAAACTGACAGTTAATTGTAAGGTTCAGAGCCTGTTAATGACGATGGAACACACAAATTGCGTCGCGATTCAATACATCGTCCTCCAACCGACTTGTCTCCAAGGGTCTAGTGCTGCCACGGGCACCTTATGGTCGTTCTCCTGTGAGTCTAGATTTTCGAATCCGACGCAAAACTGACAGTTAATTGTAAGGTTCAGAGCCTGTTAATGACGATGGAACACACAAATTGCGTCTCGATTCAATACATCGTCCTCCGGCCGACCTGTCTCCAAGGGTCTATTGCTGCCTCGGGCACCTTATGGTCTAGATTTTCGAATCCGACGCAAAACTGACAGTTAATTGTAACGTTCAGAGCCTGTTAATGACGATGGAACACACAAATCGCGTCGCGATTCAATACATCGTCGTCCAGCCGACTTGTCTCCAAGGGTCTAGTGCTGCCTCGGGCACCTAATGGTCGTTCTCCTGTGAGTCTAGATTTTCGAATCCGACGCAAAACTGACAGTTAATTGTAAGGTTCGGAGCCTGTTAATGACGATGGAACACACAAATTGCGTCGCGATTCAATACATCGTCCTGCGGCCGACCTGTCTCGGGCACCTTATGGTCGATCTCCTGTGAGTCTAGATTTTCGAATCCGACGCAAAACTGACAGTTAATTGTAACGTTCAGAGCCTGTTAATGACGATGGAACACACAAATCGCGTCGCGATTCAATACATCGTCCTCCGGCCGACCTGTCTCCAAGGGTCTATTGCTGCCTCGGGCACCTTATGGTCGATCTCCTGTGAGTCTAGATTTTCGAAACCGACGCAAAACTGACAGTTAATTGTAACGTTCAGAGCCTGTTAATAACGATGGAACACACAAATTGCGTCGCGATTCAATACATCGTCCTCCAGCCGACTTGTCTCCAAGGGTCTAGTGCTGCCTCGGGCACCTTATGGTCGTTCTTCTGTGAGTCTAGATTTTCGAATCCGACGCAAAACTGACAGTTAATTGTAAGGTTCAGAGCCTCTTAATGACAATGGAACACACAAATTGAGTCGCGATTCAATACATCGTCTTCCGGCCGACCTGTCTCCAAGGGTCTATTGCTGCCTCGGGCACCTCATGGTCGATCTCCTGTGAGTCTAGATTTTCGAATCCGACGCAAAACTGACAGTTAATTGTAACGTTCAGAGCCTGTTAATGACGATGGAACACACAAATTGCGTCGCGATTCAATACATCGTCTTCCGGCCGACCTGTCTCCAAGGGTCTATTGCTGCCTCGGGCACCTTATGGTCGATCTCCTGTGAGTCTAGATTTTCGAATCCGACGCAAAACTGACAGTTAATTGTAAGGTTCAGAGCCTCTTAATGACGATGGAACACACAAATTGCGTCGCGATTCAATACATCGTCCTCCGGCCGACCTGTCACCAAGGGTCTATTGCTGCCTCGGGCTCCTTATGGTCGTTTTCCTGTGAGTCTAGATTTTCGAATCCGACGCAAAACTGACAGTTAATTATAACGTTCAGAGCCTGTTAATGACGCTGGAACACACAAATCGCGTCGCGATTCAATACATCGTCCTCCAGCCGACCTGTCTCCAAGGATCTAGCGCTGCCTCGGGCACCTTATGGTCGTTCTCCTGTGAGTCTAGATTTTCGAATCCGACGCAAAACTGACAGTTAATCGTAAGGTTCAGAGCCTCTTAATGACAATGGAACACACAAATTGCGTCGCGATTCAATACATCGTCCTCCGGCCGACCTGTCTCCAAGGGTCTATTGCTGCCTCGGGCACCTTATGGTCGATCTCCTGTGAGTCTAGATTTTCGAATCCGACGCAAAACTGACAGTTAATTGTAACGTTCAGAGCCTGTTAATGACGATGGAACACACAAATTGCGTCGCGATTCAATACATCGTCCTCCAGCCGACTTGTCTCCAAGGGTCTAGTGCTGCCTCGGACACCTAATGGTCGTTCTCCTGTGAGTCTAGATTTTCGAATCCGACGCAAAACTGACAGTTAATTGTAAGGTACAGAGCCTCTTAATGACAATGGAACACACAAATCGCGTCGCGATTCAATACATCGTCCTCCGGCCGACCTGTCTCCAAGGGTCTATTGCTGCCTCGGGCACCTTATGATCGATCTCCTGTGAGTCTAGATTTTCGAATCCGACGCAAAACTGACAGTTAATTGTAACGTTCAGAGCCTGTTAATGACGATGGAACACACAAATCGCGTCGCGATTCAATACATCGTCCTCCAACCGACTTGTCTCCAAGGGTCTAGTGCTGCCACGGGCACCTTATGGTCGTTCTCCTGTGAGTCTAGATTTTCGAATCCGACGCAAAACTGACAGTTAATTGTAAGCTTCAGAGCCTGTTAATGACGATGGAACACACAAATTGCGTCGCGATTCAATACATCGTCCTCCGGCCGACCTGTCTCCAAGGGTCTATTCCTGCCTCGGGCACCTTATGGTCTAGATTTTCGAATCCGACGCAAAACTGACAGTTAATTGTAAGGTTCAGAGCCTGTTAATGACGATGGAACACACAAATTGCGTCGCGATTCAATACATCGTCCTCCAGCCGACTTGTCTCCAAGGGTCTAGTGCTGCCTCGGGCACCTTATGGTCGTTCTCCTGTGAGTCTGGATTTTCGAATCCGACGCAAAACTGACAGTTAATTGTAATGTTCGGAGCCTGTTAATGACGATGGAACCCACAAATTGCGTCGCGATTCAATACATCGTCCTCCGGCCGACCTGTCTCCAAGGATCTATTGCTGCCTAGGGCACCTTATGGTCGATCTCCTGTGAGTCTAGATTTTCGAATCCGACGCAAAACTGACAGTTAATTGTAACGTTCAGAGCCTGTTAATGACGATGGAACACACAAATTGCGTCGCAATTCAATACATCGTCCTCCAGCCGACTTGTCTCCAAGGGTCTAGTGCTGCCTCGGGCACCTTATGGTCGTTCTTCTGTGAGTCTAGATTTTCGAATCCGACGCAAAACTGACAGTTAATTGTAAGGTTCAGAGCCTGTTAATGACGATGGAACACACAAATTGCGTCGCGATTCAATACATCGTCCTCCGGCCGACCTGTCTCCAAGGGTCTATTGCTGCCTCGGGCACCTTATGGTCTAGATTTTCGAATCCGACGCAAAACTGACAGTTAATTGTAACGTTCAGAGCCTGTTAATGACGATGGAACACACAAATCGCGTCGCGATTCAATACATCGTCCTCCGGCCGACCTGTCTCCAAGGGTCTATTGCTGCCTGGGCACCTTATGGTCGATCTCCTGTGAGTCTAGATTTTCGAATCCGACGCAAAAGTGACAGTTAATTGTAACGTTCAGAGCCTGTTAATGACGATGGAACACACAAATCGCGTCGCGATTCAATACATCGTCCTCCAACCGACTTGTCTCCAAGGGTCTAGTGCTGCCACGGGCACCTTATGGTCGTTCTCCTGTGAGTCTAGATTTTCGAATCCGACGCAAAACTGACAGTTAATTGTAAGGTTCAGAGCCTGTTAATGACGATGGAACACACAAATTGCGTCTCGATTCAATACATCGTCCTCCGGCCGACCTGTCTCCAAGGGTCTATTGCTGCCTCGGGCACCTTATGGTCTAGATTTTCGAATCCGACGCAAAACTGACAGTTAATTGTAACGTTCAGAGCCTGTTAATGACGATGGAACACACAAATCGCGTCGCGATTCAATACATCGTCGTCCAGCCGACTTGTCTCCAAGGGTCTAGTGCTGCCTCGGGCACCTTATGGTCGTTCTCCTGTGAGTCTGGATTTTCGAATCCGACGCAAAACTGGCAGTTAATTGTAAGGTTCGGAGCCTGTTAATGACGATGGAACACACAAATTGCGTCGCGATTCAATACATCGTCCTCCGGCCGACCTGTCTCCAAGGATCTATTGCTGCCTCGGGCACCTTATGGTCGATCTCCTGTGAGTCTAGATTTTCGAATCCGACGCAAAACTGACAGTTAATTGTAACGTTCAGAGCCTGTTAATGACGATGGAACACACAAATCGCGTCGCGATTCAATACATCGTCCTCCAGCCGACCTGTCTCCAAGGGTCTAGCGCTGCCGCGGGCACCTTATGGTCGTTCTCCTGTGAGTCTAGATTTTCGAATCCGACGCAAAACTGACAGTTAATCGTAAGGTTCAGAGCCTGTTAATGACAATGGAACACACAAATTGCGTCGCGATTCAATACATCGTCCTCCGGCCGACCTGTCTCCAAGGGTCTATTGCTGCCTCGGGCACCTTATGGTCGATCTCCTGTGAGTCTAGATTTTCGAATCCGACGCAAAACTGACAGTTAATTGTAACGTTCAGAGCCTGTTAATGACGATGGAACACACAAATTGCGTCGCGATTCAATACATCGTCCTCCAGCCGACTTGTCTCCAAGGGTCTAGTGCTGCCTCGGACACCTAATGGTCGTTCTCCTGTGAGTCTAGATTTTCGAATCCGACGCAAAACTGACAGTTAATTGTAAGGTACAGAGCCTCTTAATGACAATGGAACACACAAATCGCGTCGCGATTCAATACATCGTCCTCCGGCCGACCTGTCTCCAAGGGTCTATTGCTGCCTCGGGCACCTTATGGTCGATCTCCTGTGAGTCTAGATTTTCGAATCCGACGCAAAACTGACAGTTAATTGTAACGTTCAGAGCCTGTTAATGACGATGGAACACACAAATCGCGTCGCGATTCAATACATCGTCCTCCAACCGACTTGTCTCCAAGGGTCTAGTGCTGCCACGGGCACCTTATGGTCGTTCTCCTGTGAGTCTAGATTTTCGAATCCGACGCAAAACTGACAGTTAATTGTAAGGTACAGAGCCTCTTAATGACAATGGAACACACAAATCGCGTCGCGATTCAATACATCGTCCTCCGGCCGACCTGTCTCCAAGGGTCTATTGCTGCCTCGGGCACCTTATGGTCTAGATTTTCGAATCCGACGCAAAACTGACAATTGTAACGTTCAGAGCCTGTTAATGACGATGGAACACACAAATTGCGTCGCGATTCAATACATCGTCCTCCAGCCGACTTGTCTCCAAGGGTCTAGTGCTGCCTCGGGCACCTTATGGTCGTTCTCCTGTGAGTCTAGATTTTCGAATCCGACGCAAAACTGACAGTTAATTGTAAGGTTCGGAGCCTGTTAATGACGATGGAACCCACAAATTGCGTCGCGATTCAATACATCGTCCTCCGGCCGACCTGTCTCCAAGGATCTATTGCTGCCTAGGGCACCTTATGGTCGATCTCCTGTGAGTCTAGATTTTCGAATCCGACGCAAAACTGACAGTTAATTGTAACGTTCAGAGCCTGTTAATGACGATGGAACACACAAATTGCGTCGCGATTCAATACATCGTCCTCCAGCCGAATTGTCTCCAAGGGTCTAGTGCTGCCTCGGGCACCTTATGGTCGTTCTTCTGTGAGTCTAGATTTTCGAATCCGACGCAAAACTGACAGTTAATTGTAAGGTTCAGAGCCTGTTAATGACGATGGAACACACAAATTGCGTCGCGATTCAATACATCGTCCTCCGGCCGACCTGTCTCCAGGGGTCTATTGCTGCCTCGGGCACCTTATGGTCTAGATTTTCGAATCCGACGCAAAACTGACAGTTAATTGTAACGTTCAGAGCCTGTTAATGACGATGGAACACACAAATCGCGTCGCGATTCAATACATCGTCCTCCGGCCGACCTGTCTCCAAGGGTCTATTGCTGCCTCGGGCACCTTATGGTCGATCTCCTGTGAGTCTAGATTTTCGAATCCGACGCAAAACTGACAGTTAATTGTAAGGTTCAGAGCCTGTTAATGACGATGGAACACACAAATTGCGTCGCGATTCAATACGTCGTCCTCCGGCCGACCTGTCTCCAAGGGTCTATTGCTGCCTCGGGCACCTTGTGGTCGTTCTTCTGTGAGTCTAGATTTTCGAATCCGACGCAAAACTGACAGTTAATTGTAACGTTCAGAGCCTGTTAATGACGATGGAAGTCACAAATTGCGTCGCGATTCAATACATCGTCCTCCAGCCGACTTGTCTCCAAGGGTCTAGTGCTGCCTCGGGCACCTTATGGTCGTTCTTCTGTGAGTCTAGATTTTCGAATCCGACGCAAAACTGACAGTTAATTGTAAGGTTCAGAGCCTCTTAATGACAATGGAACACACAAATTGAGTCGCGATTCAATACATCGTCCTCCGGCCGACCTGTCTCCAAGGGTCTATTGCTGCCTCGGGCACCTTATGGTCGTTCTTCTGTGAGTCTAGATTTTCGAATCCGACGCAAAACTGACAGTTAATTGTAACGTTCAGAGCCTGTTAATGACGATGGAACACACAAATTGCGTCGCGATTCAATACATCGTCCTCCAGCCGACTTGTCTCCAAGGGTCTAGTGCTGCCTCGGGCACCTTATGGTCGTTCCTCTGTGAGTCTAGATTTTCGAATCCGACGCAAAACTGACAGTTAATTGTAAGGTTCAGAGCCTCTAAATGACAATGGAAGACACAAATTGAGTCGCGATTCAATACATCGTCCTCCAACCGACTTGTCTCCAAGGGTCTAGTGCTGCCACGGGCACCTTATGGTCGTTCTCCTGTGAGTCTAGATTTTCGAATCCGACGCAAAACTGACAGTTAATTGTAAGGTTCAGAGCCTGTTAATGACGATGGAACACACAAATTGCGTCTCGATTCAATACATCGTCCTCCGGCCGACCTGTCTCCAAGGGTCTATTGCTGCCTCGGGCACCTTATGGTCGATCTCCTGTGAGTCTAGATTTTCGAATCCGACGCAAAACTGACAGTTAATTGTAAGGTTCAGAGCCTGTTAATGACGATGGAACACACAAATCGCGTCGCGATTCAATACATCGTCCTCCAGCCGACCTGTCTCCAAGGGTCTAGTGCTGCGTCGGGCACCTTATGGTCGTTCTCCTGTGAGTCTAGATTTTCGAAACCGACGCAAAACTGACAGTTAATTGTAAGGTACAGAGCCTCTTAATGACATTGGAACACACAAATCGCGTCGCGATTCAATACATCGTCCTCCGGCCGACCTGTCTCCTAGGGTCTATTGCTGCCTCGGGCACCTTATGGTCGATCTCCTGTGAGTCTAGATTTTCGAATCCGACGCAAAACTGACAGTTAATTGTAACGTTCAGAGCCTGTTAATGACGATGGAACACACAAATCGCGTCGCGATTCAATACATCGTCCTCCGGCCGACCTGTCTCCAAGGGTCTATTGCTGCCTCGGGCACCTTATGGTCGATCTCCTGTGAGTCTAGATTTTCCAATCCGATCTCCTGTGAGTCTAGATTTTCGAATCCGACGCAAAACTGACAGTTAATTGTAACGTTCAGAGCCTGTTAATGACGATGGAACACACAAATCCCGTCGCATTTCAATACATCGTCCTCCGGCCGACCTGTCTCCAAGGGTCTATTGCTGCCTCGGGCACCATATGGTCGATCTCCTGTGAGTCTAGATTTTCGAATCCGACGCAAAACTGTAAGTTAATTGTAACGTTCAGAGCCTGTTAATGACGATGGAACACACAAATCGCGTCGCGATTCAATACATCGTCCTCCGGCCGACCTGTCTCCAAGTGTCTATTGCTGCCTCGGGCACCTTATGGTCGATCTCCTGTGAGTCTAGATTTTCGAATCCGACGCAAAACTGACGTTAATTGTAAGGTACAGAGCCTCTTAATTACAATGGAACACACAAATCGCGTCGCGATTCAATACATCGTCCTCCGGCCGACCTGTCTCCAAGGGTCTATTGCTGACTCGGGCACCTTATGGTCGATCTCCTGTGAGTCTAGATTTTCGAATCCGACGCAAAACTGACAGTTAATTGTAACGTTCAGAGCCTGTTAATGACGATGGAACACACAAATCGCGTCGCGATTCAATACATCGTCCTCCAACCGACTTGTCTCCAAGGGTCTAGTGCTGCCACGGGCACCTTATGGTCGTTCTCCTGTGAGTCTAGATTTTCGAATCCGACGCAAAACTGACAGTTAATTGTAAGGTACAGAGCCTCTTAATGACAATGGAACACACAAATCGCGTCGCGATTCAATACATCGTCCTCCGGCCGACCTGTCTCCAAGGGTCTATTGCTGCCTCGGGCACCTTATGGTCTAGATTTTCGAATCCGACGCAAAACTGACAATTGTAACGTTCAGAGCCTGTTAATGACGATGGAACACACAAATTGCGTCGCGATTCAATACATCGTCCTCCAGCCGACTTGTCTCCAAGGGTCTAGTGCTGCCTCGGGCACCTTATGGTCGTTCTCCTGTGAGTCTAGATTTTCGAATCCGACGCAAAACTGACAGTTAATTGTAAGGTTCGGAGCCTGTTAATGACGATGGAACCCACAAATTGCGTCGCGATTCAATACATCGTCCTCCGGCCGACCTGTCTCCAAGGATCTATTGCTGCCTAGGGCACCTTATGGTCGATCTCCTGTGAGTCTAGATTTTCGAATCCGACGCAAAACTGACAGTTAATTGTAACGTTCAGAGCCTGTTAATGACGATGGAACACACAAATTGCGTCGCGATTCAATACATCGTCCTCCAGCCGAATTGTCTCCAAGGGTCTAGTGCTGCCTCGGGCACCTTATGGTCGTTCTTCTGTGAGTCTAGATTTTCGAATCCGACGCAAAACTGACAGTTAATTGTAAGGTTCAGAGCCTGTTAATGACGATGGAACACACAAATTGCGTCGCGATTCAATACATCGTCCTCCGGCCGACCTGTCTCCAGGGGTCTATTGCTGCCTCGGGCACCTTATGGTCTAGATTTTCGAATCCGACGCAAAACTGACAGTTAATTGTAACGTTCAGAGCCTGTTAATGACGATGGAACACACAAATCGCGTCGCGATTCAATACATCGTCCTCCGGCCGACCTGTCTCCAAGGGTCTATTGCTGCCTCGGGCACCTTATGGTCGATCTCCTGTGAGTCTAGATTTTCGAATCCGACGCAAAACTGACAGTTAATTGTAAGGTTCAGAGCCTGTTAATGACGATGGAACACACAAATTGCGTCGCGATTCAATACGTCGTCCTCCGGCCGACCTGTCTCCAAGGGTCTATTGCTGCCTCGGGCACCTTGTGGTCGTTCTTCTGTGAGTCTAGATTTTTGAATCCGACGCAAAACTGACAGTTAATTGTAACGTTCAGAGCCTGTTAATGACGATGGAAGTCACAAATTGCGTCGCGATTCAATACATCGTCCTCCAGCCGACTTGTCTCCAAGGGTCTAGTGCTGCCTCGGGCACCTTATGGTCGTTCTTCTGTGAGTCTAGATTTTCGAATCCGACGCAAAACTGACAGTTAATTGTAAGGTTCAGAGCCTCTTAATGACAATGGAACACACAAATTGAGTCGCGATTCAATACATCGTCCTCCGGCCGACCTGTCTCCAAGGGTCTATTGCTGCCTCGGGCACCTTATGGTCGTTCTTCTGTGAGTCTAGATTTTCGAATCCGACGCAAAACTGACAGTTAATTGTAACGTTCAGAGCCTGTTAATGACGATGGAACACACAAATTGCGTCGCGATTCAATACATCGTCCTCCAGCCGACTTGTCTCCAAGGGTCTAGTGCTGCCTCGGGCACCTTATGGTCGTTCCTCTGTGAGTCTAGATTTTCGAATCCGACGCAAAACTGACAGTTAATTGTAAGGTTCAGAGCCTCTAAATGACAATGGAAGACACAAATTGAGTCGCGATTCAATACATCGTCCTCCAACCGACTTGTCTCCAAGGGTCTAGTGCTGCCACGGGCACCTTATGGTCGTTCTCCTGTGAGTCTAGATTTTCGAATCCGACGCAAAACTGACAGTTAATTGTAAGGTTCAGAGCCTGTTAATGACGATGGAACACACAAATTGCGTCTCGATTCAATACATCGTCCTCCGGCCGACCTGTCTCCAAGGGTCTATTGCTGCCTCGGGCACCTTATGGTCTAGATTTTCGAATCCGACGCAAAACTGACAGTTAATTGTAACGTTCAGAGCCTGTTAATGACGATGGAACACACAAATCGCGTCGCGATTCAATACATCGTCCTCCAGCCGACCTGTCTCCAAGGGTCTAGTGCTGCCTCGGGCACCTTATGGTCGTTCTCCTGTGAGTCTAGATTTTCGAAACCGACGCAAAACTGACAGTTAATTGTAAGGTACAGAACCTCTTAATGACATTGGAACACACAAATCGCGTCGCGATTCAATACATCGTCCTCCGGCCGACCTGTCTCCTAGGGTCTATTGCTGCCTCGGGCACCTTATGGTCGATCTCCTGTGAGTCTAGATTTTCGAATCCGACGCAAAACTGACAGTTAATTGTAACGTTCAGAGCCTGTTAATGACGATGGAACACACAAATCGCGTCGCGATTCAATACATCGTCCTCCGGCCGACCTGTCTCCAAGGGTCTATTGCTGCCTCGGGCACCTTATGGTCGATCTCCTGTGAGTCTAGATTTTCCAATCCGATCTCCTGTGAGTCTAGATTTTCGAATCCGACGCAAAACTGACAGTTAATTGTAACGTTCAGAGCCTGTTAATGACGATGGAACACACAAATCCCGTCGCATTTCAATACATCGTCCTCCGGCCGACCTGTCTCCAAGGGTCTATTGCTGCCTCGGGCACCATATGGTCGATCTCCTGTGAGTCTAGATTTTCCAATCCGACGCAAAACTGTAAGTTAATTGTAACGTTCAGAGCCTGTTAATGACGATGGAACACACAAATCGCGTCGCGATTCAATACATCGTCCTCCGGCCGACCTGTCTCCAAGTGTCTATTGCTGCCTCGGGCACCTTATGGTCGATCTCCTGTGAGTCTAGATTTTCGAATCCGACGCAAAACTGACGTTAATTGTAAGGTACAGAGCCTCTTAATTACAATGGAACACACAAATCGCGTCGCGATTCAATACATCGTCCTCCGGCCGACCTGTCTCCAAGGGTCTATTGCTGACTCGGGCACCTTATGGTCGATCTCCTGTGAGTCTAGATTTTCGAATCCGACGCAAAACTGACAGTTAATTGTAACGTTCAGAGCCTGTTAATGACGATGGAACACACAAATCCCGACGCGATTCAATACATCGTCCTCCGGCCGATTTGTCTCCAAAGGGTCTAGTGCTGCCTCGGGCACCTTATGGTCGTTCTCCTGTGAGTCTAGATTTTCGAATCCGACGCAAAACTGACAGTTAATCGTAAGGTTCAGCGCCTCTTAATGACAATGGAACACACAAATTGCGTCGCGATTCAGTACATCGTCCTCCGGCCGACCTGTCTCCAAGGGTCTATTGCTGCCTCGGGCACCTTATGGTCGATCTCCTGTGAGTCTAGATTTTCGAATCCGACGCAAAAATGACAGTTAATTGTAAGGTTCAGAGCCTCTTAATGACGATGGAACACACAAATTGCGTCGCGATTCAATACATCGTCCTCCGGCCGACCTGTCTCCAAGTGTCTATTGCTGCCTCGGGCACCTTATGGTCGATCTCCTGTGAGTCTAGATTTTCGAATCCGACGCAAAACTGACAGTTAATTGTAACGTTCAGAGCCTGTTAATGACGATGGAACACACAAATCCCGTCGCGATTCAATACATCGTCCTCCGGCCGACCTGTCTCCAAGGGTCTATTGCTGCCTCCTGCACCTTATGGTCTATCTCCTGTGAGTCTAGATTTTCCAATCCGACGCAAAACTGTCAGTTAATTGTAACGTTCAGGGCCTGTTAATGACGATGGAACACACAAATCGCGTCGCGATTCAATACATCGTCCTCCGGCCGACCTGTCTCCAAGGGTCTATTGCTGCCTCGGGCACCTTATGGTCGATCTCCTGTGAGTCTAGATTTTCGAATCCGACGGAAAACTGACAGTTAATTGTAAGGTTCAGAGCCTCTTAATGACGATGGAACACACAAATTGCGTCGCGATTCAATACGTCGTCCTCCGGCCGACCTGTCTCCAAGGGTCTATTGCTGCCTCGGGCACCTTATGGTCGTTCTCCTGTGAGTCTAGATTTTCGAATCCGACGCAAAACTGACAGTTAATTGTAACATTCAGAGCCTGTTAATGACGATGGAACACACAAATTGCGTCGCGATTCAATACATCGTCCTCCAGCCGACTTGTCTCCAAGGGTCTAGTGCTGCCTCGGGCACCTTATGGTCGATCTCCTGTGAGTCTAGATTTTCGAATCCGACGCAAAACTGACAGTTAATTGTAACGTTCAGAGCCTGTTAATGACGATGGAACACACAAATCCCGTCGCGATTCAATACATCGTCCTCCGGCCGACCTGTCTCCAAGGGTCTATTCCTGCCTCCTGCACCTTATGGTCGATCTCCTGTGAGTCTAGATTTTCCAATCCGACGCAAAACTGTCAGTTAATTGTAACGTTCAGAGCCTGTTAATGACGATGGAACACACAAATCGCGTCGCGATTCAATACATCGTCCTCCGGCCGATTTGTCTCCAAAGGGTCTAGTGCTGCCTCGGGCACCTTATGGTCGTTCTCCTGTGAGTCTAGATTTTCGAATCCGACGCAAAACTGACAGTTAATCGTAAGGTTCAGCGCCTCTTAATGACAATGGAACACACAAATTGCGTCGCGATTCAGTACATCGTCCTCCGGCCGACCTGTCTCCAAGGGTCTATTGCTGCCTCGGGCACCTTATGGTCGATCTCCTGTGAGTCTAGATTTTCGAATCCGACGCAAAAATGACAGTTAATTGTAAGGTTCAGAGCCTCTTAATGACGATGGAACACACAAATTGCGTCGCGATTCAATACATCGTCCTCCGGCCGACCTGTCTCCAAGTGTCTATTGCTGCCTCGGGCACCTTATGGTCGATCTCCTGTGAGTCTAGATTTTCGAATCCGACGCAAAACTGACAGTTAATTGTAACGTTCAGAGCCTGTTAATGACGATGGAACACACAAATCCCGTCGCGATTCAATACATCGTCCTCCGGCCGACCTGTCTCCAAGGGTCTATTGCTGCCTCCTGCACCTTATGGTCTATCTCCTGTGAGTCTAGATTTTCTAATCCGACGCAAAACTGTCAGTTAATTGTAACGTTCAGGGCCTGTTAATGACGATGGAACACACAAATCGCGTCGCGATTCAATACATCGTCCTCCGGCCGACCTGTCTCCAAGGGTCTATTGCTGCCTCGGGCACCTTATGGTCGATCTCCTGTGAGTCTAGATTTTCGAATCCGACGCAAAACTGACAGTTAATTGTAAGGTTCAGAGCCTCTTAATGACGATGGAACACACAAATTGCGTCGCGATTCAATACGTCGTCCTCCGGCCGACCTGTCTCCAAGGGTCTATTGCTGCCTCGGGCACCTTATGGTCGTTCTCCTGTGAGTCTAGATTTTCGAATCCGACGCAAAACTGACAGTTAATTGTAACATTCAGAGCCTGTTAATGACGATGGAACACACAAATTGCGTCGCGATTCAATACATCGTCCTCCAGCCGACTTGTCTCCAAGGGTCTAGTGCTGCCTCGGGCACCTTATGGTCGTTCTTCTGTGAGTCTAGATTTTCGAATCCGACGCAAAACTGACAGTTAATTGTTAAGTTCAGAGCATCTTAATGACAATGGAACACACAAATTGCGTCGCGATTCAATACATCGTCCTCCAGCCGACTTGACTCCAAGGGTCTAGTGCTGCCTCGGGCACCTTATGGTCGTTCCTCTGTGAGTCTAGATTTTCGAATCCGACGCAAAACTGACAGTTAATTGTAAGGTTCAGAGCCTCTTAATGACAATGGAACGCACAAATTGAGTCGCGGTTCAATACATCGTCCTCCGGCCGACCTGTCTCCAAGGGTCTATTGCTGCCTGGGCACCTTATGGTCGATCTCCTGTGAGTCTAGATTTTCGAATCCGACGCAAAACTGACAGTTAATTGTAACGTTCAGAGCCTGTTAATGACGATGGAACACACAAATCGCGTCGCGATTCAATACATCGTCCTCCAACCGACTTGTCTCCAAGGGTCTAGTGCTGCCACGGGCACCTTATGGTCGTTCTCCTGTGAGTCTAGATTTTCGAATCCGACGAAAAACTGACAGTTAATTGTAAGGTTCAGAGCCTGTTAATGACGATGGAACACACAAATTGCGTCGCGATTCAATACAACGTCCTCCGGCCGACCTGTCTCCAAGGGTTTATTGCTGCCTCGGGCACCTTATGGTCTAGATTTACGAATCCGACGCAAAACTGACAGTTAATTGTAACGTTCAGAGCCTGTTAATGACGATGGATCACACAAATCGCGTCGCGATTCAATACATCGTCCTCCGGCCGACTTGTCTCCAAAGGGTTTAGTGCTGCCTCGGGCACCTTATGGTCGTTCTCCTGTGAGTCTAGATTTTCGAATCCGACGCAAAACTGACAGTTAATCGTAAGGTTCAGCGCCTCTTAATGACAATGGAACACACAAATTGCGTCGCGATTCAATACATCGTCCTCCGGCCGACCTGTCTCCAAGGGTCTATTGCTGCCTCGGGCACCTTATGGTCGATCTCCTGTGAGTCTAGATTTTCGAATCCGACGCAAAAATGACAGTTAATTGTAACGTTCAGAACCTGTTAATGACGATGGAACACACAAATCGCGTCGCGATTCAATACATCGTCCTCCAGCCGACTTGTCTCCAAGGGTCTAGTGCTGCCTCGGGTACCTTATGGTCGTTCTCCTGTGAGTCTAGATTTTCGAATCCGACGCAAAACTGACAGTTAATTGTAACGTTCAGAGCCTGTTAATGACGATGGAACACACAAATCCCGTCGCGATTCAATACATCGTCCTCCGGCCGACCTGTCTCCAAGGGTCTATTCCTGCCTCCTGCACCTTATGGTCGATTTCCTGTGAGTCTAGATTTTCCAATCCGACGCAAAACTGTCAGTTAATTGTAACGTTCAGAGCCTGTTAATGACGATGGAACACACAAATCGCGTCGCGATTCAATACATCGTCCTCCGGCCGACCTGTCTCCAAGGGTCTATTGCTGCCTCGGGCACCTTATGGTCGATCTCCTGTGAGTCTAGATTTTCGAATCCGACGCAAAACTGACAGTTAATTGTAAGGTTCAGAGCCTCTTAATGACGATGGAACACACAAATTGCGTCGCGATTCAATACGTCGTCCTCCGGCCGACCTGTCTCCAAGGGTCTATTGCTGCCTCGGGCACCTTATGGTCGTTCTCCTGTGAGTCTAGATTTTCGAATCCGACGCAAAACTGACAGTTAATTGTAACGTTCAGAGCCTGTTAATGACGATGGAACACACTAATTGCGTCGCGATTCAATACATCGTCCTCCAGCCGACTTGTCTCCAAGGGTCTAGTGCTGCCTCGGGCACCTTATGGTCGTTCTTCTGTGAGTCTAGATTTTCAAATCCGACGCAAAACTGACAGTTAATTGTAAGGTTCAGAGCCGTTTAATGACAATGGAACACACAAATTGAGTCGCGATTCAATACATCGTCCTCCGGCCGACCTGTCTCCAAGGGTCTACTGCTGCCTCGTGCACCTTATGGTCGTTTTCCTGTGAGTCTAGATTTTCGAATCCGACGCAAAACTGACAGTTAATTATAACGTTCAGAGCCTGTTAATGACGATGGAACACACAAATTGCGTCGAGATTCAATACATCGTCCTCCAGCCGACTTGTCTCCAAGGGTCTAGTGCTGCCTCGGACACCTTATGTGTGTCCTGTGAGTCTAGATTTTCGCATCCGACGCAAAACTGACAGTTAATTGTAACGTTCAGAGCCTGTTAATGACGATGGAACACACAAATCCCGTCGCGATTCAATACATCGTCCTCCGGCCGAACTGTCTCCAAGGGTCTATTGCTGCCTCGGGCACCTTATGGTCGATCTCCTGTGAGTCTAGATTTTCCAATCCGATCTCCTGTGAGTCTAGATTTTCGACTCCGACGCAAAACTGACAGTTAATAGTAACGTTCAGAGACTGTTAATGACGATGGAACACACAAATCCCGTCGCATTTCAATACATCATCCTCCGGCCGACCTGTCTCCAAGGGTCTATTGCTGCCTCGGGCACCTTATGGTCGATCTCCTGTGAGTCTAGATTTTCGAATCCGACGCAAAACTGACAGT
This sequence comes from Schistocerca nitens, assembly GCF_023898315.1. Lineage (NCBI taxonomy): Eukaryota > Metazoa > Arthropoda > Insecta > Orthoptera > Acrididae > Schistocerca > Schistocerca nitens. Next base: position 2,564,980 of record NC_064618.1, on the reverse strand, counting down.
TAATTGTAAGGTTCAGAGCCTGTTAATGACGATGGAACACACAAATTGCGTCGCGAATCAGTACGTCGTCCTCCGGCCGACCTGTCTCCAAGGGTCGATTGCTGCCTCGGGCACCTTATGGTCGTTCTCCTGTGAGTCTAGAATTTCGAATCCGACGCAAAACTGACAGTTAATTGTAACCTTCAGAGCCTGTTAATGACGATGGAACACACAAATTGCGTTGCGATTCAATACATCGTCCTCCAGCCGACTTGTCTCCAAGGGTCTAGTGCTACCTCGGGCACCTTATGGTCGTTCTTCTGTGAGTCTAGATTTTCGAATCCGACGCAAAACTGACAGTTAATTGTAAGGTTCAGAGCCTCTTAATGACAATGGAACACACAAATTGCGTCGCGATTCAATACATCGTCCTCCAGCCGACTTGTCTCCAAGGGTCTAGTGCTGCCTCGGACACCTTATGGTCGTACTCCTGTGAGTCTAGATTTTCGAATCCGACGCAAAACTGACGTTAATTGTAAGGTACAGATCCTCTTAATGACAATGGAACACACAAATCGCGTCGCGATTCAATACATCGTCCTCCGGCCGACCTGTCTCCAAGGGTCTATTGCTGCCTCCTGCACCTTATGGTCTATCTCCTGTGAGTCTAGATTTTCCAATCCGACGCAAAACTGTCAGTTAATTGTAACGTTCAGAGCCTGTTAATGACGATGGAACACACAAATCGCGTCGCGATTCAATACATCGTCCTCCGGCCGACCTGTCTCCAAGGGTCTATTGCTGCCTCGGGCACCTTATGGTCGATCTCTTGTGAGTCTAGATTTTCGAATCCGACGCAAAACCGACAGTTAATTGTAAGGTTCAGAGCCTCTTAATGACGATGGAACACACAAATTGCGTCGCGATTCAATACGTCGTCCTCCGGCCGACCTGTCTCCAAGGGTCTATTGCTGCCTCGGGTACCTTATGGTCGTTCTCCTGTGAGTCTAGATTTTCGAATCCGACGCAAAACTGACAGTTAATTGTAACGTTCAGAGCCTGTTAATGACGATGGAACACACAAATTGCGTCGCGATTCAATACATCGTCCTCCAGCCGACTTGTCTCCAAGGGTCTAGTGCTGCCTCGGGCACCTTATGGTCGTTCTTCTGTGAGTCTAGATTTTCGAATCCGACGCAAAACTGACAGTTAATTGTTAGGTTCAGAGCATCTTAATGACAATGGAACACACAAATTGCGTCGCGATTCAATACATCGTCCTCCAGCCGACTTGACTCCAAGGGTCTAGTGCTGCCTCGGGCACCTTATGGTCGTTCCTCTGCGAGTCTAGATTTTCGAATCCGACGCAAAACTGACAGTTAATTGTAAGGTTCAGAGCCTCTTAATGACAATGGAACGCACAAATTGAGTCGCGGTTCAATACATCGTCCTCCGGCCGACCTGTCTCCAAGGGTCTATTGCTGCCTGGGCACCTTATGGTCGATCTCCTGTGAGTCTAGATTTTCGAATCCGACGCAAAACTGACAGTTAATTGTAACGTTCAGAGCCTGTTAATGACGATGGAACACACAAATCGCGTCGCGATTCAATACATCGTCCTCCAACCGACTTGTCTCCAAGGGTCTAGTGCTGCCACGGGCACCTTATGGTCGTTCTCCTGTGAGTCTAGATTTTCGAATCCGACGCAAAACTGACAGTTAATTGTAAGGTTCAGAGCCTGTTAATGACGATGGAACACACAAATTGCGTCGCGATTCAATACAACGTCCTCCGGCCGACCTGTCTCCAAGGGTTTATTGCTGCCTCGGGCACCTTATGGTCTAGATTTACGAATCCGACGCAAAACTGACAGTTAATTGTAACGTTCAGAGCCTGTTAATGACGATGGAACACACAAATCGCGTCGCGATTCAATACATCGTCCTCCGGCCGACTTGTCTCCAAAGGGTTTAGTGCTGCCTCGGGCACCTTATGGTCGTTCTCCTGTGAGTCTAGATTTTCGAATCCGACGCAAAACTGACAGTTAATCGTAAGGTTCAGCGCCTCTTAATGACAATGGAACACACAAATTGCGTCGCGATTCAATACATCGTCCTCCGGCCGACCTGTCTCCAAGGGTCTATTGCTGCCTCGGGCACCTTATGGTCGATCTCCTGTGAGTCTAGATTTTCGAATCCGACGCAAAAATGACAGTTAATTGTAACGTTCAGAGCCTGTTAATGACGATGGAACACACAAATCGCGTCGCGATTCAATACATCGTCCTCCAGCCGACTTGTCTCCAAGGGTCTAGTGCTGCCTCGGGTACCTTATGGTCGTTCTCCTGTGAGTCTAGATTTTCGAATCCGACGCAAAACTGACAGTTAATTGTAACGTTCAGAGCCTGTTAATGACGATGGAACACACAAATCCCGTCGCGATTCAATACATCGTCCTCCGGCCGACCTGTCTCCAAGGGTCTATTGCTGCCTCCTGCACCTTATGGTCGATCTCCTGTGAGTCTAGATTTTCCAATCCGACGCAAAACTGTCAGTTAACTGTAACGTTCAGAGCCTGTTAATGACGATGGAACACACAAATCGCGTCGCGATTCAATAAATCGTCCTCCGGCCGACCTGTCTCCAAGGGTCTATTGCTGCCTCGGGCACCTTATGGTCGATCTCCTGTGAGTCTAGATTTTCGAATCCGACGCAAAACTGACAGTTAATTGTAAGGTTCAGAGCCTCTTAATGACGATGGAACACACAAATTGCGTCGCGATTCAATACGTCGTCCTCCGGCCGACCTGTCTCCAAGGGTCTATTGCTGCCTCGGGCACCTTATGGTCGTTCTCCTGTGAGTCTAGATTTTCCAATCCGACGCAAAACTGACAGTTAATTGTAACCTTCAGAGCCTGTTAATGACGATGGAACACACAAATTGCGTCGCGATTCAATACATCGTCCTCCAGCCGACTTGTCTCCAAGGGTCTAGTGCTACCTCGGGCACCTTATGGTCGTTCTTCTGTGAGTCTAGATTTTCGAATCCGACGCAAAACTGACAGTTAATTGTAAGGTTCAGAGCCTCTTAATGACAATGGAACACACAAATTGCGTCGCGATTCAATACATCGTCCTCCAGCCGACTTGTCTCCAAGGGTCTAGTGCTGCCTCGGACACCTTATGGTCGTACTCCTGTGAGTCTAGATTTTCGAATCCGACGCAAAACTGACGTTAATTGTAAGGTACAGATCCTCTTAATGACAATGGAACACACAAATCGCGTCGCGATTCAATACATCGTCCTCCGGCCGACCTGTCTCCAAGGGTCTATTGCTGCCTCCTGCACCTTATGGTCTATCTCCTGTGAGTCTAGATTTTCCAATCCGACGCAAAACTGTCAGTTAATTGTAACGTTCAGAGCCTGTTAATGACGATGGAACACACAAATCGCGTCGCGATTCAATACATCGTCCTCCGGCCGACCTGTCTCCAAGGGTCTATTGCTGCCTCGGGCACCTTATGGTCGATCTCTTGTGAGTCTAGATTTTCGAATCCGAAGCAAAACTGACAGTTAATTGCAAGGTTCAGAGCCTCTTAATGACGATGGAACACACAAATTGCGTCGCGATTCAATACGTCGTCCTCCGGCCGACCTGTCTCCAAGGGTCTATTGCTGCCTCGGGCACCTTATGGTCGTTCTCCTGTGAGTCTAGATTTTCGAATCCGACGCAAAACTGACAGTTAATTGTAACGTTCAGAGCCTGTTAATGACGATGGAACACACAAATTGCGTCGCGATTCAATACATCGTCCTCCAGCCGACTTGTCTCCAAGGGTCTAGTGCTGCCTCGGGCACCTTATGGTCGTTCTTCTGTGAGTCTAGATTTTCGAATCCGACGCAAAACTGACAGTTAATTGTTAGGTTCAGAGCATCTTAATGACAATGGAACACACAAATTGCGTCGCGATTCAATACATCGTCCTCCAGCCGACTTGACTCCAAGGGTCTAGTGCTGCCTCGGGCTCCTTATGGTCGTTCCTCTGTGAGTCTAGATTTTCGAATCCGACGCAAAACTGACAGTTAATTGTAAGGTTCAGAGCCTCTTAATGACAATGGAACGCACAAATTGAGTCGCGGTTCAATACATCGTCCTCCGGCCGACCTGTCTCCAAGGGTCTATTGCTGCCTGGGCACCTTATGGTCGATCTCCTGTGAGTCTAGATTTTCGAATCCGACGCAAAACTGACAGTTAATTGTAACGTTCAGAGCCTGTTAATGACGATGGAACACACAAATCGCGTCGCGATTCAATACATCGTCCTCCAACCGACTTGTCTCCAAGGGTCTAGTGCTGCCACGGGCACCTTATGGTCGTTCTCCTGTGAGTCTAGATTTTCGAATCCGACGCAAAACTGACAGTTAATTGTAAGGTTCAGAGCCTGTTAATGACGATGGAACACACAAATTGCGTCGCGATTCAATACAACGTCCTCCGGCCGACCTGTCTCCAAGGGTTTATTGCTGCCTCGGGCACCTTATGGTCTAGATTTACGAATCCGACGCAAAACTGACAGTTAATTGTAACGTTCAGAGCCTGTTAATGACGATGGAACACACAAATCGCGTCGCGATTCAATACATCGTCCTCCGGCCGACTTGTCTCCAAAGGGTTTAGTGCTGCCTCGGGCACCTTATGGTCGTTCTCCTGTGAGTCTAGATTTTCGAATCCGACGCAAAACTGACAGTTAATCGTAAGGTTCAGCGCCTCTTAATGACAATGGAACACACAAATTGCGTCGCGATTCAATACATCGTCCTCCGGCCGACCTGTCTCCAAGGGTCTATTGCTGCCTCGGGCACCTTATGGTCGATCTCCTGTGAGTCTAGATTTTCGAATCCGACGCAAAAATGACAGTTAATTGTAACGTTCAGAGCCTGTTAATGACGATGGAACACACAAATCGCGTCGCGATTCAATACATCGTCCTCCAGCCGACTTGTCTCCAAGGGTCTAGTGCTGCCTCGGGTACCTTATGGTCGTTCTCCTGTGAGTCTAGATTTTCGAATCCGACGCAAAACTGACAGTTAATTGTAACGTTCAGAGCCTGTTAATGACGATGGAACACACAAATCCCGTCGCGATTCAATACATCGTCCTCCGGCCGACCTGTCTCCAAGGGTCTATTGCTGCCTCCTGCACCTTATGGTCGATCTCCTGTGAGTCTAGATTTTCCAATCCGACGCAAAACTGTCAGTTAATTGTAACGTTCAGAGCCTGTTAATGACGATGGAACACACAAATCGCGTCGCGATTCAATACATCGTCCTCCGGCCGACCTGTCTCCAAGGGTCTATTGCTGCCTCGGGCACCTTATGGTCGATCTCCTGTGAGTCTAGATTTTCGAATCCGACGCAAAACTGACAGTTAATTGTAAGGTTCAGAGCCTCTTAATGACGATGGAACACACAAATTGCGTCGCGATTCAATACGTCGTCCTCCGGCCGACCTGTCTCCAAGGGTCTATTGCTGCCTCGGGCACCTTATGGTCGTTCTCCTGTGAGTCTAGATTTTCCAATCCGACGCAAAACTGACAGTTAATTGTAACCTTCAGAGCCTGTTAATGACGATGGAACACACAAATTGCGTCGCGATTCAATACATCGTCCTCCAGCCGACTTGTCTCCAAGGGTCTAGTGCTACCTCGGGCACCTTATGGTCGTTCTTCTGTGAGTCTAGATTTTCGAATCCGACGCAAAACTGACAGTTAATTGTAAGGTTCAGAGCCTCTTAATGACAATGGAACACACAAATTGCGTCGCGATTCAATACATCGTCCTCCAGCCGACTTGTCTCCAAGGGTCTAGTGCTGCCTCGGACACCTTATGGTCGTACTCCTGTGAGTCTAGATTTTCGAATCCGACGCAAAACTGACGTTAATTGTAAGGTACAGATCCTCTTAATGACAATGGAACACACAAATCGCGTCGCGATTCAATACATCGTCCTCCGGCCGACCTGTCTCCAAGGGTCTATTGCTGCCTCCTGCACCTTATGGTCTATCTCCTGTGAGTCTAGATTTTCCAATCCGACGCAAAACTGTCAGTTAATTGTAACGTTCAGAGCCTGTTAATGACGATGGAACACACAAATCGCGTCGCGATTCAATACATCGTCCTCCGGCCGACCTGTCTCCAAGGGTCTATTGCTGCCTCGGGCACCTTATGGTCGATCTCTTGTGAGTCTAGATTTTCGAATCCGAAGCAAAACTGAAAGTTAATTGCAAGGTTCAGAGCCTCTTAATGACGATGGAACACACAAATTGCGTCGCGATTCAATACGTCGTCCTCCGGCCGACCTGTCTCCAAGGGTCTATTGCTGCCTCGGGCACCTTATGGTCGTTCTCCTGTGAGTCTAGATTTTCGAATCCGACGCAAAACTGACAGTTAATTGTAACGTTCAGAGCCTGTTAATGACGATGGAACACACAAATTGCGTCGCGATTCAATACATCGTCCTCCAGCCGACTTGTCTCCAAGGGTCTAGTGCTGCCTCGGGCACCTTATGGTCGTTCTTCTGTGAGTCTAGATTTTCGAATCCGACGCAAAACTGACAGTTAATTGTTAGGTTCAGAGCATCTTAATGACAATGGAACACACAAATTGCGTCGCGATTCAATACATCGTCCTCCAGCCGACTTGACTCCAAGGGTCTAGTGCTGCCTCGGGCTCCTTATGGTCGTTCTTCTGTGAGTCTAGATTTTCGAATCCGACGCAAAACTGACAGTTAATTGTAAGGTTCAGAGCCTCTTAATGACAATGGAACGCACAAATTGAGTCGCGGTTCAATACATCGTCCTCCGGCCGACCTGTCTCCAAGGGTCTATTGCTGCCTGGGCACCTTATGGTCGATCTCCTGTGAGTCTAGATTTTCGAATCCGACGCAAAACTGACAGTTAATTGTAACGTTCAGAGCCTGTTAATGACGATGGAACACACAAATCGCGTCGCGATTCAATACATCGTCCTCCAACCGACTTGTCTCCAAGGGTCTAGTGCTGCCACGGGCACCTTATGGTCGTTCTCCTGTGAGTCTAGATTTTCGAATCCGACGCAAAACTGACAGTTAATTGTAAGGTTCAGAGCCTGTTAATGACGATGGAACACACAAATTGCGTCGCGATTCAATACAACGTCCTCCGGCCGACCTTTCTCCAAGGGTTTATTGCTGCCTCGGGCACCTTATGGTCTAGATTTACGAATCCGACGCAAAACTGACAGTTAATTGTAACGTTCAGAGCCTGTTAATGACGATGGAACACACAAATCGCGTCGCGATTCAATACATCGTCCTCCGGCCGACTTGTCTCCAAAGGGTTTAGTGCTGCCTCGGGCACCTTATGGTCGTTCTCCTGTGAGTCTAGATTTTCGAATCCGACGCAAAACTGACAGTTAATCGTAAGGTTCAGCGCCTCTTAATGACAATGGAACACACAAATTGCGTCGCGATTCAATACATCGTCCTCCGGCCGACCTGTCTCCAAGGGTCTATTGCTGCCTCGGGCACCTTATGGTCGATCTCCTGTGAGTCTAGATTTTCGAATCCGACGCAAAAATGACAGTTAATTGTAACGTTCAGAGCCTGTTAATGACGATGGAACACACAAATCGCGTCGCGATTCAATACATCGTCCTCCAGCCGACTTGTCTCCAAGGGTCTAGTGCTGCCTCGGGTACCTTATGGTCGTTCTCCTGTGAGTCTAGATTTTCGTATCCGACGCAAAACTGACAGTTAATTGTAAGGTTCAGAGCCTGTTAATGACGATGGAACACACAAATCCCGTCGCGATTCAATACATCGTCCTCCGGCCGACCTGTCTCCAAGGGTCTATTGCTGCCTGGGCACCTTATGGTCGATCTCCTGTGAGTCTAGATTTTCCAATCCGACGCAAAACTGTCAGTTAATTGTAACGTTCAGAGCCTGTTAATGACGATGGAACACACAAATCGCGTCGCGATTCAATACATCGTCCTCCGGCCGACCTGTCTCCAAGGGTCTATTGCTGCCTCGGGCACCTTATGGTCGATCTCCTGTGAGTCTAGATTTTCGAATCCGACGCAAAACTGACAGTTAATTGTAAGGTTCAGAGCCTCTTAATGACGATGGAACACACAAATTGCGTCGCGATTCAATACGTCGTCCTCCGGCCGACCTGTCTCCAAGGGTCTATTGCTACCTCGGGCACCTTATGGTCGTTCTCCTGTGAGTCTAGATTTTCCAATCCGACGCAAAACTGACAGTTAATTGTAACGTTCAGAGCCTGTTAATGACTATGGAACACACAAATTGCGTCGCGATTCAATACATCGTCCTCCAGCCGACTTGTCTCCAAGGGTCTAGTGCTGCCTCGGGCACCTTATGGTCGTTCTTCTGTGAGTCTAGATTTTCGAATCCGACGCAAAACTGACAGTTAATTGTAAGGTTCAGAGCCTCTTAATGACAATGGAACACACAAATTGAGTCGCGATTCAATACATCGTCCTCCGGCCGACCTGTCTCCAAGGGTCTATTGCTGCCTCGTGCACCTTATGGTCGTTTTCCTGTGAGTCTAGATTTTCGAATCCGACGCAAAACTGACAGTTAATTATAACGTTCAGAGCCTGTTAATGACGATGGAACACACAAATTGCGTCGAGATTCAATACATCGTCCTCCAGCCGACTTGTCTCCAAGGGTCTAGTGCTGCCTCGGACACCTTATGTGTGTCCTGTGAGTCTAGATTTTCGAATCCGACGCAAAACTCACAGTTAATTGTAAGGTACAGAGCCTCTTAATGACAATGGAACACACAAATCGCGTCGCGATTCAATACATCGTCCTCCGGCCGACCTGTCACCAAGGGTCTATTGCTGCCTCGAGCACCTTATGGTAGATCTCCTGTGAGTCTAGATTTTCGCATCCGACGCTAAACTGACAGTTAATTGTAACGTTCAGAGCCTGTTAATGACGATGGAACACACAAATCCCGTCGCGATTCAATACATCGTCCTCCGGCCGAACTGTCTCCAAGGGTCTATTGCTGCCTCGGGCACCTTATGGTCGATCTCCTGTGAGTCTAGATTTTCCAATCCGATCTCCTGTGAGTCTAGATTTCCGAATCCGACGCAAAACTGACAGTTAATAGTAACGTTCAGAGCCTGTTAATGACGATGGAACACACAAATCCCGTCGCATTTCAATACATCGTCCTCCGGCCGACCTGTCTCCAAGGGTCTATTGCTGCCTCGGGCACCTTATGGTCGATCTCCTGTGAGTCTAGATTTTCGAATCCGACGCAAAACTGACAGTTAATTGTAAGGTTCAGAGCCTGTTAATGACGATGGAACACACAAATTGCGTCGCGAATCAATACGTCGTCCTCCGGCCGACCTGTCTCCAAGGGTCTATTGCTGCCTCGGGCACCTTATGGTCGTTCTCCTGTGAGTCTAGAATTTCGAATCCGACGCAAAACTGACAGTTAACTGTAACCTTCAGACCCTGTTAATGACGATGGAACACACAAATTGCGTCGCGATTCAATACATCGTCCTCCAGCCGACTTGTCTCCAAGGGTCTAGTGCTACCTCGGGCACCTTATGGTCGTTCTTCTGTGAGTCTAGATTTTCGAATCCGACGCAAAACTGACAGTTAATTGTAAGGTTCAGAGCCTCTTAATGACAATGGAACACACAAATTGCGTCGCGATTCAATACATCGTCCTCCAGCCGACTTGTCTCCAAGGGTCTAGTGCTGCCTCGGACACCTTATGGTCGTTCTCCTGTGAGTCTAGATTTTCGAATCCGACGCAAAACTGACGTTAATTGTAAGGTACAGATCCTCTTAATGACAATGGAACACACAAATCGCGTCGCGATTCAATACATCGTCCTCCGGCCGACCTGTCTCCAAGGGTCTATTGCTGCCTCGGGCACCTTATGGTCGATCTCCTGTGAGTCTAGATTTTCGAATCCGACGCAAAACTGACAGTTAATTGTAACGTTCAGAGCCTGTTAATGACGATGGAACACACAAATCCCGTCGCGGTTCAATACATCGTCCCCCTCCGACCTGTCTCCAAGGGTCTATTGCTGCCTTGGGCACCTTATGGTCGATCTCCTGTGAGTCTAGTTTTTCGAATCCGACGCAAAACTGACAGTTAATTGTAAGGTTCAGAGCCTGTTAATGACGATGGAACACACAAATTGCGTCGCGATTCAATACATCGTCCTCCGGCCGACCTGTCTCCAAGGGTCTATTGCTGCCTCGGGCACCTTATGGTCGATCTCCTGTGAGTCTAATTTTCGAATCCGACGCAAAACTGACAGTTAATTGTAACGTTCAGAGCCTGTTAATGACGATGGAACACACAAATCGCGTCGCGATTCAATACATCGTCCTCCAACCGACTTGTCTCCAAGGGTCTAGTGCTGCCACGGGCACCTTATGGTCGTTCTCCTGTGAGTCTAGATTTTCGAATCCGACGCAAAACTGACAGTTAATTGTAAGGTTCAGAGCCTGTTAATGACGATGGAACACACAAATTGCGTCGCGATTCAATACAACGTCCTCCGGCCGACCTGTCTCCAAGGGTTTATTGCTGCCTCGGGCACCTTATGGTCTAGATTTACGAATCCGACGCAAAACTGACAGTTAATTGTAACGTTCAGAGCCTGTTAATGACGATGGAACACACAAATCGCGTCGCGATTCAATACATCGTCCTCCGGCCGACTTGTCTCCAAAGGGTTTAGTGCTGCCTCGGGCACCTTATGGTCGTTCTCCTGTGAGTCTAGATTTTCGAATCCGACGCAAAACTGACAGTTAATCGTAAGGTTCAGCGCCTCTTAATGACAATGGAACACACAAATTGCGTCGCGATTCAATACATCGTCCTCCGGCCGACCTGTCTCCAAGGGTCTATTGCTGCCTCGGGCACCTTATGGTCGATCTCCTGTGAGTCTAGATTTTCGAATCCGACGCAAAAATGACAGTTAATTGTAACGTTCAGAGCCTGTTAATGACGATGGAACACACAAATCGCGTCGCGATTCAATACATCGTCCTCCAGCCGACTTGTCTCCAAGGGTCTAGTGCTGCCTCGGGTACCTTATGGTCGTTCTCCTGTGAGTCTAGATTTTCGAATCCGACGCAAAACTGACAGTTAATTGTAACGTTCAGAGCCTGTTAATGACGATGGAACACACAAATCCCGTCGCGATTCAATACATCGTCCTCCGGCCGACCTGTCTCCAAGGGTCTATTGCTGCCTCCTGCACCTTATGGTCGATCTCCTGTGAGTCTAGATTTTCCAATCCGACGCAAAACTGTCAGTTAATTGTAACGTTCAGAGCCTGTTAATGACGATGGAACACACAAATCGCGTCGCGATTCAATACATCGTCCTCCGGCCGACCTGTCTCCAAGGGTCTATTGCTGCCTCGGGCACCTTATGGTCGATATCCTGTGAGTCTAGATTTTCGAATCCGACGCAAAACTGACAGTTAATTGTAAGGTTCAGAGCCTCTTAATGACGATGGAACACACAAATTGCGTCGCGATTCAATACGTCGTCCTCCGGCCGACCTGTCTCCAAGGGTCTATTGCTGCCTCGGGCACCTTATGGTCGTTCTCCTGTGAGTCTAGATTTTCCAATCCGACGCAAAACTGACAGTTAATTGTAACGTTCAGAGCCTGTTAATGACTATGGAACACACAAATTGCGTCGCGATTCAATACATCGTCCTCCAGCCGACTTGTCTCCAAGGGTCTAGTGCTGCCTCGGGCACCTTATGGTCGTTCTTCTGTGAGTCTAGATTTTCGAATCCGACGCAAAACTGACAGTTAATTGTAAGGTTCAGAGCCTCTTAATGACAATGGAACACACAAATTGAGTCGCGATTCAATACATCGTCCTCCGGCCGACCTGTCTCCAAGGGTCTATTGCTGCCTCGTGCACCTTATGGTCGTTTTCCTGTGAGTCCAGATTTTCGAATCCGACGCAAAACTGACAGTTAATTGTAACGTTCAGAGCCTGTTAATGACGATGGAACACACAAACTGCGTCGAGATTCAATACATCGTCCTCCAGCCGACTTGTCTCCAAGGGTCTAGTGCTGCCTCGGACACCTTATGTGTGTCCTGTGAGTCTAGATTTTCGAATCCGACGCAAAACTCACAGTTAATTGTAAGGTACAGAGCCTCTTAATGACAATGGAACACACAAATCGCGTCGCGATTCAATACATCGTCCTCCGGCCGACCTGTCACCAAGGGTCTATTGCTGCCTCGAGCACCTTATGGTAGATCTCCTGTGAGTCTAGATTTTCGCATCCGACGCAAAACTGACAGTTAATTGTAACGTTCAGAGCCTGTTAATGACGATGGAACACACAAATCCCGTCGCGATTCAATACATCGTCCTCCGGCCGAACTGTCTCCAAGGGTCTATTGCTGCCTCGGGCACCTTATGGTCGATCTCCTGTGAGTCTAGATTTTCGAATCCGACGCAAAACTGACAGTTAATTGTAAGGTTCAGAGCCTGTTAATGACGATGGAACACACAAATTGCGTCGCGAATCAATACGTCGTCCTCCGGCCGACCTGTCTCCAAGGGTCTATTGCTGCCTCGGGCACCTTATGGTCGTTCTCCTGTGAGTCTAGAATTTCGAATCCGACGCAAAACTGACAGTTAACTGTAACCTTCAGACCCTGTTAATGACGATGGAACACACAAATTGCGTCGCGATTCAATACATCGTCCTCCAGCCGACTTGTCTCCAAGGGTCTAGTGCTACCTCGGGCACCTTATGGTCGTTCTTCTGTGAGTCTAGATTTTCGAATCCGACGCAAAACTGACAGTTAATTGTAAGGTTCAGAGCCTCTTAATGACAATGGAACACACAAATTGCGTCGCGATTCAATACATCGTCCTCCAGCCGACTTGTCTCCAAGGGTCTAGTGCTGCCTCGGACACCTTATGGTCGTTCTCCTGTGAGTCTAGATTTTTGAATCCGACGCAAAACTGACGTTAATTGTAAGGTACAGATCCTCTTAATGACAATGGAACACACAAATCGCGTCGCGATTCAATACATCGTCCTCCGGCCGACCTGTCTCCAAGGGTCTATTGCTGCCTCGGGCACCTTATGGTCGATCTCCTGTGAGTCTAGATTTTCGAATCCGACGCAAAACTGACAGTTAATTGTAACGTTCAGAGCCTGTTAATGACGATGGAACACACAAATCCCGTCGCGATTCAATACATCGTCCCCCTCCGACCTGTCTCCAAGAGTCTATTGCTGCCTCGGGCACCTTATGGTCGATCTCCTGTGAGTCTAGATTTTCGAATCCGACGCAAAACTGACAGTTAATTGTAAGGTTCAGAGCCTGTTAATGACGATGGAACACACAAATTGCGTCGCGATTCAATACATCGTCCTCCGGCCGACCTGTCTCCAAGGGTCTATTGCTGCCTCGGGCGCCTTATGGTCGATCTCCTGTGAGTCTAATTTTCGAATCCGACGCAAAACTGACAGTTAATTGTAACGTTCAGAGCCTGTTAATGACGATGGAACACACAAATCGCGTCGCGATTCAATACATCGTCCTCCAACCGACTTGTCTCCAAGGGTCTAGTGCTGCCACGGGCACCTTATGGTCGTTCTCCTGTGAGTCTAGATTTTCGAATCCGACGCAAAACTGACAGTTAATTGTAAGGTTCGGAGCCTGTTATTGACGATGGAACACACAAATTGCGTCGCGATTCAATACATCGTCCTCCGGCCGACCTGTCTCCAAGGATCTATTGCTGCCTCGGGCACCTTATGTTCGATCTCCTGTGAGTCTAGATTTTCGAATCCGACGCAAAACTGACAGTTAATTGCAACCTTCAGAGCCTGTTAATGACGATGGAACACACAAATCGCGTCGCGATTCAATACATCGTCCTCCAGCCGACCTGTCTCCAACGGTCTAGTGCTGCCTCGGGCACCTTATGGTCGTTCTCCTGTGAGTCTAGATTTTCGAATCCGACGCAAAACTGACAGTTAATCGTAAGGTTCAGAGCCTCTTAATGACAATGGAACACACAAATTGCGTCGCGATTCAATACATCGTCCTCCGGCCGACCTGTCTCCAAGGGTCTATTGCTGCCTCGGGCACCTTATGGTCGATCTCCTGTGAGTCTAGATTTTCGAATCCGACGCAAAACTGACAGTTAATTGTAACGTTCAGAGCCTGTTAATGACGATGGAACACACAAATCGCGTCGCGATTCAATACATCGTCCTCCAGCCGACTTGTCTCCAAGGGTCTAGTGCTGCCTTGGACACCTTATGGTCGTTCTCCTGTGAGTCTAGATTTTCGAATCCGACGCAAAACTGACAGTTAATTGTAAGGTACAGAGCCTCTTAATGACAATGGAACACACAAATCGCGTCGCGATTCAATACATCGTCATCCGGCCGACCTGTCTCCAAGGGTCTATTGCTGCCTCGGGCACCTTATGGTCGATCTCCTGTGAGTCTAGATTTTCGAATCCGACGCAAAACTGACAGTTAATTGTAACGTTCAGAGCCTGTTAATGACGATGGAACACACAAATCGCGTCGCGATTCAATACATCGTCCTCCGGCCGACCTGTCACCAAGGGTCTATTGCTGCCTCGGGCACCTTATGGTCGTTCTTCTGTGAGTCTAGATTTTCTAACCGACGCAAAACTGACAGTTAATTGTAACGTTCAGAGCCTGTTAATGACGATGGAACACACAAATTGCGTCGCGATTCAATACATCGTCCTCCAGCCGACTTGTCTCCAAGGGTCTAGTGCTGCCTCGGGCACCTTATGGTCGTTCCTCTGTGAGTCTAGATATCCGAATCCGACGCAAAACTGACAGTTAATTGTAAGGTTCAGAGCCTCTTAATGACAATGGAACACACAAATTGAGTCGCGGTTCAATACATCGTCCTCCGGCCGACCTGTCTCCAAGGGTCTATTGCTGCCTGGGCACCTTATGGTCGATCTCCTGTGAGTCTAGATTTTCGAATCCGACGCAAAACTGACAGTTAATTGTAACGTTCAGAGCCTGTTAATGACAATGGAACACACAAATCGCGTCGCGATTCAATACATCGTCCTCCAACCGACTTGTCTCCAAGGGCCTAGTGCTGCCACGGGCACCTTATGGTCGTTCTCCTGTGAGTCTAGATTTTCCAATCCGACGCAAAACTGACAGTTAATTGTAAGGTTCAGAGCCTGTTAATGACGATGGAACACACAAATTGCGTCGCGATTCAATACATCGTCCTCCGGCCGACCTGTCTCCAAGGGTCTATTGCTGCCTCGGGCACCTTATGGTCTAGATTTACGAATCCGACGCAAACCTGACAGTTAATTGTAACGTTCAGAGCCTGTTAATGACGATGGAACACACAAATCGCATCGCGATTCAATACATCGTCCTCCGGCCGACTTGTCTCCAAAGGGTCTAGTGCTGCCTCGGGCACCTTATGGTCGTTCTCCTGTGAGTCTAGATTTTCGAATCCGACGCAAAACTGACAGTTAATCGTAAGGTTCAGCGCCTGTTAATGACGATGGAACACACAAATCCCATCGCGATTCAATATATCGTCCTCCGGCCGACCTGTCTCCAAGGGTCTATTGCTGCCTCGGGCACCTTATGGTCGATCTCCTGTGAGTCTAGATTTTCGAATCCGACGCAAAACTGACAGTTAATTGTAACGTTCAGAGCCTGTTAATGACGATGGAACACACAAATCGCGTCGCGATTCAATACATCGTCCTCCAGCCGACTTGTCTCCAAGGGTCTAGTGCTGCCTCGGGTACCTTATGGTCGTTCTCCTGTGAGTCTAGATTTTCGAATCCGACGCAAAACTGACAGTTAATTGTAAGGTTCAGAGCCTCTTAATGACGATGGAACACACAAATTGCGTCGCATTCAATACATCGTCCTCCGGCCGACCTGTCTCCAAGGGTCTATTGCTGCCTCGGGCACCTTATGGTCGATCTCCTGTGAGTCTAGATTTTCGAATCCGACGCAAAACTGACAGTTAATTGTAACGTTCAGAGCCTGTTAATGACGATGGAACACACAAATCCCGTCGCGATTCAATACATCGTCCTCCGGCCGACCTGTCTCCAAGGGTCTATTGCTGCATCCTGCACCTTATGGTCGATCTCCTGTGAGTCTAGATTTTCCAATCCGACGCAAAACTGTCAGTTAATTGTAACGTTCAGAGCCTGTTAATGACGATGGAACACACAAATCGCGTCGCGATTCAATACATCGTCCTCCGGCCGACCTGTCTCCAAGGGTCTATTGCTGCCTCGGGCACCTTATGGTCGATCTCCTGTGAGTCTAGATTTTCGAATCCGACGCAAAACTGACAGTTAATTGTAAGGTTCAGAGCCTCTTAATGACGATGGAACACACAAATTGCGTCGCGATTCAATACGTCGTCCTCCGGCCGACCTGTCTCCAAGGGTCTATTGCTGCCTCGGGCACCTTATGGTCGTTCTCCTGTGAGTCTAGATTTTCGAATCCGACGCAAAACTGACAGTTAATTGTAACGTTCAGAGCCTGTTAATGACGATGGAACACACAAATTGCGTCGCGACTCAATACATCGTCCTCCAGCCGACTTGTCTCCAAGGGTCTAGTGCTGCCTCGGACACCTTATGTGTGTCCTGTGAGTCTAGATTTTCGAATCCGACGCAAAACTGACAGTTAATTGTAAGGTGCAGAGCCTCTTAATGACAATGGAACACACAAATCGCGTCGCGATTCAATACATCGTCCTCCGGCCGACCTGTCTCCAAGGGTCTATTGCTGCCTCGGGCACCTTATGGTCGATCTCCTGTGAGTCTAGATTTTCGAATCCGACGCAAAACTGACAGTTAATTGTAACGTTCAGAGCCTGTTAATGACGATGGAACACACAAATCCCGTCGCGATTCAATACATCGTCCTCCGGCTGACCTGTCTCCAAGGGTCTATTGCTGCCTCGGGCACCTTATGGTCGATCTCCTGTGAGTCTAGATTTTCCAATCCGATCTCCTGTGAGTCTAGATTTTCGAATCCGACGCAAAACTGAATGTTAATTGTAACGTTCAGAGCCTGTTAATGACGATGGAACACACAAATCGCGTCGCGATTCAATACATCGTCCTCCGGCCGACCTGTCTCCAAGGGTCTATTGCTTTCTCGGGCACCTTATGGTCGATCTCCTGTGAGTCTAGATTTTCCAATCCGACGCAAAACTGTGAGTTAATTGTAAGGTTCAGAGCCTGTTAATGACGATGGAACACACAAATCGCGTCGCGATTCAATACATCGTCCTCCGGCCCACCTTTCTCCAAGGGTCTATTGCTGCCTCGGGCACCTTATGGTCGATCTCCTGTGAGTCTAGTTTTTCGAATCCGACGCAAAACTGACAGTTAATTGTAAGGTTCAGAGCCTGTTAATGACGATGGAACACACAAATTGCGTCGCGAATCAATACGTCGTCCTCCGGCCGACCTGTCTCCAAGGGTCTATTGCTGCCTCGGGCACCTTATGGTCGTTCTCCTGTGAGTCTAGATTTTCGAATCCGACGCAAAACTGACAGTTAATTGTAACGTTCAGAGCCTGTTAATGACGATGGAACACACAAATTGCGTCGCGATTCAATACATCGTCCTCCAGCCGACTTGTCTCCAAGGGTCTAGTGCTGCCTCGGGCACCTTATGGTCGTTCTTCTGTGAGTCTAGATTTTCGAATCCGACGCAAAACTGACAGTTAATTGTAAGGTTCAGAGCCTCTTAATGACAATGGAACACACAAATTGAGTCGCGATTCAATACATCGTCCTCCGGCCGACCTGTCTCCAAGGGTCTGTTGCTGCCTCGTGCACCTTATGGTCGTTTTCCTGTGAGTTAGATTTTCGAATCCGACGCAAAACTGACAGTTAATTATAACGTTCAGAGCCTGTTAATGACGATGGAACACACAAATTGCGTCGCGATTCAATACATCGTCTTCCAGCCGACTTGTCTCCAAGGGTCTAGTGCTGCCTCGGACACCTTATGTGTGTCCTGTGAGTCTAGATTTTCGAATCCGACGCAAAACTGACAGTTAATTGTAAGGTACAGAGCCTCTTAATGACAATGGAACACACAAATCGCGTCGCGATTCAATACATCGTCCTCCGGCCGACCTGTCTCCAAGGGTCTATTGCTGCCTCGGGCACCTTATGGTCGATCTCCTGTGAGTCTAGATTTTCGAATCCGACGCAAAACTGACAGTTAATTGTAACGTTCAGAGCCTGTTAATGACGATGGAACACACAAATCCCGTCGCGATTCAATACATCGTCCTCCGGCCGACCTGTCTCCAAGGGTCTATTACTGCCTCGGGCACCTTATGGTCGATCTCCTGTGAGTCTAGATTTTCCAATCCGATCTCCTGTGAGTCTAGATTTTCGAATCCGACGCAAAACTGACAGTTAATTGTAACGTTCAGAGCCTGTTAATGACGATGGAACACACAAATTGCGTCGCGATTCAATACATCGTCCTCCAGCCGACTTGTCTCCGAGGGTCTAGTGCTGCCTCGGGCACCTTATGGTCGTTCTTCTGTGAGTCTAGATTTTCGAATCCGACGCAAAACTGACAGTTAATTGTAAGGTTCAGAGCCTCTTAATGACAATGGAACACACAAATTGCGTCGCGATTCAATACATCGTCCTCCAGCCGACTTGTCTCCAAGGGTCTAGTGCTGCCTCGGGCACCTTATGGTCGTTCTTCTGTGAGTCTAGATTTTCGAATCCGACGCAAAACTGACAGTTAATTGTAAGGTTCAGAGCCTCTTAATGACAATGGAACACACAAATTGCGTCGCGATTCAATACATCGTCCTCCAGCCGACTTGTCTCCAAGGGTCTAGTGCTGCCTCGCACACCTTATGGTCGTTCTTCTGTGAGTCTAGATTTTCGAATCCGACGCAAAACTGACAGTTAATTGTAAGGTTCAGAGCCTGTTAATGACGATGGAACACACAAATTGCGTCGCGAATCAATACGTCGTCCTCCGGCCGACCTGTCTCCAAGGGTCTATTGCTGCCTCGGGCACCTTATGGTCGTTCTCCTGTGAGTCTAGATTTTCGAATCCGACGCAAAACTGACAGTTAATTGTAACCTTCAGAGCCTGTTAATGACGATGGAACACACAAATTGCGTCGCGATTCAATACATCGTCCTCCAACCGACTTGTCTCCAAGGGTCTAGTGCTGCCTCGGGCACCTTATGGTCGTTCTTCTGTGAGTCTAGATTTTCGAATCCGACGCAAAACTGACAGTTAATTGTAAGGTTCAGAGCCTGTTAATGACGATGGAACACGCAAATTGCGTCGCGAATCAATACGTCGTCCTCCGGCCGACCTGTCTCCAAGGGTCTAGTGCTGCCTCGGACACCTTATGGTCGTTCTCCTGTGAGTCTAGATTTTCGAATCCGACGCAAAACTGACAGTTAATTGTAACGTTCAGCGCCTGTTAATGACGATGGAATACACAAATCGCGTCGCGATTCAATACATCGTCCTCCAGCCGACTTATCTCCAAGGGTCTAGTCCTGCCTCGGGCACCTTATGGTCGTTCTTCTGTGAGTCTGGATTTTCGAATCCGACGCAAAACTGACAGTTAATTGTAAGGTTCAGAGCCTTTTAATGACGTTGGAACACACAAATTGCGTCGCGATTCAATACATCGTCCTCCGGCCGACCTGTCTCCAAGGGTCTATTGCTGCCTCGGGCACCTTATGGTCGATCTCCTGTGAGTCTAGATTTTCGAATCCGACGCAAAAATGACGGTTAATTGTAACGTTCAGAGCCTGTTAATGACGATGGAACACACATATCCCGTCGCGATTCAATACATCGTCCTCCGGCCGACCTGTCTCCAAGTGTCTGTTGCTGCCTCGGGCACCTTATGGTCGATCTCCTGTGAGTCTAGATTTTCGAATCCGACGCAAAACTGACAGTTAATTGTAAGGTTCAGAGCCTGTTAATGACGATGTAACACACAAATTGCGTCGCGATTCAATACATCGTCCTCCGGCCGACCTGTCTCCAAGGGTCTATTGCTGCCTCGGGCACCTTATGGTCGATCTCCTGTGAGTCTAGATTTTCGAATCCGACGCAAAACTGACAGTTAATTGTAACGTTCAGAGCCTGTTAATGACGATGGAACACACAAATTGCGTCGCGATTCAATACATCGTCCTCCGGCCGACCTGTCTCCAAGGGTCTATTGCTGCCTCGGGCACCTTATGGTCGTTCTCCTGTGAGTCTAGATTTTCGAATCCGACGCAAAACTGACAGTTAATTGTAACGTTCAGAGCCTGTTAATGACGATGGAACACACAAATCCCGTCGCGATTCAATACATCGTCCTCCGGCCGACCTGTCTCCAAGGGTCTATTACTGCCTCGGGCACCTTATGGTCGATCTCCTGTGAGTCTAGATTTTCCAATCCGATCTCCTGTGAGTCTAGATTTTCGAATCCGACGCAAAACTGACAGTTAATTGTAAGGTTCAGAGCCTGTTAATGACGATGGAACACACAAATTGCGTCGCGAATCAATACGTCGTCCTCCGGCCGACCTGTCTCCAAGGGTCTATTGCTGCCTCGGGCACCTTATGGTCGTTCTCCTGTGAGTCTAGATTTTCGAATCCGACGCAAAACTGACAGTTAATTGTAACCTTCAGAGCCTGTTAATGACGATGGAACACACAAATTGCGTCGCGATTCAATACATCGTCCTCCAGCCGACTTGTCTCCAAGGGTCTAGTGCTGCCTCGGGCACCTTATGGTCGTTCTTCTGTGAGTCTAGATTTTCGAATCCGACGCAAAACTGACAGTTAATTGTAAGGTTCAGAGCCTCTTAATGACAATGGAACACACAAATTGCGTCGCGATTCAATACATCGTCCTCCAGCCGACTTGTCTCCAAGGGTCTAGTGCTGCCTCGCACACCTTATGGTCGTTCTTCTGTGAGTCTAGATTTTCGAATCCGGCGCAAAACTGACAGTTAATTGTAATTTTCAGAGCCTGTTAATGACGATGGAACACACAAATTGCGTCGCGAATCAATACGTCGTCCTCCGGCCGACCTGTCTCCAAGGGTCTATTGCTGCCTCGGGCACCTTATGGTCGTTCTCCTGTGAGTCTAGATTTTCGAATCCGACGCAAAACTGACAGTTAATTGTAACCTTCAGAGCCTGTTAATGACGATGGAACACACAAATTGCGTCGCGATTCAATACATCGTCCTCCAACCGACTTGTCTCCAAGGGTCTAGTGCTGCCTCGGGCACCTTATGGTCGTTCTTCTGTGAGTCTAGATTTTCGAATCCGACGCAAAACTGACAGTTAATTGTAAGGTTCAGAGCCTGTTAATGACGATGGAACACACAAATTGCGTCGCGAATCAATACGTCGTCCTCCGGCCGACCTGTCTCCAAGGGTCTAGTGCTGCCTCGGACACCTTATGGTCGTTCTCCTGTGAGTCTAGATTTTCGAATCCGACGCAAAACTGACAGTTAATTGTAACGTTCAGCGCCTGTTAATGACGATGGAATACACAAATCGCGTCGCGATTCAATACATCGTCCTCCAGCCGACTTATCTCCAAGGGTCTAGTCCTGCCTCGGGCACCTTATGGTCGTTCTTCTGTGAGTCTAGATTTTCGAATCCGACGCAAAACTGACAGTTAATTGTAAGGTTCAGAGCCTTTTAATGACGATGGAACACACAAATTGCGTCGCGATTCAATACATCGTCCTCCGGCCGACCTGTCTCCAAGGGTCTATTGCTGCCTCGGGCACCTTATGGTCGATCTCCTGTGAGTCTAGATTTTCGAATCCGACGCAAAAATGACGGTTAATTGTAACGTTCAGAGCCTGTTAATGACGATGGAACACACATATCCCGTCGCGATTCAATACATCGTCCTCCGGCCGACCTGTCTCCAAGTGTCTGTTGCTGCCTCGGGCACCTTATGGTCGATCTCCTGTGAGTCTAGATTTTCGAATCCGACGCAAAACTGACAGTTAATTGTAAGGTTCAGAGCCTGTTAATGACGATGTAACACACAAATTGCGTCGCGATTCAATACATCGTCCTCCGGCCGACCTGTCTCCAAGGGTCTATTGCTGCCTCGGGCACCTTATGGTCGATCTCCTGTGAGTCTAGATTTTCGAATCCGACGCAAAACTGACAGTTAATTGTAACGTTCAGAGCCTGTTAATGACGATGGAACACACAAATTGCGTCGCGATTCAATACATCGTCCTCCGGCCGACCTGTCTCCAAGGGTCTATTGCTGCCTCGGGCACCTTATGGTCGTTCTCCTGTGAGTCTAGACTTTCGAATCCGACGCAAAACTGACAGTTAATTGTAACGATCAGAGCCTGTTAATGACGATGCAACACACAAATTGCGTCGCGATTCAATACATCGTCCTCCAGCCGACTTGTCTCCAAGGGTCTATTGCTGCCTCGGGCACCTTATGGTCGATCTCCTGTGAGTCTAGATTTTCGAATCCGACGCAAAACTGACATTTAATTGTAACGTTCAGAGCATGTTAATGACGATGGAACAGACAAATGCCGTCGCGATTCAATACATCGTCCTCCAGCCGACTTGTCTCCAAGGGTCTAGTGCTGCCTCGGACACCTTATGTGTGTCCTGTGAGTCTAGATTTTCGAATCCGACGCAAAACTGACAGTTAATTGTAAGGTACAGAGCCTCTTAATGACAATGGAACACACAAATCGCGTCGCGATTCAATACATCGTCCTCCGGCCGACCTGTCTCCAAGGGTCTTTGCTGCCTCGGGCACCTTATCGTCGATCTCCTGTGAGTCTAGATTTTCGAATCCGACGCAAAACTGACAGTTAATTGTAAGGTTCAGAGCCTGTTAATGACGATGGAACACACAAATTGCGTCGCGATTCAATACATCGTCCTCCAGCCGACTTGTCTCCAAGGGTCTAGTGCTGCCTCGGGCACCTTATGGTCGTTCTTCTGTGAGTCTAGATTTTCGAATCCGACGCAAAACTGACAGTTAATTGTAAGGTTCAGAGCCTCTTAATAACAATGGAACACACAAATTGCGTCGCGATTCATTACATCGTCCTCCGGCCGACCTGTCTCCAAGGGTCTATTGCTGCCTCGGGCACCTTATGGTCGATGTCCTGTGAGTCTAGATTTTCGAATCCGACGCAAAACTGACAGTTAATTGT
Source organism: Schistocerca nitens (assembly GCF_023898315.1). Classification (NCBI taxonomy): domain Eukaryota; kingdom Metazoa; phylum Arthropoda; class Insecta; order Orthoptera; family Acrididae; genus Schistocerca; species Schistocerca nitens. Next base: position 2,541,666 of record NC_064618.1, on the reverse strand, counting down.
AACGTTCAGAGCCTGTTAATGACGATGGAACACACAAATTGTGTCGCGATTCAATACATCGTCCTCCGGCCGACCTGTCTCCAAGGGTCTATTGCTGCCTCGGGCACCTTATGTTCGTTCTCCTGTGAGTCTAGACTTTCGAATCCGACGCAAAACTGACAGTTAATTGTAACGATCAGAGCCTGTTAATAACGATGGAACACACAAATTGCGTCGCGATTCAATACATAGTCCTCCGGCCGACCTGTCTCCAAGGGTCTATTGCTGCCTCGGGCACCTTATGGTCGTTCTCCTGTGAGTCTAGATTTTCGAATCCGACGCAAAACTGTCAGTTAATTGTAACGTTCAGAGCCTGTTAATGACGATGGAACACACAAATCGCGTCGCGATTCAATACATCGTCCTCCGGCCGACCTGTCTCCAAGGGTCTATTGCTGCCTCGGGCACCTTATGGTCGATCTCCTGTGAGTCTAGATTTTCGAATCCGACGCAAAACTGACAGTTAATTGTAACGTTCAGAGCCTCTTAATGACGATGGAACACACAAATTGCGTCGCGATTCAATACGTCGTCCTCCGGCCGACCTGTCTCCAAGGGTCTATTGCTGCCTCGGGCACCTTATGGTCGTTCTCCTGTGAGTCTAGATTTTCGAATCCGACGCAAAACTGACAGTTAATTGTAACGTTCAGAGCCTGTTAATGACGATGGAACACACAAATTGCGTCGCGATTCAATACATCGTCCTCCAGCCGACTTGTCTCCAAGGGTCTAGTGCTGCCTCGGGCACTTTATGGTCGTTCTTCTGTGAGTCTAGATTTTCGAATCCGACGCAAAACTGACAGTTAATTGTAAGGTTCAGAGCCTCTTAATGACAATGGAACACACAAATTGAGTCGCGATTCAATACATCGTCCTCCGGCCGACCTGTCTCCAAGGGTCTATTGCTGCCTCGTGCACCTTATGGTCGTTTTCCTGTGAGTTAGATTTTCGAATCCGACGCAAAACTGACAGTTAATTATAACGTTCAGAGCCTGTTAATGACGATGGAACACACAAATTGCGTCGCGATTCAATACATCGTCTTCCAGCCGACTTGTCTCCAAGGGTCTAGTGCTGCCTCGGACACCTTATGTGTGTCCTGTGAGTCTAGATTTTCGAATCCGACGCAAAACTGACAGTTCATTGTAAGGTACAGAGCCTCTTAATGACAATGGAACACACAAATCGCGTCGCGATTCAATACATCGTCCTCCGGCCGACCTGTCTCCAAGGGTCTATTGCTGCCTCGGGCACCTTATGGTCGATCTCCTGTGAGTCTAGATTTTCGAATCCGACGCAAAACTGACAGTTAATTGTAACGTTCAGAGCCTGTTAATGACGATGGAACACACAAATCCCGTCGCGATTCAATACATCGTCCTCCGGCCGACCTGTCTCCAAGGGTCTATTACTGCCTCGGGCACCTTATGGTCGATCTCCTGTGAGTCTAGATTTTCCAATCCGATCTCCTGTGAGTCTAGATTTTCGAATCCGACGCAAAACTGACAGTTAATTGTAACGTTCAGAGCCTGTTAATGACGATGGAACACACAAATCCCGTCGCGATTCAATACATCGTCATCCGGCCGACCTGTCTCCAAGGGTCTATTGCTGCCTCGGGCACCTTATTGTCGATCTCCTGTGAGTCTAGATTTTCCAATCCGACGCAAAACTGTCAGTAAATTGTAACGTTCAGAGCCTGTTAATGACGATGGAACACACAAATCGCGTCGCGATTCAATACATCGTCCTCCGGCCCACCTGTCTCCAAGGGTCTATTGCTGCCTCGGGCACCTTATGGTCGATCTCCTGTGAGTCTAGATTTTCGAATCCGACGCAAAACTGACAGTTAATTGTAAGGTTCAGAGCCTGTTAATGACGATGGAACACACAAATTGCGTCGCGAATCAATACGTCGTCCTCCGGCCGACCTGTCTCCAAGGGTCTATTTCTGCCTCCTGCACCTTATGGTCGTTCTCCTGTGAGTCTAGATTTTCGAATCCGACGCAAAACTGACAGTTAATTGTAACCTTCAGAGCCTGTTAATGACGATGGAACACACAAATTGCGTCGCGATTCAATACATCGTCCTCCAGCCGACTTGTCTCCAAGGGTCTAGTGCTGCCTCGGGCACCTTATGGTCGTTCTTCTGTGAGTCTAGATTTTCGAATCCGACGCAAAACTGACAGTTAATTGTAAGGTTCAGAGCCTCTTAATGACAATGGAACACACAAATTGCGTCGCGATTCAATACATCGTCCTCCAGCCGACTTGTCTCCAAGGGTCTAGTGCTGCCTCGCACACCTCATGGTCGTTCTTCTGTGAGTCTAGATTTTCGAATCCGACGCAAAACTGACAGTTAATTGTAAGGTTCAGAGCCTGTTAATGACGATGGAACACACAAATTGCGTCGCGAATCAATACGTCGTCCTCCGGCCGACCTGTCTCCAAGGGTCTATTGCTGCCTCGCGCACCTTATGGTCGTTCTCCTGTGAGTCTAGATTTTCGAATCCGACGCAAAACTGACAGCTAATTGTAACCTTCAGAGCCTGTTAATGACGATGGAACACACAAATTGCGTCGCGAATCAATACGTCGTCCTCCGGCCGACCTGTCTCCAAGGGTCTAGTGCTGCCTCGGACACCTTATGGTCGTTCTCCTGTGAGTCTAGATTTTCGAATCCGACGCAAAACTGACAGTTAATTGTAACGTTCAGCGCCTGTTAATGACGATGGAATACACAAATCGCGTCGCGATTCAATACATCGTCCTCCAGCCGACTTGTCTCCAAGGGTCTAGTCCTGCCTCGGGCACCTTATGGTCGTTCTTCTGTGAGTCTGGATTTTCGAATCCGACGCAAAACTGACAGTTAATTGTAACGTTCAGAGCCTTTTAATGACGATGGAACACACAAATTGCGTCGCGATTCAATACATCGTCCTCCGGCCGACCTGTCTCCAAGGGTCTATTGCTGCCTCGGGCACCTTATGGTCGATCTCCTGTGAGTCTAGATTTTCGAATCCGACGCAAAAATGACGGTTAATTGTAACGTTCAGAGCCTGTTAATGACGATGGAACACACATATCCCGTCGCGATTCAATACATCGTCCTCCGGCCGACCTGTCTCCAAGTGTCTGTTGCTGCCTCGGGCACCTTATGGTCGATCTCCTGTGAGTCTAGATTTTCGAATCCGACGCAAAACTGACAGTTAATTGTAAGGTTCAGAGCCTGTTAATGACGATGTAACACACAAATTGCGCCGCGATTCAATGCATCGTCCTCCGGCCGACCTGTCTCCAAGGGTCTATTGCTGCCTCGGGCACCTTATGGTCGTTCTCCTGTGGGTCTAGACTTTCGAATCCGACGCAAAACTGACGGTTAATTGTAACGATCAGAGCCTGTTAATGACGATGCAACACACAAATTGCGTCGCGATTCAATACATCGTCCTCCAGCCGACTTGTCTCCAAGGGTCTATTGCTGCCTCGGGCACCTTATGGTCGATCTCCTGTGAGTCTAGATTTTCGAATCCGACGCAAAACTGACAGTTAATTGTAACGTTCAGAGCCTGTTAATGACGATGGAACAGACAAATGCCGTCGCGATTCAATACATCGTCCTCCGGCCGACCTGTCTCCAAGGGTCTATTGCTGCCTCGGGCACCTTATGGTCGATCTCCTGTGAGTCTAGATTTTCGAATCCGACGCAAAACTGACAGTTAATTGTAACGTTCAGAGCCTGTTAATGACGATGGAACACACAAATCGCGTCGCGATTCAATACATCGTCCTCCGGCCGACCTGTCTCCAAGGGTCTTTGCTGCCTCGGGCACCTTATCGTCGATCTCCTGTGAGTCTAGATTTTCGAATCCGACGCAAAACTGACAGTTAATTGTAAGGTTCAGAGCCTGTTAGTGACGATGGAACACACAAATTGCGTCGCGATTCAATACATCGTCCTCCGGCCGACCTGTCTGAAAGGGTCTATTGCTGCCTCGGGCACCTTATGGTCGTTCTCCTGTGAGTCTAGATTTTCAAATCCGACGCAAAACTGACAGTTAATTGTAACGTTCAGAGCCTGTTAATGACGATGGAACACACAAATTGCGTCGCGATTCAATACATCGTCCTCCGGCCGACCTGTCTCCAAGGGTCTATTGCTGCCTCGGGCACCTTATGTTCGTTCTCCTGTGAGTCTAGACTTTCGAATCCGACGCAAAACTGACAGTTAATTGTAACGATTAGAGCCTGTTAATAACGATGGAACACACAAATTGCGTCGCGATTCAATACATATTCCTCCGGCCGACCTGTCTCCAAGGGTCTATTGCTGCCTCGGGCACCTTATGGTCGTGCTCCTGTGAGTCTAGATTTTCGAAACCGACGCAAAACTGACAGTTAATTGTAACGTTCAGAGCCTGTTAATGACGATGGAACACACAAATTGCGTCGCGATTCAATACATCGTCCTCCGGCCGACCTGTCTCCAAGGGTCTATTGCTGCCTCGGGCACCTTATGGTCGATCCCCTGTGAGTCTAGATTTTCGAATCCGACGCAAAAATGACGGTTAATTGTAACGTTCAGAGCCTGTTAATGACGATGGAACACACATATCCCGTCGCGATTCAATACATCGTCCTCCGGCCGACCTGTCTCCAAGTGTCTGTTGCTGCCTCGGGCACCTTATGGTCGATCTCCTGTGAGTCTAGATTTTCGAATTCGACGCAAAACTGACAGTTAATTGTATGGTTCAGAGCCTGTTAATGACGATGTAACACACAAATTGCGTCGCGATTCAATACATCGTCCTCCGGCCGACCTGTCTCCAAGGGTCTATTGCTGCCTCGGGCACCTTATGGTCGATCTCCTGTGAGTCTAGATTTTCGAATCCGACGCAAAACTGACAGTTAATTGTAACGTTCAGAGCCTGTTAATGACGATGGAACACACAAATTGCTTCGCGATTCAATACATCGTCCTCCGGCCGACCTGTCTCCAAGGGTCTATTGCTGCCTCGGGCACCTTATGTTCGTTCTCCTGTGAGTCTAGACTTTCGAATCCGACGCAAAACTGACAGTTAATTGTAACGATCAGAGCCTGTTAATAACGATGGAACACACAAATTGCGTCGCGATTCAATACATAGTCCTCCAGCCGACTTGTCTCCAAGGGTCTATTGCTGCCTCGGGCACGTTATGGTCGTTCTTCTGTGAGTCTAGATTTTCGAATCCGACGCAAAACTTACAGTTAATTGTAAGTTTCAGAGCCTCTTAATGTCAATGGAACACACAAATCGCGTCGCGATTCAATACATCGTCCTCCGGCCGACCTGTCTCCAAGGGTCTATTGCTGCCTCGGGCACCTTATGGTCGATCTCTTGTGAGTCTAGATTTTCGAATCCGACGCAAAACTGACAGTTAATTGTAACGTTCAGAGCCTGTTAATGACGATGCAACACACAAATTGCGTCGCGATTCAATACATCGTCCTCCAGCCCACTTGTCTCCAAGGGTCTATTGCTGCCTCGGGCACCTTATGGTCGATCTCCTGTGAGTCTAGATTTTCGAATCCGACGCAAAACTTACAGTTAATTGTAAGTTTCAGAGCCTCTTAATGTCAATGGAACACACAAATCGCGTCGCGATTCAATACATCGTCCTCCGGCCGACCTGTCTCCAAGGGTCTATTGCTGCCTCGGGCACCTTATGGTCGATCTCTTGTGAGTCTAGATTTTCGAATCCGACGCAAAACTGACAGTTAATTGTAACGTTCAGAGCCTGTTAATGACGATGGAACACACAAATTGCGTCGCGATTCAATACATCGTCCTCCAGCCGACTTGTCTCCAAGGGTCTATTGCTGCCTCGGGCACCTTATGGTCGTTCATCTGTGAGTCTAGATTTTCGAATCCGACGCAAAACTGACAGATAATTGTAAGTTTCAGAGCCTCTTAATGACAATGGAACACACAAATTGAATCGCGATTCAATACATCGTCCTCCGGCCGACCTGTCTCCAAGGGTCTATTGCTGCCTCGGGCACCTTATGGTCATTCTCCTGTGAGTCTAGATTTTCGAATCCGACGCAAAACTGACAGTTAATTGTAACGTTCAGAGCCTGTTAATGACGATGGAACACACAAATCGCGTCGCGATTCAATACATCGTCCTCCGGCCGAGCTGTCTCCAAGGGTCTATTGCTGCCTCGGTCACCTTATGGTCGTTCTCCTGTGAGTCTAGATTTTCGAATCCGACGCAAAACTGACAGTTAATTGTAAGGTTCAGAGCCTGTTAATGACGATGGAACACACAAATCGCGTCGCGATTCAATACATCGTCCTCCGGCCGACCTGTCTCCAAGGGTCTATTGCTGCCTCGGGCACCTTATGGTCGATCTCCTGTGAGTCTAGATTTTCGAATCCGACGCAAAACTGACATTTAATTGTAACGTTCAGAGCCTGTTCATGACGATGGAACACACAAATTGCGTCGCGATTCAATACATCGTCCTCCGGCCGACCTGTCTCCAAGGGTCTAGTGCTGCCTCGGACACCTTATCGTCGTTCTCCTGTGAGTCTAGATTTTCGAATCCGACGCAAAACTGACAGTTAATTGTAACGTTCAGCGCCTGTTAATGACGATGGAATACACAAATCGCGTCGCGATTCAATACATCGTCCTCCAGCCGACTTGTCTCCAAGGGTCTAGTCCTGCCTCGGGCACCTTATGGTCGTTCTTCTGTGAGTCTGGATTTTCGAATCCGACGCAAAACTGACAGTTAATTGTAAGGTTCAGAGCCTCTTAATGACAATGGAACACACAAATCGCGTCGCGATTCAATACATCGTCCTCCGGCCGACCTGTCTCCAAGGGTCTATTGCTGCCTCGGTCACCTTATGGTCGATCTCTTGTGAGTCTAGATTTTCGAATCCGACGCAAAACTGACAGTTAATTGTAACGTTCAGAGCCTGTTAATGACGATGCAACACACAAATTGCGTCGCGATTCAATACATCGTCCTCCAGCCGACTTGTCTCAAAGGGTCTATTGCTGCCTCGGGCACCTTATGGTCGATCTCCTGTGAGTCTAGATTTTCGAATCCGACGCAAAACTGACAGTTAATTGTAACGTTCAGAGCCTGTTAATGACGATGGAACAGACAAATCCCGTCGCGATTCAATACATCGTCCTCCGGCCGACCTGTCTCCAAGGGTCTATTGCTGCCTCGGGCACCTTATGGTCGATCTCCTGTGAGTCTAGATTTTCGAATCCGACGCAAAACTGACAGTTAATTGTAACGTTCAGAGCCTCTTAATGACGATGGAACACACAAATCGCGTCGCGATTCAATACATCGTCCTCCGGCCGACCTGTCTCCAAGGGTCTTTGCTGCCTCGGGCACCTTATGGTCGATCTCCTGTGAGTCTAGATTTTCGAATCCGACGCAAAACTGACAGTTAATTGTAACGTTCAGAGCCTGTTAGTGACGATGGAACACACAAATTGCGTCGCGATTCAATACATCGTCCTCCGGCCGACCTGTCTGAAAGGGTCTATTGCTGCCTCGGGCACCTTATGGTCTTTCTCCTGTGAGTCTAGATTTTCAAATCCGACGCAAAACTGACAGTTAATTGTAACGTTCAGAGCCTGTTAATGACGATGGAACACACAAATTGCGTCGCGATTCAATACATCGTCCTCCAGCCGACTTGTCTCCAAGGGTCTAGTGCTGCCTCGGGCACCTTATGGTCGTTCTTCTGTGAGTCTAGATTTTCGAATCCGACGCAAAACTGACAGTTAATTGTAAGGTTCAGAGCCTCTTAATGACAATGGAACACACAAATTGCGTCGCGATTCAATACATCGTCCTCCAGCCGACTTGTCTCCAAGGGTCTATTGCTGCCTCGGGCACCTTATGGTCGATCTCCTGTGAGTCTAGATTTTCGAATCCGACGCAAAACTGACAGTTAATTGTAACGTTCAGAGCCTGTTAATGACGATGGAACAGACAAATCCCGTCGCGATTCAATACATCGTCCTCCGGCCGACCTGTCTCCAAGGGTCTATTGCTGCCTCGGGCACCTTATGGTCGATCTCCTGTGAGTCTAGATTTTCGAATCCGACGCAAAACTGACAGTTAATTGTAACGTTCAGAGCCTGTTAATGACGATGGAACACACAAATCGCGTCGCGATTCAATACATCGTCCTCCGGCCGACCTGTCTCCAAGGGTCTTTGCTGCCTCGGGCACCTTATGGTCGATCTCCTGTGAGTCTAGATTTTCGAATCCGACGCAAAACTGACAGTTAATTGTAAGGTTCAGAGCCTGTTAGTGACGATGGAACACACAAATTGCGTCGCGATTCAATACATCGTCCTCCGGCCGACCTGTCTGAAAGGCTCTATTGCTGCCTCGGGCACCTTATGGTCGTTCTCCTGTGAGTCTAGATTTTCGAATCCGACGCAAAACTGACAGTTAATTGTAACGTTCAGAGCCTGTTAATGACGATGGAACACACAAATCACGTCGCGATTCAATACATCATCCTCCAGCCGACTTGTCTCCAAGGGTCTAGTGCTGCCTCGGGCACCTTATGGTCGTTCTCCTGTGAGTCTAGATTTTCGAATCCGACGCAAAACTGACAGTTAATTGTAAGGTTCAGAGCCTGTTAATGACGATGGAACACACAAATTGCGTCGCGATTCAATACATCGTCCTCCGGCCGACCTGTCTCCAAGGGTGTATTGCTGCCTCGGTCACCTTATGGTCGATCTCCTGTGAGTCTAGATTTTCGAATCCGACGCAAAACTGACAGTTAATTGTAAAGTTCAGAGCCTGTTAATGACGATGGAACACACAAATTGCGTCGCGATTCAATACATCGTCCTGCGGCCGACCTGTCTTCAAGGGTCTATTGCTGCCTCGGGCACCTTAAGGTAGATCTCCTGTGAGTCTAGATTTTCGAATCCGACGCAAAACTGACAGTTAATTGTAACGTTCAGAGCCTGTTAATGACGATGGAACACACAAATCCCGTCGCGATTCAATACATCGTCCTCCGGCCGACCTGTCTCCAAGGGTCTATTGCTGCCTCGGTCACCTTATGGTCGTTCTCCTGTGAGTCTAGATTTTCGAATCCGACGCAAGACTGACAGTTAATTGTAAGGTTCAGAGCCTGTTAATGACGATGGAACACACAAATTGCGTCGTGATTCAATACATCGTCCTCCGGCCGACCTGTCTGAAAGGCTCTATTGCTGCCTCGGGCACCTTATGGTCGTTCTCCTGTGAGTCTAGATTTTCGAATCCGACGCAAAACTGACAGTTAATTGTAACGTTCAGAGCCTGTTAATGACGATGGAACACACAAATTGCGTCGCGATTCAATACATCGTCCTCCAGCCGACTTGTCTCCAAGGGTCTAGTGCTGCCTCGGGCACCTTATCGTCGTTCTTCTGTGAGTCTAGATTTTTGAATCCGACGCAAAACTGACAGTTAATTGTAAGGTTCAGAGCCTCTTAATGACAATGGAACACACAAATTGCGTCGCGATTCAATACATCGTCCTCCGGCCGACCTGTCTCCAAGGGTCTATTGCTGCCTCGGGCACCTTATGGTCGATCTCCTGTGAGTCTAGATTTTCGAATCCGACGCAAAACTGACAGTTAATTGTAACGTTCAGAGCCTGTTCATGACGATGGAACACACAAATTGCGTCGCGATTCAATACATCGTCCTCCGGCCGACCTGTCTCCAAGGGTCTATTGCTGCCTCGGGCACCTTATGGTCGATCTCCTGTGAGTCTAGATTTTCGAATCCGACGCAAAACTGACATTTAATTGTAACGTTCAGAGCCTGTTCATGACGATGGAACACACAAATTGCGTCGCGATTCAATACATCGTCCTCCGGCCGACCTGTCTCCAAGGGTCTAGTGCTGCCTCGGACACCTTATCGTCGTTCTCCTGTGAGTCTAGATTTTCGAATCCGACGCAAAACTGACAGTTAATTGTAACGTTCAGACCCTGTTAATGACGATGGAATACACAAATCGCGTCGCGATTCAATACATCGTCCTCCAGCCGACTTGTCTCCAAGGGTCTAGTCCTGCCTCGGGCACCTTATGGTCGTTCTTCTGTGAGTCTGGATTTTCGAATCCGACGCAAAACTGACAGTTAATTGTAAGGTTCAGAGCCTCTTAATGACAATGGAACACACAAATCGCGTCGCGATTCAATACATCGTCCTCCGGCCGACCTGTCTCCAAGGGTCTATTGCTGCCTCGGTCACCTTATGGTCGATCTCTTGTGAGTCTAGATTTTCGAATCCGACGCAAAACTGACAGTTAATTGTAACGTTCAGAGCCTGTTAATGACGATGCAACACACAAATTGCGTCGCGATTCAATACATCGTCCTCCAGCCGACTTGTCTCAAAGGGTCTATTGCTGCCTCGGGCACCTTATGGTCGATCTCCTGTGAGTCTAGATTTTCGAATCCGACGCAAAACTGACAGTTAATTGTAACGTTCAGAGCCTGTTAATGACGATGGAACAGACAAATCCCGTCGCGATTCAATACATCGTCCTCCGGCCGACCTGTCTCCAAGGGTCTATTGCTGCCTCGGGCACCTTATGGTCGATCTCCTGTGAGTCTAGATTTTCGAATCCGACGCAAAGCTGACAGTTAATTGTAACGTTCAGAGCCTCTTAATGACGATGGAACACACAAATCGCGTCGCGATTCAATACATCGTCCTCCGGCCGACCTGTCTCCAAGGGTCTTTGCTGCCTCGGGCACCTTATGGTCGATCTCCTGTGAGTCTAGATTTTCGAATCCGACGCAAAACTGACAGTTAATTGTAACGTTCAGAGCCTGTTAGTGACGATGGAACACACAAATTGCGTCGCGATTCAATACATCGTCCTCCGGCCGACCTGTCTGAAAGGGTCTATTGCTGCCTCGGGCACCTTATGGTCTTTCTCCTGTGAGTCTAGATTTTCAAATCCGACGCAAAACTGACAGTTAATTGTAACGTTCAGAGCCTGTTAATGACGATGGAACACACAAATTGCGTCGCGATTCAATACATCGTCCTCCAGCCGACTTGTCTCCAAGGGTCTAGTGCTGCCTCGGGCACCTTATGGTCGTTCTTCTGTGAGTCTAGATTTTCGAATCCGACGCAAAACTGACAGTTAATTGTAAGGTTCAGAGCCTCTTAATGACAATGGAACACACAAATTGCGTCGCGATTCAATACATCGTCCTCCAGCCGACTTGTCTCCAAGGGTCTATTGCTGCCTCGGGCACCTTATGGTCGATCTCCTGTGAGTCTAGATTTTCGAATCCGACGCAAAACTGACAGTTAATTGTAACGTTCAGAGCCTGTTAATGACGATGGAACAGACAAATCCCGTCGCGATTCAATACATCGTCCTCCGGCCGACCTGTCTCCAAGGGTCTATTGCTGCCTCGGGCACCTTATGGTCGATCTCCTGTGAGTCTAGATTTTCGAATCCGACGCAAAACTGACAGTTAATTGTAACGTTCAGAGCCTGTTAATGACGATGGAACACACAAATCGCGTCGCGATTCAATACATCGTCCTCCGGCCGACCTGTCTCCAAGGGTCTTTGCTGCCTCGGGCACCTTATGGTCGATCTCCTGTGAGTCTAGATTTTCGAATCCGACGCAAAACTGACAGTTAATTGTAAGGTTCAGAGCCTGTTAATGACGATGGAACACACAAATTGCGTCGCGATTCAATACATCGTCCTCCGGCCGACCTGTCTCCAAGGGTGTATTGCTGCCTCGGTCACCTTATGGTCGATCTCCTGTGAGTCTAGATTTTCGAATCCGACGCAAAACTGACAGTTAATTGTAAAGTTCAGAGCCTGTTAATGACGATGGAACACACAAATTGCGTCGCGATTCAATACATCGTCCTGCGGCCGACCTGTCTTCAAGGGTCTATTGCTGCCTCGGGCACCTTAAGGTAGATCTCCTGTGAGTCTAGATTTTCGAATCCGACGCAAAACTGACAGTTAATTGTAACGTTCAGAGCCTGTTAATGACGATGGAACACACAAATCCCGTCGCGATTCAATACATCGTCCTCCGGCCGACCTGTCTCCAAGGGTCTATTGCTGCCTCGGTCACCTTATGGTCGTTCTCCTGTGAGTCTAGATTTTCGAATCCGACGCAAGACTGACAGTTAATTGTAAGGTTCAGAGCCTGTTAATGACGATGGAACACACAAATTGCGTCGTGATTCAATACATCGTCCTCCGGCCGACCTGTCTGAAAGGCTCTATTGCTGCCTCGGGCACCTTATGGTCGTTCTCCTGTGAGTCTAGATTTTCGAATCCGACGCAAAACTGACAGTTAATTGTAACGTTCAGAGCCTGTTAATGACGATGGAACACACAAATTGCGTCGCGATTCAATACATCGTCCTCCAGCCGACTTGTCTCCAAGGGTCTAGTGCTGCCTCGGGCACCTTATCGTCGTTCTTCTGTGAGTCTAGATTTTTGAATCCGACGCAAAACTGACAGTTAATTGTAAGGTTCAGAGCCTCTTAATGACAATGGAACACACAAATTGCGTCGCGATTCAATACATCGTCCTCCGGCCGACCTGTCTCCAAGGGTCTATTGCTGCCTCGGGCACCTTATGGTCGATCTCCTGTGAGTCTAGATTTTCGAATCCGACGCAAAACTGACAGTTAATTGTAACGTTCAGAGCCTGTTCATGACGATGGAACACACAAATTGCGTCGCGATTCAATACATCGTCCTCCGGCCGACCTGTCTCCAAGGGTCTATTGCTGCCTCGGGCACCTTATGTTCGTTCTCCTGTGAGTCTAGACTTTCGAATCCGACGCAAAACTGACAGTTAATTGTAACGATCAGAGCCTGTTAATAACGATGGAACACACAAATTGCGTCGCGATTCAATACATAGTCCTCCAGCCGACTTGTCTCCAAGGGTCTAGTGCTGCCTCGGGCACCTTATGGTCGTTCTTCTGTGAGTCTAGATTTTCGAATCCGACGCAAAACTTACAGTTAATTGTAACGTTCAGAGCCTGTTAATGACGATGGAACACACAAATTGCGTCGCGATTCAATACATCGTCCTCCAGCCGACTTGTCTCCAAGGGTCTAGTGCTGCCTCGGGCACGTTATGGTCGTTCTTCTGTTAGTCTAGATTTTCGAATCCGACGCAAAACTGACAGTTAATTGTAAGGTTCAGAGCCTCTTAATGACAATGGAACACACAAATTGAGTCGCGATTCAATACATCGTCATCCGGCCGACCTGTCTCCAAGGGTCTATTGCTGCCTCGGGCACCTTATGGTCGTTCTCCTGTGAGTCTAGATTTTCGAAACCGACGCAGAACTGACAGTTAATTGTAACGTTCAGAGCCTGTTAATGACGATGGAACACACAAATTGCGTCGCGATTCAATACATCGTCCTCCAGCCGACTTGTCTCCAAGGGTCTATTGCTGCCTCGGGCACCTTATGGTCGTTCTTCTGTGAGTCTAGATTTTCGAATCCGACGCAAAACTGACAGATAATTGTAAGGTTCAGAGCCTCTTAATGACAATGGAACACACAAATTGAATCGCGATTCAATACATCGTCCTCCGGCCGACCTGTCTCCAAGGGTCTATTGCTGCCTCGGGCACCTTATGGTCATTCTCCTGTGAGTCTAGATTTTCGAATCCGACGTAAAACTGACAGTTAATTGTAACGTTCAGAGCCTGTTAATGACGATGGAACACACAAATCGCGTCGCGATTCAATACATCGTCCTCCGGCCGACCTGTCTCCAAGGGTCTATTGCTGCCTCGGTCACCTTATGGTCGTTCTCCTGTGAGTCTAGATTTTCGAAACCGACGCAAAACTGACAGTTAATTGTAAGGTTCAGAGCCTGTTAATGACGATGGAACACACAAATCGCGTCGCGATTCAATACATCGTCCTCCGGCCGACCTGTCTCCAAGGGTCCATTGCTGCCTCGGGCACCTTATGGTCGATCTCCTGTGAGTCTAGATTTTCGAATCCGACGCAAAACTGACAGTTAATTGTAACGTTCAGAGCCTGTTCATGACGATGGAACACACAAATTGCGTCGCGATTCAATACATCGTCCTCCGGCCGACCTGTCTCCAAGGGTCTAGTGCTGCCTCGGACACCTTATGGTCGTTCTCCTGTGAGTCTAGATTTTCGAATCCGACGCAAAACTGACAGTTAATTGTAACGTTCAGCGCCTGTTAATGACGATGGAATACACAAATCGCATCGCGATTCAATACATCGTCCTCCAGCCGACTTGTCTCCAAGGGTCTAGTCCTGCCTCGGGCACCTTATGGTCGTTCTTCTGTGAGTCTGGATTTTCGAATCCGACGCAAAACTGACAGTTAATTGTAAGGTTCAGAGCCTTTTAATGACGATGGAACACACAAATAGCGTCGCAATTCAATACATCGTCCTCCGGCCGACCTGTCTCCAAGGGTCTATTGCTGCCTCGGGCACCTTATGGTCGATCTCCTGTGAGTCTAGATTTTCGAATCCGACGCAAAAATGACGGTTAATTGTAACGTTCAGAGCCTGTTAATGACGATGGAACACACATATCCCGTCGCGATTCAATACATCGTCCTCCGGCCGACCTGTCTCCAAGTGTCTGTTGCTGCCTCGGGCACCTTATGGTCGATCTCCTGTGAGTCTAGATTTTCGAATCCGACGCAAAACTGACAGTTAATTGTAAGGTTCAGAGCCTGTTAATGACGATGTAACACACAAATTGCGTCGCGATTCAATACATCGTCCTCCGGCCGACCTGTCTCCAAGGGTCTATTGCTGCCTCGGGCACCTTATGGTCGATCTCCTGTGAGTCTAGATTTTCGAATCCGACGCAAAACTGACAGTTAATTGTAACGTTCAGAACCTGTTCATGACGATGGAACACACAAATTGCGTCGCGATTCAATACATCGTCCTCCGGCCGACCTGTCTCCAAGGGTCTATTGCTGCCTCGGGCACCTTATGGTCGTTCTCCTGTGAGTCTAGACTTTCGAATCCGACGCAAAACTGACAGTTAATTGTAACGATCAGAGCCTGTTAATAACGATGGAACACACAAATTGCGTCGCGATTCAATACATAGTCCTCCAGCCGACTTGTCTCCAAGGGTCTAGTGCTGCCTCGGGCACCTTAAGGTCGTTCTTCTGTGAGTCTAGATTTTCGAATCCGACGCAAAACTTACAGTTAATTGTAAGGTTCAGAGCCTCTTAATGACAATGGAACACACAAATCGCGTCGCGATTCAATACATCGTGCTCCGGCCGACCTTTCTCCAAGAGTCTATTGCTGCCTCGGGCACCTTATGGTCGATCTCTTGTGAGTCTAGATTTTCGAATCCGACGCAAAACTGACAGTTAATTGTAACGTTCAGCGCCTGTTAATGACGATGGAATACACAAATCGCGTCGCGATTCAATACATCGTCCTCCAGCCGACTTGTCTCCAAGGGTCTAGTCCTGCCTCGGGCACCTTATGGTCGTTCTTCTGTGAGTCTGGATTTTCGAATCCGACGCAAAACTGACAGTTAATTGTAAGGTTCAGAGCCTCTTAATGACAATGGAACACACAAATCGCGTCGCGATTCAATACATCGTCCTCCGGCCGACCTGTCTCCAAGTGTCTATTGCTGCCTCGGTCACCTTATGGTCGATCTCTTGTGAGTCTAGATTTTTGAATCCGACGCAAAACTGACAGTTAATTGTAACGTTCAGAGCCTGTTAATGACGATGCAACACACAAATTGCGTCGCGATTCAATACATCGTCCTCCAGCCGACTTGTCTCAAAGGGTCTATTGCTGCCTCGGGCACCTTATGGTCGATCTCCTGTGAGTCTAGATTTTCGAATCCGACGCAAAACTGACAGTTAATTGTAACGTTCAGAGCCTGTTCATGACGATGGAACAGACAAATCCCGTCGCGATTCAATACATCGTCCTCCGGCCGACCTGTCTCCAAGGGTCTATTGCTGCCTCGGGCACCTTATGGTCGATCTCCTGTGAGTCTAGATTTTCGAATCCGACGCAAAACTGACAGTTAATTGTAACGTTCAGAGCCTCTTAATGACGATGGAACACACAAATCGCGTCGCGATTCAATACATCGTCCTCCGGCCGACCTGTCTCCAAGGGTCTTTGCTGCCTCGGGCACCTTATGGTCGATCTCCTGTGAGTCTAGATTTTCGAATCCGACGCAAAACTGACAGTTAATTGTAACGTTCAGAGCCTGTTAGTGACGATGGAACACACAAATTGCGTCGCGATTCAATACATCGTCCTCCGGCCGACCTGTCTGAAAGGGTCTATTGCTGCCTCGGGCACCTTATGGTCTTTCTCCTGTGAGTCTAGATTTTCAAATCCGACGCAAAACTGACAGTTAATTGTAAGGTTCAGAGCCTGTTAATGACGATGGAACACACAAATTGCGTCGCGATTCAATACATCGTCCTCCAGCCGACTTGTCTCCAAGGGTCTAGTGCTGCCTCGGGCACCTTATGGTCGTTCTTCTGTGAGTCTAGATTTTCGAATCCGACGCAAAACTGACAGTTAATTGTAAGGTTTAGAGCCTCTTAATGACAATGGAACACACAAATTGCGTCGCGATTCAATACATCGTCCTCCAGCCGACTTGTCTCCAAGGGTCTATTGCTGCCTCGGGCACCTTATGGTCGATCTCCTGTGAGTCTAGATTTTCGAATCCGACGCAAAACTGACAGTTAATTGTAACGTTCAGAGCCTGTTAATGACGATGGAACAGACAAATCCCGTCGCGATTCAATACATCGTCCTCCGGCCGACCTGTCTCCAAGGGTCTATTGCTGCCTCGGGCACCTTATGGTCGATCTCCTGTGAGTCTAGATTTTCGAATCCGACGCAAAACTGACAGTTAATTGTAACGTTCAGAGCCTGTTAATGACGATGGAACACACAAATCGCGTCGCGATTCAATACATCGTCCTCCGGCCGACCTGTCTCCAAGGGTCTTTGCTGCCTCGGGCACCTTATGGTCGATCTCCTGTGAGTCTAGATTTTCGAATCCGACGCAAAACTGACAGTTAATTGTAAGGTTCAGAGCCTGTTAGTGACGATGGAACACACAAATTGCGTCGCGATTCAATACATCGTCCTCCGGCCGACCTGTCTGAAAGGCTCTATTGCTGCCTCGGGCACCTTATGGTCGTTCTCCTGTGAGTCTAGATTTTCGAATCCGACGCAAAACTGACAGTTAATTGTAACGTTCAGAGCCTGTTAATGACGATGGAACACACAAATCACGTCGCGATTCAATACATCATCCTCCAGCCGACTTGTCTCCAAGGGTCTAGTGCTGCCTCGGGCACCTTATGGTCGTTCTCCTGTGAGTCTAGATTTTCGAATCCGACGCAAAACTGACAGTTAATTGTAAGGTTCAGAGCCTGTTAATGACGATGGAACACACAAATTGCGTCGCGATTCAATACATCGTCCTCCGGCCGACCTGTCTCCAAGGGTGTATTGCTGCCTCGGTCACCTTATGGTCGATCTCCTGTGAGTCTAGATTTTCGAATCCGACGCAAAACTGACAGTTAATTGTAAAGTTCAGAGCCTGTTAATGACGATGGAACACAAAAATTGCGTCGCGATTCAATACATCGTCCTGCGGCCGACCTGTCTCCAAGGGTCTATTGCTGCCTCGGGCACCTTAAGGTCGATCTCCTGTGAGTCTAGATTTTCGAATCCGACGCAAAACTGACAGTTAATTGTAACGTTCAGAGCCTGTTAATGACGATGGAACACACAAATCCCGTCGCGATTCAATACATCGTCCTCCGGCCGACCTGTCTCCAAGGGTCTATTGCTGCCTCGGTCACCTTATGGTCGTTCTCCTGTGAGTCTAGATTTTCGAATCCGACGCAAGACTGACAGTTAATTGTAAGGTTCAGAGCCTGTTAATGACGATGGAACACACAAATCGCGTCGCGATTCAATACATCGTCTTCCGGCCGACCTGTCTCCAAGGGTCTATTGCTGCCTCGGGCACCTTATGGTCGATCTCCTGTGAGTCTAGATTTTCGAATCCGACGCAAAACTGACAGTTAATTGTAACGTTCAGAGCCTGTTAATGACGATGGAACAGACAAATCCCGTCGCGATTCAATACATCGTCCTCCGGCCGACCTGTCTCCAAGGGTCTATTGCTGCCTCGGGCACCTTATGGTCGATCTCCTGTGAGTCTAGATTTTCGAATCCGACGCAAAACTGACAGTTAATTGTAACGTTCAGCGCCTGTTAATGACGATGGAATACACAAATCGCGTCGCGATTCAATACATCGTCCTCCAGCCGACTTGTCTCCAAGGGTCTAGTCCTGCCTCGGGCACCTTATGGTCGTTCTTCTGTGAGTCTGGATTTTAGAATCCGACGCAAAACTGACAGTTACTTGTAAGGTTCAGAGCCTTTTAATGACGATGGAACACACAAATTGCGTCGCGATTCAATACATCGTCCTCCGGCCGACCTGTCTCCAAGGGTCTATTGCTGCCTCGGGCACCTTATGGTCGATCTCCTGTGAGTCTAGATTTTCGAATCCGACGCAAAAATAACGGTTAATTGTAACGTTCAGAGCCTGTTAATGACGATGGAACACACATATCCCGTCGCGATTCAATACATCGTCCTCCGGCCGACCTGTCTCCAAGGGTCTGTTGCTGCCTCAGGCACATTATGGTCGATCTCCTGTGAGTCTAGATTTTCGAATCCGACGCAAAACTTACAGTTAATTGTAAGGTTCAGAGCCTGTTAATGACGATGTAACACACAAATTGCGTCGCGTTTCAATACATCGTCCTCCGGCCGACCTGTCTCCAAGTGTCTATTGCTGCCTCGGGCACCTTATGGTCGATCTCCTGTGAGTCTAGATTTTCGAATCCGACGCAAAACTGACAGTTAATTGTAACGTTCAGAGCCTGTTAATGACGATGGAACACACAAATTGCGTCGCGATTCAATACATCGTCCTCCAGCCGACTAGTCTCCAAGGGTCTAGTCCTCCCTCGGGCACCTTATGGTCGATCTCCTGTGAGTCTAGATTTTCGAATCCGACGCAAAACTGACAGTTAATTGTAACGTTCAGAGCCTGTTAATGACGATGGAACACACAAATCGCGTCGCGATTCAATACATCGTCCTCCAGCCGACTTGTCTCCAAGGGTCTAGTCCTGCCTCGGGCACCTTATGGTCGATCTCCTGTGAGTCTAGATTTTCGAATCCGACGCAAAAATGACGGTTAATTGTAACGTTCAGAGCCTGTTAATGACGATGGAACACACATATCCCGTCGCGATTCAATACATCGTCCTCCGGCCGACCTGTCTCCAAGTGTCTGTTGCTACACCGGGCACCTTATGGTCGATCTCCTGTGAGTCTAGATTTTCGAATCCGACGCAAAACTGACAGTTAATTGTAAGGTTCAGAGCCTGTTAATGACGATGTAACACACAAATTGCGTCGCGATTCAAAACATCGTCCTCCGGCCGACCTGTCTCCAAGGGTCTATTGCTGCCTCGGGCACCTTATGGTCGATCTCCTGTGAGTCTAGATTTTCGAATCCGACGCAAAACTGACAGTTAATTGTAACGTTCAGAGCCTGTTCATGACGATGGAACACACAAATTGCGTCGCGATTCAATACATCGTCCTCCGGCCGACCTGTCTCCAAGGGTCTATTGCTGCCTCGGGCACCTTATGGTCGTTCTCCTGTGAGTCTAGACTTTCGAATCCGACGCAAAACTGACAGTTAATTGTAACGATCAGAGCCTGTTAATAACGATGGAACACACAAATTGCGTCGCGATTCAATACATAGTCCTCCAGCCGACTTGTCTCCAAGGGTCTAGTGCTGCCTCGGGCACCTTAAGGTCGTTCTTCTGTGAGTCTAGATTTTCGAATCCGACGCAAAACTTACAGTTAATTGTAAGGTTCAGAGCCTCTTAATGACAATGGAACACACAAATCGCGTCGCGATTCAATACATCGTCCTCCGGCCGACCTGTCTCCAAGGGTCTATTGCTGCCACGGGCACCTTATGGTCGATCTCTTGTGAGTCTAGATTTTCGAATCCGACGCAAAACTGACAGTTAATTGTAACGTTCAGCGCCTGTTAATGACGATGGAATACACAAATCGTGTCGCGATTCAATACATCGTCCTCCAGCCGACTTGTCTCCAAGGGTCTAGTCCTGCCTCGGGCACCTTATGGTCGTTCTTCTGTGAGTCTGGATTTTCGAATCCGACGCAAAACTGACAGTTAATTGTAAGGTTCAGAGCCTCTTAATGACAATGGAACACACAAATCGCGTCGCGATTCAATACATCGTCCTCCGGCCGACCTGTCTCCAAGGGTCTATTGCTGCCTCGGTCACCTTATGGTCGATCTCTTGTGAGTCTAGATTTTTGAATCCGACGCAAAACTGACAGTTAATTGTAACGTTCAGAGCCTGTTAA
This sequence comes from Schistocerca nitens, assembly GCF_023898315.1. NCBI lineage: Eukaryota > Metazoa > Arthropoda > Insecta > Orthoptera > Acrididae > Schistocerca > Schistocerca nitens. The sequence goes on along the minus strand of NC_064618.1, from coordinate 2,521,058 downwards.
TGACGATGCAACACACAAATTGCGTCGCGATTCAATACATCGTCCTCCAGCCGACTTGTCTCAAAGGGTCTATTGCTGCCTCGGGCACCTTATGGTCGATCTCCTGTGAGTCTAGATTTTCGAATCCGACGCAAAACTGACAGTTAATTGTAACGTTCAGAGCCTGTTAATGACGATGGAACAGACAAATCCCGTCGCGATTCAATACATCGTCCTCCGGCCGACCTGTCTCCAAGGGTCTATTGCTGCCTCGGGCACCTTATGGTCGATCTCCTGTGAGTCTAGATTTTCGAATCCGACGCAAAACTGACAGTTAATTGTAACGTTCAGAGCCTCTTAATGACGATGGAACACACAAATCGCGTCGCGATTCAATACATCGTCCTCCGGCCGACCTGTCTCCAAGGGTCTTTGCTGCCTCGGGCACCTTATGGTCGATCTCCTGTGAGTCTAGATTTTCGAATCCGACGCAAAACTGACAGTTAATTGTAACGTTCAGAGCCTGTTAGTGACGATGGAACACACAAATTGCGTCGCGATTCAATACATCGTCCTCCGGCCGACCTGTCTGAAAGGGTCTATTGCTGCCTCGGGCACCTTATGGTCTTTCTCCTGTGAGTCTAGATTTTCAAATCCGACGCAAAACTGACAGTTAATTGTAAGGTTCAGAGCCTGTTAATGACGATGGAACACACAAATTGCGTCGCGATTCAATACATCGTCCTCCAGCCGACTTGTCTCCAAGGGTCTAGTGCTGCCTCGGGCACCTTATGGTCGTTCTTCTGTGAGTCTAGATTTTCGAATCCGACGCAAAACTGACAGTTAATTGTAAGGTTTAGAGCCTCTTAATGACAATGGAACACACAAATTGCGTCGCGATTCAATACATCGTCCTCCAGCCGACTTGTCTCCAAGGGTCTATTGCTGCCTCGGGCACCTTATGGTCGATCTCCTGTGAGTCTAGATTTTCGAATCCGACGCAAAACTGACAGTTAATTGTAACGTTCAGAGCCTGTTAATGACGATGGAACAGACAAATCCCGTCGCGATTCAATACATCGTCCTCCGGCCGACCTGTCTCCAAGGGTCTATTGCTGCCTCGGGCACCTTATGGTCGATCTCCTGTGAGTCTAGATTTTCGAATCCGACGCAAAACTGACAGTTAATTGTAACGTTCAGAGCCTGTTAATGACGATGGAACACACAAATCGCGTCGCGATTCAATACATCGTCCTCCGGCCGACCTGTCTCCAAGGGTCTTTGCTGCCTCGGGCACCTTATGGTCGATCTCCTGTGAGTCTAGATTTTCGAATCCGACGCAAAACTGACAGTTAATTGTAAGGTTCAGAGCCTGTTAGTGACGATGGAACACACAAATTGCGTCGCGATTCAATACATCGTCCTCCGGCCGACCTGTCTGAAAGGCTCTATTGCTGCCTCGGGCACCTTATGGTCGTTCTCCTGTGAGTCTAGATTTTCGAATCCGACGCAAAACTGACAGTTAATTGTAACGTTCAGAGCCTGTTAATGACGATGGAACACACAAATCACGTCGCGATTCAATACATCATCCTCCAGCCGACTTGTCTCCAAGGGTCTAGTGCTGCCTCGGGCACCTTATGGTCGTTCTCCTGTGAGTCTAGATTTTCGAATCCGACGCAAAACTGACAGTTAATTGTAAGGTTCAGAGCCTGTTAATGACGATGGAACACACAAATTGCGTCGCGATTCAATACATCGTCCTCCGGCCGACCTGTCTCCAAGGGTGTATTGCTGCCTCGGTCACCTTATGGTCGATCTCCTGTGAGTCTAGATTTTCGAATCCGACGCAAAACTGACAGTTAATTGTAAAGTTCAGAGCCTGTTAATGACGATGGAACACAAAAATTGCGTCGCGATTCAATACATCGTCCTGCGGCCGACCTGTCTCCAAGGGTCTATTGCTGCCTCGGGCACCTTAAGGTCGATCTCCTGTGAGTCTAGATTTTCGAATCCGACGCAAAACTGACAGTTAATTGTAACGTTCAGAGCCTATTAATGACGATGGAACACACAAATCCCGTCGCGATTCAATACATCGTCCTCCGGCCGACCTGTCTCCAAGGGTCTATTGCTGCCTCGGTCACCTTATGGTCGTTCTCCTGTGAGTCTAGATTTTCGAATCCGACGCAAGACTGACAGTTAATTGTAAGGTTCAGAGCCTGTTAATGACGATGGAACACACAAATCGCGTCGCGATTCAATACATCGTCTTCCGGCCGACCTGTCTCCAAGGGTCTATTGCTGCCTCGGGCACCTTATGGTCGATCTCCTGTGAGTCTAGATTTTCGAATCCGACGCAAAACTGACAGTTAATTGTAACGTTCAGAGCCTGTTAATGACGATGGAACAGACAAATCCCGTCGCGATTCAATACATCGTCCTCCGGCCGACCTGTCTCCAAGGGTCTATTGCTGCCTCGGGCACCTTATGGTCGATCTCCTGTGAGTCTAGATTTTCGAATCCGACGCAAAACTGACAGTTAATTGTAACGTTCAGCGCCTGTTAATGACGATGGAATACACAAATCGCGTCGCGATTCAATACATCGTCCTCCAGCCGACTTGTCTCCAAGGGTCTAGTCCTGCCTCGGGCACCATATGGTCGTTCTTCTGTGAGTCTGGATTTTCGAATCCGACGCAAAACTGACAGTTACTTGTAAGGTTCAGAGCCTTTTAATGACGATGGAACACACAAATTGCGTCGCGATTCAATACATCGTCCTCCGGCCGACCTGTCTCCAAGGGTCTATTGCTGCCTCGGGCACCTTATGGTCGATCTCCTGTGAGTCTAGATTTTCGAATCCGACGCAAAAATAACGGTTAATTGTAACGTTCAGAGCCTGTTAATGACGATGGAACACACATATCCCGTCGCGATTCAATACATCGTCCTCCGGCCGACCTGTCTCCAAGGGTCTGTTGCTGCCTCGGGCACATTATGGTCGATCTCCTGTGAGTCTAGATTTTCGAATCCGACGCAAAACTTACAGTTAATTGTAAGGTTCAGAGCCTGTTAATGACGATGTAACACACAAATTGCGTCGCGTTTCAATACATCGTCCTCTGGCCGACCTGTCTCCAAGTGTCTATTGCTGCCTCGGGCACCTTATGGTCGATCTCCTGTGAGTCTAGATTTTCGAATCCGACGCAAAACTGACAGTTAATTGTAACGTTCAGAGCCTGTTAATGACGATGGAACACACAAATTGCGTCGCGATTCAATACATCGTCCTCCGGCCGACCTGTCTCCAAGGGTCTATTGCTGCCTCGGGCACCTTATGGTCGATCTCCTGTGAGTCTAGATTTTCGAATCCGATGCAAAACTGACAGTTAATTGTAACGTTCAGAGCCTGTTAATGACGATGGAACACACAAATCGCGTCGCGATTCAATACATCGTCCTCCGGCCGACCTGTCTCCAAGGGTCTTTGCTGCCTCGGGCACCTTATGGTCGATCTCCTGTGAGTCTAGATTTTCGAATCCGACGCAAAACTGACAGTAAATTGTAAGGTTCAGAGCCTGTTAGTGACGATGGACCACACAAATTGCGTCGTGATTCAATACATCGTCCTCCGGCCGACCTGTCTCCAAGGGTCTATTGCTGCCTCGGGCACCTTATGTTCGTTCTCCTGTGAGTCTAGACTTTCGAATCCGACGCAAAACTGACAGTTAATTGTAACGATCAGAGCCTGTTAATAACGATGGAACACACAAATTGCGTCGCGATTCAATACATAGTCCTCCAGCCGACTTGTCTCCAAGGGTCTAGTGCTGCCTCGGGCACCTTATGGTCGTTCTTCTGTGAGTCTAGATTTTCGAATCCGACGCAAAACTTACAGTTAATTGTAAGGTTCAGAGCCTCTTAATGACAATGGAACACACAAATCGCGTCGCGATTCAATACATCGTCCTCCGGCCGACCTGTCTCCAAGTGTCTATTGCTGCCTCGGGCACCTTATGGTCGATCTCTTGTGAGTCTAGATTTTCGAATCCGACGCAAAACTGACAGTTAATTGTAACGTTCAGAGCCTGTTAATGACGATGCAACACACAAATTGCGTCGCGATTCAATACATCGTCCTCCAGCCGACTTGTCTCCAAGGGTCTATTGCTGCCTCGGGCACCTTATGGTCGATCTCCTGTGAGTCTAGATTTTCGAATCCGACGCAAAACTGACAGTTAATTGTAACGTTCAGAGCCTGTTAATGACGATGGAACAGACAAATCCCGTCGCGATTCAATACATCGTCCTCCGGCCGACCTGTCTCCAAGGGTCTATTGCTGCCTCGGGCACCTTATGGTCGATCTCCTGTGAGTCTAGATTTTCGAATCCGACGCAAAACTGACAGTTAATTGTAACGTTCAGAGCCTGTTAATGACGATGGAACACACAAATTGCGTCGCGATTCAATACATCGTCCTCCAGCCGACTTGTCTCCAAGGGTCTAGTGCTGCCTCGGGCACGTTATGGTCGTTCTTCTGTGAGTCTAGATTTTCGAATCCGACGCAAAACTGACAGTTAATTGTAAGGTTCAGAGCCTCTTAATGACAATGGAACACACAAATTGAGTCGCGATTCAATACATCGTCCTCCGGCCGACCTGTCTCCAAGGGTCTATTGCTGCCTCGGGCACCTTATGGTCGTTCTCCTGTGAGTCTAGATTTTCGAAACCGACGCAAAACTGACAGTTAATTGTAACGTTCAGAGCCTGTTAATGACGATGGAACACACAAATTGCGTCGCGATTCAATACATCGTCCTCCAGCCGACTTGTCTCCAAGGGTCTATTGCTGCCTCGGGCACCTTATGGTCGTTCTTCTGTGAGTCTAGATTTTCGAATCCGACGCAAAACTGACAGATAATTGTAAGGTTCAGAGCCTCTTAATGACAATGGAACACACAAATTGAATCGCGATTCAATACATCGTCCTCCGGCCGACCTGTCTCCAAGGGTCTATTGCTGCCTCGGGCACCTTATGGTCATTCTACTGTGAGTCTAGATTTTCGAATCCGACGTAAAACTGACAGTTAATTGTAACGTTCAGAGCCTGTTAATGACGATGGAACACACAAATCGCGTCGCGATTCAATACATCGTCCTCCGGCCGACCTGTCTCCAAGGGTCTATTGCTGCCTCGGTCACCTTATGGTCGTTCTCCTGTGAGTCTAGATTTTCGAAACCGACGCAAAACTGACAGTTAATTGTAAGGTTCAGAGCCTGTTAATGACGATGGAACACACAAATCGCGTCGCGATTCAATACATCGTCCTCCGGCCGACCTGTCTCCAAGGGTCTATTGCTGCCTCGGGCACCTTATGGTCGATCTCCTGTGAGTCTAGATTTTCGAATCCGACGCAAAACTGACAGTTAATTGTAACGTTCAGAGCCTGTTCATGACGATGGAACACACAAATTGCGTCGCGATTCAATACATCGTCCTCCGGCCGACCTGTCTCCAAGGGTCTAGTGCTGCCTCGGACACCTTATGGTCGTTCTCCTGTGAGTCTAGATTTTCGAATCCGACGCCAAACTGACAGTTAATTGTAACGTTCAGCGCCTGTTAATGACGATGGAATACACAAATCGCATCGCGATTCAATACATCGTCCTCCAGCCGACTTGTCTCCAAGGGTCTAGTCCTGCCTCGGGCACCTTATGGTCGTTCTTCTGTGAGTCTGGATTTTCGAATCCGACGCAAAACTGACAGTTAATTGTAAGGTTCAGAGCCTTTTAATGACGATGGAACACACAAACTGCGTCGCGATTCAATACATCGTCCTCCGGCCGACCTGTCTCCAAGGGTCTATTGCTGCCTCGGGCACCTTATGGTCGATCTCCTGTGAGTCTAGATTTTCGAATCCGACGCAAAAATGACGGTTAATTGTAACGTTCAGAGCCTGTTAATGACGATGGAACACACATACCCCGTCGCGATTCAATACATCGTCCTCCGGCCGACCTGTCTCCAAGTGTCTGTTGCTGCCTCGGGCACCTTATGGTCGATCTCCTGTGAGTCTAGATTTTCGAATCCGACGCAAAACTGACAGTTAATTGTAAGGTTCAGAGCCTGTTAATGACGATGTAACACACAAATTGCGTCGCGATTCAATACATCGTCCTCCGGCCGACCTGTCTCCAAGGGTCTATTGCTGCCTCGGGCACCTTATGGTCGATCTCCTGTGAGTCTAGATTTTCGAATCCGACGCAAAACTGACAGTTAATTGTAACGTTCAGAGCCTGTTCATGACGATGGAACACACAAATTGCGTCGCGATTCAATACATCGTCCTCCGGCCGACCTGTCTCCAAGGGTCTATTGCTGCCTCGGGCACCTTATGGTCGTTCTCCTGTGAGTCTAGACTTTCGAATCCGACGCAAAACTGACAGTTAATTGTAACGATCAGAGCCTGTTAATAACGATGGAACACACAAATTGCGTCGCGATTCAATACATAGTCCTCCAGCCGACTTGTCTCCAAGGGTCTAGTGCTGCCTCGGGCACCTCATGGTCGTTCTTCTGTGAGTCTAGATTTTCGAATCCGACGCAAAACTTACAGTTAATTGTAAGGTTCAGAGCCTCTTAATGACAATGGAACACACAAATCGAGTCGCGATTCAATACATCGTGCTCCGGCCGACCTGTCTCCAAGGGTCTATTGCTGCCTCGGGCACCTTATGGTCGATCTCTTGTGAGTCTAGATTTTCGAATCCGACGCAAAACTGACAGTTAATTGTAACGTTCAGAGCCTGTTAATGACGATGCAACACACAAATTGCGTCGCGATTCAATACATCGTCCTCCAGCCGACTTGTCTCCAAGGGTCTATTGCTGCCTCGGGCACCTTATGGTCGATCTCCTGTGAGTCTAGATTTTCGAATCCGACGCAAAACTGACAGTTAATTGTAACGTTCAGAGCCTGTTAATGACGATGGAACAGACAAATCCCGTCGCGATTCAATACATCGTCCTCCGGCCGACCTGTCTCCAAGGGTCTATTGCTGCCTCGGGCGCCTTATGGTCGATCTCCTGTGAGTCTAGATTTTCGAATCCGACGCAAAACTGACAGTTAATTGTAACGTTCAGAGCCTGTTAATAACGATGGAACACACAAATCGCGTCGCGATTCAATACATCGTCCTCCGGCCGACCTGTCTCCAAGGGTCTTTGCTGCCTCGGGCACCTTATGGTCGATCTCCTGTGAGTCTAGATTTTGGAATCCGACGCAAAACTGACAGTTAATTGTAAGGTTCAGAGCCTGTTAGTGACGATGGAACACACAAATTGCGTCGCGATTCAATACATCGTCCTCCGGCCGACCTGTCTGAAAGGGTCTATTGCTGCCTCGGGCACCTTATGGTCGTTCTCCTGTGAGTCTAGATTTTCAAATACGACGCAAAACTGACAGTTCAGAGCCTGTTAATGACGATGGAACACACAAATTGCGTCGCGATTCAATACATCGTCCTCCGGCCGACCTGTCTCCAAGGGTCTATTGCTGCCTCGGGCACCTTATGTTCGATCTCTTGTGAGTCTAGATTTTCGAATCCGACGCAAAACTGACAGTTAATTGTAACGTTCAGAGCCTGTTAATGACGATGCAACACACAAATTGCGTCGCGATTCAATACATCGTCCTCCAGCCGACTTGTCTCCAAGGTTCTATTGCTGCCTCGGGCACCTTATGGTCGATCTCCTGTGAGTCTAGATTTTCGAATCCGACGCAAAACTGACAGTTAATTGTAACGTTCAGAGCCTGTTAATGACGATGGAACAGACAAATCACGTCGCGATTCAATACATCGTCCTCCGGCCGACCTGTCTCCAAGGGTCTATTGCTGCCTCGGGCACCTTATGGCCGATCTCCTGTGAGTCTAGATTTTCGAATCCGACGCAAAACTGACAGTTAATTGTAACGTTCAGAGCCTGTTAATGACGATGGAACACACAAATCGCGTCGCGATTCAATACATCGTCCTCCGGCCGACCTGTCTCCAAGGGTCTTTGCTGCCTCGGGCACCTTATGGTCGATCTCCTGTGAGTCTAGATTTTCGAATCCGACGCAAAACTGACAGTTAATTGTAAGGTTCAGAGCCTGTTAATGACGACGGAACACACAAATTGCGTCGCGATTCAATACATCGTCCTCCAGCCGACCTGTCTCCAAGGGTGTATTGCTGCCCCGGGCACCTTATGGTCTAGATTTTCGAATCCGACGCAAAACAGTTTATTGTAACGATCAGAGCCTGTTAATGACGATGGAACACACAAATCGCGTCGCGATTCAATACATCGTCCTCCGGCCGACCTGTCTCCAAGGGTCTTTGCTGCCTCGGGCACCTTATGGTCGATCTCCTGTGAGTCTAGATTTTCGAATCCGACGCAAAACTGACAGTAAATTGTAAGGTTCAGAGCCTGTTAGTGACGATGGACCACACAAATTGCGTCGTGATTCAATACATCGTCCTCCGGCCGACCTGTCTCCAAGGGTCTATTGCTGCCTCGGGCACCTTATGTTCGTTCTCCTGTGAGTCTAGACTTTCGAATCCGACGCAAAACTGACAGTTAATTGTAACGATCAGAGCCTGTTAATAACGATGGAACACACAAATTGCGTCGCGATTCAATACATAGTCCTCCAGCCGACTTGTCTCCAAGGGTCTAGTGCTGCCTCGGGCACCTTATGGTCGTTCTTCTGTGAGTCTAGATTTTCGAATCCGACGCAAAACTTACAGTTAATTGTAAGGTTCAGAGCCTCTTAATGACAATGGAACACACAAATCGCGTCGCGATTCAATACATCGTCCTCCGGCCGACCTGTCTCCAAGTGTCTATTGCTGCCTCGGGCACCTTATGGTCGATCTCTTGTGAGTCTAGATTTTCGAATCCGACGCAAAACTGACAGTTAATTGTAACGTTCAGAGCCTGTTAATGACGATGCAACACACAAATTGCGTCGCGATTCAATACATCGTCCTCCAGCCGACTTGTCTCCAAGGGTCTATTGCTGCCTCGGGCACCTTATGGTCGATCTCCTGTGAGTCTAGATTTTCGAATCCGACGCAAAACTGACAGTTAATTGTAACGTTCAGAGCCTGTTAATGACGATGGAACAGACAAATCCCGTCGCGATTCAATACATCGTCCTCCGGCCGACCTGTCTCCAAGGGTCTATTGCTGCCTCGGGCACCTTATGGTCGATCTCCTGTGAGTCTAGATTTTCGAATCCGACGCAAAACTGACAGTTAATTGTAACGTTCAGAGCCTGTTAATGACGATGGAACACACAAATTGCGTCGCGATTCAATACATCGTCCTCCAGCCGACTTGTCTCCAAGGGTCTAGTGCTGCCTCGGGCACGTTATGGTCGTTCTTCTGTGAGTCTAGATTTTCGAATCCGACGCAAAACTGACAGTTAATTGTAAGGTTCAGAGCCTCTTAATGACAATGGAACACACAAATTGAGTCGCGATTCAATACATCGTCCTCCGGCCGACCTGTCTCCAAGGGTCTATTGCTGCCTCGGGCACCTTATGGTCGTTCTCCTGTGAGTCTAGATTTTCGAAACCGACGCAAAACTGACAGTTAATTGTAACGTTCAGAGCCTGTTAATGACGATGGAACACACAAATTGCGTCGCGATTCAATACATCGTCCTCCAGCCGACTTGTCTCCAAGGGTCTATTGCTGCCTCGGGCACCTTATGGTCGTTCTTCTGTGAGTCTAGATTTTCGAATCCGACGCAAAACTGACAGATAATTGTAAGGTTCAGAGCCTCTTAATGACAATGGAACACACAAATTGAATCGCGATTCAATACATCGTCCTCCGGCCGACCTGTCTCCAAGGGTCTATTGCTGCCTCGGGCACCTTATGGTCATTCTCCTGTGAGTCTAGATTTTCGAATCCGACGTAAAACTGACAGTTAATTGTAACGTTCAGAGCCTGTTAATGACGATGGAACACACAAATCGCGTCGCGATTCAATACATCGTCCTCCGGCCGACCTGTCTCCAAGGGTCTATTGCTGCCTCGGTCACCTTATGGTCGTTCTCCTGTGAGTCTAGATTTTCGAAACCGACGCAAAACTGACAGTTAATTGTAAGGTTCAGAGCCTGTTAATGACGATGGAACACACAAATCGCGTCGCGATTCAATACATCGTCCTCCGGCCGACCTGTCTCCAAGGGTCTATTGCTGCCTCGGGCACCTTATGGTCGATCTCCTGTGAGTCTAGATTTTCGAATCCGACGCAAAACTGACAGTTAATTGTAACGTTCAGAGCCTGTTCATGACGATGGAACACACAAATTGCGTCGCGATTCAATACATCGTCCTCCGGCCGACCTGTCTCCAAGGGTCTAGTGCTGCCTCGGACACCTTATGGTCGTTCTCCTGTGAGTCTAGATTTTCGAATCCGACGCCAAACTGACAGTTAATTGTAACGTTCAGCGCCTGTTAATGACGATGGAATACACAAATCGCATCGCGATTCAATACATCGTCCTCCAGCCGACTTGTCTCCAAGGGTCTAGTCCTGCCTCGGGCACCTTATGGTCGTTCTTCTGTGAGTCTGGATTTTCGAATCCGACGCAAAACTGACAGTTAATTGTAAGGTTCAGAGCCTTTTAATGACGATGGAACACACAAACTGCGTCGCGATTCAATACATCGTCCTCCGGCCGACCTGTCTCCAAGGGTCTATTGCTGCCTCGGGCACCTTATGGTCGATCTCCTGTGAGTCTAGATTTTCGAATCCGACGCAAAAATGACGGTTAATTGTAACGTTCAGAGCCTGTTAATGACGATGGAACACACATACCCCGTCGCGATTCAATACATCGTCCTCCGGCCGACCTGTCTCCAAGTGTCTGTTGCTGCCTCGGGCACCTTATGGTCGATCTCCTGTGAGTCTAGATTTTCGAATCCGACGCAAAACTGACAGTTAATTGTAAGGTTCAGAGCCTGTTAATGACGATGTAACACACAAATTGCGTCGCGATTCAATACATCGTCCTCCGGCCGACCTGTCTCCAAGGGTCTATTGCTGCCTCGGGCACCTTATGGTCGATCTCCTGTGAGTCTACATTTTCGAATCCGACGCAAAACTGACAGTTAATTGTAACGTTCAGAGCCTGTTCATGACGATGGAACACACAAATTGCGTCGCGATTCAATACATCGTCCTCCGGCCGACCTGTCTCCAAGGGTCTATTGCTGCCTCGGGCACCTTATGGTCGTTCTCCTGTGAGTCTAGACTTTCGAATCCGACGCAAAACTGACAGTTAATTGTAACGATCAGAGCCTGTTAATAACGATGGAACACACAAATTGCGTCGCGATTCAATACATAGTCCTCCAGCCGACTTGTCTCCAAGGGTCTAGTGCTGCCTCGGGCACCTCATGGTCGTTCTTCTGTGAGTCTAGATTTTCGAATCCGACGCAAAACTTACAGTTAATTGTAAGGTTCAGAGCCTCTTAATGACAATGGAACACACAAATCGAGTCGCGATTCAATACATCGTGCTCCGGCCGACCTGTCTCCAAGGGTCTATTGCTGCCTCGGGCACCTTATGGTCGATCTCTTGTGAGTCTAGATTTTCGAATCCGACGCAAAACTGACAGTTAATTGTAACGTTCAGAGCCTGTTAATGACGATGCAACACACAAATTGCGTCGCGATTCAATACATCGTCCTCCAGCCGACTTGTCTCCAAGGGTCTATTGCTGCCTCGGGCACCTTATGGTCGATCTCCTGTGAGTCTAGATTTTCGAATCCGACGCAAAACTGACAGTTAATTGTAACGTTCAGAGCCTGTTAATGACGATGGAACAGACAAATCCCGTCGCGATTCAATACATCGTCCTCCGGCCGACCTGTCTCCAAGGGTCTATTGCTGCCTCGGGCGCCTTATGGTCGATCTCCTGTGAGTCTAGATTTTCGAATCCGACGCAAAACTGACAGTTAATTGTAACGTTCAGAGCCTGTTAATAACGATGGAACACACAAATCGCGTCGCGATTCAATACATCGTCCTCCGGCCGACCTGTCTCCAAGGGTCTTTGCTGCCTCGGGCACCTTATGGTCGATCTCCTGTGAGTCTAGATTTTGGAATCCGACGCAAAACTGACAGTTAATTGTAAGGTTCAGAGCCTGTTAGTGACGATGGAACACACAAATTGCGTCGCGATTCAATACATCGTCCTCCGGCCGACCTGTCTGAAAGGGTCTATTGCTGCCTCGGGCACCTTATGGTCGTTCTCCTGTGAGTCTAGATTTTCAAATACGACGCAAAACTGACAGTTCAGAGCCTGTTAATGACGATGGAACACACAAATTGCGTCGCGATTCAATACATCGTCCTCCGGCCGACCTGTCTCCAAGGGTCTATTGCTGCCTCGGGCACCTTATGTTCGATCTCTTGTGAGTCTAGATTTTCGAATCCGACGCAAAACTGACAGTTAATTGTAACGTTCAGAGCCTGTTAATGACGATGCAACACACAAATTGCGTCGCGATTCAATACATCGTCCTCCAGCCGACTTGTCTCCAAGGTTCTATTGCTGCCTCGGGCACCTTATGGTCGATCTCCTGTGAGTCTAGATTTTCGAATCCGACGCAAAACTGACAGTTAATTGTAACGTTCAGAGCCTGTTAATGACGATGGAACAGACAAATCACGTCGCGATTCAATACATCGTCCTCCGGCCGACCTGTCTCCAAGGGTCTATTGCTGCCTCGGGCACCTTATGGCCGATCTCCTGTGAGTCTAGATTTTCGAATCCGACGCAAAACTGACAGTTAATTGTAACGTTCAGAGCCTGTTAATGACGATGGAACACACAAATCGCGTCGCGATTCAATACATCGTCCTCCGGCCGACCTGTCTCCAAGGGTCTTTGCTGCCTCGGGCACCTTATGGTCGATCTCCTGTGAGTCTAGATTTTCGAATCCGACGCAAAACTGACAGTTAATTGTAAGGTTCAGAGCCTGTTAATGACGACGGAACACACAAATTGCGTCGCGATTCAATACATCGTCCTCCAGCCGACCTGTCTCCAAGGGTGTATTGCTGCCCCGGGCACCTTATGGTCTAGATTTTCGAATCCGACGCAAAACAGTTTATTGTAACGATCAGAGCCTGTTAATGACGATGGAACACACAAATCGCGTCGCGATTCAATACATCGTCCTCCGGCCGACTTGTCTCCAAGGGTCTAGTGCTGCCTCGGGCACCTTATGGTCGTTCTCCTGTGAGTCTAGATTTTCGAATCCGACGCAAAACTGACAGTTAATCGTAAGGTTCAGAACCTCTTAATGACAATGGAACACACAAATTGCGTCGCGATTCAATACATCGTCCTCCGGCCGACTTGTCTCCAAGGGTCTAGTGCAGCCTCGGGCACCTTTTGGTCGATCTCCTGTGAGTCTAGATTTTCGAATCCGACGCAAAACTGACAGTTAATTGTAAGGTTCAGAGACTGTTAATGACGATGGAACACACAAATTGCGTCGCGATTCAATACATCGTCCTCCAGCCGACTTGTCTCCAAGGGTCTATTGCTGCCTCGGGCACCTTATGGTCGATCTCCTGTGAGTCTAGATTTTCGAATCCGACGCAAAACTGACAGTTAATTGTAACGTTCAGAGCCTGTTAATGACGATGGAACACACAAATTGCGTCGCGATTCAATACATCGTCCTCCAGCCGACTTGTCTCCAAGGGTCTAGTGCTGCCTCGGGCACCTTATGGTCGTTCTTCTGTGAGTCTAGATTTTCGAATCCGACGCAAAACTGACAGTTAATTGTAAGGTTCAGAGCCTCTTAATGACAATGGAACACACAAATTGAGTCGCGATTCAATACATCGTCCTCCGGCCGACCTGTCTGAAAGGGTCTATTGCTGCCTCGGGCACCTTATGGGCGTTCTCCTGTGAGTCTAGATTTTCGAAACCGACGCAAAACTGACAGTCAATTGTAACGTTCAGAGCCTGTTAATGACGATGGAACACACAAATTGCGTCGCGATTCAATACATCGTCCACCAGCCGACTTGTCTCCAAGGGTCTATTGCTGCCTCGGGCACCTTATGGTCGTTCATCCGTGAGTCTAGATTTTCGAATCCGACGCAAAACCGACAGATAATTGTAAGGTTCAGAGCCTCTTAATGACAATGGAACACACAAATTGAATCGCGATTCAATACATCGTCCTCCGGCCGACCTGTCTCCAAGGCTCTATTGCTGCCTCGGGCACCTTATGGTCATTCTCCTGTGAGTCTAGATTTTCGAATCCGACGCAAAACTGACAGTTAATTGTAACGTTCAGAGCCTGTTAATGACGATGGAACACACAAATCGCGTCGCGATTCAATACATCGTCCTCCGGCCGACCTGTCTCCAAGGGTCTATTGCTGCCTCGGTCACCTTATGGTCGTTCTCCTGTGAGTCTACATTTTCGAGTCCGACGCAAAACTGACAGTTAATTGTAACGTTCAGCGCCTGTTAATGACGATGGAATACACAAATCGCGTCGCGATTCAATACATCGTCCTCCAGCCGACTTGTCTCCAAGGGTCTAGTCCTGCCTCGGGCACCTTATGGTCGTTCTTCTGTGAGTCTGGATTTTCGAATCCGACTCAAAACTGACAGTTAATTGTAAGGTTCAGAGCCTTTTAATGACGATGGAACACACAAATTGCGTCGCGATTCAATACATCGTCCTCCGGCCGACCTGTCTCCAAGGGTCTATTGCTGCCTCGGGCACCTTATGGTCGTTCTTCTGTGAGTCTAGATTTTCGAATCCGACGCAAAACTGACAGTTAATTGTAAGTTTCAGAGCCTCTTAATGACAATGGAACACACAAATTGAGTCGCGATTCAATACATCGTCCTCCGGCCGACCTGTCTCCAAGGGTCTATTGCTGCCTCGGGCACCTTATGGTCGTTCTCCTGTGAGTCTAGATTTTCGAAACCGACGCAAAACTGACAGTTAATTGTAACGTTCAGAGCCTGTTAATGACGATGGAACACACAAATTGCGTCGCGATTCAATACATCGTCCTCCAGCCGACTTGTCTCCAAGGGTCTAGTGCTGCCTCGGGCACCTTATGGTCGTTCTTCTGTGAGTCTAGATTTTCGAATCCGACGCAAAACTGACAGTTAATTGTAAGTTTCAGAGCCTCTTAATGACAATGGAACACACAAATTGAGTCGCGATTCAATACATCGTCCTCCGGCCGACCTGTCTCCAAGGGTCTAGTCCTGCCTCGGGCACCTTATGGTCGTTCTTCTGTGAGTCTGGATTTTCGAATCCGACGCAAAACTGACAGTTAATTGTAAGGTTCAGAGCCTTTTAATGACGATGGAACACACAAATTGCGTCGCGATTCAATACATCGTCCTCCGGCCGACCTGTCTCCAAGGGTCTATTGCTGCCTCGGGCACCTTATGGTCGATCTCCTGTGAGTCTAGATTTTCGAATCCGACGCAAAAATGACGGTTAATTGTAACGTTCAGAGCCTGTTAATGACGATGGAACACACATATCCCGTCGCGATTCAATACATCGTCCTCCGGCCGACCTGTCTCCAAGTGTCTGTTGCTGCCTCGGGCACCTTATGGTCGATCTCCTGTGAGTCTAGATTTTCGAATCCGACGCAAAACTGACAGTTAATTGTAACGTTCAGAGCCTGTTAATGACGATGCAACACACAAATTGCGTCGCGATTCAATACATCGTCCTCCAGCCGACTTGTCTCCTAGGGTCTATGCTGCCTCGGGCACCTTATGGTCGATCTCCTGTGAGTCTAGATTTTCGAATCCGACGCAAAACTGACAGTTAATTGTAACGTTCAGAGCCTGTTAATGACGATGGAACAGACAAATCCCGTCGCGATTCAATACATCGTCCTCCGGCCGACTTGTCTCCAAGGGTCTATTGCTGCCTCGGGCACCTTATGGTCGATCTCCTGTGAGTCTAGATTTTCGAATCCGACGCAAAACTGACAGTTAATTGTAACGTTCAGAGCCTGTTAATGTCGATGGAACACACAAATCGCGTCGCGATTCAATACATCGTCCTCCGGCCGACCTGTCTCCAAGGGTCTTTGCTGCCTCGGGCACCTTATGGTCGATCTCCTGTGAGTCTAGATTTTGGAATCCGACGCAAAACTGACAGTTAATTGTAAGTTTCAGAGCCCGTTAGTGACGATGGAACACACAAATTGCGTCGCGATTCAATACATCGTCCTCCGGCCGACCTGTCTGAAAGGGTCTATTGCTGCCTCGGGCACCTTATGGTCGTTCTCCTGTGAGTCTAGATTTTCAAATCCGACGCAAAACTGACAGTTGAGAGCCTGTTAATGACGATGGAACACACAAATTGCGTCGCGATTCAATACATCGTCCTCCAGCCGACTTGTCTCCAAGGGTCTAGTGCTGCCTCGGGCACCTTATGGTCGTTCTTCTGTGAGTCTAGATTTTCGAATCCGACGCAAAACTGACAGTTAATTGTAAGGTTCAGAGCCTCTTAATGACAATGGAACACACAAATTGCGTCGCGATTCAATACATCGTCCTCCGGCCGACCTGTTTCCAAGGGTCTATTGCTACCTCGGGCACCTTATGGTCGATCTCCTGTGAGTCTAGTTTTTTCGAATCCGACGCAAAACTGACAGTTAATTGTAACGTTCAGAGCCTGTTCATGACGATGGAACACACAAATTGCGTCGCGATTCAATACATCGTCCTCCGGCCGACCTGTCTCCAAGGGTCTATTGCTACCTCGGGCACCTTATGGTCGTTCTCCTGTGAGTCTAGACTTTCGAATCCGACGCAAAACTGACAGTTAATTGTAACGATCAGAGCCTGTTAATAACGATGGAACACACAAATTGCGTCGCGATTCAATACATAGTCCTCCAGCCGACTTGTCTCCAAGGGTCTAGTGCTGCCTCGGGCACCTTATGGTCGTTCTTCTGTGAGTCTAGATTTTCGAATGCGACGCAAAACTTACAGTTAATTGTAAGGTTCAGAGCCTCTTAATGACAATGGAACACACAAATCGCGTCGCGATTCAATACATCGTCCTCCGGCCGACCTGTCTCCAAGGGTCTATTGCTGCCTCGGGCACCTTATGGTCGATCTCTTGTGAGTCTAGATTTTCGAATCCGACGCAAAACTGACAGTTAATTGTAACGTTCAGAGCCTGTTAATGACGATGCAACACACAAATTGCGTCGCGATTCAATACATCGTCCTCCAGCCGACTTGTCTCCAAGGGTCTATTGCTGCCTCGGGCACCTTATGGTCGATCTCCTGTGAGTCTAGATTTTCGAATCCGACGCAAAACTGACAGTTAATTGTAACGTTCAGAGCCTGTTAATGACGATGGAACACACAAATCCCGTCGCGATTCAATACATCGTCCTCCGGCCGACCTGTCTCCAAGGGTCTATTGCTGCCTCGGGCACCTTATGGTCGATCTCCTGTGAGTCTAGATTTTCGAATCCGACGGAAAACTGACAGTTAATTGTAACGTTCAGAGCCTGTTAATGACGATGGAACACACAAATCGCGTCGCGATTCAATACATCGTCCTCCGGCCGACCTGTCTCCAAGGGTCTTTGCTGCCTCGGGCAACTTATGGTCGATCTCCTGTGAGTCTAGATTTTCGAATCCGACGCAAAACTGACAGTTAATTGTAAGGTTCAGAGCCTGTTAGTGACGATGGAACACACAAATTGCGTCGCGATGCAATACATCGTCCTCCGGCCGACCTGTTTGAAAGGGTCTATTGCTGCCTCGGGCACCTTATGGTCGTTCTCCTGTGAGTCTAGATTTTCAAATCCGACGCAAAACTGACAGTTAATTGTAACGTTCAGAGCCTGTTAATGACGATGGAACACACAAATTGCGTCGCGATTCAATACATCGTCCTCCAGCCGACTTGTCTCCAAGGGTCTATTGCTGCCTCGGGCACCTAATGGTCGTTCATCTGTGAGTCTAGATTTTCGAATCCGACGCAAAACTGACAGATAATTGCAAGGTTCAGAGCCTCTTAATGACAATGGAACACACAAATTGAATCGCGATTCAATACATCGTCCTCCGGCCGACCTGTCTCCAAGGGTCTATTGCTGCCTCGGGCACCTTATGGTCATTCTCCTGTGAGTCTAGATTTTCGAATCCGACGCAAAACTGACAGTTAATCGTAAGGTTCAGAGCCTCTTAATGACAATGGAACACACAAATTGCGTCGCGATTCAATACATCGTCTTCCGGCCGACTTGTCTCCAAGGGTCTAGTGCAGCCTCGGGCACCTTATGGTCGTTCTCCTGTGAGTCTAGATATTCGAATGCGACGCAAAACTGACAGTTAATCGGAAGGTTCAGAGCCTCTTAATGACAATGGAACACACAAATTGCGTCGCGATTCAATTCATCGTCCTCCGGCCGACCTGTCTCCAAGGGTCTATTGCTGCCTCTTGCACCTTATGGTCGATCTCCTGTGAGTCTAGATTTTCGAATCCGACGCAAAACTGACAGTTAATTGTAACGTTCAGAGCCTGTTAATGACGATGTTACACACAAATTGCGTCGCGATTCAATACATAGTCCTCCAGCCGACTTGTCTCCAAGGGTCTAGTGCTGCCTCGGGCACCTTATGGTCGTTCTTCTGTGAGTCTAGATTTTCGAATCCGACGCAAAACTTACAGTTAATTGTAAGGTTCAGAGCCTCTTAATGACAATGGAACACACAAATCGCGTCGCGATTCAATACATCGTCCTCCGGCCGACCTGTCTCCAAGGGTCTATTGCTGCCTCGGGCACCTTATGGTCGATCTCTTGTGAGTCTAGATTTTCGAATCCGACGCAAAACTGACAGTTAATTGTAACGTTCAGAGCCTGTTAATGACGATGCAACACACAAATTGCGTCGCGATTCAATACATCGTCCTCCAGCCGACTTGTCTCCAAGGGTCTATTGCTGCCTCGGGCACCTTATGGTCGATCTCCTGTGAGTCTAGATTTTCGAATCCGACGCAAAACTGACAGTTAATTGTAACGTTCAGAGCCTGTTAATGACGATGGAACAGACAAATCCCGTCGCGATTCAATACATCGTCCTCCGGCCGACCTGTCTCCAACGGTCTATTGCTGCCTCGGGCACCTTATGGTCGATCTCCTGTGAGTCTAGATTTTCGAATCCGACGCAAAACTGACAGTTAATTGTAACGTTCAGAGCCTGTTAAT
This sequence comes from Schistocerca nitens, assembly GCF_023898315.1. Classification (NCBI taxonomy): domain Eukaryota; kingdom Metazoa; phylum Arthropoda; class Insecta; order Orthoptera; family Acrididae; genus Schistocerca; species Schistocerca nitens. The sequence goes on along the minus strand of NC_064618.1, from coordinate 2,501,761 downwards.
GACGATGGAACACACAAATCACGTCGCGATTCAATACATCGTCCTCCGGCCGACCTGTCTCCAAGGGTCTTTGCTGCCTCGGGCACCTTATGGTCGATCTCCTGTGAGTCTAGATTTTCGAATCCGACGCAAAACTGACAGTTAATTGTAAGGTTCAGAGCCTGTTAGTGACGATGGAACACACAAATTGCGTCGCGATTCAATACATCGTCCTCCGGCCGACCTGTCTGAAAGGGTCTATTGCTGCCTCGGGCACCTTATGGTCGTTCTCCTGTGAGTCTAGATTTTCAAATACGACTCAAAACTGACAGTTAATTGTAACGTTCAGAGCCTGTTAATGACGATGGAACACACAAATTGCGTCGCGATTCAATACATCGTCCTCCGGCCGACCTGTCTCCAAGGGTCTATTGCTGCCTCGGGCACCTTATGGTCGTTCTCCTGTGACTCTAGATTTTCGAAACCGACGCAAAACTGACAGATAATTGTAACGTTCAGAGCCTGTTAATGACGATGGAACACACAAATTGCGTCGCGATTCAATACATCGTCCTCCAGCCGACTTGTCTCCAAGGGTCTATTGCTGCCTCGGGCACCTTATGGTCGTTCATCTGTCAGTCTAGATTTTCGAATCCGACGCAAAACTGACAGATAATTGTAAGGTTCAGAGCCTCTTAATGACAATGGAACACACAAAGTTGAATCGCGATTCAATACATCGTCCTCCGGCCGACCTGTCTCCAAGGGTCTATTGCTGCCTCGGGCACCTTATGGTCATTCTCCTGTGAGTCTAGATTTTCGAATCCGACGCAAAACTGACAGTTAATTGTAACGTTCAGAGCCTGTTAATGACGATGGAACACACAAATCGCGTCGCGATTCAATACATCGTCTTCCAACCGACTTGTCTCCAAGGGTCTAGTGCTGCCTCGGGCACCTTATGGTCGTTCTCCTGTGAGTCTAGATTTTCGAATCCGACGCAAAACTGACAGTTAATTGTAAGGTTCAGAGCCTGTTAATGACGATGGAACACACAAATTGCGTCGCGATTCAATACATCGTCCTCCAGCCTCGGGCACCTTACGGTCGATCTCCTGTGAGTCTAGATTTTCGAATCCGACGCAAAACTGACAGTTAATTGTAACGTTCAGAGCCTGTTAATGACGATGGAACAGACAAATCCCGTCGCGATTCAATACATCGTCCTCCGGCCGACCTGTCTCCAAGGGTCTATTGCTGCCTCGGGCACCTTATGGTCGATCTCCTATGAGTCTAGATTTTCGAATCCGACGCAAAACTGACAGTAAATTGTAACGTTCAGAGCCTGTTAATGACGATGGAACACACAAATCGCGTCGCGATTCAATACATCGTCCTCCGGCCGACCTGTATCCAAGGGTCTTTGCTGCCTCGGGCACCTTATGGTCGATCTCCTGTGAGTCTAGATTTTCGAATCCGACGCAAAACTGACAGTTAATTGTAAGGTTCAGAGCCTGTTAATGACGATGGAACACACAAATTGCGTCGCGATTCAATACATCGTCCTCCGGCCGACCTGTCTCCAAGGGTCTATTGCTGCCTCGGTCACCGTATGGTCGATCTCCTGTGAGTCTAGATTTTCGAATCCGACGCAAAACTGACAGTTAATTGTAAGGTTCAGAGCCTGTTAATGACGATGGAACACACAAATTGCGTCGCGATTCAATACATCGTCCTCCGGCCGACCTGTCTCCAAGGGTCTATTGCTGCCTCGGGCACCTTATGGTCGATCTCCTGTGAGTCTACTTTTCGAATCCGACGCAAAACTGACAGTTAATAGTAACGTTCAGAGCCTGTTAATGACGATGGAACACACAAATCGCGTCGCGATTCAATAAATCGTCCTCCGGCCGACCTGTCTCCAAGGGTCTATTGCTGCCTCGGTCACCTTATGGTCGTTCTCCTGTGAGTCTAGATTTTCGAATCCGACGCAAAACTGACAGTTAATTGTAAGGTTCAGAGCCTGTTAATGACGATGGAACACACAAATCGCGTCGCGATTCAATACATCGTCCTCCAGCCGACTTGTCTCCAAGGATCTATTGTTCCCTCGGGCACCTTATGGTCGATCTCCTGTGAGTCTAGATTTTCGAATCCGACGCAAAACTGGCAGTTAATTGTAAGGTTCGGAGCCTGTTAATGACGATGGAACACACAAATTGCGTCGCGATTCAATACATCGTCCTCCGGCCGACCTGTCTCCAAGGATCTATTGCTGCCTCGGGCACCTTATGGTCCATCTCCTGTGAGTCTAGATTTTCGAATCCGACGCAAAACTGACAGTTAATTGTAACGTTCAGAGCCTGTTAATGACGATGGAACACACAAATCGCGTCGCGATTCAATACATCGTCCTCCAACCGACCTGTCTCCAAGGGTCTAGTGCTGCCTCGGGCAGCTTATGGTCGTTCTCCTGTGAGTCTAGATTTTCGAATCCGACCCAAAACTGACAGTTAATCGTAAGGTTCAGAGACTCTTAATGACAAAGGAACACACAAATTGCGTCGCGATTCAATACATCGTCCTCCGGCCGACCTGTCTCCAAGGGTCTATTGCTGCCTCGTGCACCTTATGGTCGATCTCCTGTGAATCTAGATTTTCCAATCCGACGCAAAACTGTCAGTTAATTGTAACGTTCAGAGCCTGTTAATGACGATGGAACACACAAATTGCGTCGCGATTCAATACATCGTCCTCCGGCCGACCTGTCTCCAAGGGTCTATTGCTGCCTCGGGCACCTTATGGTCGATCTCCTGTGAGTCTAGATTTTCGAATCCGACGCAAAACTGACAGTTAATTGTAAGGTTCAGAGCCTGTTAATGACGATGGAACACACAAATCGCGTCGCGATTCATTACATCGTCCTCCGGCCGACTTGTCTCCAAGGGTCTAGTGCTGCCTCGGGCACTTTATGGTCGTTCTCCTGTGAGTCTAGATTTTCGAATCCGACGCAAAACTGGCAGTTAATAGTAAGGTTCGGAGCCTGTTAATGACGATGGAACACACAAATTGCGTCGCGATTCAATACATCGTCCTCCGGCCGACCTGTCTCCAAGGATCTATTGCTGCCTCAGGCACCTTATGGTCGATCTCCTGTGAGTCTAGATTTTCGAATCCGACGCAAAACTGACAGTTAATTGTAACGTTCAGAGCCTGTTAATGACGATGGAACACACAAATCGCGTCGCGATTCAATACATCGTCCTCCAGCCGACCTGTCTCCAAGGGTCTAGTGCTGCCTCGGGCACCTTATGGTCGTTCTCCTGTGAGTCTAGATTTTCGAATCCGACGCAAAACTGACAGTTAATCATAAGGTTCTGAGCCTCTTAATGACAATGGAACACACAAATTGCGTCGCGATTCAATACATCGTCATCCGGCCGACCTGTCTCCAATGGTCTATTGCTGCCTCGGGCACCTTATGGTCGATCTCCTGTGAGTCTAGATTTTCGAATCCGACGCAAAACTGACAGTTAATTGTAACGTTCAGAGCCTGTTAATGACGATGGAACACACAAATTGCGTCGCGATTCAATACGTCGTCCTCCAGCCGACTTGTCTCCAAGGGTCTAGTGCTGCCTCGGACACCTTATGGTCGTTCTCCTGTGAGTCTAGATTTTCGAATCCGACGCAAAACTGACAGTTAATTGTAAGGTACAGGGCCTCTTAATGACAATGGAACACACAAATCGCGTCGCGATTCAATACATCGTCCTCCGGCCGACCTGTCTCCAAGGTTCTATTGCTGCCTCGGGCACCTTATGGTCGATCTCCTGTGAGTCTAGATTTTCGAATCCGACGCAAAACTGACAGTTAATTGTAACGTTCAGAGCCTGTTAATGACGATGGAACACACAAATCCCGTCGCGATTCAATACATCGTCCTCCGGCCGACCTGTCTCCAAGGGTCTATTGCTGCCTCGTGCACCTTATGGTCGATCTCCTGTGAGTCTAGATTTTCCAATCCGACGCAAAACTGTCAGTTAATTGTAACGTTCAGAGCCTGTTAATGACGATGGAACACACAAATCGCGTCGCGATTCAATACATCGTCCTCCGGCCGACCTGTCTCCAAGGGTCTATTGCTGCCTCGGGCACCTTATGGTCGACCTCCTGTGAGTCTAGATTTTCAATTCCGACGCAAAACTGACAGTTAATTGTAAGGTTCAGAGCCTGTTAATGACGATGGAACACACAAATTGCGTCGCGATTCAATACGTCGTCCTCCGGCCGACCTGTCTCCAAGGGTCTATTGCTGCCTCGGGCACCTTATGGTCGTTCTCCTGTGAGTCTAGATTTTCGAATCCGACGCAAAACTGACAGTTAATTGTAACGTTCAGAGCCTGTTAATGACGATGGAACACACAAATTGCGTCGCGATTCAATACATCGTCCTCCAGCCGACTTGTCTCCAAGGGTCTAGTGCTGCCTCGGGCACCTTATGGTCGTTTTTCTGTGAGTCTAGATTTTCGAATCCGACGCAAAAATGACAGTTAATTGTAAGGTTCAGAGCCTCTTAATGACAATGGAACACACAAATTGAGTCGCGATTCAATACATCGTCCTCCGGCCGACCTGTCTCCAAGGGTCTATTGCTGCCTCGGGCACCTTATGGTCGATCTCCTGTGAGTCTAGATTTTCGAATCCGACGCGAAAATGACAGTTAATTGTAACGTTCTGAGCCTGTTAATGACGATGGAACACACAAATCCCGTCGCGATTTAATACATCGTCCTCCGGCCGACCTGTCTCCAAGGGTCTATTGCTGCCTCGGGCACCTTATGGTCGATCTCCTGTGAGTCTAGATTTTCGAATCCGACGCAAAACTGACAGTTAATTGTAACGTTCAGAGCCTGTTAATGACGATGGAACACACAAATCGCGTCGCGATTCAATACATCGTCCTCCAGCCGACTTGTCTCCAAGGGTCAATGACGATGGAACACACAAATCGCGTCGCGATTCAATACATCGTCCTCCAGCCGACTTGTCTCCAAGGGTCTAGTGCTGCCTCGGGCACCTTATGGTCGTTCTCCTGTGAGTCTAGATTTTCGAATCCGAAGCAAAACTGACAGTTAATCGTATGGTTCAGAGCCTGTTAATGACAATGGAACACACAAATTGCGTCGCGATTCAATACATCGTCCACCGGCCGACCTTTCTCCAAAGGTCTATTGCTGCCTCGGGCACCTTATGGTCGATCTCCTGTGAGTCTAGATTTTCGATTCCGACGCAAAACTGACAGTTAATTGTAACGTTCAGAGCCTGTTAATGACGATGGAACACACAAATTGCGTCGCGATTCAATACATCGTCCTCCGGCCGACCTGTCTCCAAGGGTCTATTGCTGCCTCCGGCACCTTAAGGTCGATCTCCTGTGAGTCTAGATTTTCCAATCCGACGCAAAACTGACAGTTAATTGTAACGTTCAGAGCCTGTTAATGACGATGGAACACACAAATCGCGTCGCGATTCAATACATCGTCCTCCGGCCGACCTGTCTCCAAGGGTCTATTGCTGCCTCGGTCACCTTATGGTCGTTCTCCTGTGAGTCTAGATTTTCGAATCCGACGCACAACTGACAGTTAATTGTAACGTTCAGAGCCTGTTAATGACGATGGAACACACAAATTGCGTCGCGATTCAATACATCGTACTCCGGCCGACCTGTCTCCAAGGGTCTATTGAGCCTCGGGCACCTTATGGTCGTTCTCCTGTGAGTCTAGTCTTTCGAATCCGACGCAAAACTGACAGTTAATTGTAACTTTCAGAGCCTGTTAATGACGATGGAACACACAAATTGCGTCGCGATTCAATACATCGTCCTCCGGTCGACCTGTCTCCAAGGGTCTATTGCTGCCTCGGGCACCTTATGGTCGATCTCCTGTGAGGGTAGATTTTCGAATCCGACGCAAAACTGACAGTTAATTGTAACGTTCAGAGCCTCTTAATGACAATGGAACACACAAATTGCGTCGCGATTCAATACATCGTCCTCCGGCCGACCTGTCTCCAAGGGTCTATTGCCACCTCGGGCACCTTATGGTCGTTCTCCTGTGAGTCTAGACTTTCGAATCCGACGCAAAACTGACAGTTAATTGTAACGTTCAGAGCCTGTTAATGACGATGGAACACACAATTTGCGTCGCGATTCAATACATCGTCCTCCAGCCGACTTGTCTCCATGGGTCTAGTGCTGCCTCGGGCACCTTATGGTCGTTCTTCTGTGAGTCTAGATTTTCGAATCTGACGCAAAACTTAGAGTTAATTGTAACGTTCAGAGCCTGTTAATGACGATGGAACACACAAATTGCGTCGCGATTCAATACATCGTCCTCCGGTCGACCTGTCTCCAAGGGTCTATTGCTGCCTCGGGCACCTTATGGTCGTTCTCCTGTGAGTCTAGACTTTCGAATCCGACGCAAAACTGACAGTTAATTGTAACGTTCAGAACCTGTTAATGACGGTGGAACACACAAATTGCGTCGCGATTCAATACATCGTCCTCCAGCCGACTTGTCTCCAAGGGTCTAGTGCTGCCTCGGGCACCTTATGGTCGTTCTTCTGTGAGTCTAGATTTTCGAATCTGACGCAAAACTTACAGTTAATTGTAACGTTCAGAGCCTGTTAATGACGATGGAACACACAAATTGCGTCGCGATTCAATACATCGTCCTCCGGTCGACCTGTCTCCAAGGGTCTATTGCTGCCTCGGGCACCTTATGGTCGATCTCCTGTGAGTCTAGATTTTCGAATCCGACGCTAAAATGACAGTTAATTGTAACGTTCAGAGCCTGTTAATGACGATGGAACACACAAATTGCGTCGCGATTCAATACATCGTCCTCCAGCCGACTTGTCTCCAAGGGTCTAGTGCTGCCTCGGGCACCTTATGGTCGTTCTTCTGTGAGTCTAGATTTTCGAATCCGACGCAAAACTTACAGTTAATTGTAAGGTTCAGAGCCTGTTAATGACGGTGGAACACACAAATTGCGTCGCGATTCAATACATCGTCCTCCGGCCGACCTGTCTCCAAGGGTCTATTGCTGCCTCGGGCACCTTATGGTCGATCTCCTGTGAGTCTAGATTTTCGAATCCGACGCAAAAATGACAGTTAATTGTAACGTTCAGAGCCTGTTAATGACAATGGAACACACAAATCCCGTCGCGATTCAATACATCATCCTCCAGCCGACTTGTCTCCAAGTGTCTAGTGCTGCCTCGGGCACCTTATGGTCGTTCTCCTGTGAGTCTAGATTTACGAATCCGACGCAAAACTGACAGTTAATTGTAACGTTCAGAGCCTGTTAATGACGATGGAACACACAAATCGCGTCGCGATTCAATACATCGTCCTCCGGCCGACCTGTCTCCAAGGGTCTATTGCTGCCTCGGGCACCTTACGGTCGATCTCCTGTGTGTCTAGATTTTCCAATCCGACGCAAAACTGACAGTTAATTGTAACGTTCAGAGCCTGTTAATGACGATGGAACACACAAATCGCGTCGCGATTCAATACATCGTCCTCCGGCCGACCTGTCTCCAAGGGTCTATTGCTGCCTCGGTCACCTTATGGTCGTTCTCCTGTGAGTCTAGATTTTCGAATCCGACGCAAAACTGACAGTTAATTGTAACGTTCAGAGCCTGTTAATGACGATGGAACACACAAATCGCGTCGCGATTCAATACATCGTCCTCCGGCCGACCTGTCTCCAAGGGTCTATTGCTGCCTCGGGCACCTTACGGTCGATCTCCTGTGAGTCTAGATTTTCCAATCCGACGCAAAAATGACAGTTAATTGTAACGTTCAGAGCCTGTTCATGACTATGGAAGACACAAATTGCGTCGCGATTCATTGACCTGTCTCCAAGGGTCTATTGCTGCCTCGGGCACCTTATGATCGTTCTCCTGTGAGTCTAGACTTTCGAATCAGACGCAAAACTGACAGTTAATTGTAACGTTCAGAGCCTGTTAATGACGATGGAACACACAAATTGCGTCGCGATTCAATACATCGTCCTCCAGCCGACTTGTCTCCAAGGGTCTAGTGCTGCCTCGGGCACCTTATGGTCGTTCTTCTGTGAGTCTAGATTTTCGAATCCGACGCAAAACTTACAGTTACTTGTAAGGTTCAGAGCCTGTTAATGACGGTGGAACACACAAATTGCGTCGCGATTCAATACTTCGTCCTCCGGCCGACCTGTCTCCAAGGGTCTATTGCTGCCTCGGGCACCTTATGGTCGCTCTCCTGTGAGTCTAGATTTTCGAATCCGACGCAAAACTGACAGTTAATTGTAACGTTCAGAGCCTCTTAATGACGATGGAACACACAAATCGCGTCGCGATTCAATACATCGTCCTCCAGCCGACTTGTCTCCAAGGGTTAGTGCTGCCACGGACACCTTATGGTCGTTCTTCTGTGAGTCTAGATTTTGGAATCCGAAGCAAAACTGACAGTTAATTGTAACGTTCAGCGCCTCTTAATGACAATGGAACACACAAATTGATTCGCGATTCAATACATCGTCCTCTGGCCGACCTGTCTCCAAGGGTCTATTGCTGCCTCGGGCACCTTATGGTCGATCTCCTGTGAGTCTAGATTTTCGAATCCGAAGCAAAACTGACAGTTAATCGTATGGTTCAGAGCCTGTTAATGACAATGGAACACACAAATTGCGTCGCGATTCAATACATCGTCCACCGGCCGACCTTTCTCCAAAGGTCTATTGCTGCCTCGGGCACCTTATGGTCGATCTCCTGTGAGTCTAGATTTTCGATTCCGACGCAAAACTGACAGTTAATTGTAACGTTCAGAGCCTGTTAATGACGATGGAACACACAAATTGCGTCGCGATTCAATACATCGTCCTCCGGCCGACCTGTCTCCAAGGGTCTATTGCTGCCTCCGGCACCTTAAGGTCGATCTCCTGTGAGTCTAGATTTTCCAATCCGACGCAAAACTGACAGTTAATTGTAACGTTCAGAGCCTGTTAATGACGATGGAACACACAAATCGCGTCGCGATTCAATACATCGTCCTCCGGCCGACCTGTCTCCAACGGTCTATTGCTGCCTCGGTCACCTTATGGTCGTTCTCCTGTGAGTCTAGATTTTCGAATCCGACGCACAACTGACAGTTAATTGTAACGTTCAGAGCCTGTTAATGACGATGGAACACACAAATTGCGTCGCGATTCAATACATCGTACTCCGGCCGACCTGTCTCCAAGGGTCTATTGAGCCTCGGGCACCTTATGGTCGTTCTCCTGTGAGTCTAGTCTTTCGAATCCGACGCAAAACTGACAGTTAATTGTAACTTTCAGAGCCTGTTAATGACGATGGAACACACAAATTGCGTCGCGATTCAATACATCGTCCTCCGGTCGACCTGTCTCCAAGGGTCTATTGCTGCCTCGGGCACCTTATGGTCGATCTCCTGTGAGGGTAGATTTTCGAATCCGACGCAAAACTGACAGTTAATTGTAACGTTCAGAGCCTCTTAATGACAATGGAACACACAAATTGCGTCGCGATTCAATACATCGTCCTCCGGCCGACCTGTCTCCAAGGGTCTATTGCCGCCTCGGGCACCTTATGGTCGTTCTCCTGTGAGTCTAGACTTTCGAATCCGACGCAAAACTGACAGTTAATTGTAACGTTCAGAGCCTGTTAATGACGATGGAACACACAATTTGCGTCGCGATTCAATACATCGTCCTCCAGCCGACTTGTCTCCATGGGTCTAGTGCTGCCTCGGGCACCTTATGGTCGTTCTTCTGTGAGTCTAGATTTTCGAATCTGACGCAAAACTTAGAGTTAATTGTAACGTTCAGAGCCTGTTAATGACGATGGAACACACAAATTGCGTCGCGATTCAATACATCGTCCTCCGGTCGACCTGTCTCCAAGGGTCTATTGCTGCCTCGGGCACCTTATGGTCGTTCTCCTGTGAGTCTAGACTTTCGAATCCGACGCAAAACTGACAGTTAATTGTAACGTTCAGAGCCTGTTAATGACGGTGGAACACACAAATTGCGTCGCGATTCAATACATCGTCCTCCAGCTGACTTGTCTCCAAGGGTCTAGTGCTGCCTCGGGCACCTTATGGTCGTTCTTCTGTGAGTCTAGATTTTCGAATCTGACGCAAAACTTACAGTTAATTGTAACGTTCAGAGCCTGTTAATGACGATGGAACACACAAATTGCGTCGCGATTCAATACATCGTCCTCCGGTCGACCTGTCTCCAAGGGTCTATTGCTGCCTCGGGCACCTTATGGTCGATCTCCTGTGAGTCTAGATTTTCGAATCCGACGCTAAAATGACAGTTAATTGTAACGTTCAGAGCCTGTTAATGACGATGGAACACACAAATTGCGTCGCGATTCAATACATCGTCCTCCAGCCGACTTGTCTCCAAGGGTCTAGTGCTGCCTCGGGCACCTTATGGTCGTTCTTCTGTGAGTCTAGATTTTCGAATCCGACGCAAAACTTACAGTTAATTGTAAGGTTCAGAGCCTGTTAATGACGGTGGAACACACAAATTGCGTCGCGATTCAATACATCGTCCTCCGGCCGACCTGTCTCCAAGGGTCTATTGCTGCCTCGGGCACCTTATGGTCGATCTCCTGTGAGTCTAGATTTTCGAATCAGACGCAAAAATGACAGTTAATTGTAACGTTCAGAGCCTGTTAATGACAATGGAACACACAAATCCCGTCGCGATTCAATACATCATCCTCCAGCCGACTTGTCTCCAAGTGTCTAGTGCTGCCTCGGGCACCTTATGGTCGTTCTCCTGTGAGTCTAGATTTACGAATCCGACGCAAAACTGACAGTTAATTGTAACGTTCAGAGCCTGTTAATGACGATGGAACACACAAATCGCGTCGCGATTCAATACATCGTCCTCCGGCCGACCTGTCTCCAAGGGTCTATTGCTGCCTCGGGCACCTTACGGTCGATCTCCTGTGTGTCTAGATTTTCCAATCCGACGCAAAACTGACAGTTAATTGTAACGTTCAGAGCCTGTTAATGACGATGGAACACACAAATCGCGTCGCGATTCAATACATCGTCCTCCGGCCGACCTGTCTCCAAGGGTCTATTGCTGCCTCGGTCACCTTATGGTCGTTCTCCTGTGAGTCTAGATTTTCGAATCCGACGCAAAACTGACAGTTAATTGTAACGTTCAGAGCCTGTTAATGACGATGGAACACACAAATCGCGTCGCGATTCAATACATCGTCCTCCGGCCGACCTGTCTCCAAGGGTCTATTGCTGCCTCGGGCACCTTACGGTCGATCTCCTGTGAGTCTAGATTTTCCAATCCGACGCAAAAATGACAGTTAATTGTAACGTTCAGAGCCTGTTCATGACTATGGAAGACACAAATTGCGTCGCGATTCATTGACCTGTCTCCAAGGGTCTATTGCTGCCTCGGGCACCTTATGATCGTTCTCCTGTGAGTCTAGACTTTCGAATCAGACGCAAAACTGACAGTTAATTGTAAGGTTCAGAGCCTGTTAATGACGATGGAACACACAAATTGCGTCGCGATTCAATACATCGTCCTCCGGCCGACCTGTCTCCAAGGGTCTATTGCTGCCTCGGGCACCTTATGGTCGTTCTCCTGTGAGTCTAGATTTTCGAATCCGACGCAAAACTGACAGTTAATTGTAACGTTCAGAGCCTCTTAATGACAATGAAACACACAAATTGCGTCGCGATTCAATACATCGTCCTCCGGCCGACCTGTCTCCAAGGGTCTATTGCTGCCTCGGGCACCTTATGGTCGATCTCCTGTGAGTCTAGATTTTCGAATCCGACGCAAAACTGACAGTTAATTGTAACGTTCAGAGCCTGTTAATAACGATGGAACACACAAATTGCGTCGCGATTCAATACATCGTCCTCCGGCCGACCTGTCTCCAAGGGTCTATTGCTGCCTCGGGCACCTTAAGGTCGATCTCCTGTGAGTCTAGATTTTCGAATCCGACGCAAAAATGACAGTTAATTGTAACGTTCAGAGCCTGTTAATGACAATGGAACACACAAATCCCGTCGCGATTCAATACATCATCCTCCAGCCGACTTGTCTCCAAGTGTCTAGTGCTGCCTCGGGCACCTTATGGTCGTTCTCCTGTGAGTCTAGATTTACAAATCCGACGCAAAACTGACAGTTAATTGCAACGTTCAGAGCCTGTTAATGACGATGGAACACACAAATCGCGTCGCGATTCAATACATCGTCCTCCGGCCGACCTGTCTCCAAGGGTCTATTGCTGCCTCGGGCACCTTACGGTCGATCTCCTGTGTGTCTAGATTTTCCAATCCGACGCAAAACTGACAGTTAATTGTAACGTTCAGAGCCTGTTAATGACGATGGAACACACAAATCGCGTCGCGATTCAATACATCGTCCTCCGGCCGACCTGTCTCCAAGGGTCTATTGCTGCCTCGGTCACCTTATGGTCGTTCTCCTGTGAGTCTAGATTTTCGAATCCGACGCAAAACTGACAGTTAATTGTAACGTTCAGAGCCTGTTAATGACGATGGAACACACAAATCGCGTCGCGATTCAATACATCGTCCTCCGGCCGACCTGTCTCCAAGGGTCTATTGCTGCCTCGGGCACCTTACGGTCGATCTCCTGTGAGTCTAGATTTTCCAATCCGACGCAAAACTGACAGTTAATTGTAACGTTCAGAGCCTGTTCATGACGATGGAAGACACAAATTGCGTCGCGATTCAATACATCGTCCTCCGGCCGACCTGTCTCCAAGGGTCTATTGCTGCCTCGGGCACCTTATGATCGTTCTCCTGTGAGTCTAGACTTTCGAATCCGACGCAAAACTGACAGTTAATTGTAACGTTCAGAGCCTGTTAATGACGATGGAACACACAAATTGCGTCGCGATTCAATACATCGTCCTCCAGCCGACTTGTCTCCAAGGTTCTAGTGCTGCCTCGGGCACCTTATGGTCGTTCTTCTGTGAGTCTAGATTTTCGAATCCGACGCAAAACTTACAGTTAATTGTAAGGTTCAGAGCCTATTAATGACGGTGGAACACACAAATTGCGTCGCGATTCAATACTTCGTCCTCCGGCCGACCTGTCTCCAAGGGTCTATTGCTGCCTCGGGCACCTTATGGTCGCTCTCCTGTGAGTCTAGATTTTCGAATCCGACGCAAAACTGACAGTTAATTGTAACGTTCAGAGCCTCTTAATGACGATGGAACACACAAATCGCGTCGCGATTCAATACATCGTCCTCCAGCCGACTTGTCTCCAAGGGTTAGTGCTGCCTCGGACACCTTATGGTCGTTCTTCTGTGAGTCTAGATTTTGGAATCCGAAGCAAAACTGACAGTTAATTGTAACGTTCAGCGCCTCTTAATGACAATGGAACACACAAATTGAGTCGCGATTCAATACATCGTCCTCTGGCCGACCTGTCTCCAAGGGTCTATTGCTGCCTCGGGCACCTTATGGTCGATCTCCTGTGAGTCTAGATTTTCGAATCCGACGCAAAACTGACAGTTAATTGTAATGTTCAGAGCCTGTTAATGACGATGGAACACACAAATCGCGTCGCGATTCAATACATCGTCCTCCAGCCGTCTTGTCTCCAAGGGTCTAGTGCTGCCTCGGGCACCTTATGGTCGTTCTTCTGTGAGTCTAGATTTTCGAATCCGACGCAAAACTGACAGTTAATTGTAAGGTTCAGAGCCTGTTAATGACGATGGAACACACAAATTGCGTCGCGATTCAATACATCGTCCTCCGGCCGACCTGTCTCCAAGGGTCTATTGCTGCCTCGGGCACCTTATGGTCGTTCTCCTGTGAGTCTAGATTTTCGAATCCGACACAAAACTGACAGTTAATTGTAACGTTCAGAGCCTGTTAATAACGATGGAACACACAAATCGCGTCGCGATTCAATACATCGTCCTCCAGCCGACTTGTCTCCAAGGGTCTAGTGCTGCCTAGGGCACCTTATGGTCGTTCTCCTGTGAGTCTAAATTTTCGAATCCGACGCAAAACTGACAGTTAATCGTATGGTTCAGAGCCTCTTAATGACAGTGGAACACACAAATTGCGTCGCGATTCAATACATCGTCCTCCGCCCGACCTGACTCCAAGGGTCTATTGCTGCCTCGGCCACCTTATGGTCGATCTCCTGTGAGTCTAGATTTTCGAATCCGACGCAAAACTGACAGTTAATAGTAACGTTCAGAGCCTGTAAATGACGATGTAACACACAAATTCCGTCGTGGTTCAATACATCGTCCTCCAGCCGACTTGTCTCCAAGGGTCTAGTGCTGCCTCGGACACCTTATGGTCGTTCTCCTGTAAGTCTAGATTTTCGAATCCGACGCAAAACTGACAGTTAATTGTAACGTTCAGAGCCTCTTAATGACAATGGAACACACAAATTGCGTCGCGATTCAATACATCGTCCTCCGGCCGACCTGTCTCCAAGGGTCTATTGCTGCCTCGGGCACCTTATGGTCGATCTCCTGTGAGTTTAGATTTTCGAATCCGACGCAAAACTGACAGTTAATTGTAACGTTCAGAGCCTGTTCATGACGATGGAAGACACAAATTGCGTCGCGATTCAATACATCGTCCTCCGGCCGACCTGTCTCCAAGGGTCTATTGCTGCCTCGGGCACCTTATGATCGTTCTCCTGTGAGTCTAGACTTTCGAATCCGACGCAAAACTGACAGTTAATTGTAACGTTCAGAGCCTGTTAATGACGATGGAACACACAAATTGCGTCGCGATTCAATACATCGTCCTCCAGCCGACTTGTCTCCAAGGGTCTAGTGCTGCCTCGGGCACCTTATGGTCGTTCTTCTGTGAGTCTAGATTTTCGAATCCGACGCAAAACTTACAGTTAATTGTAAGGTTCAGAGCCTATTAATGACGGTGGAACACACAAATTGCGTCGCGATTCAATACTTCGTCCTCCGGCCGACCTGTCTCCAAGGGTCTATTGCTGCCTCGGGCACCTTATGGTCGCTCTCCTGTGAGTCTAGATTTTCGAATCCGACGCAAAACTGACAGTTAATTGTAACGTTCAGAGCCTCTTAATGACGATGGAACACACAAATCGCGTCGCGATTCAATACATCGTCCTCCAGCCGACTTGTCTCCAAGGGTTAGTGCTGCCTCGGACACCTTATGGTCGTTCTTCTGTGAGTCTAGATTTTGGAATCCGAAGCAAAACTGACAGTTAATTGTAACGTTCAGCGCCTCTTAATGACAATGGAACACACAAATTGAGTCGCGATTCAATACATCGTCCTCTGGCCGACCTGTCTCCAAGGGTCTATTGCTGCCTCGGGCACCTTATGGTCGATCTCCTGTGAGTCTAGATTTTCGAATCCGACGCAAAACTGACAGTTAATTGTAATGTTCAGAGCCTGTTAATGACGATGGAACACACAAATCGCGTCGCGATTCAATACATCGTCCTCCAGCCGTCTTGTCTCCAAGGGTCTAGTGCTGCCTCGGGCACCTTATGGTCGTTCTTCTGTGAGTCTAGATTTTCGAATCCGACGCAAAACTGACAGTTAATTGTAAGGTTCAGAGCCTGTTAATGACGATGGAACACACAAATTGCGTCGCGATTCAATACATCGTCCTCCGGCCGACCTGTCTCCAAGGGTCTATTGCTGCCTCGGGCACCTTATGGTCGTTCTCCTGTGAGTCTAGATTTTCGAATCCGACGCAAAACTGACAGTTAATTGTAACGTTCAGAGCCTGTTAATAACGATGGAACACACAAATCGCGTCGCGATTCAATACATCGTCCTCCAGCCGACTTGTCTCCAAGGGTCTAGTGCTGCCTAGGGCACCTTATGGTCGTTCTCCTGTGAGTCTAGATTTTCGAATCCGACGCAAAACTGACAGTTAATTGTAACGTTCAGAGCCTGTTAATGACGATGGAACACACAAATTGCGTCGCGATTCAATACATCGTCCTCCGGCCGACCTGTCTCCAAGGGTCTATTGCTGCCTCGGGCACCTTAAGGTCGATCTCCTGTGAGTCTAGATTTTCGAATCCGACGCACAACTGACAGTTAATTGTAACGTTCAGAGCCTGTTCATGACGATGGAACACACAAATTGCGTCGCGATGCAATACATCCTCCTCCGGCCGACCTGTCTCCAAGGGTCTATTGAGCCTCGGGCACCTTATGGTCGTTCTCCTGTGAGTCTAGTCTTTCGAATCCGACGCAAAACTGACAGTTAATTGTAACGTTCAAAGCCTGTTAATGACGATGGAACACACAAATTGCGTCGCGATTCAATACATCGTCCTCCAGCCGACTTGTCTCCAAGGGTCTAGTGCTGCCTCGGGCACCTTATGGTCGTTCTTCTGTGAGTCTAGATTTTCGAATCCGACGCAAAACTTACAGTTAATTGTAACGTTCAGAGCCTCTTAATGACGATGGAACACACAAATTGCGTCGCGATTCAATACATCGTCCTCCGGCCGACCTGTCTCCAAGGGTCTAGTGCTGCCTCGGACACCTTATGGTCGTTCTCCTTTGAGTCTAGATTTTCGAATCCGACGCAAAACTGACAGTTAATTGTAACGTTCAGCGCCTGTTAATGACGATGGAACACACAAATCGCGTCGCGATTCAATACATCGTCCTCCAGCTGACTTGTCTCCAAGGGTCTAGTCCTGCCTCGGGCACCTTATGGTCGTTCTTCTGTGAGTCTAGATTTTCGAATCCGACGCAAAACTGACAGTTAATAGTAAGGTTCAGAGCCTCTTAATGACAATGGAACACACAAATCGCGTCGCGATTCAATACATCGTCCTCCGGCCGACCTGTCTCCAAGGGTCTATTGCTGCCTCGGGCACCTTATGGTCGATCTCCTGTGAGTCTTGATTTTCGAATCCGACGCAAAACTGACAGTTAATTGTAACGTTCAGAGCCTGTTAATGACGATGGAACACACAAATCCCGTCGCGATTCAATACATCGTCCTCCGGCCGACCTGTCTCCAAGGGTCTGTTGCTGCCTCGGGCACCTTACGGTCGATCTCCTGTGAGTCTAGATTTTCGTATCCGACGCAAAACTGACAGTTAATTGTAAGGTTCAGAGCCTGTTCATGACGATGGAACACACAAATTGCATCGCGATTCAATACATCGTCCTCCGGCCGACCTGTCTCCAAGGGTCAATTGCTGCCCCGGGCACCTTATGGTCGTTCTCCTGTGAGTCTAGACTTTCGAATCCGACGCAAAACTGACAGTTAATTGTAACATTCAGAGCCTGTTAATGACGATGGAACACACAAATTGCGTCGCGATTCAATACATCGTCCTCCAGCCGACTTGTCTCCAAGGGTCTAGTGCTGCCTCGGGCACCTTATGGTCGTTCTTCTGTGAGTCTAGATTTTCGAATCCGACGCGAAACTTAAGGTTAATTGTAAGGTTCAGAGACTGTTAATGACGATGGAACACACAAATTGCGTCGCGATTCAATACATCGTCCTCCGGCCGTCCTGTCTCCAAGGGTCTATTGCTGACTCGGGCACCTTATGGTCGCTCTCCTGTGAGTCTAGATTTTGGAATCCGAAGCAAAACTGACAGTTAATTCTAAGGTTCAGAGCCCCTTAATGACAATGGAACACACAAATTGAGTCGCGATTCAATACATCGTCCTCTGGCCGACCTGTCTCCAAGGGTCTATTGCTGCCTCGGGCACCTTATGGTCGATCTCCTGTGAGTCTAGATTTTCGAATCCGACGCAAACCTGACAGTTAATTGTAACGTTCAGAGCCTGTTAATGACGATGGAACACACAAATCGCGTCGCGATTCAATACATCGTCCTCCAGCCGACTTGTCTCCAAGGGTCTAGTGCTGCCTCGGGCACATTATGGTCGTTCTTCAGTGAGTCTAGATTTTCGAATCCGACGCAAAACTGACAGTTAATTGTAAGGTTCAGAGCCTGTTAATGACGATGGAACACACAAATTGCGTCGCGATTCAATACATCGTCCTCCGGCCGACCTGTCTCCAAGAGTCTATTGCTGCCTCGGGCACCTTATGGTCGATCTCCTGTGAGTCTAGATTTTCGAATCCGACGCAAAACTGACAGTTAATTGTAACGTTCAGAGCCTGTTAATGACGATGGAACACACAAATCGCGTCGCGATTCAATACATCGTCCTCCGGCCGACCTGTCTCCAAGGGTCTATTGAGCCTCGGGCACCTTATGGTCGTTCTCCTGTGAGTCTAGTCTTTCGAATCCGACGCAAAACTGACAGTTAATTGTAACGTTCAGAGCCTGTTAATGACGATGGAACACACAAATTGCGTCGCGATTCAATACATCGTCCTCCAGCCGACTTGTCTCCAAGGGTCTAGTGCTGCCTCGGGCACCTTATGGTCGTTCTTCAGTGAGTCTACATTTTCGAATCCGACGCAAAACTTACAGTTAATTGTAAGGTTCAGAGCCTCTTAATGACGATGGAACACACAAATTGCGTCGCGATTCAATACATCATCCTCCGGCCGACCTGTCTCCAAGGGTCTAGTGCTGCCTCGGACACCTTATGGTCGTTCTCCTGTGAGTCTAGATTTTCGAATCCGACGCAAAACTGACAGTTAATTGTAACGTTCAGCGCCTGTTAATGACGATGGAACACACAAATCGCGTCGCGATTCAATACATCGTCCTCCAGCTGACTTGTCTCCAAGGGTCTAGTCCTGCCTCGGGCACCTTATGGTCGTTCTTCTGTGAGTCTAGATTTTCGAATCCGACGCAAAACTGACAGTTAATTGTAAGGTTCAGAGCCTCTTAATGACAATGGAACACACAAATTGCGTCGCGATTCAATACATCGTCCTCCGGCCGACCTGTCTCCAAGGGTCTATTGCTGCCTTGGGCACCTTATGGTCGATCTCCTGTGAGTCTAGATTTTCGAATCCGACGCAAAACTGACAGTTAATTGTAACGTTCAGAGCCTGTTAATGACGATGGAACACACAAATCCCGTCGCGATTCAATACATCGTCCTCCGGCCGACCTGTCTCCAAGGGTCTGTTGCTGCCTCGGGCACCTTACGGTCGATCTCCTGTGAGTCTAGATTTTCGTATCCGACGCAAAACTGACAGTTAATTGTAAGGTTCAGAGCCTGTTAATGACGATGGAACACACAAATTGCGTCGCGATTCAATACATCGTCCTCCGGCCGACCTGTCTCCAAGAGTCTATTGCTGCCTCGGGCACCTTATGGTCGATCTCCTGTGAGTCTAGATTTTCGAATCCGACGCAAAACTGACAGTTAATTGTAACGTTCAGAGCCTGTTAATGACGATGGAACACACAAATTGCGTCGCGATTCAATACATCGTCCTCCAGCCGACTTGTCTCCAAGGGTCTAGTGCTGCCTCGGGCACCTTATGGTCGTTCTTCTGTGAGTCTAGATTTTCGAATCCGACGCAAAACTTACAGTTAATTGTAACGTTCAGAGCCTGTTAATGACGGTGGAACACACAAATTGCGTCGCGATTCAATACTTCGTCCTCCGGCCGACCTGTCTCCAAGGGTCTATTGCTGCCTCGGGCACCTTATGGTCGCTCTCCTGTGAGTCTAGATTTTCGAATCCGACGCAAAACTGACAGTTAATTGTAACGTTCAGAGCCTCTTAATGACGATGGAACACACAAATCGCGTCGCGATTCAATACATCGTCCTCCAGCCGACTTGTCTCCAAGGGTTAGTGCTGCCACGGACACCTTATGGTCGTTCTTCTGTGAGTCTAGATTTTCGAATCCGAAGCAAAACTGACAGTTAATTGTAACGTTCAGCGCCTCTTAATGACAATGGAACACACAAATTGATTCGCGATTCAATACATCGTCCTCTGGCCGACCTGTCTCCAAGGGTCTATTGCTGCCTCGGGCACCTTATGGTCGATCTCCTGTGAGTCTAGATTTTCGAATCCGACGCAAAACTGACAGTTAATTGTAATGTTCAGAGCCTGTTAATAACGATGGAACACACAAATCGCGTCGCGATTCAATACATCGTCCTCCAGCCGACTTGTCTCCAAGGGTCTAGTGCTGCCTCGGGCACCTTATGGTCGTTCTTCTGTGAGTCTAGATTTTCGAATCCGACGCAAAACTGACAGTTAGTTGTAAGGTTCAGAGCCTGTTAATGACGATGGAACACACAAATTGCGTCGCGATTCAATACATCGTCCTCCGGCCGACCTGTCTCCAAGGGTCTATTGCTGCCTCGGGCACCTTATGGTCGTTCTCCTGTGAGTCTAGATTTTCGAATCCGACGCAAAACTGACAGTTAATTGTAACGTTCAGAGCCTCTTAATGACAATGGAACACACAAATTGCGTCGCGATTCAATACATCGTCCTCCGGCCGACCTGTCTCCAAGGGTCTATTGCTGCCTCGGGCACCTTATGGTCGATCTCCTGTGAGTCTAGATTTTCGAATCCGACGCAAAACTGACAGTTAATTGTAACGTTCAGAGCCTGTTAATAACGATGGAACACACAAATTGCGTCGCGATTCAATACATCGTCCTCCGGCCGACCTGTCTCCAAGGGTCTATTGCTGCCTCGGGCACCTTAAGGTCGATCTCCTGTGAGTCTAGATTTTCGAATCCGACGCAAAAATGACAGTTAATTGTAACGTTCAGAGCCTGTTAATGACAATGGAACACACAAATCCCGTCGCGATTCAATACATCATCCTCCAGCCGACTTGTCTCCAAGTGTCTAGTGCTGCCTCGGGCACCTTATGGTCGTTCTCCTGTGAGTCTAGATTTACAAATCCGACGCAAAACTGACAGTTAATTGCAACGTTCAGAGCCTGTTAATGACGATGGAACACACAAATCGCGTCGCGATTCAATACATCGTCCTCCGGCCGACCTGTCTCCAAGGGTCTATTGCTGCCTCGGGCACCTTACGGTCGATCTCCTGTGTGTCTAGATTTTCCAATCCGACGCAAAACTGACAGTTAATTGTAACGTTCAGAGCCTGTTAATGACGATGGAACACACAAATCGCGTCGCGATTCAATACATCGTCCTCCGGCCGACCTGTCTCCAAGGGTCTATTGCTGCCTCGGTCACCTTATGGTCGTTCTCCTGTGAGTCTAGATTTTCGAATCCGACGCAAAACTGACAGTTAATTGTAACGTTCAGAGCCTGTTAATGACGATGGAACACACAAATCGCGTCGCGATTCTATACATCGTCCTCCGGCCGACCTGTCTCCAAGGGTCTATTGCTGCCTCGGGCACCTTACGGTCGATCTCCTGTGAGTCTAGATTTTCCAATCCGACGCAAAACTGACAGTTAATTGTAACGTTCAGAGCCTGTTCATGACGATGGAAGACACAAATTGCGTCGCGATTCAATACATCGTCCTCCGGCCGACCTGTCTCCAAGGGTCTATTGCTGCCTCGGGCACCTTATGATCGTTCTCCTGTGAGTCTAGACTTTCGAATCCGACGCAAAACTGACAGTTAATTGTAACGTTCAGAGCCTGTTAATGACGATGGAACACACAAATTGCGTCGCGATTCAATACATCGTCCTCCAGCCGACTTGTCTCCAAGGTTCTAGTGCTGCCTCGGGCACCTTATGGTCGTTCTTCTGTGAGTCTAGATTTTCGAATCCGACGCAAAACTTACAGTTAATTGTAAGGTTCAGAGCCTATTAATGACGGTGGAACACACAAATTGCGTCGCGATTCAATACTTCGTCCTCCGGCCGACCTGTCTCCAAGGGTCTATTGCTGCCTCGGGCACCTTATGGTCGCTCTCCTGTGAGTCTAGATTTTCGAATCCGACGCAAAACTGACAGTTAATTGTAACGTTCAGAGCCTCTTAATGACGATGGAACACACAAATCGCGTCGCGATTCAATACATCGTCCTCCAGCCGACTTGTCTCCAAGGGTTAGTTCTGCCTCGGACACCTTATGGTCGTTCTTCTGTGAGTCTAGATTTTGGAATCCGAAGCAAAACTGACAGTTAATTGTAACGTTCAGCGCCTCTTAATGACAATGGAACACACAAATTGAGTCGCGATTCAATACATCGTCCTCTGGCCGACCTGTCTCCAAGGGTCTATTGCTGCCTCGGGCACCTTATGGTCGATCTCCTGTGAGTCTAGATTTTCGAATCCGACGCAAAACTGACAGTTAATTGTAATGTTCAGAGCCTGTTAATGACGATGGAACACACAAATCGCGTCGCGATTCAATACATCGTCCTCCAGCCGTCTTGTCTCCAAGGGTCTAGTGCTGCCTCGGGCACCTTATGGTCGTTCTTCTGTGAGTCTAGATTTTCGAATCCGACGCAAAACTGACAGTTAATTGTAAGGTTCAGAGCCTGTTAATGACGATGGAACACACAAATTGCGTCGCGATTCAATACATCGTCCTCCGGCCGACCTGTCTCCAAGGGTCTATTGCTGCCTCGGGCACCTTATGGTCGTTCTCCTGTGAGTCTAGATTTTCGAATCCGACACAAAACTGACAGTTAATTGTAACGTTCAGAGCCTGTTAATAACGATGGAACACACAAATCGCGTCGCGATTCAATACATCGTCCTCCAGCCGACTTGTCTCCAAGGGTCTAGTGCTGCCTAGGGCACCTTATGGTCGTTCTCCTGTGAGTCTAGATTTTCGAATCCGACGCAAAACTGACAGTTAATCGTATGGTTCAGAGCCTCTTAATGACAGTGGAACACACAAATTGCGTCGCGATTCAATACATCGTCCTCCGGCCGACCTGACTCCAAGGGTCTATTGCTGCCTCGGCCACCTTATGGTCGATCTCCTGTGAGTCTAGATTTTCGAATCCGACGCAAAACTGACAGTTAATAGTAACGTTCAGAGCCTGTAAATGACGATGTAACACACAAATTCCGTCGTGGTTCAATACATCGTCCTCCAGCCGACTTGTCTCCAAGGGTCTAGTGCTGCCTCGGACACCTTATGGTCGTTCTCCTGTAAGTCTAGATTTTCGAATCCGACGCAAAACTGACAGTTAATTGTAACGTTCAGAGCCTCTTAATGACAATGGAACACACAAATTGCGTCGCGATTCAATACATCGTCCTCCGGCCGACCTGTCTCCAAGGGTCTATTGCTGCCTCGGGCACCTTATGGTCGATCTCCTGTGAGTCTAGATTTTCGAATCCGACGCAAAACTGACAGTTAATTGTAACGTTCAGCGCCTGTTCATGACGATGGAAGAGACAAATTGCGTCGCGATTCAATACATCGTCCTCCGGCCGACCTGTCTCCAAGGGTCTATTGCTGCCTCGGGCACCTTATGATCGTTCTCCTGTGAGTCTAGACTTTCGAATCCGACGCAAAACTGACAGTTAATTGTAACGTTCAGAGCCTGTTAATGACGATGGAACACACAAATTGCGTCGCGATTCAATACATCGTCCTCCAGCCGACTTGTCTCCAAGGGTCTAGTGCTGCCTCGGGCACCTTATGGTCGTTCTTCTGTGAGTCTAGATTTTCGAATCCGACGCAAAACTTACAGTTAATTGTAAGGTTCAGAGCCTATTAATGACGGTGGAACACACAAATTGCGTCGCGATTCAATACTTCGTCCTCCGGCCGACCTGTCTCCAAGGGTCTATTGCTGCCTCGGGCACCTTATGGTCGCTCTCCTGTGAGTCTAGATTTTCGAATCCGACGCAAAACTGACAGTTAATTGTAACGTTCAGAGCCTCTTAATGACGATGGAACACACAAATCGCGTCGCGATTCAATACATCGTCCTCCAGCCTTCTTGTCTCCAAGGGTTAGTGCTGCCTCGGACACCTTATGGTCGTTCTTCTGTGAGTCTAGATTTTGGAATCCGAAGCAAAACTGACAGTTAATTGTAACGTTCAGCGCCTCTTAATGACAATGGAACACACAAATTGAGTCGCGATTCAATACATCGTCCTCTGGCCGACCTGTCTCCAAGGGTCTATTGCTGCCTCGGGCACCTTATGGTCGATCTCCTGTGAGTCTAGATTTTCGAATCCGACGCAAAACTGACAGTTAATTGTAATGTTCAGAGCCTGTTAATGACGATGGAACACACAAATCGCGTCGCGATTCAATACATCGTCCTCCAGCCGTCTTGTCTCCAAGGGTCTAGTGCTGCCTCGGGCACCTTATGGTCGTTCTTCTGTGAGTCTAGATTTTCGAATCCGACGCAAAACTGACAGTTAATTGTAAGCTTCAGAGCCTGTTAATGACGATGGAACACACAAATTGCGTCGCGATTCAATACATCGTCCTCCGGCCGACCTGTCTCCAAGGGTCTATTGCTGCCTCGGGCACCTTATGGTCGTTCTCCTGTGAGTCTAGATTTTCGAATCCGACGCAAAACTGACAGTTAATTGTAACGTTCAGAGCCTGTTAATAACGATGGAACACACAAATCGCGTCGCGATTCAATACATCGTCCTCCAGCCGACTTGTCTCCAAGGGTCTAGTGCTGCCTAGGGCACCTTATGGTCGTTCTCCTGTGAGTCTAGATTTTCGAATCCGACGCAAAACTGACAGTTAATTGTAACGTTCAGAGCCTGTTAATGACGATGGAACACACAAATTGCGTCGCGATTCAATACATCGTCCTCCGGCCGACCTGTCTCCAAGGGTCTATTGCTGCCTCGGGCACCTTAAGGTCGATCTCCTGTGAGTCTAGATTTTCGAATCCGACGCACAACTGACAGTTAATTGTAACGTTCAGAGCCTGTTCATGACGATGGAACACACAAATTGCGTCGCGATGCAATACATCCTCCTCCGGCCGACCTGTCTCCAAGGGTCTATTGAGCCTCGGGCACCTTATGGTCGTTCTCCTGTGAGTCTAGTCTTTCGAATCCGACGCAAAACTGACAGTTAATTGTAACGTTCAAAGCCTGTTAATGACGATGGAACACACAAATTGCGTCGCGATTCAATACATCGTCCTCCAGCCGACTTGTCTCCAAGGGTCTAGTGCTGCCTCGGGCACCTTATGGTCGTTCTTCTGTGAGTCTAGATTTTCGAATCCGACGCAAAACTTACAGTTAATTGTAACGTTCAGAGCCTCTTAATGACGATGGAACACACAAATTGCGTCGCGATTCAATACATCGTCCTCCGGCCGACCTGTCTCCAAGGGTCTAGTGCTGCCTCGGACACCTTATGGTCGTTCTCCTTTGAGTCTAGATTTTCGAATCCGACGCAAAACTGACAGTTAATTGTAACGTTCAGCGCCTGTTAATGACGATGGAACACACAAATCGCGTCGCGATTCAATACATCGTCCTCCAGCTGACTTGTCTCCAAGGGTCTAGTCCTGCCTCGGGCACCTTATGGTCGTTCTTCTGTGAGTCTAGATTTTCGAATCCGACGCAAAACTGACAGTTAATAGTAAGGTTCAGAGCCTCTTAATGACAATGGAACACACAAATCGCGTCGCGATTCAATACATCGTCCTCCGGCCGACCTGTCTCCAAGGGTCTATTGCTGCCTCGGGCACCTTATGGTCGATCTCCTGTGAGTCTTGATTTTCGAATCCGACGCAAAACTGACAGTTAATTGTAACGTTCAGAGCCTGTTAATGACGATGGAACACACAAATTCCGTCGCGATTCAATACATCGTCCTCCGGCCGACTTGTCTCCAAGGGTCTGTTGCTGCCTCGGGCACCTTACGGTCGATCTCCTGTGAGTCTAGATTTTCGTATCCGACGCAAAACTGACAGTTAATTGTAAGGTTCAGAGCCTGTTCATGACGATGGAACACACAAATTGCATCGCGATTCAATACATCGTCCTCCGGCCGACCTGTCTCCAAGGGTCAATTGCTGCCCCGGGCACCTTATGGTCGTTCTCCTGTGAGTCTAGACTTTCGAATCCGACGCAAAACTGACAGTTAATTGTAACGTTCAGAGCCTGTTAATGACGATGGAACACACAAATTGCGTCGCGATTCAATACATCGTCCTCCGGCCGTCCTGTCTCCAAGGGTCTATTGCTGACTCGGGCACCTTATGGTCGCTCTCCTGTGAGTCTAGATTTTGGAATCCGAAGCAAAACTGACAGTTAATTCTAAGGTTCAGAGCCCCTTAATGACAATGGAACACACAAATTGAGTCGCGATTCAATACATCGTCCTCTGGCCGACCTGTCTCCAAGGGTCTATTGCTGCCTCGGGCACCTTATGGTCGATCTCCTGTGAGTCTAGATTTTCGAATCCGACGCAAACCTGACAGTTAATTGTAACGTTCAGAGCCTGTTAATGACGATGGAACACACAAATCGCGTCGCGATTCAATACATCGTCCTCCAGCCGACTTGTCTCCAAGGGTCTAGTGCTGCCTCGGGCACATTATGGTCGTTCTTCAGTGAGTCTAGATTTTCGAATCCGACGAAAAACTGACAGTTAATTGTAAGGTTCAGAGCCTGTTAATGACGATGGAACACACAAATTGCGTCGCGATTCAATACATCGTCCTCCGGCCGACCTGTCTCCAAGAGTCTATTGCTGCCTCGGGCACCTTATGGTCGATCTCCTGTGAGTCTAGATTTTCGAATCCGACGCAAAACTGACAGTTAATTGTAACGTTCAGAGCCTGTTAATGTCGATGGAACACACAAATCGCGTCGCGATTCAATACATCGTCCTCCGGCCGACCTGTCTCCAAGGGTCTATTGAGCCTCGGGCACCTTATGGTCGTTCTCCTGTGAGTCTAGATTTTCGAATCCGACGCAAAACTGACAGTTAATTGTAAGGTTCAGAGCCTCTTAATGACAATGGAACACACAAATTGCGTCGCGATTCAATACATCGTCCTCCGGCCGACCTGTCTCCAAGGGTCTATTGCTGCCTCGGGCACCTTATGGTCGATCTCCTGTGAGTCTAGATTTTCGAATCCGACGCAAAACTGACAGTTAATTGTAACGTTCAGAGCCTGTTAATGACGATGGAACACACAAATCCCGTCGCGATTCAATACATCGTCCTCCGGCCGACCTGTCTCCAAGGGTCTGTTGCTGCCTCGGGCACCTTACGGTCGATCTCCTGTGAGTCTAGATTTTCGTATCCGACGCAAAACTGACAGTTAATTGTAAGGTTCAGAGCCTGTTAATGACGATGGAACACACAAATTGCGTCGCGATTCAATACATCGTCCTCCGGCCGACCTGTCTCCAAGAGTCTATTGCTGCCTCGGGCACCTTATGGTCGATCTCCTGTGAGTCTAGATTTTCGAATCCGACGCAAAACTGACAGTTAATTGTAACGTTCAGAGCCTGTTAATGACGATGGAACACACAAATCGCGTCGCGATTCAATACATCGTCCTCCGGCCGACCTGTCTCCAAGGGTCTATTGCTGCCTCGGTCACCTTATGGTCGTTCTCCTGTGAGTCTAGATTTTCGAATCCGACGCAAAACTGACAGTTAATTGTAACGTTCAGAGCCTGTTAATGACGATGGAACACACAAATCGCGTCGCGATTCAATACATCGTCCTCCGGCCGACCTGTCTCCAAGGGTCTATTGCTGCCTCGGGCACCTTACGGTCGATCTCCTGTGAGTCTAGATTTTCCAATCCGACGCAAAACTGACAGTTAATTGTAACGTTCAGAGCCTGTTCATGACGATGGAACACACAAATTGCGTCGCGATTCAATACATCGTCCTCCGGCCGACCTGTCTCCAAGGGTCTATTGCTGCCTCGGGCACCTTATGATCGTTCTCCTGTGAGTCTAGACTTTCGAATCAGACGCAAAACTGACAGTTAATTGTAACGTTCAGAGCCTGTTAATGACGATGGAACACACAAATTGCGTCGCGATTCAATACCTCGTCCTCCAGCCGACTTGTCTCCAAGGGTCTAGTGCTGCCTCGGGCACCTTATGGTCGTTCTTCTGTGAGTCTAGATTTTCGAATCCGACGCAAAACTTACAGTTAATTGTAAGGTTCAGAGCCTGTTAATGACGGTGGAACACACAAATTGCGTCGCGATTCAATACATCGTCCTCCGGCCGACCTGTCTCCAAGGGTCTATTGCTGCCTCGGGCACCTTATGGTCGATCTCCTGTGAGTCTAGATTTTCGAATCCGACGCAAAAATGACAGTTAATTGTAACGTTCAGAGCCTCTTAATGACAATGGAACACACAAATCCCGTCGCGATTCAATACATCATCCTCCAGCCGACTTGTCTCCAAGGGTCTAGTGCTGCCTCGGGCACCTTATGGTCGTTCTCCTGTGAGTCTAGATTTACGAATCCGACGCAAAACTGACAGTTAATTGTACCGTTCAGAGCCTGTTAATGACGATGGAACACACAAATCGCGTCGCGATTCAATACATCGTCCTCCGGCCGACCTGTCTCCAAGGGTCTATTGCTGCCTCGGGCACCTTACGGTCGATCTCCTGTGAGTCTAGATTTTCCAATCCGACGCAAAACTGACAGTTAATTGTAACGTTCAGAGCCTGTTAATGACGATGGAACACACAAATCGCGTCGCGATTCAATACATCGTCCTCCGGCCGACCTGTCTCCAAGGGTCTATTGCTGCCTCGGTCACCTTATGGTCGTTCTCCTGTGAGTCTAGATTTTCGAATCCGACGCAAAACTGACAGTTAATTGTAACGTTCAGAGCCTGTTAATGACGATGCAACACACAAATCGCGTCGCGATTCAATACATCGTCCTCCGGCCGACCTGTCTCCAATGGTCTATTGCTGCCTCGGGCACCTTACGGTCGATCTCCTGTGAGTCTAGATTTTCAAATCCGACGCAAAACTGACAGTTAATTGTAACGTTCAGAGCCTGTTCATGACGATGGAACACACAAATTGCGTCGCGATTCAATACATCGTCCTCCGGCCGACCTGTCTCCAAGGGTCTATTGCTGCCTCGGGCACCTTATGATCGTTCTCCTGTGAGTCTAGACTTTCGAATCAGACGCAAAACTGACAGTTAATTGTAACGTTCAGAGCCTGTTCATGACGATGGAACACACAAATTGCGTCGCGATTCAATACATCCTCCTCCGGCCGACCTGTCTCCAAAGGTCTATTGCTGCCTCGGGCACCTTATGGTCGATCTCCTGTGAGTCTAGATTTTCGAATCCGACGCAAAACTGACAGTTAATTGTAACGTTCAGAGCCTGTTAATGACGATGGAACACACAAATCACGTCGCGATTCAAAACATCATCTTCCAGCCGACTTGTCTCCAAGGGTCTAGTGCTGCCTCGGTCACCTTATGGTCGTTATCCTGTGAGTCTAGATTTTCGAATCCGACGCAAAACTGACAGTTAATTGTAAGGTTCAGAGCCTGTTAATGACGATGGAACACACAAATTGCGTCGCGATTCAATACATCGTCCTCCAGCCGACTTGTCTCCAAGGGTCTAGTGCTGCCTCGGGCACCTTATGGTCGTTCTTCTGTGAGTCTAGATTTTCGAATCCGACGCACAACTGACAGTTAATTGTAACGTTCAGAGCCTGTTCATGACGATGGAACACACAAATTGCGTCGCAATGCAATACATCGTCCTCCGGCCGACCTGTCTCCAAGGGTCTATTGAGCCTCGGGCACCTTATGGTCGATCTCAAGTGAGTCTAGTCTTTCGAATCCGACGCAAAACTGACAGTTAATTGTAACGTTCAGAGCCTGTTAATGACGATGGAACACACAAATTGCGTCGCGATTCAATACATCGTCCTCCAGCCGACTTGTCTCCAAGGGTCTAGTGCTGCCTCGGGCACCTTATGGTCGTTCTTCTGTGAGTCTAGATTTTCGAATCCGACGCAAAACTTACAGTTAATTGTAAGGTTCAGAGCCTCTTAATGACGATGGAACACACAAATTGCGTCGCGATTCAATACATCGTCCTCCGGCCGACCTGTCTCCAAGGGTCTAGTGCTGCCTCGGACACCTTATGGTCGTTCTCCTGTGAGTCTAGATTTTCGAATCCGACGCAAAACTGACAGTTAATTGTAACGTTCAGCGCCTGTTAATGACGATGGAACACACAAATCGCGTCGCGATTCAATACATCGTCCTCCAGCTGACTTGTCTCCAAGGGTCTAGTCCTGCCTCGGGCACCTTATGGTCGTTCTTCTGTGAGTCTAGATTTACGAATCCGACGCAAAACTGACAGTTAATTGTAAGGTTCAGAGCCTCTTAATGACAATGGAACACACAAATTGCGTCGCGATTCAATACATCGTCCTCCGGCCGACCTGTCTCCAAGGGTCTATTGCTGCCTCGGGCACCTTATGGTCGATCTCCTGTGAGTCTAGATTTTCGAATCCGACGCAAAACTGACAGTTAATTGTAACGTTCAGAGCCTGTTAATGACGATGGAACACACAAATCCCGTAGCGATTCAATACATCGTCCTCCGGCCGACCTGTCTCCAAGGGTCTATTGCTGCCTCGGACACCTTATGGTCGATCTCCTGTGAGTCTAGATTTTCGAATCCGACGCAAAACTGACAGTTAATTGTAACGTTCAGAGCCTGTTAATGACGATGGAACACACAAATCCCGTAGCGATTCAATACATCGTCCTCCGGCCGACCTGTCTCCAAGGGTCTATTGCTGCCTCGGACACCTTATGGTCGATCTCCTGTGAGTCTAGATTTTCGAATCCGACGCAAAACTGACAGTTAATTGTAACGTTCAGAGCCTGTTAATGACGATGGAACACACAAATCCCGTAGCGATTCAATACATCGTCCTCCGGCCGACCTGTCTCCAAGGGTCTATTGCTGCCTCGGACACCTTATGGTCGATCTCCTGTGAGTCTAGATTTTCGAATCCGACGCAAAACTGACAGTTAATTGTAACGTTCAGAGCCTGTTAATGACGATGGAACACACAAATCGCGTTGCGATTCAATACATCGTCCTCCGGCCGACCTGTCTCCAAGGGTCTATTGCTGCCTCGGGCACCTTATGGTAGATCTCCTGTGAGTCTAGATTTTCGAATCCGACGCAAAACTGACAGTTAATTGTAACGTTCAGAGCCTGTTCATGACGATGGAACACACAAATTGCGTCGCGATTCAATACATCGTCCTCCGGACGACCTGTCTCCAAGGGTCTATTGCTGCCTCGGGCACCTTATTGTCGATCTCCTGTGAGTATAGATTTTCGAATCCGACGCAAAACTGACAGTTAATTGTAACGTTCAGAGCCTGTTAATGACGATGGAACACACAAATCGCGTCGCGAGTCAATACATCGTTCTCTAGCCGACTTGTCTCCAAGGGTCTAGTGCTGCCTCGGGCACCTTATGGTCGCTCTCCTGTGAGTCTAGATTTTGGAATCCGAAGCAAAACTGACAGTTAATTCTAAGGTTCAGAGCCCCTTAATGACAACGGAACACACAAATTGAGTCGCGATTCAATACATCGTCCTCTGGCCGACCTGTCTCCAAGGGTCTATTGCTGCCTCGGGCACCTTATGGTCGATCTCCTGTGAGTCTAGATTTTCGAATCCGACGCAAAACTGACAGTTAATTGTAACGTTCAGAGCCTGTTCATGACGATGGAACACACAAATTGCGTCGCGATGCAATACATCGTCCTCCGGCCGACCTGTCTCCAAGGGTCTATTGAGCCTCGGGCACCTTATGGTCGTTCTCCTGTGAGTCTAGTCTTTCGAATCCGACGCAAAACTGACAGTTAATTGTAACGTTCAGAGCCTGTTAATGACGATGGAACACACAAATTGCGTCGCGATTCAATACATCGTCCTCCAGCCGACTTGTCTCCAAGGGTCTAGTGCTGCCTCGGGCACCTTATGGTCGTTCTTCTGTGAGTCTAGATTTTCGAATCCGACGCAAAACTTACAGTTAATTGTAAGGTTCAGAGCCTCTTAATGACGATGGAACACACAAATTGCGTCGCGATTCAATACATCATCCTCCGGCCGACCTGTCTCCAAGGGTCTAGTGCTGCCTCGGACACCTTATGGTCGTTCTCCTGTGAGTCTAGATTTTCGAATCCGACGCAAAACTGACAGTTAATTGTAACGTTCAGCGCCTGTTAATGACGATGGAACACACAAATCGCGTCGCGATTCAATACATCGTCCTCCAGCTGACTTGTCTCCAAGGGTCTAGTCCTGCCTCGGGCACCTTATGGTCGTTCTTCTGTGAGTCTAGATTTTCGAATCCGACGCAAAACTGACAGTTAATTGTAAGGTTCAGAGCCTCTTAATGACAATGGAACACACAAATTGCGTCGCGATTCAATACATCGTCCTCCGGCCGACCTGTCTCCAAGGGTCTATTGCTGCCTCGGGCACCTTATGGTCGATCTCCTGTGAGTCTAGATTTTCGAATCCGACGCAAAACTGACAGTTAATTGTAACGTTCAGAGCCTGTTAATGACGATGGAACACACAAATCCCGTCGCGATTCAATACATCGTCCTCCGGCCGACCTGTCTCCAAGGGTCTGTTGCTGCCTCGGGCACCTTACGGTCGATCTCCTGTGAGTCTAGATTTTCGTATCCGACGCAAAACTGACAGTTAATTGTAAGGTTCAGAGCCTGTTAATGACGATGGAACACACAAATTGCGTCGCGATTCAATACATCGTCCTCCGGCCGACCTGTCTCCAAGAGTCTATTGCTGCCTCGGGCACCTTATGGTCGATCTCCTGTGAGTCTAGATTTTCGAATCCGACGCAAAACTGACAGTTAATTGTAACGTTCAGAGCCTGTTAATGACGATGGAACACACAAATCGCGTCGCGATTCAATACATCGTCCTCCAGCCGACTTGTCTCCAAGGGTCTAGTGCTGCCTCGGGCACCTTATGGTCGTTCTCCTGTGAGTCTAGATTTTCGAATCCGACGCAAAACTGACAGTTAATCGTATGGTTCAGAGCCTGTTAATGACAATGGAACACACAAATTGCGTCGCGATTCAATACATCGTCCTCCGGCCGACCTGTCTCCAAGGGTCTATTGCTGTCTCGGGCACCTTATGGTCGATCTCCTGTGAGTCTAGATTTTCGAATCCGACGCAAAACTGACAGTTAATTGTAACGTTCAGAGCCTGTTAATGACGATGTAACACACAAATTCCGTCGCGATTCAATACATCGTCCTCCAGCCGACTTGTCTCCAAGGGTCTAGTGCTGCCTCGGACACCTTATGGTCGTTCTCCTGTGAGTCTAGATTTTCGAATCCGACGCAAAACTGACAGTTAATTGTAACTTTCAGAGCCTGTTAATGACGATGGAACACACAAATCGCGTCGCTATTCAATACATCATCCTCCAGCCGACTTGTCTCCAAGGGTCTAGTGCTGCCTCGGGCACCTTATGGACGTTCTCCTGTGAGTCTTGATTTTCGAATCCGACGCAAAACTGACAGTTAATTGTAGCGTTCAGAGCCTGTTAATGACGATGGAACACACAAATTGCGTCGCGATTCAATACATCGTCCACCGGCCGACCTGTCTCCAAGGGTCTATTGCTGCCTCGGGCACCTTACGGTCGATCTCCTGTGAGTCTAGATTTTCGAATCCGACGCAAAACTGACAGGTAATTGTAAGGTTCAGAGCCTGTTAATGACGATGGAACACACAAATTTCCTCGCGATTCAATACATCGTCCTCCGGCCGACCTGTATCCAAGGGTCTATTGCTGCCTCGGGCACCTTATGGTCGATCTCCTGTGAGTCTAGATTTTCGAATCCGACGCAAAAATGACAGTTAATTGTAACGTTCAGAGCCTGTTAATGACGATGGAACACACAAATCACGTCGCGCTTCAATACATCATCCTCCAGCCGACTTGTCTCCAAGTGTCTAGTGCTGCCTCGGGCACCTTATGGTCGTTCTCCTGTGAGTCTAGATTTACGAATCCGACGCAAAACTGACAGTTAATTGTAACGTTCAGAGCCTGTTAATGACGATGCAACACACAAATCGCGTCGCGATTCAATACATCGTCCTCCGGCCGACCTGTCTCCAAGGGTCTATTGCTGCCTCGGGCACCTTACGGTCGATCTCCTGTGAGTCTAGATTTTCCAATCCGACACAAAACTGACAGTTAATTGTAACGTTCAGAGCCTGTTAATGACGATGGAACACACAAATCGCGTCGCGATTCAATACATCGTCCTCCGGC
Source organism: Schistocerca nitens (assembly GCF_023898315.1). Lineage (NCBI taxonomy): Eukaryota > Metazoa > Arthropoda > Insecta > Orthoptera > Acrididae > Schistocerca > Schistocerca nitens. The sequence goes on along the minus strand of NC_064618.1, from coordinate 2,467,545 downwards.
CGACCTGTCTCCAAGGGTCTATTGCTGCCTCGGTCACCTTATGGTCGTTCTCCTGTGAGTCTAGATTTTCGAATCCGACGCAAAACTGACAGTTAATTGTAACGTTCAGAGCCTGTTAATGACGATGGAACACACAAATCGCGTCGCGATTCAATACATCGTCCTCCGGCCGACCTGTCTCCAAGGGTCTATTGCTGCCTCGGGCACCTTACGGTCGATCTCCTGTGAGTCTAGATTTTCCAATCCGACGCAAAACTGACAGTTAATTGTAACGTTCAGAGCCTGTTCATGACGATGGAACACACAAATTGCGTCGCGATTCAATACATCGTCCTCCGGCCGACCTGTCTCCAAGGGTCTATTGCTGCCTCGGGCACCTTATGATCGTTCTCCTGTGAGTCTAGACTTTCGAATCAGACGCAAAACTGACAGTTAATTGTAACGTTCAGAGCCTGTTAATGACGATGGAACACACAAATTGCGTCGCGATTCAATACCTCGTCCTCCAGCCGACTTGTCTCCAAGGGTCTAGTGCTGCCTCGGGCACCTTATGGTCGTTCTTCTGTGAGTCTAGATTTTCGAATCCGACGCAAAACTTACAGTTAATTGTAAGGTTCAGAGCCTGTTAATGACGGTGGAACACACAAATTGCGTCGCGATTCAATACATCGTCCTCCGGCCGACCTGTCTCCAAGGGTCTATTGCTGCCTCGGGCACCTTATGGTCGATCTCCTGTGAGTCTAGATTTTCGAATCCGACGCAAAAATGACAGTTAATTGTAACGTTCAGAGCCTGTTAATGACAATGGAACACACAAATCCCGTCGCGATTCAATACATCATCCTCCAGCCGACTTGTCTCCAAGGGTCTAGTGCTCCCTCGGGCACCTTATGGTCGTTCTCCTGTGAGTCTAGATTTACGAATCCGACGCAAAACTGACAGTTAATTGTAACGTTCAGAGCCTGTTAATGACGATGGAACACACTAATCGCGTCGCGATTCAATACATCGTCCTCCGGCCGACCTGTCTCCAAGGGTCTATTGCTGCCTCGGGCACCTTACGGTCGATCTCCTGTGAGTCTAGATTTTCCAATCCGACGCAAAACTGACAGTTAATTGTAACGTTCAGAGCCTGTTAATGACGATGGAACACACAAATCGCGTCGCGATTCAATACATCGTCCTCCGGCCGACCTGTCTCCAAGGGTCTATTGCTGCCTCGGTCACCTTATGGTCGTTCTCCTGTGAGTATAGATTTTCGAATCCGACGCAGAACTGACAGTTAATTGTAACGTTCAGAGCCTGTTAATGACGATGCAACACACAAATCGCGTCGCGATTCAATACATCGTCCTCCGGCCGACCTGTCTCCAATGGTCTATTGCTGCCTCGGGCACCTTACGGTCGATCTCCTGTGAGTCTAGATTTTCAAATCCGACGCAAAACTGACAGTTAATTGTAACGTTCAGAGCCTGTTCATGACGATGGAACACACAAATTGCGTCGCGATTCAATACATCGTCCTCCGGCCGACCTGTCTCCAAGGGTCTATTGCTGCCTCGGGCACCTTATGATCGTTCTCCTGTGAGTCTAGACTTTCGAATCAGACGCAAAACTGACAGTTAATTGTAACGTTCAGAGCCTGTTCATGACGATGGAACACACAAATTGCGTCGCGATTCAATACATCCTCCTCCGGCCGACCTGTCTCCAAGGGTCTATTGCTGCCTCGGGCACCTTATGGTCGATCTCCTGTGAGTCTAGATTTTCGAATCCGACGCAAAACTGACAGTTAATTGTAACGTTCAGAGCCTGTTAATGACGATGGAACACACAAATCACGTCGCGATTCAAAACATCATCTTCCAGCCGACTTGTCTCCAAGGGTCTAGTGCTGCCTCGGTCACCTTATGGACGTTATCCTGTGAGTCTAGATTTTCGAATCCGACGCAAAACTGACAGTTAATTGTAAGGTTCAGAGCCTGTTAATGACGATGGAACACACAAATTGCGTCGCGATTCAATACATCGTCCTCCAGCCGACTTGTCTCCAAGGGTCTAGTGCTGCCTCGGGCACCTTATGGTCGTTCTTCTGTGAGTCTAGATTTTCGAATCCGACGCACAACTGACAGTTAATTGTAACGTTCAGAGCCTGTTCATGACGATGGAACACACAAATTGCGTCGCGATGCAATACATCGTCCTCCGGCCGACCTGTCTCCAAGGGTCTATTGAGCCTCGGGCACCTTATGGTCGATCTCCTGTGAGTCTAGTCTTTCGAATCCGACGCAAAACTGACAGTTAATTGTAACGTTCAGAGCCTGTTAATGACGATGGAACACACAAATTGCGTCGCGATTCAATACATCGTCCTCCAGCCGACTTGTCTCCAAGGGTCTAGTGCTGCCTCGGGCACCTTATGGTCGTTCTTCTGTGAGTCTAGATTTTCGAATCCGACGCAAAACTTACAGTTAATTATAAGGTTCAGAGCCTCTTAATGACGATGGAACACACAAATTGCGTCGCGATTCAATACATCGTCCTCCGGCCGACCTGTCTCCAAGGGTCTAGTGCTGCCTCGGACACCTTATGGTCGTTCTCCTGTGAGTCTAGATTTTCGAATCCGACGCAAAACTGACAGTTAATTGTAACGTTCAGCGCCTGTTAATGACGATGGAACACACAAATCGCGTCGCGATTCAATACATCGTCCTCCGGCCGACCTGTCTCCAAGGGTCTATTGCTGCCTCGGGCACCTTACGGTCGATCTCCTGTGAGTCTAGATTTTCCAATCCGACGCAAAACTGACAGTTAATTGTAACGTTCAGAGCCTGTTCATGACGATGGAACACACAAATTGCGTCGCGATTCAATACATCGTCCTCCGGCCGACCTGTCTCCAAGGGTCTATTGCTGCCTCGGGCACCTTATGATCGTTCTCCTGTGAGTCTAGACTTTCGAATCAGACGCAAAACTGACAGTTAATTGTAACGTTCAGAGCCTGTTAATGACGATGGAACACACAAATTGCGTCGCGATTCAATACCTCGTCCTCCAGCCGACTTGTCTCCAAGGGTCTAGTGCTGCCTCGGGCACCTTATGGTCGTTCTTCTGTGAGTCTAGATTTTCGAATCCGACGCAAAACTTACAGTTAATTGTAAGGTTCAGAGCCTGTTAATGACGGTGGAACACACAAATTGCGTCGCGATTCAATACATCGTCCTCCGGCCGACCTGTCTCCAAGGGTCTATTGCTGCCTCGGGCACCTTATGGTCGATCTCCTGTGAGTCTAGATTTTCGAATCCGACGCAAAAATGACAGTTAATTGTAACGTTCAGAGCCTGTTAATGACAATGGAACACACAAATCCCGTCGCGATTCAATACATCATCCTCCAGCCGACTTGTCTCCAAGGGTCTAGTGCTCCCTCGGGCACCTTATGGTCGTTCTCCTGTGAGTCTAGATTTACGAATCCGACGCAAAACTGACAGTTAATTGTAACGTTCAGAGCCTGTTAATGACGATGGAACACACTAATCGCGTCGCGATTCAATACATCGTCCTCCGGCCGACCTGTCTCCAAGGGTCTATTGCTGCCTCGGGCACCTTACGGTCGATCTCCTGTGAGTCTAGATTTTCCAATCCGACGCAAAACTGACAGTTAATTGTAACGTTCAGAGCCTGTTAATGACGATGGAACACACAAATCGCGTCGCGATTCAATACATCGTCCTCCGGCCGACCTGTCTCCAAGGGTCTATTGCTGCCTCGGTCACCTTATGGTCGTTCTCCTGTGAGTATAGATTTTCGAATCCGACGCAAAACTGACAGTTAATTGTAACGTTCAGAGCCTGTTAATGACGATGCAACACACAAATCGCGTCGCGATTCAATACATCGTCCTCCGGCCGACCTGTCTCCAATGGTCTATTGCTGCCTCGGGCACCTTACGGTCGATCTCCTGTGAGTCTAGATTTTCAAATCCGACGCAAAACTGACAGTTAATTGTAACGTTCAGAGCCTGTTCATGACGATGGAACACACAAATTGCGTCGCGATTCAATACATCGTCCTCCGGCCGACCTGTCTCCAAGGGTCTATTGCTGCCTCGGGCACCTTATGATCGTTCTCCTGTGAGTCTAGACTTTCGAATCAGACGCAAAACTGACAGTTAATTGTAACGTTCAGAGCCTGTTCATGACGATGGAACACACAAATTGCGTCGCGATTCAATACATCCTCCTCCGGCCGACCTGTCTCCAAGGGTCTATTGCTGCCTCGGGCACCTTATGGTCGATCTCCTGTGAGTCTAGATTTTCGAATCCGACGCAAAACTGACAGTTAATTGTAACGTTCAGAGCCTGTTAATGACGATGGAACACACAAATCACGTCGCGATTCAAAACATCATCTTCCAGCCGACTTGTCTCCAAGGGTCTAGTGCTGCCTCGGTCACCTTATGGACGTTATCCTGTGAGTCTAGATTTTCGAATCCGACGCAAAACTGACAGTTAATTGTAAGGTTCAGAGCCTGTTAATGACGATGGAACACACAAATTGCGTCGCGATTCAATACATCGTCCTCCAGCCGACTTGTCTCCAAGGGTCTAGTGCTGCCTCGGGCACCTTATGGTCGTTCTTCTGTGAGTCTAGATTTTCGAATCCGACGCACAACTGACAGTTAATTGTAACGTTCAGAGCCTGTTCATGACGATGGAACACACAAATTGCGTCGCGATGCAATACATCGTCCTCCGGCCGACCTGTCTCCAAGGGTCTATTGAGCCTCGGGCACCTTATGGTCGATCTCCTGTGAGTCTAGACTTTCGAATCCGACGCAAAACTGACAGTTAATTGTAACGTTCAGAGCCTGTTAATGACGATGGAACACACAAATTGCGTCGCGATTCAATACATCGTCCTCCAGCCGACTTGTCTCCAAGGGTCTAGTGCTGCCTCGGGCACCTTATGGTCGTTCTTCTGTGAGTCTAGATTTTCGAATCCGACGCAAAACTTACAGTTAATTATAAGGTTCAGAGCCTCTTAATGACGATGGAACACACAAATTGCGTCGCGATTCAATACATCGTCCTCCGGCCGACCTGTCTCCAAGGGTCTAGTGCTGCCTCGGACACCTTATGGTCGTTCTCCTGTGAGTCTAGATTTTCGAATCCGACGCAAAACTGACAGTTAATTGTAACGTTCAGCGCCTGTTAATGACGATGGAACACACAAATCGCGTCGCGATTCAATACATCGTCCTCCAGCTGACTTGTCTCCAAGGGTCTAGTCCTGCCTCGGGCACCTTATGGTCGTTCTTCTGTGAGTCTAGATTTACGAATCCGACGCAAAACTGACAGTTAATTGTAAGGTTCAGAGCCTCTTAATGACAATGGAACACACAAATTGCGTCGCGATTCAATACATCGTCCTCCGGCCGACCTGTCTCCAAGGGTCTATTGCTGCCTCGGGCACCTTATGGTCGATCTCCTGTGAGTCTAGATTTTCGAATCCGACGCAAAACTGACAGTTAATTGTAACGTTCAGAGCCTGTTAATGACGATGGAACACACAAATCCCGTAGCGATTCAATACATCGTCCTCCGGCCGACCTGTCTCCAAGGGTCTATTGCTGCCTCGGACACCTTATGGTCGATCTCCTGTGAGTCTAGATTTTCGAATCCGACGCAAAACTGACAGTTAATTGTAACGTTCAGAGCCTGTTAATGACGATGGAACACACAAATCCCGTAGCGATTCAATACATCGTCCTCCGGCCGACCTGTCTCCAAGGGTCTATTGCTGCCTCGGACACCTTATGGTCGATCTCCTGTGAGTCTAGATTTTCGAATCCGACGCAAAACTGACAGTTAATTGTAACGTTCAGAGCCTGTTAATGACGATGGAACACACAAATCGCGTTGCGATTCAATACATCGTCCTCCGGCCGACCTGTCTCCAAGGGTCTATTGCTGCCTCGGGCACCTTATGGTAGATCTCCTGTGAGTCTAGATTTTCGAATCCGACGCAAAACTGACAGTTAATTGTAACGTTCAGAGCCTGTTCATGACGATGGAACACACAAATTGCGTCGCGATTCAATACATCGTCCTCCGGACGACCTGTCTCCAAGGGTCTATTGCTGCCTCGGGCACCTTATTGTCGATCTCCTGTGAGTCTAGATTTTCGAATCCGACGCAAAACTGACAGTTAATTGTAACGTTCAGAGCCTGTTAATGACGATGGAACACACAAATCGCGTCGCGATTCAATACATCGTTCTCTAGCCGACTTGTCTCCAAGGGTCTAGTGCTGCCTCGGGCACCTTATGGTCGCTCTCCTGTGAGTCTAGATTTTGGAATCCGAAGCAAAACTGACAGTTAATTCTAAGGTTCAGAGCCCCTTAATGACAACGGAACACACAAATTGAGTCGCGATTCAATACATCGTCCTCTGGCCGACCTGTCTCCAAGGGTCTATTGCTGCCTCGGGCACCTTATGGTCGATCTCCTGTGAGTCTAGATTTTCGAATCCGACGCAAAACTGACAGTTAATTGTAACGTTCAGAGCCTGTTAATGACGATGGAACACACAAATCGCGTCGCGATTCAATACATCGTCCTCCAGCCGACTTGTCTCCAAGGGTCTAGTGCTGCATCGGGCACATTATGGTCGTTCTTCAGTGAGTCTAGATTTTCGAATCCGACGCAAAACTGACAGTTCATTGTAAGGTTCAGAGCCTGTTAATGACGATGGAACATACAAATTGCGTCGTGATTCAATACATCGTCCTCCGGCCGACCTGTCTCCAAGAGTCTATTGCTGCCTCGGGCACCTTATGGTCGATCTCCTGTGAGTCTAGATTTTCGAATCCGACGCAAAACTGACAGTTAATTGTAACGTTCAGAGCCTATTAATGACGATGGAACACACAAATCGCGTCGCGATTCAATACATCGTCCTCCAGCCGACTTGTCTCCAAGGGTCTAGTGCTGCCTCGGGCACCTTATGGTCGTTCTCCTGTGAGTCTAGATTTTCGAATCCGACGCAAAACTGACAGTTAATCGTATGGTTCAGAGCCTGTTAATGACAATGGAACACACAAATTGCGTCGCGATTCAATACATCGTCCTCCGGCCGACCTGTCTCCAAGGGTCTATTGCTGTCTCGGGCACCTTATGGTCGATCTCCTGTGAGTCTAGATTTTCGAATCCGACGCAAAACTGACAGTTAATTGTAACGTTCAGAGCCTGTTAATGACGATGTAACACACAAATTCCGTCGCGATTCAATACATCGTCCTCCAGCCGACTTGTCTCCAAGGGTCTAGAGCTGCCTCGGACACCCTATGGTCGTTCTCCTGTGAGTCTAGATTTTCGAATCCGACGCAAAACTGACAGTTAATTGTAACTTTCAGAGCCTGTTAATGACGATGGAACACACAAATTGCGTCGCGATTCAATACATCGTCCTCCGGCCGACCTGTCTCCAAGGGTCTATTGCTGCCTCGGGCACCTTACGGTCGATCTCCTGTGAGTCTAGATTTACGAATCCGACGCAAAACTGACAGTTAATTGTAACGTTCAGAGCCTGTTAATGACGATGGAACACACAAATTGCGTCGCGATTCAATACATCGTCCTCCGGCCGACCTGTATCCTGCCTCGGGCACCTTATGGTCGATCTCCTGTGAGTCTAGATTTTCGAATCCGACGCAAAACTGACAGTTAATTGTAACGTTCAGAGCCTGTTAATGACGATGGAACACACAAATCGCGTCGCGATTCAATACATCGTCCTCCAGCCGACTTGTCTCCAAGGGTCTAGTGCTGCCTCGGGCACCTTATGGTCGTTCTCCTGTGAGTCTATATTTTCGAATCCGACGCAAAACTGACAGTTAATCGTATGGTTCAGAGCCTCTTAATGACAATGGAACACACAAATTGCGTCGCGATTCAATACATCGTCCTCCGGCCGACCTGTCTCCAAGGGTCTATTGCTGCCTCGGGCACCTTATGGTCGATCTCCTGTGAGTCTAGATTTTCGAATCCGACGCAAAACTGACAGTTAATTGTAACGTTCAGAGCCTGTTAATGACGATGTAACACACAAATTCCGTCGCGATTCAATACATCGTCCTCCAGCCGACTTGTCTCCAAGGGTCTAGTGCTGCCTCGGGCACCTTATGGTCGTTCTTCTGTGAGTCTAGATTTTCGAATCCGACGCAAAACTGACAGTTAATTGTAACGTTCAGAGCCTCTTAATGACGATGGAACACACAAATTGCGTCGCGATTCAATACATCGTCCTCCGGACGACCTGTCTCCAAGGGTCTATTGCTGCCTCGGGCACCTTATGGTCGATCTCCGGTGAGTTTAGATTTTCGAATCCGACGCAAAACTGACAGTTAATTGTAACGTTCAGAGCCTGTTAATGACGATGGAACACACAAATCCCGTAGCGATTCAATACATCGTCCTCCGGCCGACCTGTCTCCAAGGGTCTATTGCTGCCTCGGACACCTTATGGTCGATCTCCTGTGAGTCTAGATTTTCGAATCCGACGCAAAACTGACAGTTAATTGTAACGTTCAGAGCCTGTTAATGACGATGGAACACACAAATCGCGTTGCGATTCAATACATCGTCCTCCGGCCGACCTGTCTCCATGGGTCTATTGCTGCCTCGGGCACCTTATGGTAGATCTTCTGTGAGTCTAGATTTTCGAATCCGACGCAAAACTGACAGTTAATTGTAACGTTCAGAGCCTGTTCATGACGATGGAACACACAAATTGCGTCGCGATTCAATACATCGTCCTCCGGACGACCTGTCTCCAAGGGTCTATTGTTGCCTCGGGCACCTTATGGTCGATCTCCTGTGAGTCTAGATTTTCGAATCCGACGCAAAACTGACAGTTAATTGTAACGTTCAGAGCCTGTTAATGACGATGGAACACACAAATCGCGTCGCGATTCAATACATCGTTCTCTAGCCGACTTGTCTCCAAGGGTCTAGTGCTGCCTCGGGCACCTTATGGTCGTTCTTCTGTGAGTCTAGATTTTCGAATCCGACGCAAAACTGACAGCTAATTGTAACGTTCAGAGCCTCTTAATGACGATGGAACACACAAATTGCGTCGCGATTCAATACATCGTCCTCCGGCCGACCTGTCTCCAAGGGTCTATTGCTGCCTCGGGCACCTTATGGTCGATCTCCTGTGAGTCTAGATTTTCGAATCCGACGCAAAACTGACAGTTAATTGTAACGTTCAGAGCCTGTTAATGACGATGGAACACACAAATCCCGTAGCGATTCAATACATCGTCCTCCGGCCGACCTGTCTCCAAGGGTCTATTGCTGCCTCGGACACCTTATGGTCGATCTCCTGTGAGTCTAGATTTTCGAATCCGACGCAAAACTGACAGTTAATTGTAACGTTCAGAGCCTGTTAATGACGATGGAACACACAAATCGCGTTGCGATTCAATACATCGTCCTCCGGCCGACCTGTCTCCAAGGGTCTATTGCTGCCTCGGGCACCTTATGGTCGATCTCCTGTGAGTCTAGATTTTCGAATCCGACGCATAACTGACAGTTAATTGTAACGTTCAGAGCCTGTTAATGACGATGGAACACACAAATTGCGTCGCGATTCAATACATCGTCCTCCGGACGACCTGTCTCCAAGGGACTATTGCTGCCTCGGGCACCTAATGGTCGATCTCCTGTGAGTCTAGATTTTCGAATCCGACGCGAAACTGACAGTTAATTGTAACGTTCAGCGCCTGTTAATGACGATGGAACACACAAATCGCGTCGCGATTCAATACATCGTCCTCCAGCCGACTTGTCTCCAAGGGTCTAGTGCTGCCTCGGGCCCCTAATGGTCGTTCTCCTGTGAGTCTAGATTTTCGAATCCGACGCAAAACTGACAGTTAATTGTAAGGTTCAGATCCTGTTAATGACGATGGAACACACAAATTGCGTCGCGATTCAATACATCGTCCTCCGGCCGACCTGTCTCCAAGGGTCTAGTGCTGCCTCGGACACCTTATGGTCGTTCTCCTGTGAGTCTAGATTTTCGAATCCGACGCGAAACTGACAGTTAATTGTAACGTTCAGCGCCTGTTAATGACGATGGAACACACAAATCGCGTCGCGATTCAATACATCGTCCTCCAGCCGACTTGTCTCCAAGGGTCTAGTGCTGCCAAGGGGCACCTTATGGTCGTTCTTCTGTGAGTCTAGATTTTCGAATCCGACGCAAAACTGACAGTTAATTGTAACGTTCAGAGCCTGTTAATGACGATGGAACACACAAATTGCGTCGCGATTCAATACATCGTCCTCCGGCCGACCTGTCTCCAAGGGTCTATTGCTGCCTCGGGCACCTTATGGTCGATCTCCTGTGAGTTTAGATTTTCGAATCCGACGCAAAACTGACAGTTAATTGTAACGTTCAGAGCCTGTTAATGACGATGGAACACACACATCCCGTAGCGATTCAATACATCGTCCTCCGGCCGACCTGTCTCCAAGGGTCTATTGCTGCCTCGGACACCTTATGGTCGATCTCCTGTGAGTCTAGATTTTCGAATCCGACGCCAAACTGACAGTTAATTGTAACGTTCAGAGCCTGTTAATGACGATGGAACACACAAATCGCGTTGCGATTCAATACATCGTCCTCCGGCCGACCTGTCTCCAAGGGTCTATTGCTGCCTCGGGCACCTTATGGTAGATCTCCTGTGAGTCTAGATTTTCGAATCCGACGCAAAACTGACAGTTAATTGTAACGTTCAGAGTCTGTTCATGACGATGGAACACACAAATTGCGTCGCGATTCAATACATCGTCCTCCGGACGACCTGTCTCCAAGGGTCTATTGCTGCCTCGGGCACCTTATGGTCGATCTCCTGTGAGTCTAGATTTTCGAATCCGACGCAAAACTGACAGTTAATTGTAACTTTCAGAGCCTGTTAATGACGATGGAACACACAAATCGCGTCGCGATTCAATACATCATCCTCCAGCCGACTTGTCTCCAAGGGTCTAGTGCTGCCTCGGGCACCTTATGGACGTTCTCCTGTGAGTCTTGATTTTCGAATCCGACGCAAAACTGACAGTTAATTGTAACGTTCAGAGCCTGTTAATGACGATGGAACACACAAATTGCGTCGCGATTCAATACATCGTCCTCCGGCCGACCTGTATCCTGCCTCGGGCACCTTATGGTCGATCTCCTGTGAGTCTAGATTTTCGAATCCGACGCAAAACTGACAGTTAATTGTAACGTTCAGAGCCTGTTAATGACGATGGAACACACAAATCGCGTCGCGATTCAATACATCGTCCTCCAGCCGACTTGTCTCCAAGGGTCTAGTGCTGCCTCGGGCACCTTATGGTCGTTCTCCTGTGAGTCTATATTTTCGAATCCGACGCAAAACTGACAGTTAATCGTATGGTTCAGAGCCTCTTAATGACAATGGAACACACAAATTGCGTCGCGATTCAATACATCGTCCTCCGGCCGACCTGTCTCCAAGGGTCTATTGCTGCCTCGGGCACCTTATGGTCGATCTCCTGTGAGTCTAGATTTTCGAATCCGACGCAAAACTGACAGTTAATTGTAACGTTCAGAGCCTGTTAATGACGATGTAACACACAAATTCCGTCGCGATTCAATACATCGTCCTCCAGCCGACTTGTCTCCAAGGGTCTAGTGCTGCCTCGGGCACCTTATGGTCGTTCTTCTGTGAGTCTAGATTTTCGAATCCGACGCAAAACTGACAGTTAATTGTAACGTTCAGAGCCTCTTAATGACGATGGAACACACAAATTGCGTCGCGATTCAATACATCGTCCTCCGGACGACCTGTCTCCAAGGGTCTATTGCTGCCTCGGGCACCTTATGGTCGATCTCCGGTGAGTTTAGATTTTCGAATCCGACGCAAAACTGACAGTTAATTGTAACGTTCAGAGCCTGTTAATGACGATGGAACACACAAATCCCGTAGCGATTCAATACATCGTCCTCCGGCCGACCTGTCTCCAAGGGTCTATTGCTGCCTCGGACACCTTATGGTCGATCTCCTGTGAGTCTAGATTTTCGAATCCGACGCAAAACTGACAGTTAATTGTAACGTTCAGAGCCTGTTAATGACGATGGAACACACAAATCGCATTGCGATTCAATACATCGTCCTCCGGCCCTCCTGTCTCCATGGGTCTATTGCTGCCTCGGGCACCTTATGGTAGATCTTCTGTGAGTCTAGATTTTCGAATCCGACGCAAAACTGACAGTTAATTGTAACGTTCAGAGCCTGTTCATGACGATGGAACACACAAATTGCGTCGCGATTCAATACATCGTCCTCCGGACGACCTGTCTCCAAGGGTCTATTGTTGCCTCGGGCACCTTATGGTCGATCTCCTGTGAGTCTAGATTTTCGAATCCGACGCAAAACTGACAGTTAATTGTAACGTTCAGAGCCTGTTAATGACGATGGAACACACAAATCGCGTCGCGATTCAATACATCGTTCTCTAGCCGACTTGTCTCCAAGGGTCTAGTGCTGCCTCGGGCACCTTATGGTCGTTCTTCTGTGAGTCTAGATTTTCGAATCCGACGCAAAACTGACAGCTAATTGTAACGTTCAGAGCCTCTTAATGACGATGGAACACACAAATTGCGTCGCGATTCAATACATCGTCCTCCGGCCGACCTGTCTCCAAGGGTCTATTGCTGCCTCGGGCACCTTATGGTCGATCTCCTGTGAGTCTAGATATTCGAATCCGACGCAAAACTGACAGTTAATTGTAACGTTCAGAGCCTGTTAATGACGATGGAACACACAAATCCCGTAGCGATTCAATACATCGTCCTCCGGCCGACCTGTCTCCAAGGGTCTATTGCTGCCTCGGACACCTTATGGTCGATCTCCTGTGAGTCTAGATTTTCGAATCCGACGCAAAACTGACAGTTAATTGTAACTTTCAGAGCCTGTTAATGACGATGGAACACACAAATCGCGTTGCGATTCAATACATCGTCCTCCGGCCGACCTGTCTCCAAGGGTCTATTGCTGCCTCGGGCACCTTATGGTCGATCTCCTGTGAGTCTAGATTTTCGAATCCGACGCAAAACTGACAGTTAATTGTAACGTTCAGAGCCTCTTAATGACGATGGAACACACAAATTGCGTCGCGATTCAATACATCGTCCTCCGGACGACCTGTCTCCAAGGGACTATTGCTGCCTCGGGCACCTAATGGTCGATCTCCTGTGAGTCTAGATTTTCGAATCCGACGCAAAACTGACAGTTAGTTGTAACGTTCAGAGCCTGTTAATGACGATGGAACACACAAATCGCGTCGCGATTCAATACATCGTCCTCCAGCCGACTTGTCTCCAAGGGTCTAGTGCTGCCTCGGGCCCCTAATGGTCGTTCTCCTTTGAGTCTAGATTTTCGAATCCTACGCAAAACTGACAGTTAATTGTAAGGTTCAGATCCTGTTAATGACGATGGAACACACAAATTGCGTCGCGATTCAATACATCGTCCTCCGGCCGACCTGTCTCCAAGGGTCTAGTGCTGCCTCGGACACCTTATGGTCGTTCTCCTGTGAGTCTAGATTTTCGAATCCGACGCGAAACTGACAGTTAATTGTAACGTTCAGCGCCTGTTAATGACGATGGAACACACAAATCGCGTCGCGATTCAATACATCGTCCTCCAGCCGACTTGTCTCCAAGGGTCTAGTGCTGCCAAGGGGCACCTTATGGTCGTTCTTCTGTGAGTCTAGATTTTCGAATCCGACGCAAAACTGACAGTTAATTGTAACGTTCAGAGCCTGTTAATGACGATGGAACACACAAATTGCGTCGCGATTCAATACATCGTCCTCCGGCCGACCTGTCTCCAAGGGTCTATTGCTGCCTCGGGCACCTTATGGTCGATCTCCTGTGAGTTTAGATTTTCGAATCCGACGCAAAACTGACAGTTAATTGTAACGTTCAGAGCCTGTTAATGACGATGGAACACACACATCCCGTAGCGATTCAATACATCGTCCTCCGGCCGACCTGTCTCCAAGGGTCTATTGCTGCCTCGGACACCTTATGGTCGATCTCCTGTGAGTCTAGATTTTCGAATCCGACGCAAAACTGACAGTTAATTGTAACGTTCAGAGCCTGTTAATGACGATGGAACACACAAATCGCGTTGCGATTCAATACATCGTCCTCCGGCCGACCTGTCTCCAAGGGTCTATTGCTGCCTCGGGCACCTTATGGTAGATCTCCTGTGAGTCTAGATTTTCGAATCCGACGCAAAACTGACAGTTAATTGTAACGTTCAGAGTCTGTTCATGACGATGGAACACACAAATTGCGTCGCGATTCAATACATCGTCCTCCGGACGACCTGTCTCCAAGGGTCTATTGCTGCCTCGGGCACCTTATGGTCGATCTCCTGTGAGTCTAGATTTTCGAATCCGACGCAAAACTGACAGTTAATTGTAACGTTCAGAGCCTGTTAATGACGATGGAACACACAAATCGCGTCGCGATTCAATACATCGTCCTCCGGACGACCTGTCTCCAAGGGTCTATTGCTGCCTCGGGCACCTTATGGTCGATCTCCTGTGAGTCTATATTTTCGAATCCGACGCAAAACTGACAGTTAATTGTAACGTTCAGAGCCTGTTAATGACGATGGAACACACACATCGCGTTGCGATTCAATACATCGTCCTCCGGCCGACCTGTCTCCAAGGGTCTATTGCTGCCTCGGGCACCTTATGGTAGATCTCCTGTGAGTCTAGATTTTCGAATCCGACGCAAAACTGACAGTTAATTGTAACGTTCAGAGTCTGTTCATGACGATGGAACACACAAATTGCGTCGCGATTCAATACATCGTCCTCCGGACGACCTGTCTCCAAGGGTCTAGTGCTGCCTCGGGCACCTTATGGTCGTTCTCCTGTGAGTCTATATTTTCGAATCCGACGCAAAACTGACAGTTAATCGTATGGTTCAGAGCCTCTTAATGACAATGGAACACACAAATTGCGTCGCGATTCAATACATCGTCCTCCGGCCGACCTGTCTCCAAGGGTCTATTGCTGCCTCGGGCACCTTATGGTCGATCTCCTGTGAGTCTAGATTTTCGAATCCGACGCAAAACTGACAGTTAATTGTAACGTTCAGAGCCTGTTAATGACGATGTAACACACAAATTCCGTCGCGATTCAATACATCGTCCTCCAGCCGACTTGTCTCCAAGGGTCTAGTGCTGCCTCGGGCACCTTATGGTCGTTCTTCTGTGAGTCTAGATTTTCGAATCCGACGCAAAACTGACAGTTAATTGTAACGTTCAGAGCCTCTTAATGACGATGGAACACACAAATTGCGTCGCGATTCAATACATCGTCCTCCGGACGACCTGTCTCCAAGGGTCTATTGCTGCCTCGGGCACCTTATGGTCGATCTCCGGTGAGTTTAGATTTTCGAATCCGACGCAAAACTGACAGTTAATTGTAACGTTCAGAGCCTGTTAATGACGATGGAACACACAAATCCCGTAGCGATTCAATACATCGTCCTCCGGCCGACCTGTCTCCAAGGGTCTATTGCTGCCTCGGACACCTTATGGTCGATCTCCTGTGAGTCTAGATTTTCGAATCCGACGCAAAACTGACAGTTAATTGTAACGTTCAGAGCCTGTTAATGACGATGGAACACACAAATCGCGTTGCGATTCAATACATCGTCCTCCGGCCGACCTGTCTCCATGGGTCTATTGCTGCCTCGGGCACCTTATGGTAGATCTTCTGTGAGTCTAGATTTTCGAATCCGACGCAAAACTGACAGTTAATTGTAACGTTCAGAGCCTGTTCATGACGATGGAACACACAAATTGCGTCGCGATTCAATACATCGTCCTCCGGACGACCTGTCTCCAAGGGTCTATTGTTGCCTCGGGCACCTTATGGTCGATCTCCTGTGAGTCTAGATTTTCGAATCCGACGCAAAACTGACAGTTAATTGTAACGTTCAGAGCCTGTTAATGACGATGGAACACACAAATCGCGTCGCGATTCAATACATCGTTCTCTAGCCGACTTGTCTCCAAGGGTCTAGTGCTGCCTCGGGCACCTTATGGTCGTTCTTCTGTGAGTCTAGATTTTCGAATCCGACGCAAAACTGACAGCTAATTGTAACGTTCAGAGCCTCTTAATGACGATGGAACACACAAATTGCGTCGCGATTCAATACATCGTCCTCCGGCCGACCTGTCTCCAAGGGTCTATTGCTGCCTCGGGCACCTTATGGTCGATCTCCTGTGAGTCTAGATTTTCGAATCCGACGCAAAACTGACAGTTAATTGTAACGTTCAGAGCCTGTTAATGACGATGGAACACACAAATCCCGTAGCGATTCAATACATCGTCCTCCGGCCGACCTGTCTCCAAGGGTCTATTGCTGCCTCGGACACCTTATGGTCGATCTCCTGTGAGTCTAGATTTTCGAATCCGACGCAAAACTGACAGTTAATTGTAACGTTCAGAGCCTGTTAATGACGATGGAACACACAAATCGCGTTGCGATTCAATACATCGTCCTCCGGCCGACCTGTCTCCAAGGGTCTATTGCTGCCTCGGGCACCTTATGGTCGATCTCCTGTGAGTCTAGATTTTCGAATCCGACGCAAAACTGACAGTTAATTGTAACGTTCAGAGCCTGTTAATGACGATGGAACACACAAATTGCGTCGCGATTCAATACATCGTCCTCCGGACGACCTGTCTCCAAGGGACTATTGCTGCCTCGGGCACCTAATGGTCGATCTCCTGTGAGTCTAGATTTTCGAATCCGACGCAAAACTGACAGTTAATTGTAACGTTCAGAGCCTGTTAATGACGATGGAACACACAAATCGCGTCGCGATTCAATACATCGTCCTCCAGCCGACTTGTCTCCAAGGGTCTAGTGCTGCCTCGGGCCCCTAATGGTCGTTCTCCTGTGAGTCTAGATTTTCGAATCCGACGCAAAACTGACAGTTAATTGTAAGGTTCAGATCCTGTTAATGACGATGGAACACTCAAATTGCGTCGCGATTCAATACATCGTCCTCCGGCCGACCTGTCTCCAAGGGTCTAGTGCTGCCTCGGACACCTTATGGTCGTTCTCCTGTGAGTCTAGATTTTCGAATCCGACGCGAAACTGACAGTTAATTGTAACGTTCAGCGCCTGTTAATGACGATGGAACACACAAATCGCGTCGCGATTCAATACATCGTCCTCCAGCCGACTTGTCTCCAAGGGTCTAGTGCTGCCAAGGGGCACCTTATGGTCGTTCTTCTGTGAGTCTAGATTTTCGAATCCGACGCAAAACTGACAGTTAATTGTAACGTTCAGAGCCTGTTAATGACGATGGAACACACAAATTGCGTCGCGATTCAATACATCGTCCTCCGGCCGACCTGTCTCCAAGGGTCTATTGCTGCCTCGGGCACCTTATGGTCGATCTCCTGTGAGTTTAGATTTTCGAATCCGACGCAAAACTGACAGTTAATTGTAACGTTCAGAGCCTGTTAATGACGATGGAACACACACATCCCGTAGCGATTCAATACATCGTCCTCCGGCCGACCTGTCTCCAAGGGTCTATTGCTGCCTCGGACACCTTATGGTCGATCTCCTGTGAGTCTAGATTTTCGAATCCGACGCAAAACTGACAGTTAATTGTAACGTTCAGAGCCTGTTAATGACGATGGAACACACAAATCGCGTTGCGATTCAATACATCGTCCTCCGGCCGACCTGTCTCCAAGGGTCTATTGCTGCCTCGGGCACCTTATGGTAGATCTCCTGTGAGTCTAGATTTTCGAATCCGACGCAAAACTGACAGTTAATTGTAACGTTCAGAGTCTGTTCATGACGATGGAACACACAAATTGCGTCGCGATTCAATACATCGTCCTCCGGACGACCTGTCTCCAAGGGTCTATTGCTGCCTCGGGCACCTTATGGTCGATCTCCTGTGAGTCTAGATTTTCGAATCCGACGCAAAACTGACAGTTAATTGTAACGTTCAGAGCCTGTTAATGACGATGGAACACACAAATCGCGTCGCGATTCAATACATCGTCCTCCGGACGACCTGTCTCCAAGGGTCTATTGCTGCCTCGGGCACCTTATGGTCGATCTCCTGTGAGTCTATATTTTCGAATCCGACGCAAAACTGACAGTTAATTGTAACGTTCAGAGCCTGTTAATGACGATGGAACACACACATCGCGTTGCGATTCAATACATCGTCCTCCGGCCGACCTGTCTCCAAGGGTCTATTGCTGCCTCGGGCACCTTATGGTAGATCTCCTGTGAGTCTAGATTTTCGAATCCGACGCAAAACTGACAGTTAATTGTAACGTTCAGAGCCTGTTAATGACGATGGAACACACAAATCGCGTCGCGATTCAATACATCGTCCTCCGGACGACCTGTCTCCAAGGGTCTATTGCTGCCTCGGGCACCTTATGGTCGATCTCCTGTGAGTCTATATTTTCGAATCCGACGCAAAACTGACAGTTAATTGTAACGTTCAGAGCCTGTTAATGACGATGGAACACACACATCGCGTTGCGATTCAATACATCGTCCTCCGGCCGACCTGTCTCCAAGGGTCTATTGCTGCCTCGGGCACCTTATGGTAGATCTCCTGTGAGTCTAGATTTTCGAATCCGACGCAAAACTGACAGTTAATTGTAACGTTCAGAGCCTGTTCATGACGATGGAACACACAAATTGCGTCGCGATTCAATACATCGTCCTCCGGACGACCTGTCTCCAAGGGTCTATTGCTGCCTCGGGCACCTTATGGTCGATCTCCTGTGTGTCTAGATTTTCGAATCCGACGCAAAACTGACAGTTAATTGTAACGTTCAGAGCCTGTTAATGGCGATGGAACACACAAATCGCGTCGCGATTCAATACATCGTTCTCTAGCCGACTTGTCTCCAAGGGTCTAGTGCTGCCTCGGGCACCTTATGGTCGTTCTTCTGTGAGTCTAGATTTTCGAATCCAACGCAAAACTGACAGCTAATTGTAACGTTCAGAGCCTCTTAATGACGATGGAACACACAAATTGCGTCGCGATTCAATACATCGTCCTCCGGCCGACCTGTCTCCAAGGGTCTATTGCTGCCTCGGGCACCTTATGGTCGATCTCCTGTGAGTCTAGATTTTCGAATCCGACGCAAAACTGACAGTTAATTGTAACGTTCAGAGCCTGTTAATGACGATGGAACACACAAATCCCGTAGCGATTCAATACATCGTCCTCCGGCCGACCTGTCTCCAAGGGTCTATTGCTGCCTCGGACACCTTATGGTCGATCTCCTGTGAGTCTAGATTTTCGAATCCGACGCAAAACAGACAGTTAATTGTAACGTTCAGAGCCTGTTAATGACGATGGAACACACAAATCGCGTTGCCATTCAATTCATCGTCCTCCGGCCGACCTGTCTCCAAGGGTCTATTGCTGCCTCGGGCACCTTATGGTAGATCTCCTGTGAGTCTAGATTTTCGAATCCGACGCAAAACTGACAGTTAATTGTAACGTTCAGAGCCTGTTCATGACGATGGAACACACAAATTGCGTCGCGATTCAATACATCGTCCTCCGGACGACCTGTCTCCAAGGGTCTATTGCTGCCTCGGGCACCTTATGGTCGATCTCCTGTGAGTCTAGATTTTCGAATCCGACGCAAAACTGACAGTTAATTGTAACGTTCAGAGCCTGTTAATGACGATGGAACACACAAATCGCGTCGTGATTCAATACATCGTTCTCTAGCCGACTTGTCTCCAAGGGTCTAGTGCAGCCTCGGGCACCTTATGGTCGTTCTTCTGTGAGTCTATATTTTCGAATCCGACGCAAAACTGACAGATAATTGTAACGTTCAGAGCCTCTTAATGACGATGGAACACACAAATTGCGTCGCGATTCAATACATCGTCCTCCGGCCGACCTGTCTCCAAGGGTCTATTGCTGCCTCGGGCACCTTATGGTCGATCTCCTGTGAGTCTAGATTTTCGAATCCGACGCAAAACTGACAGTTAATTGTAACGTTCAGAGCCTGTTAATGACGATGGAACACACAAATCCCGTAGCGATTCAATACATCGTCCTCCGGCCGACCTGTCTCCAAGGGTCTATTGCTGCCTCGGACACCTTATGGTCGACCTCCTGTGAGTCTAGATTTTCGAATCCGACGCAAAACTGACAGTTAATTGTAACGTTCAGAGCCTGTTAATGACGATGGAACACACAAATCGCGTTGCGATTCAATACATCGTCCTCCGGCCGACCTGTCTCCAAGGGTCTATTGCTGCCTCGGGCACCTTATGGTCGATCTCCTGTGAGTCTAGATTTTCGAATCCGACGCAAAACTGACAGTTAATTGTAACGTTCAGAGCCTGTTAATGACGATGGAACACACAAATTGCGTCGCGATTCAATACATCGTCCTCCGGACGACCTGTCTCCAAGGGACTATTGCTGCCTCGGGCACCTTATGGTCGATCTCCTGTGAGTCTAGATTTTCGAATCCGACGCAAAACTGACAGTTAATTGTAACGTTCAGAGCCTGTTAATGACGATGGAACACACAAATCGCGTCGCGATTCAATACATCGTCCTCCAGCCGACTTGTCTCCAAGGGTCTAGTGCTGCCTCGGGCACCTAATGGTCGTTCTCCTGTGAGTCTAGATTTTCGAATCCGACGCAAAACTGACAGTTAATTGTAAGGTTCAGATCCTGTTAATGACGATGGAACACACAAATTTCGTCGCGATTCAATACATCGTCCTCCGGCCGACCTGTCTCCAAGGGTCTAGTGCTGCCTCGGACACCTTATGGTCGTTCTCCTGTGAGTCTAGATTTTCGAATCCGACGCAAAACTGACAGTTAATTGTAACGTTCAGCGCCTGTTAATGACGATGGAACACACAAATCGCGTCGCGATTCAATACATCGTCCTCCAGCCGACTTGTCTCCAAGGGTCTAGTGCTGCCTCGGGCACCTTATGGTCGTTCTTCTGTGAGTCTAGATTTTCGAATCCGACGCAAAACTGACAGTTAATTGTAACGTTCAGAGCCTGTTAATGACGATGGAACACACAAATTGCGTCGCGATTCAATACATCGTCCTCCGGCCGACCTGTCTCCAAGGGTCTATTGCTGCCTCGGGCACCTTATGGTCGATCTCCTGTGAGTTTAGATTTTCGAATCCGACGCAAAACTGACAGTTAATTGTAACGTTCAGAGCCTGTTAATGACGATGGAACACACACATCCCGTAGCGATTCAATACATCGTCCTCCGGCCGACCTGTCTCCAAGGGTCTATTGCTGCCTCGGACACCTTATGGTCGATCTCCTGTGCGTCTAGATTTTCGAATCCGACGCAAAACTGACAGTTAATTGTAACGTTCAGACCTGTTAATGGCGATGGAACACACAAATCGCGTCGCGATTCAATACATCGTTCTCTAGCCGACTTGTCTCCAAGGGTCTAGTGCTGCCTCGGGCACCTTATGGTCGTTCTTCTGTGAGTCTAGATTTTCGAATCCGACGCAAAACTGACAGCTAATTGTAACGTTCAGAGCCTCTTAATGACGATGGAACACACAAATTGCGTCGCGATTCAATACATCGTCCTCCGGCCGACCTGTCTCCAAGGGTCTAGTGCTGCCTCGGACACCTTATGGTCGTTCTCCTGTGAGTCTAGATTTTCGAATCCGACGCGAAACTGACAGTTAATTGTAACGTTCAGCGCCTGTTAATGCCGATGGAACACACAAATCGCGTCGCGATTCAATACATCGTCCTCCGGACGACCTGTCTCCAAGGGTCTATTGCTGCCTCGGGCACCTTATGGTCGATCTCCTGTGAGTCTAGATTTTCGAATCCGACGCAAAACTGACAGTTAATTGTAACGTTCAGAGCCTGTTAATGACGATGGAACACACAAATCGCGTTGCGATTCAATACATCGTCCTCCGGCCGACCTGTCTCCAAGGGTCTATTGCTGCCTCGGGCACCTTATGGTAGATCTCCTGTGAGTCTAGATTTTCGAATCCGACGCAAAACCGACAGTTAATTGTAACGTTCAGAGCCTGTTCATGACGATGGAACACACAAATTGCGTCGCGATTCAATACATCGTCCTCCGGACGACCTGTCTCCAAGGGTCTATTGCTGCCTCGGGCACCTTATGGTCGATCTCCTGTGCGTCTAGATTTTCGAATCCGACGCAAAACTGACAGTTAATTGTAACGTTCAGACCTGTTAATGGCGATGGAACACACAAATCGCGTCGCGATTCAATACATCGTTCTCTAGCCGACTTGTCTCCAAGGGTCTAGTGCTGCCTCGGGCACCTTATGGTCGTTCTTCTGTGAGTCTAGATTTTCGAATCCGACGCAAAACTGACAGCTAATTGTAACGTTCAGAGCCTCTTAATGACGATGGAACACACAAATTGCGTCGCGATTCAATACATCGTCCTCCGGCCGACCTGTCTCCAAGGGTCTATTGCTGCCTCGGGCACCTTATGGTCGATCTCCTGTGAGTCTAGATTTTCGACTCCAACGCAAAACTGACAGTTAATTGTAACGTTCAGAGCCTGTTAATGACGATGGAACACACAAATCCCGTAGCGATTCAATACATCGTCCTCCGGCCGACCTGTCTCCAAGGGTCTATTGCTGCCTCGGACACCTTATGGTCGATCTCCTGTGAGTCTAGATTTTCGAATCCGACGCAAAACTGACAGTTAATTGTAACGTTCAGAGCCTGTTAATGACGATGGAACACACAAATCGCGTTGCGATTCAATACATCGTCCTCCGGCCGACCTGTCTCCAAGGGTCTATTGCTGCCTCGGGCACCTTATGGTCGATCTCCTGTGAGTCTAGATTTTCGAATCCGACGCAAAACTGACAGTTAATTGTAACGTTCAGAGCCTGTTAATGACGATGGAACACACAAATTGCGTCGCGATTCAATACATCGTCCTCCGGCCGACCTGTCTCCAAGGGTCTAGTGCTGCCTCGGACACCTTATGGTCGTTCTCCTGTGAGTCTAGATTTTCGAATCCGACGCGAAACTGACAGTTAATTGTAACGTTCAGCGCCTGTTAATGCCGATGGAACACACAAATCGCGTCGCGATTCAATACATCGTCCTCCAGCCGACTTGTCTCCAAGGGTCTAGTGCTGCCTCGGGCACCTTATGGTCGTTCTTCTGTGAGTCTAGATTTTCGAATCCGACGCAAAACTGACAGTTAATTGTAACGTTCAGAGCCTGTTAATGACGATGGAACACACAAATAGCGTCGCGATTCAATACATCGTCCTCCGGCCGACCTGTCTCCAAGGGTCTATTGCTGCCTCGGGCACCTTATGGTCGATATCCTGTGAGTTTAGATTTTCGAATCCGACGCAAAACTGACAGTTAATTGTAACGTTCAGAGCCTGTTAATGACGATGGAACACACAAATCCCGTAGCGATTCAATACATCGTCCTCCGGCCGACCTGTCTCCAAGGGTCTATTGCTGCCTCGGACACCTTATGGTCGATCTCCTGTGAGTCTAGATTTTCGAATCCGACGCAAAACTGACAGTTAATTGTAACGTTCAGAGCCTGTTAATGACGATGGAACACACAAATCGCGTTGCGATTTAATACATCGTCCTCCGGCCGACCTGTCTCCAAGGGTCTATTGCTGCCTCGGGCACCTTATGGTAGATCTCCTGTGAGTCTAGATTTTCGAATCCGACGCAAAACTGACAGTTAATTGTAACGTTCAGAGCCTGTTCATGACGATGGAACACACAAATTGCGTCGCGATTCAATACATCGTCCTCCGGACGACCTGTCTCCAAGGGTCTATTGCTGCCTCGGGCACCTTATGGTCGATTTCCTGTGAGTCTAGATTTTCGAATCCGACGCAAAACTGACAGTTAATTGTAACGTTCAGAGCCTGTTAATGACGATGGAACACACAAATCGCGTCGCGATTCAATACATCGTTCTCTAGCCGACTTGTCTCCAAGGGTCTAGGTTTGCCTTTGGCACCTTATGGTCGTTCTTCTGTGAGTCTAGATTTTCGAATCCGACGCAAAACTGACAGCTAATTGTAACGTTCAGAGCCTGTTAATGACGATGGAACACACAAATCCCGTAGCGATTCAATACATCGTCCTCCGGCCGACCTGTCTCCAAGGGTCTAGTGCTGCCTCGGACAGCTTATGGTCGTTCTCCTGTGAGTCTAGATTTTCGAATCCGACGCGAAACTGACAGTTAATTGTAACGTTCAGCGCCTGTTAATGACGATGGAACACACAAATCGCGTCGCGATTCAGTACATCGTCCTCCAGCCGACTTGTCTCCAAGGGTCTAGTGCTGCCTCGGGCACCTTATGGTCGTTCTTCTGTGAGTCTAGATTTTCAAATCCGACGCAAAACTGACAGTTAATTGTAACGTTCAGAGCCTCTTAATGACGATGGAACACACAAATTGCGTCGCGATTCAATACATCGTCCTCCGGCCGACCTGTCTCCAAGGGTCTATTGCTGCCTCGGGCACCTTATGGTCGATCTCCTGTGAGTTTAGATTTTCGAATCCGACGCAAAACTGACAGTTAATTGTAACGTTCAGAGCCTGTTAATGACGATGGAACACACAAATCCCGTAGCGATTCAATACATCGTCCTCCGGGCGACCTGTCTCCAAGGGTCTATTGCTGCCTCGGACACCTTATGGTCGATCTCCTGTGAGTCTAGATTTTCGAATCCGACGCAAAACTGACAGTTAATTGTAACGTTCAGAGCCTGTTAATGACGATGGAACACACAAATTGCGTCGCGATTCAATACATCGTCCTCCGGACGACCTGTCTCCAAGGGACTATTGCTGCCTCGGGCACCTTATGGTCGATCTCCTGTGAGTCTAGATTTTCGAATCCGACGCAAAACTGACAGTTAATTGTAACGTTCAGAGCCTGTTAATGACGATGGAACACACAAATCGCGTCGCGATTCAATACATCGTCCTCCAGCCGACTTGTCTCCAAGGGTCTAGTGCTGCCTCGGGCACCTAATGGTCGTTCTCCTGTGAGTCTAGATTTTCGAATCCGACGCAAAACTGACAGTTAATTGTAAGGTTCAGATCCTGTTAATGACGATGGAACACACAAATTTCGTCGCGATTCAATACATCGTCCTCCGGCCGACCTGTCTCCAAGGGTCTAGTGCTGCCTCGGACACCTTATGGTCGTTCTCCTGTGAGTCTAGATTTTCGAATCCGACGCAAAACTGACAGTTAATTGTAACGTTCAGCGCCTGTTAATGACGATGGAACACACAAATCGCGTCGCGATTCAATACATCGTCCTCCAGCCGACTTGTCTCCAAGGGTCTAGTGCTGCCTCGGGCACCTTATGGTCGTTCTTCTGTGAGTCTAGATTTTCGAATCCGACGCAAAACTGACAGTTAATTGTAACGTTCAGAGCCTGTTAATGACGATGGAACACACAAATTGCGTCGCGATTCAATACATCGTCCTCCGGCCGACCTGTCTCCAAGGGTCTATTGCTGCCTCGGGCACCTTATGGTCGATCTCCTGTGAGTTTAGATTTTCGAATCCGACGCAAAACTGACAGTTAATTGTAACGTTCAGAGCCTGTTAATGACGATGGAACACACACATCCCGTAGCGATTCAATACATCGTCCTCCGGCCGACCTGTCTCCAAGGGTCTATTGCTGCCTCGGACACCTTATGGTCGATCTCCTGTGAGTCTAGATTTTCGAATCCGACGCAAAACTGACAGTTAATTGTAACGTTCAGAGCCTGTTAATGACGATGGAACACACAAATAGCGTCGCGATTCAATACATCGTCCTCCGGCCGACCTGTCTCCAAGGGTCTATTGCTGCCTCGGGCACCTTATGGTAGATCTCCTGTGAGTCTAGATTTTCGAATCCGACGCAAAACTGACAGTTAATTGTAACGTTCAGAGCCTGTTCATGACGATGGAACACACATTGCGTCGCGATTCAATACATCGTCCTCCGGACGACCTGTCTCCAAGGGTCTATTGCTGCCTCGGGCACCTTATGGTCGATCTCCTGTGAGTCTAGATTTTCGAATCCGACGCAAAACTGACAGTTAATTGTAACGTTCAGAGCCTGTTAATGACGATGGAAAACACAAATCGCGTCGCGATTCAATACATCGTCCTCCGGACGACCTGTCTCCAAGGGTCTATTGCTGCCTCGGGCACCTTATGGTCGATCTCCTGTGAGTCTAGATTTTCGAATCCGACGCAAAACTGACAGTTAATTGTAACGTTCAGAGCCTGTTAATGACGATGGAACACACAAATCGCGTTGCGATTCAATACATCGTCCTCCGGCCGACCTGTCTCCAAGGGTCTATTGCTGCCTCGGGCACCTTATGGTAGATCTCCTGTGAGTCTAGATTTTCGAATCCGACGCAAAACCGACAGTTAATTGTAACGTTCAGAGCCTGTTCATGACGATGGAACACACAAATTGCGTCGCGATTCAATACATCGTCCTCCGGACGACCTGTCTCCAAGGGTCTATTGCTGCCTCGGGCACCTTATGGTCGATCTCCTGTGCGTCTAGATTTTCGAATCCGACGCAAAACTGACAGTTAATTGTAACGTTCAGACCTGTTAATGGCGATGGAACACACAAATCGCGTCGCGATTCAATACATCGTTCTCTAGCCGACTTGTCTCCAAGGGTCTAGTGCTGCCTCGGGCACCTTATGGTCGTTCTTCTGTGAGTCTAGATTTTCGAATCCGACGCAAAACTGACAGCTAATTGTAACGTTCAGAGCCTCTTAATGACGATGGAACACACAAATTGCGTCGCGATTCAATACATCGTCCTCCGGCCGACCTGTCTCCAAGGGTCTATTGCTGCCTCGGGCACCTTATGGTCGATCTCCTGTGAGTCTAGATTTTCGACTCCAACGCAAAACTGACAGTTAATTGTAACGTTCAGAGCCTGTTAATGACGATGGAACACACAAATCCCGTAGCGATTCAATACATCGTCCTCCGGCCGACCTGTCTCCAAGGGTCTATTGCTGCCTCGGACACCTTATGGTCGATCTCCTGTGAGTCTAGATTTTCGAATCCGACGCAAAACTGACAGTTAATTGTAACGTTCAGAGCCTGTTAATGACGATGGAACACACAAATCGCGTTGCGATTCAATACATCGTCCTCCGGCCGACCTGTCTCCAAGGGTCTATTGCTGCCTCGGGCACCTTATGGTCGATCTCCTGTGAGTCTAGATTTTCGAATCCGACGCAAAACTGACAGTTAATTGTAACGTTCAGAGCCTGTTAATGACGATGGAACACACAAATTGCGTCGCGATTCAATACATCGTCCTCCGGCCGACCTGTCTCCAAGGGTCTAGTGCTGCCTCGGACACCTTATGGTCGTTCTCCTGTGAGTCTAGATTTTCGAATCCGACGCGAAACTGACAGTTAATTGTAACGTTCAGCGCCTGTTAATGCCGATGGAACACACAAATCGCGTCGCGATTCAATACATCGTCCTCCAGCCGACTTGTCTCCAAGGGTCTAGTGCTGCCTCGGGCACCTTATGGTAGTTCTTCTGTGAGTCTAGATTTTCGAATCCGACGCAAAACTGACAGTTAATTGTAACGTTCAGAGCCTGTTAATGACGATGGAACACACAAATAGCGTCGCGATTCAATACATCGTCCTCCGGCCGACCTGTCTCCAAGGGTCTATTGCTGCCTCGGGCACCTTATGGTCGATATCCTGTGAGTTTAGATTTTCGAATCCGACGCAAAACTGACAGTTAATTGTAACGTTCAGAGCCTGTTAATGACGATGGAACACACAAATCCCGTAGCGATTCAATACATCGTCCTCCGGCCGACCTGTCTCCAAGGGTCTATTGCTGCCTCGGACACCTTATGGTCGATCTCCTGTGAGTCTAGATTTTCGAATCCGACGCAAAACTGACAGTTAATTGTAACGTTCAGAGCCTGTTAATGACGATGGAACACACAAATCGCGTTGCGATTTAATACATCGTCCTCCGGCCGACCTGTCTCCAAGGGTCTATTGCTGCCTCGGGCACCTTATGGTAGATCTCCTGTGAGTCTAGATTTTCGAATCCGACGCAAAACTGACAGTTAATTGTAACGTTCAGAGCCTGTTCATGACGATGGAACACACAAATTGCGTCGCGATTCAATACATCGTCCTCCGGACGACCTGTCTCCAAGGGTCTATTGCTGCCTCGGGCACCTTATGGTCGATTTCCTGTGAGTCTAGATTTTCGAATCCGACGCAAAACTGACAGTTAATTGTAACGTTCAGAGCCTGTTAATGACGATGGAACACACAAATCGCGTCGCGATTCAATACATCGTTCTCTAGCCGACTTGTCTCCAAGGGTCTAGGTTTGCCTTTGGCACCTTATGGTCGTTCTTCTGTGAGTCTAGATTTTCGAATCCGACGCAAAACTGACAGCTAATTGTAACGTTCAGAGCCTGTTAATGACGATGGAACACACAAATCCCGTAGCGATTCAATACATCGTCCTCCGGCCGACCTGTCTCCAAGGGTCTAGTGCTGCCTCGGACAGCTTATGGTCGTTCTCCTGTGAGTCTAGATTTTCGAATCCGACGCGAAACTGACAGTTAATTGTAACGTTCAGCGCCTGTTAATGACGATGGAACACACAAATCGCGTCGCGATTCAATACATCGTCCTCCAGCCGACTTGTCTCCAAGGGTCTAGTGCTGCCTCGGGCACCTTATGGTCGTTCTTCTGTGAGTCTAGATTTTCAAATCCGACGCAAAACTGACAGTTAATTGTAACGTTCAGAGCCTCTTAATGACGATGGAACACACAAATTGCGTCGCGATTCAATACATCGTCCTCCGGCCGACCTGTCTCCAAGGGTCTATTGCTGCCTCGGGCACCTTATGGTCGATCTCCTGTGAGTTTAGATTTTCGAATCCGACGCAAAACTGACAGTTAATTGTAACGTTCAGAGCCTGTTAATGACGATGGAACACACAAATCCCGTAGCGATTCAATACATCGTCCTCCGGGCGACCTGTCTCTAAGGGTCTATTGCTGCCTCGGACACCTTATGGTCGATCTCCTGTGAGTCTAGATTTTCGAATCCGACGCAAAACTGACAGTTAATTGTAACGTTCAGAGCCTGTTAATGACGATGGAACACACAAATCGCGTTGCGATTCAATACATCGTCCTCCGGCCGACCTGTCTCCAAGGGTCTATTGCTGCCTCGGGCACCTTATGGTCGATCTCCTGTGAGTATAGATTTTCGAATCCGACGCAAAACTGACAGTTAATTGTAACGTTCAGAGCCTGTTCATGACGATGGAACACACAAATTGCGTCGCGATTCAATACATCGTCCTCCGGACGACCTGTCTCCAAGGGTCTATTGCTGCCTCGGGCACCTTATGGTCGATCTCCTGTGAGTCTAGATTTTCGAATCCGACGCAAAACTGACAGTTAATTGTAAGGTTCAGATCCTGTTAATGACGATGGAACACACAAATTGCGTCGCGATTCAATACATCGTCCTCCGGCCGACCTGTCTCCAAGGGTCTAGTGCTGCCTCGGACACCTTATGGTCGTTCTCCTGTGAGTCTAGATTTTCGAATCCGACGCGAAACTGACAGTTAATTGTAACGTTCAGCGCCTGTTAATGACGATGGAACACACAAATCGCGTCGCGATTCAATACATCGTCCTCCAGCCGACTTGTCTCCAAGGGTCTAGTGCTGCCTCGGGCACCTTATGGTCGTTCTTTTGTGAGTCTAGATTTTCGAATCCGACGCAAAACTGACAGTTAATTGTAACGTTCAGAGCCTGTTAATGACGATGGAACACACAAATTGCGTCGCGATTCAATACATCGTCCTCCGGCCGACCTGTCTCCAAGGGTCTATTGCTGCCTCGGGCACCTTATGGTCGATCTCCTGTGAGTTTAGATTTTCGAATCCGACGCAAAACTGACAGTTAATTGTAACGTTCAGAGCCTGTTAATGACGATGGAACACACAAATCCCGTAGCGATTCAATACATCGTCCTCCGGCCGACCTGTCTCCAAGGGTCTATTGCTGCCTCGGACACCTTATGGTCGATCTCCTGTGAGTCTAGATTTTCGAATCCGACGCAAAACTGACAGTTAATTGTAACGTTCAGAGCCTGTTAATGACGATGGAACACACAAATCGCGTTGCGATTCAATACATCGTCCTCCGGCCGACCTGTCTCCAAGGGTCTATTGCTGCCTCGGGCACCTTATGGTAGATCTCCTGTGAGTCTAGATTTTCGAATCCGACGCAAAACTGACAGTTAATTGTAACGTTCAGAGCCTGTTAATGACGATGGAACACACAAATTGCGTCGCGATTCAATACATCGTCCTCCGGACGACCTGTCTCCAAGGGTCTATTGCTGCCTCGGGCACCTTATGGTCGATCTCCTGTGAGTCTAGATTTTCGAATCCGACGCAAAACTGACAGTTAATTGTAACGTTCAGAGCCTGTTAATGACGATGGAACACACAAATCGCGTCGCGATTCAATACATCGTCCTCCGGACGACCTGTCTCCAAGGGTCTATTGCTGCCTCGGGCACCTTATGGTAGATCTCCTGTGAGTCTAGATTTTCGAATCCGACGCAAAACTGACAGTTAATTGTAACGTTCACAGCCTGTTCATGACGATGGAACACACAAATTGCGTCGCGATTCAATACATCGTCCTCCGGACGACCTGTCTCCAAGGGTCTATTGCTGCCTCGGGCACCTTATGGTCGATCTCCTGTGTGTCTAGATTTTCGAATCCGACGCAAAACTGACAGTTAATTGTAACGTTCAGAGCGTGTTAATGGCGATGGAACACACAAATCGCGTCGCGATTCAATACATCGTTCTCTAGCCGACTTGTCTCCAAGGGTCTAGTGCTGCCTCGGGCACCTTATGGTCGTTCTTCTGTGAGTCTAGATTTTCGAATCCGACGCAAAACTGACAGCTAATTGTAACGTTCAGAGCCTCTTAATGACGATGGAACACACAAATTGCGTCGCGATTCAATACATCGTCCTCCGGCCGACCTGTCTCCAAGGGTCTATTGCTGCCTCGGGCACCTTATGGTCGATCTCCTGTGAGTCTAGATTTTCGAATCCGACGCAAAACTGACAGTTAATTGTAACGTTCAGAGCCTGTTAATGACGATGGAACACACAAATCCCGTAGCGATTCAATACATCGTCCTCCGGCCGACCTGTCTCCAAGGGTCTATTGCTGCCTCGGACACCTTATGGTCGATCTCCTGTGAGTCTAGATTTTCGAATCCGACGCAAAAGTGACAGTTAATTGTAACGTTCAGAGCCTGTTAATGACGATGGAACACACAAATCGCGTTGCGATTCAATACATTGTCCTCCGGCCGACCTGTCTCCAAGGGTCTATTGCTGCTTCGGGCACCTTATGGTCGTTCTCCTGTGAGTCTAGACTTTTGAATCCGACGCAAAACTGACAGTTAATTGTAAGGTTCAGATCCTGTTAATGACGATGGAACACACAAATTGCGTCGCGATTCAATACATCGTCCTGCGGCCGACCTGTCTCCAAGGGTCTAGTGCTGCCTCGGACACCTTATGGTCGTTCTCCTGTGAGTCTAGATTTTCTAATCCGACGCGAAACTGACAGTTAATTGTAACGTTCAGAGCCTGTTAATGACGATGGAACACACAAATCGCGTCGCGATTCAATACATCGTTCTCTAGCCGACTTGTCTCCAAGGGTCTAGGTTTGCCTCGGGCACCTTATGGTCGTTCTTCTGTGAGTCTAGATTTTCGAATCCGACGCAAAACTGACAGCTAATTGTAACGTTCAGAGCCTGTTAATGACGATGGAACACACAAATCCCGTAGCGATTCAATACATCGTCCTCCGGCCGACCTGTCTCCAAGGGTCTAGTGCTGCCTCGGACACTTTATGGTCGTTCTCCTGTGAGTCTAGATTTTCGAATCCGACGCGAAACTGACAGTTAATTGTAACGTTCAGCGCCTGTTAATGACGATGGAACACACAAATCGCGTCGCGATTCAATACATCGTCCTCCAGCCGACTTGTCTCCAAGGGTCTAGTGCTGCCTCGGGCACCTTATGGACGTTCTCCTGTGAGTCTTGATTTTCGAATCCGACGCAAAACTGACAGTTAATTGTAACGTTCAGAGCCTGTTAATGACGATGGAAAACACAAATCGCGTCGCGATTCAATACATCGTCCTCCGGACGACCTGTCTCCAAGGGTCTATTGCTGCCTCGGGCACCTTATGGTCGATCTCCTGTGAGTCTAGATTTTCGAATCCGACGCAAAACTGACAGTTAATTGTAACGTTCAGAGCCTGTTAATGACGATGGAACACACAAATCGCGTTGCGATTCAATACATCGTCCTCCGGCCGACCTGTCTCCAAGGGTCTATTGCTGCCTCGGGCACCTTATGGTAGATCTCCTGTGAGTCTAGATTTTCGAATCCGACGCAAAACCGACAGTTAATTGTAACGTTCAGAGCCTGTTCATGACGATGGAACACACAAATTGCGTCGCGATTCAATACATCTTCCTCCGGACGACCTGTCTCCAAGGGTCTATTGCTGCCTCGGGCACCTTATGGTCGATCTCCTGTGCGTCTAGATTTTCGAATCCGACGCAAAACTGACAGTTAATTGTAACGTTCAGACCTGTTAATGGCGATGGAACACACAAATCGCGTCGCGATTCAATACATCGTTCTCTAGCCGACTTGTCTCCAAGGGTCTAGTGCTGCCTCGGGCACCTTATGGTCGTTCTTCTGTGAGTCTAGATTTTCGAATCCGACGCAAAACTGACAGCTAATTGTAACGTTCAGAGCCTCTTAATGACGATGGAACACACAAATTGCGTCGCGATTCAATACATCGTCCTCCGGCCGACCTGTCTCCAAGGGTCTATTGCTGCCTCGGGCACCTTATGGTCGATCTCCTGTGAGTCTAGATTTTCGACTCCAACGCAAAACTGACAGTTAATTGTAACGTTCAGAGCCTGTTAATGACGATGGAACACACAAATCCCGTAGCGATTCAATACATCGTCTTCCGGCCGACCTGTCTCCAAGAGTGTATTGCTGCCTCGGACACCTTATGGTCGATCTCCTGTGAGTCTAGATTTTCGAATCCGACGCAAAACTGACAGTTAATTGTAACGTTCAGAGCCTGTTAATGACGATGGAACA
The DNA here is from genome assembly GCF_023898315.1 of Schistocerca nitens. Taxonomy (NCBI): domain Eukaryota; kingdom Metazoa; phylum Arthropoda; class Insecta; order Orthoptera; family Acrididae; genus Schistocerca; species Schistocerca nitens. The sequence goes on along the minus strand of NC_064618.1, from coordinate 2,434,124 downwards.
CACAAATCGCGTTGCGATTCAATACATCGTCCTCCGGCCGACCTGTCTCCAAGGGTCTATTGCTGCCTCGGGCACCTTATGGTCGATCTCCTGTGAGTCTAGATTTTCGAATCCGACGCAAAACTGACAGTTAATTGTAACGTTCAGAGCCTGTTAATGACGATGGAACACACAAATTGCGTCGCGATTCAATACATCGTCCTCCGGACGACCTGTCTCCAAGGGTCTATTGCTGCCTCGGGCACCTTATGGTCGATCTCCTGTGAGTCTAGATTATCGAATCCGACGCAAAACTGAGAGTTAATTGTAACGTTCAGAGCCTGTTAATGACGATGGAACACACAAATCGCGTCGCGATTCAATACATCGTCCTCCAGCCGACTTGTCTCCAAGGGTCTAGTGCTGCCTCGGGCACCTAATGGTCGTTCTCCTGTGAGTCTAGATTTTCGAATCCGACGCAAAACTGACAGTTAATTGTAAGGTTCAGATCCTGTCAATGACGATGGAACACACAAATTGCGTCGCGATTCAATACATCGTCCTCCGGCCGACCTGTCTCCAAGGGTCTAGTGCTGCCTCGGACACCTTATGGTCGTTCTCCTGTGAGTCTAGATTTTCGAATCCGACGCGAAACTGACAGTTAATTGTAACGTTCAGCGCCTGTTAATGACGATGGAACACACAAATCGCGTCGCGATTCAATACATCGTCCTCCAGCCGACTTGTCTCCAAGGGTCTAGTGCTGCCTCGGGCACCTTATGGTCGTTCTTCTGTGAGTCTAGATTTTCGAATCCGACGCAAAACTGACAGTTAATTGTAACGTTCAGAGCCTGTTAATGACGATGGAACACACAAATTGCGTCGCGATTCAATACATCGTCCTCCGGCCGACCTGTCTCCAAGGGTCTATTGCTGCCTCGGGCACCTTATGGTCGATATCCTGTGAGTTTAGATTTTCGAATCCGACGCAAAACTGACAGTTAATTGTAACGTTCAGAGCCTGTTAATGACGATGGAACACACAAATCCCGTAGCGATTCAATACATCGTCCTCCGGCCGACCTGTCTCCAAGGGTCTATTGCTGCCTCGGACACCTTATGGTCGATCTCCTGTGAGTCTAGATTTTCGAATCCGACGCAAAACTGACAGTTAATTGTAACGTTCAGAGCCTGTTAATGACGATGGAACACACAAATCGCGTTGCGATTTAATACATCGTCCTCCGGCCGACCTGTCTCCAAGGGTCTATTGCTGCCTCGGGCACCTTATGGTAGATCTCCTGTGAGTCTAGATTTTCGAATCCGACGCAAAACTGACAGTTAATTGTAACGTTCAGAGCCTGTTCATGACGATGGAACACACAAATTGCGTCGCGATTCAATACATCGTCCTCCGGACGACCTGTCTCCAAGGGTCTATTGCTGCCTCGGGCACCTTATGGTCGATTTCCTGTGAGTCTAGATTTACGAATCCGACGCAAAACTGACAGTTAATTGTAACGTTCAGAGCCTGTTAATGACGATGGAACACACAAATCGCGTCGCGATTCAATACATCGTTCTCTAGCCGACTTGTCTCCAAGGGTCTAGGTTTGCCTTTGGCACCTTATGGTCGTTCTTCTGTGAGTCTAGATTTTCGAATCCGACGCAAAACTGACAGCTAATTGTAACGTTCAGAGCCTGTTAATGACGATGGAACACACAAATCCCGTAGCGATTCAATACATCGTCCTCCGGCCGACCTGTCTCCAAGGGTCTAGTGCTGCCTCGGACAGCTTATGGTCGTTCTCCTGTGAGTCTAGATTTTCGAATCCGACGCGAAACTGACAGTTAATTGTAACGTTCAGCGCCTGTTAATGACGATGGAACACACAAATCGCGTCGCGATTCAATACATCGTCCTCCAGCCGACTTGTCTCCAAGGGTCTAGTGCTGCCTCGGGCACCTTATGGTCGTTCTTCTGTGAGTCTAGATTTTCAAATCCGACGCAAAACTGACAGTTAATTGTAACGTTCAGAGCCTCTTAATGACGATGGAACACACAAATTGCGTCGCGATTCAATACATCGTCCTCCGGCCGACCTGTCTCCAAGGGTCTATTGCTGCCTCGGGCACCTTATGGTCGATCTCCTGTGAGTTTAGATTTTCGAATCCGACGCAAAACTGACAGTTAATTGTAACGTTCAGAGCCTGTTAATGACGATGGAACACACAAATCCCGTAGCGATTCAATACATCGGCCTCCGGGCGACCTGTCTCCAAGGGTCTATTGCTGCCTCGGACACCTTATGGTCGATCTCCTGTGAGTCTAGATTTTCGAATCCGACGCAAAACTGACAGTTAATTGTAACGTTCAGAGCCTGTTAATGACGATGGAACACACAAATCGCGTTGCGATTCAATACATCGTCCTCCGGCCGACCTGTCTCCAAGGGTCTATTGCTGCCTCGGGCACCTTATGGTAGATCTCCTGTGAGTCTAGATTTTCGAATCCGACGCAAAACTGACAGTTAATTGTAACGTTCAGAGCCTGTTCATGACGATGGAACACACAAATTGCGTCGCGATTCAATACATCGTCCTCCGGACGACCTGTCTCCAAGGGTCTATTGCTGCCTCGGGCACCTTATGGTCGATCTCCTGTGAGTCTAGATTTTCGAATCCGACGCAAAACTGACAGTTAATTGTAAGGTTCAGATCCTGTTAATGACGATGGAACACACAAATTGCGTCGCGATTCAATACATCGTCCTCCGGCCGACCTGTCTCCAAGGGTCTAGTGCTGCCTCGGACACCTTATGGTCGTTCTCCTGTGAGTCTAGATTTTCGAATCCGACGCGAAACTGACAGTTAATTGTAACGTTCAGCGCCTGTTAATGACGATGGAACACACAAATCGCGTCGCGATTCAATACATCGTCCTCCAGCCGACTTGTCTCCAAGGGTCTAGTGCTGCCTCGGGCACCTTATGGTCGTTCTTTTGTGAGTCTAGATTTTCGAATCCGACGCAAAACTGACAGTTAATTGTAACGTTCAGAGCCTGTTAATGACGATGGAACACACAAATTGCGTCGCGATTCAATACATCGTCCTCCGGCCGACCTGTCTCCAAGGGTCTATTGCTGCCTCGGGCACCTTATGGTCGATCTCCTGTGAGTTTAGATTTTCGAATCCGACGCAAAACTGACAGTTAATTGTAACGTTCAGAGCCTGTTAATGACGATGGAACACACAAATCCCGTAGCGATTCAATACATCGTCCTCCGGCCGACCTGTCTCCAAGGGTCTATTGCTGCCTCGGACACCTTATGGTCGATCTCCTGTGAGTCTAGATTTTCGAATCCGACGCAAAACTGACAGTTAATTGTAACGTTCAGAGCCTGTTAATGACGATGGAACACACAAATCGCGTTGCGATTCAATACATGGTCCTCCGGCCGACCTGTCTCCAAGGGTCTATTGCTGCCTCGGGCACCTTATGGTAGATCTCCTGTGAGTCTAGATTTTCGAATCCGACGCAAAACTGACAGTTAATTGTAACGTTCAGAGCCTGTTAATGACGATGGAACACACAAATTGCGTCGCGATTCAATACATCGTCCTCCGGACGACCTGTCTCCAAGGGTCTATTGCTGCCTCGGGCACCTTATGGTCGATCTCCTGTGAGTCTAGATTTTCGAATCCGACGCAAAACTGACAGTTAATTGTAACGTTCAGAGCCTGTTAATGACGATGGAACACACAAATCGCGTCGCGATTCAATACATCGTCCTCCGGCCGACCTGTCTCCAAGGGTCTATTGCTGCCTCGGGCACCTTATGGTAGATCTCCTGTGAGTCTAGATTTTCGAATCCGACGCAAAACTGACAGTTAATTTAAACGTTCACAGCCTGTTCATGACGATGGAACACACAAATTGCGTCGCGATTCAATACATCGTCCTCCGGACGACCTGTCTCCAAGGGTCTATTGCTGCCTCGGGCACCTTATGGTCGATCTCCTGTGTGTCTAGATTTTCGAATCCGACGCAAAACTGACAGTTAATTGTAACGTTCAGAGCGTGTTAATGGCGATGGAACACACAAATCGCGTCGCGATTCAATACATCGTTCTCTAGCCGACTTGTCTCCAAGGGTCTAGTGCTGCCTCGGGCACCTTATGGTCGTTCTTCTGTGAGTCTAGATTTTCGAACCCGACGCAAAACTGACAGCTAATTGTAACGTTCAGAGCCTCTTAATGACGATGGAACACACAAATTGCGTCGCGATTCAATACATCGTCCTCCGGCCGACCTGTCTCCAAGGGTCTATTGCTGCCTCGGGCACCTTATGGTCGATCTCCTGTGAGTCTAGATTTTCGAATCCGACGCAAAACTGACAGTTAATTGTAACGTTCAGAGCCTGTTAATGACGATGGAACACACAAATCCCGTAGCGATTCAATACATCGTCCTCCGGCCGACCTGTCTCCAAGGGTCTATTGCTGCCTCGGACACCTTATGGTCGATCTCCTGTGAGTCTAGATTTTCGAATCCGACGCAAAAGTGACAGTTAATTGTAACGTTCAGAGCCTGTTAATGACGATGGAACACACAAATCGCGTTGCGATTCAATACATCGTCCTCCGGCCGACCTGTCTCCAAGGGTCTATTGCTGCTTCGGGCACCTTATGGTCGTTCTCCTGTGAGTCTAGACTTTTGAATCCGACGCAAAACTGACAGTTAATTGTAAGGTTCAGATCCTGTTAATGACGATGGAACACACAAATTGCGTCGCGATTCAATACATCGTCCTGCGGCCGACCTGTCTCCAAGGGTCTAGTGCTGCCTCGGACACCTTATGGTCGTTCTCCTGTGAGTCTAGATTTTCTAATCCGACGCGAAACTGACAGTTAATTGTAACGTTCAGCGCCTGTTAATGACGATGGAACACACAAATCGCGTCGCGATTCAATACATCGTCCTCCAGCCGACTTGTCTCCAAGGGTCTATTGCTGCCTCGGGCACCTTATGGTAGATCTCCTGTGAGTCTAGATTTTCGAATCCGACGCAAAACTGACAGTTAATTGTAACGTTCAGAGCCTGTTCATGACGATGGAACACACAAATTGCGTCGCGATTCAATACATCGTCCTCCGGCCGACCTGTATCCTGCCTCGGATACCTTATGGTCGATCTCCTGTGAGTCTAGATTTTCGAATCCGACGCAAAACTGACAGTTAATTGTAACGTTCAGAGCCTGTTAATGACGATGGAACACACAAATCGCGTCGCGATTCAATACATCGTCCTCCAGCCGACTTGTCTCCAAGGGTCTAGTGCTGCCTCGGGCACCTTATGGTCGTTCTCCTGTGAGTCTATATTTTCGAATCCGACGCAAAACTGACAGTTAATCGTATGGTTCAGAGCCTCTTAATGACAATGGAACACACAAATTGCGTCGCGATTCAATACATCGTCCTCCGGCCGACCTGTCTCCAAGGGTCTATTGCTGCCTCGGGCACCTTATGGTCGATCTCCTGTGAGTCTAGATTTTCGAATCCGACGCAAAACTGACAGTTAATTGTAACGTTCAGAGCCTGTTAATGACGATGTAACACACAAATTCCGTCGCGATTCAATACATCGTCCTCCAGCCGACTTGTCTCCAAGTGTCTAGTGCTGCCTCGGGCACCTTATGGTCGTTCTCCTGTGAGTCTAGATTTTCGAATCCGACGCAAAACTGACAGTTAATTGTAAGGTTCAGAGCCTCTTAATGACAATGGAACACACAAATTGCGTCGCGATTCAATACGTCGTCCTCCGGCCGACCTGTCTCCAAGGGTCTAGTGCTGCCTCGGACACCTTATGGTCGTTCTCCTGTGAGTCTAGATTTTCGAATCCGACGCGAAACTGACAGTTAATTGTAACGTTCAGCGCCTGTTAATGACGATGGAACACACAAATCGCGTCGCGATTCAATACATCGTCCTCCAGCCGACTTGTCTCCAAGGGTCTAGTGCTGCCTCGGGCACCTTATGGTCGTTCTTCTGTGAGTCTAGATTTTCGAATCCGACGCAAAACTGACAGCTAATTGTAACGTTCAGAGCCTCTTAATGACGATGGAACACACAAATTGCGTCGCGATTCAATACATCGTCCTCCGGCCGACCTGTCTCCAAGGGTCTATTGCTGCCTCGGGCACCTTATGGTCGATCTCCTGTGAGTCTAGATTTTCGAATCCGACGCAAAACTGACAGTTAATTGTAACGTTCAGAGCCTGTTAATGACGATGGAACACACAAATCCCGTAGCGATTCAATACATCGTCCTCCGGCCGACCTGTCTCCAAGGGTCTATTGCTGCCTCGGACACCTTATGGTCGATCTCCTGTGAGTCTAGATTTTCGAATCCGACGCAAAACTGACAGTTAATTGTAACGTTCAGAGCCTGTTAATGACGATGGAACACACAAATCGCGTTGCGATTCAATACATCGTCCTCCGGCCGACCTGTCTCCAAGGGTCTATTGCTGCCTCGGGCACCTTATGGTCGATCTCCTGTGAGTCTAGATTTTCGAATCCGACGCAAAACTGACAGTTAATTGTAACGTTCAGAGCCTGTTAATGACGATGGAACACACAAATTGCGTCGCGATTCAATACATCGTCCTCCGGACGACCTGTCTCCAAGGGACTATTGGTGCCTCGGGCACCTTATGGTCGATCTCCTGTGAGTCTAGATTTTCGAATCCGACGCAAAACTGACAGTTAATTGTAACGTTCAGAGCCTGTTAATGACGATGGAACACACAAATCGCGTCGCGATTCAATACATCGTCCTCCAGCCGACTTGTCTCCAAGGGTCTAGTGCTGCCTCGGGCACCTAATGGTCGTTCTCCTGTGAGTCTAGATTTTCGAATCCGACGCAAAACTGACAGTTAATTGTAAGCTTCAGATCCTGTTAATGACGATGGAACACACAAATTGCGTCGCGATTCAATACATCGTCCTCTGGCCGACCTGTCTCCAAGGGTCTATTGCTGCCTCGGGCACCTTATGGTCGATCTCCTGTGAGTCTATATTTTCGAATCCGACGCAAAACTGACAGTTAATTGTAACGTTCAGAGCCTGTTAATGACGATGGAACACACAAATCGCGTTGCGATTCAATACATCGTCCTCCGGCCGACCTGTCTCCAAGGGTCTATTGCTGCCTCGGGCACCTTATGGTAGATCTCCTGTGAGTCTAGATTTTCGAATCCGACGCAAAACTGACAGTTAATTGTAACGTTCAGAGCCTGTTCATGACGATGGAACACACAAATTGCGTCGCGATTCAATACATCGTCCTCCGGACGACCTGTCTCCAAGGGTCTATTGCTGCCTCGGGCACCTTATGGTCGATCTCCTGTGTGTCTAGATTTTCGAATCCGACGCAAAACTGACAGTTAATTGTAACGTTCAGAGCCTGTTAATGGCGATGGAACACACAAATCGCGTCGCGATTCAATACATCGTTCTCTAGCCGACTTGTCTCCAAGGGTCTAGTGCTGCCTCGGGCACCTTATGGTCGTTCTTCTGTGAGTCTAGATTTTCGAATCCGACGCAAAACTGACAGCTAATTGTAACGTTCAGAGCCTCTTAATGACGATGGAACACACAAATTGCGTCGCGATTCAATACATCGTCCTCCGGCCGACCTGTCTCCAAGGGTCTATTGCTGCCTCGGGCACCTTATGGTCGATCTCCTGTGAGTCTAGATTTTCGAATCCAACGCAAAACTGACAGTTAATTGTAACGTTCAGAGCCTGTTAATGACGATGGAACACACAAATCCCGTAGCGATTCAATACATCGTCCTCCGGCCGACCTGTCTCCAAGGGTCTATTGCTGCCTCGGACACCTTATGGTCGATCTCCTGTGAGTCTAGATTTTCGAATCCGACGCAAGACTGACAGTTAATTGTAACGTTCAGAGCCTGTTAATGACGATGGAACACACAAATCGCGTTGCGATTCAATACATCGTCCTCCGGCCGACCTGTCTCCAAGGGTCTATTGCTGCCTCGGGCACCTTATGGTCGATCTCCTGTGAGTCTAGATTTTCGACTCCGACGCAAAACTGACAGTTAATTGTAACGTTCAGAGCCTGTTCATGACGATGGAACACACAAATTGCGTCGCGATTCAATACATCGTCCTCCGGACGACCTGTCTCCAAGGGTCTATTGCTGCCTCGGGCACCTTATGGTCGATCTCCTGTGAGTCTAGATTATCGAATCCGACGCAAAACTGACAGTTAATTGTAACGTTCAGAGCCTGTTAATGACGATGGAACACACAAATCGCGTCGCGATTCAATACATCGTTCTCTAGCCGACTTGTCTCCAAGGGTCTAGGTTTGCCTCGGGCACCTTATGGTCGTTCTTCTGTGAGTCTAGATTTTCGAATCCGACGCAAAACTGACAGCTAATTGTAACGTTCAGAGCCTGTTAATGACGATGGAACACACAAATCCCGTAGCGATTCAATACATCGTCCTCCGGCCGACCTGTCTCCAAGGGTCTAGTGCTGCCTCGGACACCTTATGGTCGTTCTCCTGTGAGTCTAGATTTTAGAATCCGACGCGAAACTGACAGTTAATTGTAACGCTCAGCGCCTGTTAATGACGATGGAACACACAAATCGCGTCGCGATTCAATACATCGTCCTCAAGCCGACTTGTCTCCAAGGGTCTAGTGCTGCCTCGGGCACCTTATGGTCGTTCTTCTGTGAGTCTAGATTTTCGAATCCGACGCAAAACTGACAGTTAATTGTAACGTTCAGAGCCTCTTAATGACGATGGAACACACAAATTGCGTCGCGATTCAATACATCGTCCTCCGGCCGACCTGTCTCCAAGGGTCTATTGCTGCCTCGGGCACCTTATGGTCGATCTCCTGTGAGTTTAGATTTTCGAATCCGACGCAAAACTGACAGTTAATTGTAACGTTCAGAGCCTGTTAATGACGATGGAACACACAAATCCCGTAGCGATTCAATACATCGTCCTCCGGCCGACCTGTCTCCAAGGGTCTATTGCTGCCTCGGACACCTTATGGTCGATCTCCTGTGAGTCTAGATTTTCGAATCCGACGCAAAACTGACAGTTAATTGTAACGTTCAGAGCCTGTTAATGACGATGGAACACACAAATCGCGTTGCGATTCAATACATCGTCCTCCGGCCGACCTGTCTCCAAGGGTCTATTGCTGCCTCGGGCACCTTATGGTAGATCTCCTGTGAGTCTAGATTTTCGAATCCGACGCAAAACTGACAGTTAATTGTAACGTTCAGAGCCTGTTCATGACGATGGAACACACAAATTGCGTCGCGATTCAATACATCGTCCTCCGGACGACCTGTCTCCAAGGGTCTATTGCTGCCTCGGGCACCTTATGGTCGATCTCCTGTGAGTCTAGATTTTCAAATCCGACGCAAAACTGACAGTTAATTGTAACGTTCAGAGCCTGTTAATGACGATGGAACACACAAATCGCGTCGCGATTCAAAACATCGTTCTCTAGCCGACTTGTCTCCAAGGGTCTAGTGCTGCCTCGGGCACCTTATGGTCGTTCTTCTGTGAGTCTAGATTTTCGAATCCGACGCAAAACTGACAGCTAATTGTAACGTTCAGAGCCTCTTAATGACGATGGAACACACAAATTGCGTCGCGATTCAATACATCGTCCTCCGGCCGACCTGTCTCCAAGGGTCTATTGCTGCCTCGGGCACCTTATGGTCGATCTCCTGTGAGTTTAGATTTTCGAATCCGACGCAAAACTGACAGTTAATTGTAACGTTCAGAGCCTGTTAATGACGATGGAACACACAAATCCCGTAGCGATTCAATACATCGTCCTCCGGCCGACCTGTCTCCAAGGGTCTATTGCTGCCTCGGACACCTTATGGTCGATCTCCTGTGAGTCGAGATTTTCGAATCCGACGCAAAACTGACAGTTAATTGTAACGTTCAGAGCCTGTTAATGACGATGGAACACACAAATCGCGTTGCGATTCAATACATCGTCCTCCGGCCGACCTGTCTCCAAGGGTCTATTGCTGCCTCGGGCTCCTTATGGTAGATCTCCTGTGAGTCTAGATTTTCGAATCCGACGCAAAACTGACAGTTAATTGTAACGTTCAGAGCCTGTTAATGACGATGGAACACACAAATTGCGTCGCGATTCAATACATCGTCCTCCGGACGACCTGTCTCCAAGGGTCTATTGCTGCCTCGGGCACCTTATGGTCGATCTCCTGTGAGTCTAGATTTTCGAATCCGACGCAAAACTGACAGTTAATTGTAACGTTCAGAGCCTGTTAATGACGATGGAACACACAAATCGCGTCGCGATTCAATACATCGTCCTCCGGACGACCTGTCTCCAAGGGTCTATTGCTGCCTCGGGCACCTTATGGTCGATCTCCTGTGAGTCTATATTATCGAATCCGACGCAAAACTGACAGTTAATTGTAACGTTCAGAGACTGTTAATGACGATGGAACACACAAATCGCGTTGCGATTCAATACATTGTCCTCCGGCCGACCTGTCTCCAAGGGTCTATTGCTGCCTCGGGCACCTTATGGTAGATCTCCTGTGAGTCTAGATTTTCGAATCCGACGCAAAACTGACAGTTAATTGTAACGTTCAGAGCCTGTTCATGACGATGGAACACACAAATTGCGTCGCGATTCAATACATCGTCCTCCGGACGACCTGTCTCCAAGGGTCTATTGCTGCCTCGGGCACCTTATGGTCGATCTCCTGTGTGTCTAGATTTTCGAATCCGACGCAAAACTGACAGTTAATTGTAACGTTCAGAGCCTGTTAATGGCGATGGAACACACAAATCGCGTCGCGATTCAATACATCGTTCTCTAGCCGACTTGTCTCCAAGGGTCTAGTGCTGCCTCGGGCACCTTATGGTCGTTCTTCTGTGAGTCTAGATTTTCGAATCCGACGCAAAACTGACAGCTAATTGTAACGTTCAGAGCCTCTTAATGACGATGGAACACACAAATTGCGTCGCGATTCAATACATCGTCCTCCGGCCGACCTGTCTCCAAGGGTCTATTGCTGCCTCGGGCACCTTATGGTCGATCTCCTGTGAGTCTAGATTTTCGAATCCGACGCAAAACTGACAGTTATTGTAACGTTCAGAGCCTGTTAATGACGATGGAACACACAAATCCCGTAGCGATTCAATACATCGTCCTCCGGCCGACCTGTCTCCAAGGGTCTATCCTGCCTCGGACACCTTATGGTCGATCTCCTGTGAGTCTAGATTTTCGAATCCGACGCAAAACTGACAGTTAATTGTAACGTTCAGAGCCTGTTAATGACGATGGAACACACAAATCGCGTTGCGATTCAATACATCGTCCTCCGGCCGACCTGTCTCCAAGGGTCTATTGCTGCCTCGGGCACCTTATGGTCGATCTCCTGTGAGTCTAGATTTTCGAATCCGACGCAAAACTGACAGTTAATTGTAACGTTCAGAGCCTGTTAATGACGATGGAACACACAAATTGCGTCGCGATTCAATACATCGTCCTCCGGACGACCTGTCTCCAAGGGTCTATTGCTGCCTCGGGCACTTTATGGTCGATCTCCTGTGAGTCTAGATTATCGAATCCGACGCAAAACTGACAGTTAATTGTAACGTTCAGAGCCTGTTAATGACGATGGAACACACAAATCGCGTCGCGATTCAATACATCGTCCTCCGGCCGACCTGTCTCCAAGGGTCTATTGCTGCCTCGGGCACCTTATGGTCGTTCTCCTGTGAGTCTAGACTTTTGAATCCGACGCAAAACTGACAGTGAATTGTAAGGTTCAGAGCCCGTTAATGGCGATGGAACACACAAATTGCGTCGCGATTCAATACATCGTCCTCCAGCCGACTTGTCTCCAAGGGTCTAGTGCTGCCTCGGGCACCTGATGGTCGTTCTTCTGTGTGGCTAGATTTTCGAATCCGACGCAAAACTGACAGTTAATTGTAACGTTCAGAGCCTGTTCATGACGATGGAACACACAAATTGCGTCACGCTTCAATACATCGTCCTCCGGACAACCTGTCTCCAAGGGTCTATTGCTGCCTCGTGCACCTTATGGTCGATCTCCTGTGAGTCTAGATTTTCGAATCCGACGCAAAACTGACAGTTAATTGTAACGTTCAGAGCCTCTTAATGACAATGGAACACACAAATTGCGTCACGATTCAATACATCGTCCTCCGGCCGACCTGTCTCCAAGGGTCTAGTGCTGCCTCGGACACCTTATGGTCGTTCTCCTGTGAGTCTAGATTTTCGAATCCGACGCGAAACTGACAGTTAATTGTAACGTTCAGCGCCTGTTAATGACGATGGAACACACAAATCGCGTTGCGATTCAATACATCGTCCTCCAGCCGACTTGTCTCCAAGGGTCTAGTGCTGCCTCGGGCACCTTATGGTCGTTCTTCTGTGAGTCTAGATTTTCGAATCCGACGCAAAACTGACAGTTAATTGTAACGTTCAGAGCCTGTTAATGACGATGGAACACACAAATCGCGTCGCGATTCAATACATCGTCCTCCGGCCGACCTGTCTCCAAGGGTCTATTGCTGCCTCGGTCACCTTATGGTCGATCTCCTGTGAGTCTAGATTTTCGAATCCGACGCAAAACTGACAGTGAATTGTAACGTTCAGAGCTTGTTAATGACGATGGAACACACAAATCGCGTCGCGATTCAATACATCGACCTCCGGCCGACCTGTCTCCAAGGGTCTATTGCTGCCTCGGTCACCTTATGGTCGTTCTCCTGTGAGTCTAGATTTTCGAATCCGACGCAAAACTAACAGTTAATTGTAAGGTTCAGAGCCTGTTAATGACGATGGAACACACAAATCGCGTCGCGATTCAATACATCGTCCTCCGGCCGACCTGTCTCCAAGGGTCTATTGCTGCCTCGGTCACCTTATGGTCGATATCCTGTGAGTCTAGATTTTCGAATCCGACGCAAAACTGACAGTTAATTGTAACGTTCAGAGCCTGTTCATGACGATGGAACACACAAATTGCGTCGCGATTCAATACATCGTCCTCCGGCCGACCTGTCTCCAAGGGTCTATTGCTGCCTCGGGCACCTTATGGTCGTTCTCCTGTGAGTCTAGACTTTTGAATCCGACGCAAAACTGACAGTGAATTGTAAGGTTCAGAGCCTGTTAATGACGATGGAACACACAAATTGCGTCGCGATGCAATACATCGTCCTCCAGCCGACTTGTCTCCAAGGGTCTAGTGCTGCCTCGGGCACCTGATGGTCGTTCTTCTGTGAGGCTAGATTTTCGAATCCGACGCAAAACTTACAGTTAATTGTAAGGTTCAGAGCCTCTTAATGACAATGGAACACACAAATCGCGTCGCGATTCAATACGTCGTCCTCCGGCCGACCTGTCTCCAAGGGTCTATTGCTGCCTCGGGCACCTGATGGTCGATCTCCTGTGAGTCTAGATTTTCGAATCCGACGCAAAACTTAAGGTTAATTGTAAGGTTCAGAGCCTGTTAATGACGATGGAACACACAAATTGCGTCGCGATTCAATACATCGTCCTCCGGCCGACCTGTCTCCAAGGGTCTATTGCTGCCTCGGACACCTTATGGTCGATCTCCTGTGAGTCTAGATTTTCGAATCCGACGCAAAACTGACAGTTAATTGTAACGTTCAGAGCCTGTTAATGACGATGGAACACACAAATCGCGTTGCGATTCAATACATCGTCCTCCGGCCGACCTGTCTCCAAGGGTCTATTGCTGCCTCAGGCACCTTATGGTCGATCTCCTGTGAGTCTAGATTTTCGAATCCGACGCTAAACTGACAGTTAATTGTAACGTTCAGAGCCTGTTCATGACGATGGAACATACAAATTGCGTCGCGATTCAATACATCGTCCTCCGGACGACCTGTCTCCAAGGGTCTATTGCTGCCTCGGGCACCTTATGGTCGATCTCCTGTGAGTCTAGATTTTCGAATCCGACGCAAAACTGACAGTTAATTGTAACGTTCAGAGCCTGTTAATGACGATGGAACACACAAATCGCGTCGCGATTCAATACATCGTCCTCCATCCGACTTGTCTCCAAGGGTCTAGTGCTGCCTCGGGCACCTAATGGTCGTTCTCCTGTGAGTCTAGATTTTCGAATCCGACGCAAAACTGACAGTTAATTGTAAGGTTCAGATCCTGTTAATGACGATGGAACACACAAATTGCGTCGCGATTCAATACATCCTCCTCCGGCCGACCTGTCTCCAAGGGTCTATTGCTGCCTGGGCACCTTATGGTCGATCTCCTGTGAGTCTAGATTTTCGAATCCGACGCAAAACTGACAGTTAATTGTAACGTTCAGAGCCTGTTAATGACGATGGGACACACAAATTGCGTCGCGATTCAATACATCGTCCTCCAGCCGACTTGTCTCCAAGGGTCTAGTGCTGCCTCGGACAGCTTATGGTCGTTCACCTGTGAGTCTAGATTTTCGAATCCGACGCAAAACTGACAGTTAATTGTAAGGTTCAGAGACTCTTATTGACAATGGAACACACAAATCGCGTCGCGATTCAATACATCGTCCTCCGGCCGACCTGTCTCCAAGGGTCTATTGCTGCCTCGGTCACCTCATGGTCGATCTCCTGTGAGTCTAGATTTTCGAATCCGACGCAAAACTGACAGTTAATTGTAACGTTGAGAGCCTGTTAATGACGATGGAACACACAAATCGCGTCGCGATTCAATACATCGTCCTCCGGCCGACCTGTCTCCAAGGGTCTAATGCTGCCTCGGTCACCTTATGTTCGTTCTCCTGTGAGTCTAGATTTTCGAATCCGACGCAAAACTGACAGTTAATTGTAACGTTCAGAGCCTGTTAATGACGATGGAACACACAAATTGCGTCGCGATTCAATACATCGTCCTCCGGACGACCTGTCTCCAAGGGTCTATTGCTGCCTCGGGCACTTTATGGTCGATCTCCTGTGAGTCTAGATTATCGAATCCGACGCAAAACTGACAGTTAATTGTAACGTTCAAAGCCTGTTAATGACGATGGAACACACAAATCGCGTCGCGATTCAATACATCGTCCTCCGGCCGACCTGTCTCCAAGGGTCTATTGCTGCCTCGGGCACCTTATGGTCGTTCTCCTGTGAGTCTAGACTTTTGAATCCGACGCAAAACTGACACTGAATTGTAAGGTTCAGAGCCCGTTAATGGCGATGGAACACACAAATTGCGTCGCGATTCAATACATCGTCCTCCAGCCGACTTGTCTCCAAGGGTCTAGTGCTGCCTCGGGCACCTGATGGTCGTTCTTCTGTGTGGCTAGATTTTCGAATCCGACGCAAAACTGACAGTTAATTGTAACGTTCAGAGCCTGTTCATGACGATGGAACACACAAATTGCGTCACGCTTCAATACATCGTCCTCCGGACAACCTGTCTCCAAGGGTCTATTGCTGCCTCGTGCACCTTATGGTCGATCTCCTGTGAGTCTAGATTTTCGAATCCGACGCAAAACTGACAGTTAATTGTAAGGTTCAGAGCCTGTTAATGACGATGGAACACACAAATCGCGTCGCGATTCAATACATCGTCCTCCTGCCGACCTGTCTCCAAGGGTCTATTGCTGCCTCGGGCACCTTATGGTCGATCTGCTGTGAGTCTAGATTTTCGAATCCGACGCAAAACTGACAGTTAATTGTAAGGTTCAGAGCCTCTTAATGACAATGGAACACACAAATTGCGTCACGATTCAATACATCGTCCTCCGGCCGACCTGTCTCCAAGGGTCTAGTGCTGCCTCGGACACCTTATGGTCGTTCTCCTGTGAGTCTAGATTTTCGAATCCGACGCGAAACTGACAGTTAATTGTAACGTTCAGCGCCTGTTAATGACGATGGAACACACAAATCGCGTCGCGATTCAATACAACGTCCTCCAGCCGACTTGTCTCCAAGGGTCTAGTGCTGCCTCGGGCACCTTATGGTCGTTCTTCTGTGAGTCTAGATTTTCGAATCCGACGCAAAACTGACAGTTAATTGTAACGTTCAGAGCCTGTTAATGACGATGGAACACACAAATCGCGTCGCGATTCAATACATCGTCCTCCGGCCGACCTGTCTCCAAGGGTCTATTGCTGCCTCGGTCACCTTATGGTCGATCTCCTGTGAGTCTAGATTTTCGAATCCGACGCAAAACTGACAGTGAATTGTAACGTTCAGAGCTTGTTAATGACGATGGAACACACAAATCGCGTCGCGATTCAATACGACGTCCTCCGGCCGACCTGTCTCCAAGGGTCTATTGCTGCCTCGGTCACCTTATGGTCGTTCTCCTGTGAGTCTAGATTTTCGAATCCGACGCAAAACTAACAGTTAATTGTAAGGTTCAGAGCCTGTTAATGACGATGGAACACACAAATCGCGTCGCGATTCAATACATCGTCCTCCGGCCGACCTGTCTCCAAGGGTCTATTGCTGCCTCGGGCACCTTATGGTCGATATCCTGTGAGTCTAGATTTTCGAATCCGACGCAAAACTGACAGTTAATTGTAACGTTCAGAGCCTGTTCATGACGATGGAACACACAAATTGCGTCGCGATTCAATACATCGTCCTCCGGCCGACCTGTCTCCAAGGGTCTATTGCTGCCTCGGGCACCTTATGGTCGTTCTCCTGTGAGTCTAGACTTTTGAATCCGACGCAAAACTGACAGTGAATTGTAAGGTTCAGAGCCTGTTAATGACGATGGAACACACAAATTGCGTCGCGATGCAATACATCGTCCTCCAGCCGACTTGTCTCCAAGGGTCTAGTGCTGCCTCGGGCACCTGATGGTCGTTCTTCTGTGAGGCTAGATTTTCGAATCCGACGCAAAACTTACAGTTAATTGTAACGTTCAGAGCCTCTTAATGACAATGGAACACACAAATCGCGTCGCGATTCAATACGTCGTCCTCCGGCCGACCTGTCTCCAAGGGTCTATTGCTGCCTCGGGCACCTGATGGTCGATCTCCTGTGAGTCTAGATTTTCGAATCCGACGCAAAACTTAAGGTTAATTGTAAGGTTCAGAGCCTGTTAATGACGATGGAACACACAAATCGCGTCGCGATTCAATACATCGTCCTCCGGCCGACCTGTCTCCAAGGGTCTAATGCTGCCTCGGTCACCTTATGTTCGTTCTCCTGTGAGTCTAGATTTTCGAATCCGACGCAAAACTGACAGTTAATTGTAAGGTTCAGAGCCTGTTAATGACGATGGTACACACAAATCGCGTCGCGATTCAATACATCGTCCTCCGGCCGACCTGTCTCCAAGGGTCTAGTGCTGCCTCGGGCACCTTATGGTCGATCTCCTGTGAGTCTAGATTTTCGAATCCGACGCAAAACTGACAGTTAATTGTAAGGTTCAGAGCCTCTTGATGACAATGGAACACACAAATTGCGTCACGATTCAATACATCGTCCTCCGGCCGACCTGTCTCCAAGGGTCTAGTGCTGCCTCGGACACCTTATGGTCGTTCTCCTGTGAGTCTAGATTTTCGAATCCGACGCGAAACTGACAGTTAATTGTAACGTTCAGCGCCTGTTAATGACGATGGAACACACAATTCGCGTCGCGATTCAATACATCGTCCTCCAGCCGACTTGTCTCCAAGGGTCTAGTGCTGCCTCGGGCACCTTATGGTCGTTCTTCTGTGAGTCTAGATTTTCGAATCCGACGCAAAACTGACAGTTAATTGTAACGTTCAGAGCCTGTTAATGACGATGGAACACACAAATCGCGTCGCGATTCAATACATCGTCCTCCAGCCGACTTGTCTCCAAGGGTCTAGTGCTGCCTCGGGCACCTAATGGTCGTTCTCCTGTGAGTCTAAATTTTCGAATCCGACGCAAAACTGACAGTTAATTGCAACGTTCAGAGCCTTTTAATGACGATGGGACACACAAATCGCGTCGCGATTCAATACATCGTCCTCCGGCCGACCTGTCTCCAAGGGTCTATTGCTGCCTCGGTCACCTTATGGTCGATCTCCTGTGAGTCTAGATTTTCGAATCCGACGCAAAACTGACAGTTAATTGTAACGTTCAGAGCTTGTTAATGACGATGGAACACACAAATCGCGTCGCGTCGCGTCGATCTCCTGTGAGTCTAGATTTTCGAATCCGACGCAAAACTGACAGTTAATTGTAAGGTTCAGAGCCTGTTAATGACGATGGAACACACAAATCGCGTCGCGATTCAATACATCGTCCTCCTGCCGACCTGTCTCCAAGGGTCTATTGCTGCCTCGGGCACCTTATGGTCGATCTCCTGTGAGTCTAGATTTTCGAATCCGACGCAAAACTGACAGTTAATTGTAAGGTTCAGAGCCTCTTAATGACAATGGAACACACAAATTGCGTCGCGATTCAATACATCGTCCTCCGGACAACCTGTCTCCAAGGGTCTATTGCTGCCTCGGGCACCTTATGGTCGATCTCCTGTGAGTCTAGATTTTCGAATCCGACGCAAAACTGACAGTTAATTGTAACGTTCAGAGCCTGTTAATGACGATGGAACACACAAATTGCGTCGCGATTCAATACATCGTCCTCCGGACGACCTGTCTCCAAGGGTCTATTGCTGCCTCGGGCACCTTATGGTCGATCTCCTGTGAGTCTAGATTTTCGAATCCGACGCAAAACTGACAGTTAATTGTAACGTTCAGAGCCTGTTAATGACGATGGAACACACAAATCGCGTCGCGATTCAATACATCGTCCTCCGGCCGACCTGTCTCCAAGGGTCTATTGCTGCCTCGGGCACCTTATGGTCGTTCTCCTGTGAGTCTAGACTTTTGAATCCGACGCAAAACTGACAGTGAATTGTAAGGTTCAGAGCCCGTTAATGGCGATGGAACACACAAATTGCGTCGCGATTCAATACATCGTCCTCCAGCCGACTTGTCTCCAAGGGTCTAGTGCTGCCTCGGGCACCTGATGGTCGTTCTTCTGTGAGGCTAGATTTTCGAATCCGACGCAAAACTGACAGTTAATTGTAACGTTCAGAGCCTGTTCATGACGATGGAACACACAAATTGCGTCACGCTTCAATACATCGTCCTCCGGACAACCTGTCTCCAAGGGTCTATTGCTGCCTCGGGCACCTTATGGTCGATCTCCTGTGAGTCTAGATTTTCGAATCCGACGCAAAACTGACAGTTAATTGTAAGGTTCAGAGCCTGTTAATGACGATGGAACACACAAATCGCGTCGCGATTCAATACATCGTCCTCCTGCCGACCTGTCTCCAAGGGTCTATTGCTGCCTCGGGCACCTTATGGTCGATCTCCTGTGAGTCTAGATTTTCGAATCCGACGCAAAACTGACAGTTAATTGTAAGGTTCAGAGCCTCTTAATGACAATGGAACACACAAATTGCGTCACGATTCAATACATCGTCCTCCGGCCGACCTCTCTCCGAGGGTCTATTGCTGCCTCGGTCACCTTATGGTCGATCTCCTGTGAGTCTAGATTTTCGAATCCGACGCAAAACTGACAGTGAATTGTAACGTTCAGAGCTTGTTAATGACGATGGAACACACAAATCGCGTCGCGATTCAATACATCGTCCTCCGGCCGACCTGTCTCCAAGGGTCTATTGCTGCCTCGGTCACCTTATGGTCGTTCTCCTGTGAGTCTAGATTTTCGAATCCGACGCAAAACTAACAGTTAATTGTAAGGTTCAGAGCCTGTTAATGACGATGGAACACACAAATCGCGTCGCGATTCAATACATCGTCCTCCGGCCGACCTGTCTCCAAGGGTCTATTGCTGCCTCGGTCACCTTATGGTCGATATCCTGTGAGTCTAGATTTTCGAATCCGACGCAAAACTGACAGTTAATTGTAACGTTCAGAGCCTGTTCATGACGATGGAACACACAAATTGCGTCGCGATTCAATACATCGTCCTCCGGCCGACCTGACTCCAAGGGTCTATTGCTGCCTCGGGCACCTTATGGTCGTTCTCCTGTGAGTCTAGACTTTTGAATCCGACGCAAAACTGACAGTGAATTGTAAGGTTCAGAGCCTGTTAATGACGATGGAACACACAAATTGCGTCGCGATTCAATACATCGTCCTCCAGCCGACTTGTCTCCAAGGGTCTAGTGCTGCCTCGGGCACCTGATGGTCGTTCTTCTGTGAGGCTAGATTTTCGAATCCGACGCAAAACTTACAGTTAATTGTAAGGTTCAGAGCCTCTTAATGACAATGGAACACACAAATCGCGTCGCGATTCAATACGTCGTCCTCCGGCCGACCTGTCTCCAAAGGTCTATTGCTGCCTCGGGCACCTGATGGTCGATCTCCTGTGAGTCTAGATTTTCGAATCCGACGCAAAACTTAAGGTTAATTGTAAGGTTCAGAGCCTGTTAATGACGATGGAACACACAAATTGCGTCGCGATTCAATACATCGTCCTCCGGCCGACCTGTCTCCAAGGGTCTATTGCTGCCTCGGGCACCTTATGGTCGATCTCCTGTGAGTCTAGATTTTCGAATCCGACGCAAAACTGACAGTTAATTGTAACGTTCAGAGCCTGTTAATGACGATGGAACACACAAATTGCGTCGCGATTCAATACATCGTCCTCCAGCCGACTTGTCTCCAAGGGTCTAGTGCTGCCTCGGGCACCTAATGGTCGTTCTCCTGTGAGTCTAGATTTTCGAATCCGACGCAAAACTGACAGTTAATTGTAAGGTTCAGATCCTGTTAATGACGATGGAACACACAAATTGCGTCGCGATTCGATACATCGTCCTCCGGCCGACCTGTCTCCAAGGGTCTATTGCTGCCTGGGCACCTTATGGTCGATCTCCTGTGAGTCTAGATTTTCGAATCCGACGCAAAACTGACAGTTAATTGTAACGTTCAGAGCCTGTTAATGACGATGGGACACACAAATTGCGTCGCGATTCAATACATCGTCCTCCAGCCGACTTGTCTCCAAGGGTCTAGTGCTGCCTCGGACAGCTTATGGTCGTTCACCTGTGAGTCTAGATTTTCGAATCCGACGCAAAACTGTGAGTTAATTGTAAGGTTCAGAGACTCTTATTGACAATGGAACACACAAATCGCGTCGCGATTCAATACATCGTCCTCCGGCCGACCTGTCTCCAAGGGTCTATTGCTGCCTCGGTCACCTTATGGTCGATCTCCTGTGAGTCTAGATTTTCGAATCCGACGCAAAACTGACAGTTAATTGTAACGTTGAGAGCCTGTTAATGACGATGGAACACACAAATCGCGTCGCGATTCAATACATCGTCCTCCGGCCGACCTGTCTCCAAGGGTCTAATGCTGCCTCGGTCACCTTATGTTCGTTCTCCTGTGAGTCTAGATTTTCGAATCCGACGCAAAACTGACAGTTAATTGTAAGGTTCAGAGCCTGTTAATGACGATGGAACACACAAATCGCGTCGCGATTCAATACATCGTCCTCCGGCCGACCTGTCTCCAAGGGTCTATTGCTGCCTCGGGCACCTTATGGTCGATCTCCTGTGAGTCTAGATTTTCGAATCCGACGCAAAACTGACAGTTAATTGTAACGTTCAGAGCCTCTTGATGACAATGGAACACACAAATTGCGTCACGATTCAATACATCGTCCTCCGGCCGACCTCTCTCCAAGGGTCTAGTGCTGCTTCGGACACCTTATGGTCGTTCTCCTGTGAGTCTAGATTTTCGAATCCGACGCGAAACTGACAGTTAATTGTAACGTTCAGCGCCTGTTAATGACGATGGAACACACAAATCGCGTCGCGATTCAATACATCGTCCTCCAGCCGACTTGACTCCAAGGGTCTAGTGCTGCCTCGGGCACCTTATGGTCGTTCTTCTGTGAGTCTAGATTTTCGAATCCGACGCAAAACTGACAGTTAATTGTAACGTTCAGAGCCTGTTAATGACGATGGAACACACAAATCGCGTCGCGATTCAATACATCGTCCTCCAGCCGACTTGTCTCCAAGGGTCTAGTGCTGCCTCGGGCACCTAATGGTCGTTCTCCTGTGAGTCTAGATTTTCGAATCCGACGCAAAACTGACAGTTACTTGCAACGTTCAGAGCCTGTTAATGACGATGGGACACACAAATCGCGTCGCGATTCAATACATCGTCCTCCGGCCGACCTGTCTCCAAGGGTCTATTGCTGCCTCGGTCACCTTATGGTCGATCTCCTGTGAGTCTAGATTTTCGAATCCGACGCAAAACTGACAGTTAATTGTAACGTTCAGAGCTTGTTAATGACGATGGAACACACAAATCGCGTCGCGTCGCGTCGATCTCCTGTGAGTCTAGATTTTCGAATCCGACGCAAAACTGACAGTTAATTGTAAGGTTCAGAGCCTGTTAAAGACGATGGAACACACAAATCGCGTCGCGATTCAATACATCGTCCTCCTGCCGACTTGTCTCCAAGGGTCTATTGCTGCCTCGGGCACCTTATGGTCGATCTCCTGTGAGTCTAGATTTTCGAATCCGACGCAAAACTGACAGTTAATTGTAAGGTTCAGAGCCTCTTAATGACAATGGAACACACAAATTGCGTCGCGATTCAATACATCGTCCTCCGGACAACCTGTCTCCAAGGGTCTATTGCTGCCTCGGGCACCTTATGGTCGATCTCCTGAGAGTCTAGATTTTCGAATCCGACGCAAAACTGACAGTTAATTGTAAGGTTCAGAGCCTGTTAATGACGATGGAACACACAAATCGCGTCGCGATTCAATACATCGTCCTCCTGCCGACCTGTCTCCAAGGGTCTATTGCTGCCTCGGGCACCTTATGGTCGATCTCCTGTGAGTCTAGATTTTCGAATCCGACGCAAAACTGACAGTTAATTGTAACGTTCAGAGCCTCTTAATGACAATGGAACACACAAATTGCGTCACGATTCAATACATCGTCCTCCGGCCGACCTGTCTCCAAGGGTCTAGTGCTGCCTCGGACACCTTATGGTCGTTCTCCTGTGAGTCTAGATTTTCGAATCCGACGCGAAACTGACAGTTAATTGTAACGTTCAGCGCCTGTTAATGACGATGGAACACACAAATCGCGTCGCGATTCAATACATCGTCCTCCAGCCGACTTGTCTCCAAGGGTCTAGTGCTGCCTCGGGCACCTTATGGTCGTTCTTCTGTGAGTCTAGATTTTCGAATCCGACGCCAAACTGACAGTTAATTGTAAGGTTCAGAGCCTGTTAGTGACGATGGAACACACAAATCGCGTCGCGATTCAATACATCGTCCTCCGGCCGACCTGTCTCCAAGGGTCTATTGCTGCCTCGGTCACCTTATGGTCGATCTCCTGTGAGTCTAGATTTTCGAATCCGACGCAAAACTGACAGTGAATTGTAACGTTCAGAGCTTGTTAATGACGATGGAACACACAAATCGCGTCGCGATTCAATACATCGTCCTCCGGCCGACCTGTCTCCAAGGGTCTATTGCTGCCTCGGTCACCTTATGGTCGTTCTCCTGTGAGTCTAGATTTTCGAATCCGACGCAAAACTGACAGTGAATTGTAAGGTTCAGAGCCTGTTAATGACGATGGAACACACAATTCGCGTCGCGATTCAATACATCGTCCTCCGGCCGACCTGTCTCCAAGGGTCTATTGCTGCCTCGGTCACCTTATGGTCGATATCCTGTGAGTCTAGATTTTCGAATCCGACGCAAAACTGACAGTTAATTGTAACGTTCAGAGCCTGTTCATGACGATGGAACACACAAATTGCGTCGCGATTCAATACATCGTCCTCCGGCCGACCTGTCTCCAAGGGTCTATTGCTGCCTCGGGCACCTTATGGTCGTTCTCCTGTGAGTCTAGACTTTTGAATCCGACGCAAAACTGACAGTGAATTGTAAGGTTCAGAGCCTGTTAATGACGATGGAACACACTAATTGCGTCGCGATTCAATACATCGTCCTCCAGCCGACTTGTCTCCAAGGGTCTAGTGCTGCCTCGGGCACCTGATGGTCGTTCTTCTGTGAGGCTAGATTTTCGAATCCGACGCAAAACTTACAGTTAATTGTAAGGTTCAGAGCCTCTTAATGACAATGGAACACACAAATCGCGTCGCGATTCAATACGTCGTCCTCCGGCCGACCTGTCTCCAAGGGTCTATTGCTGCCTCGGGCACCTGATGGTCGATCTCCTGTGAGTCTAAATTTTCGAATCCGACGCAAAACTTAAGGTTAATTGTAAGGTTCAGAGCCTGTTAATGACGATGGAACACACAAATTGCGTCGCGATTCAATACATCGTCCTCCGGCCGACCTGTCTCCAAGGGTCTATTGCTGCCTCGGGCACCTTATGGTCGATCTCCTGTGAGTCTAGATTTTCGAATCCGACGCAAAACTGACAGTTAATTGTAACGTTCAGAGCCTGTTAATGACGATGGAACACACAAATCCCGTAGCGATTCAATACATCGTCCTCCGGCCGACCTGTCTCCAAGGGTCTATTGCTGCCTCGGGCACCTTATGGTCGTTCTCCTGTGAGTCTAGACTTTTGAATCCGACGCAAAACTGACAGTGAATTGTAAGGTTCAGAGCCCGTTAATGGCGATGGAACACACAAATTGCGTCGCGATTCAATACATCGTCCTCCAGCCGACTTGTCTCCAAGGGTCTAGTGCTGCCTCGGGCACCTGATGGTCGTTCTTCTGTGAGGCTAGATTTTCGAATCCGACGCAAAACTGACAGTTAATTGTAACGTTCAGAGCCTGTTCATGACGATGGAACACACAAATTGCGTCACGCTTCAATACATCGTCCTCCGGACAACCTGTCTCCAAGGGTCTATTGCTGCCTCGGGCACCTTATGGTCGATCTCCTGAGAGTCTAGATTTTCGAATCCGACGCAAAACTGACAGTTAATTGTAAGGTTCAGAGCCTGTTAATGACGATGGAACACACAAATCGCGTCGCGATTCAATACATCGTCCTCCTGCCGACCTGTCTCCAAGGGTCTATTGCTGCCTCGGGCACCTTATGGTCGATCTCCTGTGAGTCTAGATTTTCGAATCCGACGCAAAACTGACAGTTAATTGTAAGGTTCAGAGCCTCTTAATGACAATGGAACACACAAATTGCGTCACGATTCAATACATCGTCCTCCGGCCGACCTGTCTCCAAGGGTCTAGTGCTGCCTCGGACACCTTATGGTCGTTCTCCTGTGAGTCTAGATTTTCGAATCCGACGCGAAACTGACAGTTAATTGTAACGTTCAGCGCCTGTTAATGACGATGGAACACACAAATCGCGTCGCGATTCAATACATCGTCCTCCAGCCGACTTGTCACCAAGGGTCTAGTGCTGCCTCGGGCACCTTATGGTCGTTCTTCTGTGAGTCTAGATTTTCGAATCCGACGCAAAACTGACAGTTAATTGTAACGTTCAGAGCCTGTTAATGACGATGGAACACACAAATCGCGTCGCGATTCAATACATCGTCCTCCGGCCGACCTCTCTCCGAGGGTCTATTGCTGCCTCGGGCACCTAATGGTCGATCTCCTGTGAGTCTAGATTTTCGAATCCGACGCAAAACTGACAGTGAATTGTAACGTTCAGAGCTTGTTAATGACGATGGAACACACAAATCGCGTCGCGATTCAATACATCGTCCTCCGGCCGACCTGTCTCCAAGGGTCTATTGCTGCCTCGGTCACCTTATGGTCGTTCTCCTGTGAGTCTAGATTTTCGAATCCGACGCAAAACTAACAGTTAATTGTAAGGTTCAGAGCCTGTTAATGACGATGGAACACACAAATCGCGTCGCGATTCAATACATCGTCCTCCGGCCGACCTGTCTCCAAGGGTCTATTGCTGCCTCGGTCACCTTATGGTCGATATCCTGTGAGTCTAGATTTTCGAATCCGACGCAAAACTGACAGTTAATTGTAACGTTCAGAGCCTGTTCATGACGATGGAACACACAAATTGCGTCGCGATTCAATACATCGTCCTCCGGCCGACCTGTCTCCAAGGGTCTATTGCTGCCTCGGGCACCTTATGGTCGTTCTCCTGTGAGTCTAGACTTTTGAATCCGACGCAAAACTGACAGTGAATTGTAAGGTTCAGAGCCTGTTAATGACGATGGAACACACAAATTGCGTCGCGATTCAATACATCGTCCTCCAGCCGACTTGTCTCCAAGGGTCTAGTGCTGCCTCGGGCACCTGATGGTCGTTCTTCTGTGAGGCTAGATTTTCGAATCCGACGCAAAACTTACAGTTAATTGTAAGGTTCAGAGCCTCTTAATGACAATGGAACACACAAATCGCGTCGCGATTCAATACGTCGTCCTCCGGCCGACCTGTCTCCAAGGGTCTATTGCTGCCTCGGGCACCTGATGGTCGATCTCCTGTGAGTCTAGATTTTCGAATCCGACGCAAAACTTAAGGTTAATTGTAAGGTTCAGAGCCTGTTAATGACGATGGAACACACAAATTGCGTCGCGATTCAATACATCGTCCTCCGGCCGACCTGTCTCCAAGGGTCTATTGCTGCCTCGGACACCTTATGTTCGATCTCCTGTGAGTCTAGATTTTCGAATCCGACGCAAAACTGACAGTTAATTGTAACGTTCAGAGCCTGTTAATGACGATGGAACACACAAATCGCGTTGCGATTCAATACATCGTCCTCCGGCCGACCTGTCTCCAAGGGTCTATTGCTGCCTCAGGCACCTTATGGTCGATCTCCTGTGAGTCTAGATTTTCGAATCCGACGCAAAACTGACAGTTAATTGTAACGTTCAGAGCCTGTTCATCACGATGGAACATACAAATTGCGTCGCGATTCAATACATCGTCCTCCGGACGACCTGTCTCCAAGGGTCTATTGCTGCCTCGGGCACCTTATGGTCGATCTCCTGTGAGTCTAGATTTTCGAATCCGACGCAAAACTGACAGTTAATTGTAACGTTCAGAGCCTGTTAATGACGATGGAACACACAAATCGCGTCGCGATTCAATACATCGTCCTCCAGCCGACTTGTCTCCAAGGGTCTAGTGCTGCCTCGGGCACCTAATGGTCGTTCTCCTGTGAGTCTAGATTTTCGAATCCGACGCAAAACTGACAGTTAATTGTAAGGTTCAGATCCTGTTAATGACGATGGAACACACAAATTGCGTCGCGATTCGATACATCGTCCTCCGGCCGACCTGTCTCCAAGGGTCTATTGCTGCCTGGGCACCTTATGGTCGATCTCCTGTGAGTCTAGATTTTCGAATCCGACGCAAAACTGACAGTTAATTGTAACGTTCAGAGCCTGTTAATGACGATGGGACACACAAATTGCGTCGCGATTCAATACATCGTCCTCCAGCCGACTTGTCTCCAAGGGTCTAGTGCTGCCTCGGACAGCTTATGGTCGTTCACCTGTGAGTCTAGATTTTCGAATCCGACGCAAAACTGTGAGTTAATTGTAAGGTTCAGAGACTCTTATTGACAATGGAACACACAAATCGCGTCGCGATTCAATACATCGTCCTCCGGCCGACCTGTCTCCAAGGGTCTATTGCTGCCTCGGTCACCTTATGGTCGATCTCCTGTGAGCCTAGATTTTCGAATCCGACGCAAAACTGACAGTTAATTGTAACGTTGAGAGCCTGTTAATGACGATGGAACACACAAATCGCGTCGCGATTCAATACATCGTCCTCCGGCCGACCTGTCTCCAAGGGTCTAATGCTGCCTCGGTCACCTTGTGTTCGTTCTCCTGTGAGTCTAGATTTTCGAATCCGACGCAAAACTGACAGTTAATTGTAAGGTTCAGAGCCTGTTAATGACGATGGAACACACAAATCGCGTCGCGATTCAATACATCGTCCTCCGGCCGACCTGTCTCCAAGGGTCTATTGCTGCCTCGGGCACCTTATGGTCGATCTCCTGTGAGTCTAGATTTTCGAATCCGACGCAAAACTGACAGTTAATTGTAACGTTCAGAGCCTCTTGATGACAATGGAACACACAAATTGCGTCACGATTCAATACATCGTCCTCCGGCCGACCTCTCTGCAAGGGTCTAGTGCTGCTTCGGACACCTTATGGTCGTTCTCCTGTGAGTCTAGATTTTCGAATCCGACGCGAAACTGACAGTTAATTGTAACGTTCAGCGCCTGTTAATGACGATGGAACACACAAATCGCGTCGCGATTCAATACATCGTCCTCCAGCCGACTTGACTCCAAGGGTCTAGTGCTGCCTCGGGCACCTTATGGTCGTTCTTCTGTGAGTCTAGATTTTCGAATCCGACGCAAAACTTACAGTTAATTGTAACGTTCAGAGCCTGTTAATGACGATGGAACACACAAATCGCGTCGCGATTCAATACATCGTCCTCCAGCCGACTTGTCTCCAAGGGTCTAGTGCTGCCTCGGGCACCTAATGGTCGTTCTCCTGTGAGTCTAGATTTTCGAATCCGACGCAAAACTGACAGTTAATTGCAACGTTCAGAGCCTGTTAATGACGATGGGACACACAAATCGCGTCGCGATTCAATACATCGTCCTCCGGCCGACCTGTCTCCAAGGGTCTATTGCTGCCTCGGTCACCTTATGGTCGATCTCCTGTGAGTCTAGATTTTCGAATCCGACGCAAAACTGACAGTTAATTGTAACGTTCAGAGCTTGTTAATGACGATGGAACACACAAATCGCGTCGCGTCGCGTCGATCTCCTGTGAGTCTAGATTTTCGAATCCGACGCAAAACTGACAGTTAATTGTAAGGTTCAGAGCCTGTTAATGACGATGGAACACACAAATCGCGTCGCGATTCAATACATCGTCCTCCTGCCGACTTGTCTCCAAGGGTCTATTGCTGCCTCGGGCACCTTATGGTCGATCTCCTGTGAGTCTAGATTTTCGAATCCGACGCAAAACTGACAGTTAATTGTAACGTTCAGAGCCTCTTAATGACAATGGAACACACAAATTGCGTCGCGATTCAATACATCGTCCTCCGGACAACCTGTCTCCAAGGGTCTATTGCTGCCTCGGGCACCTTATGGTCGATCTCCTGAGAGTCTAGATTTTCGAATCCGACGCAAAACTGACAGTTAATTGTAAGGTTCAGAGCCTGTTAATGACGATGGAACACACAAATCGCGTCGCGATTCAATACATCGTCCTCCTGCCGACCTGTCTCCAAGGGTCTATTGCTGCCTCGGGCACCTTATGGTCGATCTCCTGTGAGTCTAGATTTTCGAATCCGACGCAAAACTGACAGTTAATTGTAACGTTCAGAGCCTCTTAATGACAATGGAACACACAAATTGCGTCACGATTCAATACATCGTCCTCCGGCCGACCTGTCTCCAAGGGTCTAGTGCTGCCTCGGACACCTTATGGTCGTTCTCCTGTGAGTCTAGATTTTCGAATCCGACGCGAAACTGACAGTTAATTGTAACGTTCAGCGCCTGTTAATGACGATGGAACACACAAATCGCGTCGCGATTCAATACATCGTCCTCCAGCCGACTTGTCTCCAAGGGTCTAGTGCTGCCTCGGGCACCTTATGGTCGTTCTTCTGTGAGTCTAGATTTTCGAATCCGACGCCAAACTGACAGTTAATTGTAAGGTTCAGAGCCTGTTAATGACGATGGAACACACAAATCGCGTCGCGATTCAATACATCGTCCTCCGGCCGACCTGTCTCCAAGGGTCTATTGCTGCCTCGGTCACCTTATGGTCGATCTCCTGTGAGTCTAGATTTTCGAATCCGACGCAAAACTGACAGTGAATTGTAACGTTCAGAGCCTGTTCATGACGATGGAACACACAAATTGCGTCGCGATTCAATACATCGTCCTCCGGCCGACCTGTCTCCAAGGGTCTATTGCTGCCTCGGGCACCTTATGGTCGTTCTCCTGTGAGTCTAGACTTTTGAATCCGACGCAAAACTGACAGTGAATTGTAAGGTTCAGAGCCTGTTAATGACGATGGAACACACTAATTGCGTCGCGATTCAATACATCGTCCTCCAGCCGACTTGTCTCCAAGGGTCTAGTGCTGCCTCGGGCACCTGATGGTCGTTCTTCTGTGAGGCTAGATTTTCGAATCCGACGCAAAACTTACAGTTAATTGTAAGGTTCAGAGCCTCTTAATGACAATGGAACACACAAATCGCGTCGCGATTCAATACGTCGTCCTCCGGCCGACCTGTCTCCAAGGGTCTATTGCTGCCTCGGGCACCTGATGGTCGATCTCCTGTGAGTCTAAATTTTCGAATCCGACGCAAAACTTAAGGTTAATTGTAAGGTTCAGAGCCTGTTAATGACGATGGAACACACAAATTGCGTC
Source organism: Schistocerca nitens (assembly GCF_023898315.1). Taxonomy (NCBI): domain Eukaryota; kingdom Metazoa; phylum Arthropoda; class Insecta; order Orthoptera; family Acrididae; genus Schistocerca; species Schistocerca nitens. The sequence continues at coordinate 2,403,712 of NC_064618.1, read as the reverse complement.
GCGATTCAATACATCGTCCTCCGGCCGACCTGTCTCCAAGGGTCTATTGCTGCCTCGGGCACCTTATGGTCGATCTCCTGTGAGTCTAGATTTTCGAATCCGACGCAAAACTGACAGTTAATTGTAACGTTCAGAGACTGTTAATGACGATGGAACACACAAATCCCGTAGCGATTCAATACATCGTCCTCCGGCCGACCTGTCTCCAAGGGTCTATTGCTGCCTCGGACACCTTATGGTCGATCTCCTGTGAGTCTAGATTTTCGAATCCGACGCAAAACTGACAGTTAATTGTAACGTTCAGAGCCTGTTAATGACGATGGAACACACAAATCGCGTTGCGATTCAATACATCGTCCTCCGGCCGACCTGTCTCCAAGGGTCTATTGCTGCCTCAGGCACCTTATGGTCGATCTCCTGTGAGTCTAGATTTTCGAATCCGACGCAAAACTGACAGTTAATTGTAACGTTCAGAGCCTGTTCATGACGATGGAACATACAAATTGCGTCGCGATTCAATACATCGTCCTCCGGACGACCTGTCTCCAAGGGTCTATTGCTGCCTCGGGCACCTTATGGTCGATCTCCTGTGAGTCTAGATTTTCGAATCCGACGCAAAACTGACAGTTAATTGTAAGGTTCAGAGCCTGTTAATGACGATGGAACACACAAATCGCGTCGCGATTCAATACATCGTCCTCCAGCCGACTTGTCTCCAAGGGTCTAGTGCTGCCTCGGGCACCTAATGGTCGTTCTCCTGTGAGTCTAGATTTTCGAATCCGACGCAAAACTGACAGTTAATTGTAAGGTTCAGATCCTGTTAATGACGATGGAACACACAAATTGCGTCGCGATTCAATACATCGTCCTCCGGCCGACCTGTCTCCAAGGGTCTATTGCTGCCTGGGCACCTTATGGTCGATCTCCTGTGAGTCTAGATTTTCGAATCCGACGCAAAACTGACAGTTAATTGTAACGTTCAGAGCCTGTTAATGACGATGGGACACACAAATTGCGTCGCGATTCAATACATCGTCCTCCAGCCGACTTGTCTCCAAGGGTCTAGTGCTGCCTCGGACAGCTTATGGTCGTTCACCTGTGAGTCTAGATTTTCGAATCCGACGCAAAACTGACAGTTAATTGTAAGGTTCAGAGACTCTTATTGACAATGGAACACACAAATCGCGTCGCGATTCAATACATCGTCCTCCGGCCGACCTGTCTCCAAGGGTCTATTGCTGCCTCGGTCACCTTATGGTCGATCTCCTGTGAGTCTAGATTTTCGAATCCGACGCAAAACTGACAGTTAATTGTAACGTTGAGAGCCTGTTAATGACGATGGAACACACAAATCGCGTCGCGATTCAATACATCGTCCTCCGGCCGACCTGTCTCCAAGGGTCTAATGCTGCCTCGGTCACCTTATGTTCGTTCTCCTGTGAGTCTAGATTTTCGAATCCGACGCAAAACTGACAGTTAATTGTAAGGTTCAGAGCCTGTTAATGACGATGGAACACACAAATCGCGTCGCGATTCAATACATCGTCCTCCAGCCGACTTGACTCCAAGGGTCTAGTGCTGCCTCGGGCACCTTATGGTCGTTCTTCTGTGAGTCTAGATTTTCGAATCCGACGCAAAACTGACAGTTAATTGCAACGTTCAGAGCCTGTTAATGACGATGGAACACACAAATCGCGTCGCGTCGCGTCGATCTCCTGTGAGTCTAGATTTTCGAATCCGACGCAAAACTGACAGTTAATTGTAAGGTTCAGAGCCTGTTAATGACGATGGAACACACAAATCGCGTCGCGATTCAATACATCGTCCTCCTGCCGACCTGTCTCCAAGGGTCTATTGCTGCCTCGGGCACCTTATGGTCGATCTCCTGTGAGTCTAGATTTTCGAATCCGACGCAAAACTGACAGTTAATTGTAAGGTTCAGAGCTCCTTAATGACAATGGAACACACAAATCGCGTCGCGATTCAATACATCGTCCTCCGGACAACCTGTCTCCAAGGGTCTATTGCTGCCTCGGGCACCTTATGGTCGATCTCCTGTGAGTCTAGATTTTCGAATCCGACGCAAAACTGACAGTTAATTGTAAGGTTCAGAGCCTGTTAATGACGATGGAACACACAAATCGCGTCGCGATTCAATACATCGTCCTCCTGCCGACCTGTCTCCAAGGGTCTATTGCTGCCTCGGGCACCTTATGGTCGATCTCCTGTGAGTCTAGATTTTCGAATCCGACGCAAAACTGACAGTTAATTGTAAGGTTCAGAGCCTCTTAATGACAATGGAACACACAAATTGCGTCACGATTCAATACATCGTCCTCCGGCCGACCTGTCTCCAAGGGTCTAGTGCTGCCTCGGACACCTTATGGTCGTTCTCCTGTGAGTCTAGATTTTCGAATCCGACGCGAAACTGACAGTTAATTGTAACGTTCAGCGCCTGTTAATGACGATGGAACACACAAATCGCGTCGCGATTCAATACATCGTCCTCCAGCCGACTTGTCTCCAAGGGTCTAGTGCTGCCTCGGGCACCTTATGGTCGTTCTTCTGTGAGTCTACATTTTCGAATCCGACGCCAAACTGACAGTTAATTGTAACGTTCAGAGCCTGTTAATGACGATGGAACACACAAATCGCGTCGCGGTTCAATACATCGTCCTCCGGCCGACCTGTCTCCAAGGGTCTATTGCTGCCTCGGTCACCTTATGGTCGATCTCCTGTGAGTCTAGATTTTCGAATCCGACGCAAAACTGACAGTGAATTGTAACGTTCAGAGCTTGTTAATGACGATGGAACACACAAATCGCGTCGCGATTCAATACATCGTCCTCCGGCCGACCTGTCTCCAAGGGTCTATTGCTGCCTCGGTCACCTTATGGTCGTTCTCCTGTGAGTCTAGATTTTCGAATCCGACGCAAAACTGACAGTGAATTGTAAGGTTCAGAGCCTGTTAATGACGATGGAACACACAAATCGCGTCGCGATTCAATACATCGTCCTCCGGCCGACCTGTCTCCAAGGGTCTATTGCTGCCTCGGTCACCTTATGGTCGATATCCTGTGAGTCTAGATTTTCGAATCCGACGCAAAACTGACAGTTAATTGTAACGTTCAGAGCCTGTTCATGACGATGGAACACACAAATTGCGTCGCGATTCAATACATCGTCCTCCGGCCGACCTGTCTCCAAGGGTCTATTGCTGCCTCGGGCACCTTATGGTCGTTCTCCTGTGAGTCTAGACTTTTGAATCCGACGCAAAACTGACAGTGAATTGTAAGGTTCAGAGCCTGTTAATGACGATGGAACACACAAATTGCGTCGCGATTCAATACATCGTCCTCCAGCCGACTTGTCTCCAAGGGTCTAGTGCTGCCTCGGGCACCTGATGGTCGTTCTTCTGTGAGGCTAGATTTTCGAATCCGACGCAAAACTTACAGTTAATTGTAAGGTTCAGAGCCTCTTAATGACAATGGAACACACAAATCGCGTCGCGATTCAATACGTCGTCCTCCGGCCGACCTGTCTCCAAGGGTCTATTGCTGCCTCGGGCACCTGATGGTCGATCTCCTGTGAGTCTAGATTTTCGAATCCGACGCAAAACTTAAGGTTAATTGTAAGGTTCAGAGCCTGTTAATGACGATGGAACACACAAATTGCGTCGCGATTCAATACATCGTCCTCCGGCCGACCTGTCTCCAAGGGTCTATTGCTGCCTCTGGCACCTTATGGTCGATCTCCTGTGAGTCTAGATTTTCGAATCCGACGCAAAACTGACAGTTAATTGTAACGTTCAGAGCCTGTTAATGACGATGGAACACACAAATCCCGTAGCGATTCAATACATCGTCCTCCGGACGACCTGTCTCCAAGGGTCTATTGCTGCCTCGGGCACCTTATGGGCGATCTCCTGTGAGTCTAGATTTTCGAATCCGACGCAAAACTGACAGTTAATTGTAACGTTCAGAGCCTGTTAATGACGATGGAACACACAAATCGCGTCGCGATTCAATACATCGTCCTCCAGCCGACTTGTCTCCAAGGGTCTAGTGCTGCCTCGGGCACCTAATGGTCGTTCTCCTGTGAGTCTAGATTTTCGAATCCGACGCAAAACTGACAGTTAATTGTAAGGTTCAGATCCTGTTAATGACGATGGAACACACAAATTGCGTCGCGATTCAATACATCGTCCTCCGGCCGACCTGTCTCCAAGGGTCTATTGCTGCCTGGGCACCTTACGGTCGATCTCCTGTGAGTCTAGATTTTCGAATCCGACGCAAAACTGACAGTTAATTGTAACGTTCAGAGCCTGTTAATGACGATGGGACACACAAATTGCGTCGCGATTCAATACATCGTCCTCCAGCCGACTTGTCTCCAAGGGTCTAGTGCTTCCTCGGACAGCTTATGGTCGTTCACCTGTGAGTCTAGATTTTCGAATCCGACGCAAAACTTAAGGTTAATTGTAAGGTTCAGAGACTCTTATTGACAATGGAACACACAAATCGCGTCGCGATTCAATACATCGTCCTCCGGCCGACCTGTCTCCAAGGGTCTATTGCTGCCTCGGTCACCTTATGGTCGATCTCCTGTGAGTCTAGATTTCCGAATCCGACGCAAAACTGACAGTTAATTGTAACGTTGAGAGCCTGTTAATGACGATGGAACACTCAAATCGCATCGCGATTCAATACATCGTCCTCCGGCCGACCTGTCTCCAAGGGTCTAATGCTGCCTCGGTCACCTTATGTTCGTTCTCCTGTGAGTCTAGATTTTCGAATCCGACGCAAAACTGACAGTTAATTGTAAGGTTCAGAGCCTGTTAATGACGATGGAACACACAAATCGCGTCGCGATTCAATACATCGTCCTCCGGCCGACCTGTCTCCAAGGGTCTATTGCTGCCTCGGGCACCTTATGGTCGATCTCCTGTGAGTCTAGATTTTCGAATCCGACGCAAAACCGACAGTTAATTGTAAGGTTCAGAGCCTCTTGATGACAATGGAACACACAAATTGCGTCACGATTCAATACATCGTCCTCCGGCCGACCTCTCTCCAAGGGTCTAGTGCTGCCTCGGACACCTTATGGTCGTTCTCCTGTGAGTCTAGATTTTCGAATCCGACGCGAAACTGACAGTTAATTGTAACGTTCAGCGCCTGTTAATGACGATGGAACACACAAATCGCGTCGCGATTCAATACATCGTCCTCCAGCCGACTTGTCTCCAAGGGTCTAGTGCTGCCTCGGGCACCTTATGGTCGTTCTTCTGTGAGTCTAGATTTTCGAATCCGACGCAAAACTGACAGTTAATTGTAACGTTCAGAGCCTGTTAATGACGATGGAACACACAAATCGCGTCGCGATTCAATACATCGTCCTCCAGCCGACTTGTCTCCAAGGGTCTAGTGCTGCCTCGGGCACCTAATGGTCGTTCTCCTGTGAGTCTAGATTTTCGAATCCGACGCAAAACTGACAGTTAATTGCAACGTTCAGAGCCTGTTAATGACGATGGGACACACAAACCACGTCGCGATTCAATACATCGTCCTCCGGCCGACCTGTCTCCAAGGGTCTATTGCTGCCTCGGTCACCTTATGGTCGATCTCCTGTGAGTCTAGATTTTCGAATCCGACGCAAAACTGACAGTTAATTGTAACGTTCAGAGCTTGTTAATGACGATGGAACACACAAATCGCGTCGCGTCGCGTCGATCTCCTGTGAGTCTAGATTTTCGAATCCGACGCAAAACTGACAGTTAATTGTAATATTCAGAGCCTGTTAATGACGATGGAACACACAAATCGCGTCGCGATTCAATACATCGTCCTCCAGCCGACCTGTCTCCAAGGGTATATTGCTGCCTCGGGCACCTTATGGTCGATCTCCTGTGAGTCTAGATTTTCGAATCCGACGCAAAACTGACAGTTAATTGTAAGGTTCAGAGCCTCTTAATGACAATGGAACACACAAATTGCGTCGCGATTCAATACATCGTCCTCCGGACAACCTGTCTCCAAGGGTCTATTGCTGCCTCGGGCACCTTATGGTCGATCTCCTGACAATGGAACACACAAATCGCGTCGCGATTCAATACGTCGTCCTCCGGCCGACCTGTCTCCAAGGGTCTATTGCTGCCTCGGTCACCTTATGGTCGTTCTCCTGTGAGTCTAGATTTTCGAATCCGACGCAAAACTGACAGTTAATTGTAACGTTCAGAGCCTGTTAATGACGATGGAACACACAAATCGCGTCGCGATTCAATACATCGGCCTCCGGCCGACCTGTCTCCAAGGGTCTATTGCTGCCTCGGTCACCTTATGGTCGATCTCCTGTGAGTCTAGATTTTCGAATCCGACGCAAAACTGACAGTTAATTGTAACGTTCAGAGCCTGTTCATGACGATGGAACACACAAATTGCGTCGCGATTCAATACATCGTCCTCCGGCCGACCTGTCTCCAAGGGTCTATTGCTGCCTCGGGCACCTTATGGTCGTTCTCCTGTGAGTCTAGACTTTTGAATCCGACGCAATACTGACAGTGAATTGTAAGGTTCAGAGCCCGTTAATGACGATGGAACACACAAATTGCGTCGCGATTCAATACATCGTCCTCCAGCCGATTTGTCTCCAAGGGTCTAGTGCTGCCTCGGGCACCTGATGGTCGTTCTTCTGTGAGGCTAGATTTTCGAATCCGACGCAAAACTTACAGTTAATTGTAAGTTTCAGAGCCTCTTAATGACAATGGAACACACAAATCGCGTCGCGATTCAATACGTCGTCCTCCGGCCGACCTGTCTCCAAGGATCTATTGCTGCCTCGGGCACCTTATGGTCGATCTCTTGTGAGTCTAGATTTTCGAATCCGACGCAGTTAATTGTAACGTTCAGAGCCTGTTAATGACCATGGAACACACAAATTGCGTCGCGATTCAATACATCGTCCTCCAGCCGACTTGTCTCCAAGGGTCTATTCCTGCCTCGGTCACCTTATGTTCGTTCTCCTGTGAGTCTAGATTTTCGAATCCGACGCAAAACTGACAGTTAATTGTAAGGTTCAGAGCCTGTTAATGACGATGGAACACACAAATCGCGTCGCGATTCAATACATCGTCCTCCGGCCGACCTGTCTCCAAGGGTCTATTGCTGCCTCGGGCACCTTATGGTCGATCTCCTGTGAGTCTATATTTTCGAATCCGACGCAAAACTGACAGTTAATTGTAACGTTCAGAGCCTGTTAATGACGATGGAACACACAAATCCCGTAGCGATTCAATACATCGTCCTCCAGCCGACCTGTCTCCAAGGGTCTAGTGCTGCCTCGGTAACCTTATGGTCGATATCCTGTGAGTCTAGATTTTCGAATCCGACGCAAAACTGACAGTTAATTGTAACGTTCAGAGCCTGTTCATGACGATGGAACACACAAATTGCGTCGCGATTCAATACATCGTCCTCCGGCCGACCTGTCTCCAAGGGTCTATTGCTGCCTCGGGCACCTTATGGTCGTTCTCCTGTGAGTCTAGACTTTTGAATCCGACGCAAAACTGACAGTGAATTGTAAGGTTCAGAGCCTGTTAATGACGATGGAACACACAAATTGCGTCGCGATTCAATACATCGTCCTCCAGCCGACTTGTCTCCAAGGGTCTAGTGCTCCCTCGGGCACCTGTTGGTCGTTCTTCTGTGAGGCTAGATTTTCGAATCCGACGCAAAACTTACAGTTAATTGTAAGGTTCAGAGCCTCTTAATGACAATGGAACACACAAATCGCGTCGCGATTCAATACGTCGTCCTCCGGCCGACCTGTCTCCAAGGGTCTATTGCTGCCTCGGGCACCTGATGGTCGATCTCCTGTGAGTCTAAATTTTCGAATCCGACGCAAAACTTAAGGTTAATTGTAAGGTTCAGAGCCTGTTAATGACGATGGAACACACAAATTGCGTCGCGATTCAATACATCGTCCTCCGGCCGACCTGTCTCCAAGGGTCTATTGCTGCCTCGGGCACCTTATGGTCGATCTCCTGTGAGTCTAGATTTTCGAATCCGACGCAAAACTGACAGTTAATTGTAACGTTCAGAGCCTGTTAATGACGATGGAACACACAAATCCCGTAGCGATTCAATACATCGTCCTCCGGCCGACCTGTCTCCAAGGGTCTATTGCTGCCTCGGACACCTTATGGTCGATCTCCTGTGAGTCTAGATTTTCGAATCCGACGCAAAACTGACAGTTAATAGTAACGTTCAGAGCCTGTTAATGACGATGGAACACACAAATCGCGTTGCGATTCAATACATCGTCCTCCGGCCGACCTGTCTCCAAGGGTCTATTGCTGCCTCAGGCACCTTATGGTCGATCTCCTGTGAGTCTAGATTTTCGAATCCGACGCAAAACTGACAGTTAATTGTAACGTTCAGAGCCTGTTCATGACGATGGAACATACAAATTGCGTCGCGATTCAATACATCGTCCTCCGGACGACCTGTCTCCAAGGGTCTATTGCTGCCTCGGGCACCTTATGGTCGATCTCCTGTGAGTCTAGATTTTCGAATCCGACGCAAAACTGACAGTTAATTGTAAGGTTCAGAGCCTGTTAATGACGATGGAACACACAAATCGCGTCGCGATTCAATACATCGTCCTCCAGCCGACTTGTCTCCAAGGGTCTAGTGCTGCCTCGGGCACCTAATGGTCGTTCTCCTGTGAGTCTAGATTTTCGAATCCGACGCAAAACTGACAGTTAATTGTAAGGTTCAGATCCTGTTAATGACGATGGAACACACAAATTGCGTCGCGATTCAATACATCGTCCTCCGGCCGACCTGTCTCCAAGGGTCTATTGCTGCCTGGGCACCTTATGGTCGATCTCCTGTGAGTCTAGATTTTCGAATCCGACGCAAAACTGACAGTTAATTGTAACGTTCAGAGCCTGTTAATGACGATGGGACACACAAATTGCGTCGCGATTCAATACATCGTCCTCCAGCCGACTTGTCTCCAAGGGTCTAGTGCTGCCTCGGACAGCTTATGGTCGTTCACCTGTGAGTCTAGATTTTCGAATCCGACGCAAAACTGACAGTTAATTGTTAGGTTCAGAGACTCTTATTGACAATGGAACACACAAATCGCGTCGCGATTCAATACATCGTCCTCCGGCCGACCTGTCTCCAAGGGTCTATTGCTGCCTCGGTCACCTTATGGTCGATCTCCTGTGAGTCTAGATTTTCGAATCCGACGCAAAACTGACAGTTAATTGTAACGTTGAGAGCCTGTTAATGACGATGGAACACACAAATCGCGTCGCGATTCAATACATCGTCCTCCGGCCGACCTGTCTCCAAGGGTCTAATGCTGCCTCGGTCACCTTATGTTCGTTCTCCTGTGAGTCTAGATTTTCGAATCCGACGCAAAACTGACAGTTAATTGTAAGGTTCAGAGCCTGTTAATGACGATGGAACACACAAATCGCGTCGCGATTCAATACATCGTCCTCCGGCCGACCTGTCTCCAAGGGTCTATTGCTGCCTCGGGCACCTTATGGTCGATCTCCTGTGAGTCTAGATTTTCGAATCCGACGCAAAACTGACAGTTAATTGTAAGGTTCAGAGCCTCTTGATGACAATGGAACACACAAATTGCGTCACGATTCAATACATCGTCCTCCGGCCGACCTCTCTCCAAGGGTCTAGTGCTGCCTCGGACACCTTATGGTCGTTCTCCTGTGAGTCTCGATTTTCGAATCCGACGCGAAACTGACAGTTAATTGTAACGTTCAGCGCCTGTTAATGACGATGGAACACACAAATCGCGTCGCGATTCAATACATCGTCCTCCAGCCGACTTGACTCCAAGGGTCTAGTGCTGCCTCGGGCACCTTATGGTCGTTCTTCTGTGAGTCTAGATTTTCGAATCCGACGCAAAACTGACAGTTAATTGTAACGTTCAGAGCCTGTTAATGACGATGGAACACACAAATCGCGTCGCGATTCAATACATCGTCCTCCAGCCGACTTGTCTCCAAGGGTCTAGTGCTGCCTCGGGCACCTAATGGTCGTTCTCCTGTGAGTCTAGATTTTCGAATCCGACGCAAAACTGACAGTTAATTGCAACGTTCAGAGCCTGTTAATTACGATGGGACACACAAATCGCGTCGCGATTCAATACATCGTCCTCCGGCCGACCTGTCTCCAAGGGTCTATTGCTGCCTCGGTCACCTTATGGTCGATCTCCTGTGAGTCTAGATTTTCGAATCCGACGCAAAACTGACAGTTAATTGTAACGTTCAGAGCTTGTTAATGACGATGGAACACACAAATTGCGTCGCGTCGCGTCGATCTCCTGTGAGTCTAGATTTTCGAATCCGACGCAAAACTGACAGTTAATTGTAAGGTTCAGAGCCTGTTAATGACGATGGAACACACAAATCGCGTCGCGATTCAATACATCGTCCTCCTGCCGACCTGTCTCCAAGGGTCTATTGCTGCCTCGGGCACCTTATGGTCGATCTCCTGTGAGTCTAGATTTTCGAATCCGACGCAAAACTGACAGTTAATTGTAAGGTTCAGAGCTCCTTAATGACAATGGTACACACAAATCGCGTCGCGATTCAATACATCGTCATCCGGACAACCTGTCTCCAAGGGTCTATTGCTGCCTCGGGCACCTTATGGTCGTTCTTCTGTGAGTCTAGATTTTCGAATCCGACGCCAAACTGACAGTTAATTGTAACGTTCAGAGCCTGTTAATGACGATGGAACACACAAATCGCGTCGCGGTTCAATACATCGTCCTCCGGCCGACCTGTCTCCAAGGGTCTATTGCTGCCTCGGTCACCTTATGGTCGATCTCCTGTGAGTCTAGATTTTCGAATCCGACGCAAAACTGACAGTGAATTGTAACGTTCAGAGCTTGTTAATGACGATGGAACACACAAATCGCGTCGCGATTCAATACATCGTCCTCCGGCCGACCTGTCTCCAAGGGTCTATTGCTGCCTCGGTCACCTTATGGTCGTTCTCCTGTGAGTCTAGATTTTCGAATCCGACGCAAAACTGACAGTGAATTGTAAGGTTCAGAGCCTGTTAATGACGATGGAACACACAAATCGCGTCGCGATTCAATACATCGTCCTCCGGCCGACCTGTCTCCAAGGGTCTATTGCTGCCTCGGTCACCTTATGGTCGATATCCTGTGAGTCTAGATTTTCGAATCCGACGCAAAACTGACAGTTAATTGTAACGTTCAGAGCCTGTTCATGACGATGGAACACACAAATTGCGTCGCGATTCAATACATCGTCCTCCGGCCGACCTGTCTCCAAGGGTCTATTGCTGCCTCGGGCACCTTATGGTCGTTCTCCTGTGTGTCTAGACTTTTGAATCCGACGCAAAACTGACAGTGAATTGTAAGGTTCAGAGCCTGTTAATGACGATGGAACACACAAATTGCGTCGCGATTCAATACATCGTCCTCCAGCCGACTTGTCTCCAAGGGTCTAGTGCTGCCTCGGGCACCTGATGGTCGTTCTTCTGTGAGGCTAGATTTTCGAATCCGACGCAAAACTTACAGTTAATTGTAAGGTTCAGAGCCTCTTAATGACAATGGAACACACAAATCGCGTCGCGATTCAATACGTCGTCCTCCGGCCGACCTGTCTCCAAGGGTCTATTGCTGCCTCGGGCACCTGATGGTCGATCTCCTGTGAGTCTAGATTTTCGAATCCGACGCAAAACTTAAGGTTAATTGTAAGGTTCAGAGCCTGTTAATGACGATGGAACACACAAATTGCGTCGCGATTCAATACATCGTCCTCCGGCCGACCTGTCTCCAAGGGTCTATTGCTGCCTGGGCACCTTATGGTCGATCTCCTGTGAGTCTAGATTTTCGAATCCGACGCAAAACTGACAGTTAATTGTAACGTTCAGAGCCTGTTAATGACGATGGGACACACAAATTGCGTCGCGATTCAATACATCGTCCTCCAGCCGACTTGTCTCCAAGGGTCTAGTGCTTCCTCGGACAGCTTATGGTCGTTCACCTGTGAGTCTAGATTTTCGAATCCGACGCAAAACTGACAGTTAATTGTAAGGTTCAGAGACTCTTATTGACAATGGAACACACAAATCGCGTCGCGATTCAATACATCGTCCTCCGGCCGACCTGTCTCCAAGGGTCTATTGCTGCCTCGGTCACCTTATGGTCGATCTCCTGTGAGTCTAGATTTTCGAATCCGACGCAAAACTGACAGTTAATTGTAACGTTGAGAGCCTGTTAATGACGATGGAACACTCAAATCGCATCGCGATTCAATACATCGTCCTCCGGCCGACCTGTCTCCAAGGGTCTAATGCTGCCTCGGTCACCTTATGTTCGTTCTCCTGTGAGTCTAGATTTTCGAATCCGACGCAAAACTGACAGTTAATTGTAAGGTTCAGAGCCTGTTAATGACGATGGAACACACAAATCGCGTCGCGATTCAATACATCGTCCTCCGGCCGACCTGTCTCCAAGGGTCTATTGCTGCCTCGGGCACCTTATGGTCGATCTCCTGTGAGTCTAGATTTTCGAATCCGACGCAAAACCGACAGTTAATTGTAAGGTTCAGAGCCTCTTGATGACAATGGAACACACAAATTGCGTCACGATTCAATACATCGTCCTCCGGCCGACCTCTCTCCAAGGGTCTAGTGCTGCATCGGACACCTTATGGTCGTTCTCCTGTGAGTCTAGATTTTCGAATCCGACGCGAAACTGACAGTTAATTGTAACGTTCAGCGCCTGTTAATGACGATGGAACACACAAATCGCGTCGCGATTCAATACATCGTCCTCCAGCCGACTTGTCTCCAAGGGTCTAGTGCTGCCTCGGGCACCTTATGGTCGTTCTTCTGTGAGTCTAGATTTTCGAATCCGACGCAAAACTGACAGTTAATTGTAACGTTCAGAGCCTGTTAATGACGATGGAACACACAAATCGCGTCGCGATTCAATACATCGTCCTCCAGCCGACTTGTCTCCAAGGGTCTAGTGCTGCCTCGGGCACCTAATGGTCGTTCTCCTGTGAGTCTAGATTTTCGAATCCGACGCAAAACTGACAGTTAATTGCAACGTTCAGAGCCTGTTAATGACGATGGGACACACAAATCGCGTCGCGATTCAATACATCGTCCTCCGGCCGACCTGTCTCCAAGGGTCTATTGCTGCCTCGGTCACCTTATGGTCGATCTCCTGTGAGTCTAGATTTTCGAATCCGACGCAAAACTGACAGTTAATTGTAACGTTCAGAGCTTGTTAATGACGATGGAACACACAAATCGCGTCGCGTCGCGTCGATCTCCTGTGAGTCTAGATTTTCGAATCCGACGCAAAACTGACAGTTAATTGTAATATTCAGAGCCTGTTAATGACGATGGAACACACAAATCGCGTCGCGATTCAATACATCGTCCTCCTGCCGACCTGTCTCCAAGGGTATATTGCTGCCTCGGGCACCTTATGGTCGATCTCCTGTGAGTCTAGATTTTCGAATCCGACGCAAAACTGACAGTTAATTGTAAGGTTCAGAGCCTCTTAATGACAATGGAACACACAAATTGCGTCGCGATTCAATACATCGTCCTCCGGACAACCTGTCTCCAAGGGTCTATTGCTGCCTCGGGCACCTTATGGTCGATCTCCTGACAATGGAACACACAAATCGCGTCGCGATTCAATACGTCGTCCTCCGGCCGACCTGTCTCCAAGGGTCTATTGCTGCCTCGGTCCCCTTATGGTCGTTCTCCTGTGATTCTAGATTTTCGAATCCGACGCAAAACTGACAGTTAATTGTAACGTTCAGAGCTTGTTAATGACGATGGAACACACAAATCGCGTCGCGATTCAATACATCGGCCTCCGGCCGACCTGTCTCCAAGGGTCTATTGCTGCCTCGGTCACCTTATGGTCGATCTCCTGTGAGTCTAGATTTTCGAATCCGACGCAAAACTGACAGTTAATTGTAACGTTCAGAGCCTGTTCATGACGATGGAACACACAAATTGCGTCGCGATTCAATACATCGTCCTCCGGCCGACCTGTCTCCAAGGGTCTATTGCTGCCTCGGGCACCTTATGGTCGTTCTCCTGTGAGTCTAGACTTTTGAATCCGACGCAATACTGACAGTGAATTGTAAGGTTCAGAGCCCGTTAATGACGATGGAACACACAAATTGCGTCGCGATTCAATACATCGTCCTCCGGCCGACCTGTCTCCAAGGGTCTATTGCTGCCTCGGGCACCTTATGGTCGTTCTCCTGTGTGTCTAGACTTTTGAATCCGACGCAAAACTGACAGTGAATTGTAAGGTTCAGAGCCTGTTAATGACGATGGAACACACAAATTGCGTCGCGATTCAATACATCGTCCTCCAGCCGACTTGTCTCCAAGGGTCTAGTGCTGCCTCGGGCACCTGATGGTCGTTCTTCTGTGAGGCTAGATTTTCGAATCCGACGCAAAACTTACAGTTAATTGTAAGGTTCAGAGCCTCTTAATGACAATGGAACACACAAATCGCGTCGCGATTCAATACGTCGTCCTCCGGCCGACCTGTCTCCAAGGGTCTATTGCTGCCTCGGGCACCTGATGGTCGATCTCCTGTGAGTCTAGATTTTCGAATCCGACGCAAAACTTAAGGTTAATTGTAAGGTTCAGAGCCTGTTAATGACGATGGAACACACAAATTGCGTCGCGATTCAATACATCGTCCTCCGGCCGACCTGTCTCCAAGGGTCTATTGCTGCCTGGGCACCTTATGGTCGATCTCCTGTGAGTCTAGATTTTCGAATCCGACGCAAAACTGACAGTTAATTGTAACGTTCAGAGCCTGTTAATGACGATGGGACACACAAATTGCGTCGCGATTCAATACATCGTCCTCCAGCCGACTTGTCTCCAAGGGTCTAGTGCTTCCTCGGACAGCTTATGGTCGTTCACCTGTGAGTCTAGATTTTCGAATCCGACGCAAAACTGACAGTTAATTGTAAGGTTCAGAGACTCTTATTGACAATGGAACACACAAATCGCGTCGCGATTCAATACATCGTCCTCCGGCCGACCTGTCTCCAAGGGTCTATTGCTGCCTCGGTCACCTTATGGTCGATCTCCTGTGAGTCTAGATTTTCGAATCCGACGCAAAACTGACAGTTAATTGTAACGTTGAGAGCCTGTTAATGACGATGGAACACTCAAATCGCATCGCGATTCAATACATCGTCCTCCGGCCGACCTGTCTCCAAGGGTCTAATGCTGCCTCGGTCACCTTATGTTCGTTCTCCTGTGAGTCTAGATTTTCGAATCCGACGCAAAACTGACAGTTAATTGTAAGGTTCAGAGCCTGTTAATGACGATGGAACACACAAATCGCGTCGCGATTCAATACATCGTCCTCCGGCCGACCTGTCTCCAAGGGTCTATTGCTGCCTCGGGCACCTTATGGTCGATCTCCTGTGAGTCTAGATTTTCGAATCCGACGCAAAACCGACAGTTAATTGTAAGGTTCAGAGCCTCTTGATGACAATGGAACACACAAATTGCGTCACGATTCAATACATCGTCCTCCGGCCGACCTCTCTCCAAGGGTCTAGTGCTGCATCGGACACCTTATGGTCGTTCTCCTGTGAGTCTAGATTTTCGAATCCGACGCGAAACTGACAGTTAATTGTAACGTTCAGCGCCTGTTAATGACGATGGAACACACAAATCGCGTCGCGATTCAATACATCGTCCTCCAGCCGACTTGTCTCCAAGGGTCTAGTGCTGCCTCGGGCACCTTATGGTCGTTCTTCTGTGAGTCTAGATTTTCGAATCCGACGCAAAACTGACAGTTAATTGTAACGTTCAGAGCCTGTTAATGACGATGGAACACACAAATCGCGTCGCGATTCAATACATCGTCCTCCAGCCGACTTGTCTCCAAGGGTCTAGTGCTGCCTCGGGCACCTAATGGTCGTTCTCCTGTGAGTCTAGATTTTCGAATCCGACGCAAAACTGACAGTTAATTGCAACGTTCAGAGCCTGTTAATGACGATGGGACACACAAATCGCGTCGCGATTCAATACATCGTCCTCCGGCCGACCTGTCTCCAAGGGTCTATTGCTGCCTCGGTCACCTTATGGTCGATCTCCTGTGAGTCTAGATTTTCGAATCCGACGCAAAACTGACAGTTAATTGTAACGTTCAGAGCTTGTTAATGACGATGGAACACACAAATCGCGTCGCGTCGCGTCGATCTCCTGTGAGTCTAGATTTTCGAATCCGACGCAAAACTGACAGTTAATTGTAATATTCAGAGCCTGTTAATGACGATGGAACACACAAATCGCGTCGCGATTCAATACATCGTCCTCCTGCCGACCTGTCTCCAAGGGTATATTGCTGCCTCGGGCACCTTATGGTCGATCTCCTGTGAGTCTAGATTTTCGAATCCGACGCAAAACTGACAGTTAATTGTAAGGTTCAGAGCCTCTTAATGACAATGGAACACACAAATTGCGTCGCGATTCAATACATCGTCCTCCGGACAACCTGTCTCCAAGGGTCTATTGCTGCCTCGGGCACCTTATGGTCGATCTCCTGACAATGGAACACACAAATCGCGTCGCGATTCAATACGTCGTCCTCCGGCCGACCTGTCTCCAAGGGTCTATTGCTGCCTCGGTCCCCTTATGGTCGTTCTCCTGTGATTCTAGATTTTCGAATCCGACGCAAAACTGACAGTTAATTGTAACGTTCAGAGCTTGTTAATGACGATGGAACACACAAATCGCGTCGCGATTCAATACATCGGCCTCCGGCCGACCTGTCTCCAAGGGTCTATTGCTGCCTCGGTCACCTTATGGTCGATCTCCTGTGAGTCTAGATTTTCGAATCCGACGCAAAACTGACAGTTAATTGTAACGTTCAGAGCCTGTTCATGACGATGGAACACACAAATTGCGTCGCGATTCAATACATCGTCCTCCGGCCGACCTGTCTCCAAGGGTCTATTGCTGCCTCGGGCACCTTATGGTCGTTCTCCTGTGAGTCTAGACTTTTGAATCCGACGCAATACTGACAGTGAATTGTAAGGTTCAGAGCCCGTTAATGACGATGGAACACACAAATTGCGTCGCGATTCAATACATCGTCCTCCAGCCGACTTGTCTCCAAGGGTCTAGTGCTGCCTCGGGCACCTGATGGTCGTTCTTCTGTGAGGCTAGATTTTCGAATCCGACGCAAAACTTACAGTTAATTGTAAGTTTCAGAGCCTCTTAATGACAATGGAACACACAAATCGCGTCGCGATTCAATACGTCGTCCTCCGGCCGACCTGTCTCCAAGGATCTATTGCTGCCTCGGGCACCTTATGGTCGATCTCTTGTGAGTCTAGATTTTCGAATCCGACGCAGTTAATTGTAACGTTCAGAGCCTGTTAATGACCATGGAACACACAAATTGCGTCGCGATTCAATACATCGTCCTCCAGCCGACTTGTCTCCAAGGGTCTATTCCTGCCTCGGTCACCTTATGTTCGTTCTCCTGTGAGTCTAGATTTTCGAATCCGACGCAAAACTGACAGTTAATTGTAAGGTTCAGAGCCTGTTAATGACGATGGAACACACAAATCGCGTCGCGATTCAATACATCGTCCTCCGGCCGACCTGTCTCCAAGGGTCTATTGCTGCCTCGGGCACCTTATGGTCGATCTCCTGTGAGTCTATATTTTCGAATCCGACGCAAAACTGACAGTTAATTGTAACGTTCAGAGCCTGTTAATGACGATGGAACACACAAATCCCGTAGCGATTCAATACATCGTCCTCCAGCCGACCTGTCTCCAAGGGTCTAGTGCTGCCTCGGTAACCTTATGGTCGATCTCCTGTGAGTCTAGATTTTCGAATCCGACGCAAAACTGACAGTGAATTGTAAGGTTCAGAGCCTGTTAATGACGATGGAACACACAAATCGCGTTGCGATTCAATACATCGTCCTCCGGCCGACCTGTCTCCAAGGGTCTATTGCTGCCTCGGGCACCTTATGGTCGATCTCCCGTGAGTCTAGATTTTCGAATCCGACGCAAAACTGACAGTTAATTGTAACGTTCAGAGCCTGTTCATGACGATGGAACACACAAATTGTGTCGCGATTCAATACATCGTCCTCCAGCCGACTTGTCTCCAAGGGTCTAGTGCTGCCTCGGGCACCTGATGGTCGTTCTTCTGTGAGGCTAGATTTTCGAATCCGACGCAAAACTTACAGTTAATTGTAAGGTTCAGAGCCTCTTAATGACAATGGAACACACAAATTGCGTCGCGATTCAATACGTCGTCCTCCGGCCGACCTGTCTCCAAGGGTCTATTGCTGCCTCGGGCACCTGATGGTCGATCTCCTGTGAGTCTAGATTTTCGAATCCGACGCAAAACTTAAGGTTAATTGTAAGGTTCAGAGCCTGTTAATGACGATGGAACACACAAATTGCGTCGCGATTCAATACATCGTCCTCCGGCCGACCTGTCTCCAAGGGTCTATTGCTGCCTCGGGCACCTTATGGTCGATCTCCTGTGAGTCTAGATTTTCGAATCCGACGCAAAACTGACAGTTAATTGTAACGTTCAGAGCCTGTTAATGACGATGGAACACACAAATCCCGTAGCGATTCAATACATCGTCCTCCGGACGACCTGTCTCCAAGGGTCTATTGCTGCCTCGGGCACCTTATGGGCGATCTCCTGTGAGTCTAGATTTTCGAATCCGACGCAAAACTGACAGTTAATTGTAACGTTCAGAGCCTGTTAATGACGATGGAACACACAAATCGCGTCGCGATTCAATACATCGTCCTCCAGCCGACTTGTCTCCAAGGGTCTAGTGCTGCCTCGGGCACCTAATGGTCGTTCTCCTGTGAGTCTAGATTTTCGAATCCGACGCAAAACTGACAGTTAATTGTAAGGTTCAGATCCTGTTAATGACGATGGAACACACAAATTGCGTCGCGATTCAATACATCGTCCTCCGGCCGACCTGTCTCCAAGGGTCTATTGCTGCCTGGGCACCTTATGGTCGATCTCCTGTGAGTCTAGATTTTCGAATCCGACGCAAAACTGACAGTTAATTGTAACGTTCAGAGCCTGTTAATGACGATGGGACACACAAATTGCGTCGCGATTCAATACATCGTCCTCCAGCCGACTTGTCTCCAAGGGTCTAGTGCTTCCTCGGACAGCTTATGGTCGTTCACCTGTGAGTCTAGATTTTCGAATCCGACGCAAAACTGACAGTTAATTGTAAGGTTCAGAGACTCTTATTGACAATGGAACACACAAATCGCGTCGCGATTCAATACATCGTCCTCCGGCCTACCTGTCTCCAAGGGTCTATTGCTGCCTCGGTCACCTTATGGTCGATCTCCTGTGAGTCTAGATTTTCGAATCCGACGCAAAACTGACAGTTAATTGTAACGTTGAGAGCCTGTTAATGACGATGGAACACTCAAATCGCATCGCGATTTAATACATCGTCCTCCGGCCGACCTGTCTCCAAGGGTCTAATGCTGCCTCGGTCACCTTATGTTCGTTCTCCTGTGAGTCTAGATTTTCGAATCCGACGCAAAACTGACAGTTAATTGTAAGGTTCAGAGCCTGTTAATGACGATGGAACACACAAATCGCGTCGCGATTCAATACATCGTCCTCCGGCCGACCTGTCTCCAAGGGTCTATTGCTGCCTCGGGCACCTTATGGTCGATCTCCTGTGAGTCTAGATTTTCGAATCCGACGCAAAACTGACAGTTAATTGTAAGGTTCAGAGCCTCTTGATGACAATGGAACAGACAAATTGCGTCACGATTCAATACATCGTCCTCCGGCCGACCTCTCTCCAAGGGTCTAGTGCTGCATCGGACACCTTATGGTCGTTCTCCTGTGAGTCTAGATTTTCGAATCCGACGCGAAACTGACAGTTAATTGTAACGTTCAGCGCCTGTTAATGACGATGGAACACACAAATCGCGTCGCGATTCAATACATCGTCCTCCAGCCGACTTGTCTCCAAGGGTCTAGTGCTGCCTCGGGCACCTTATGGTCGTTCTTCTGTGAGTCTAGATTTTCGAATCCGACGCAAAACTGACAGTTAATTGTAACGTTCAGAGCCTGTTAATGACGATGGAACATACAAATCGCGTCGCGATTCAATACATCGTCCTCCAGCCGACTTGTCTCCAAGGGTCTAGTGCTGCCTCGGGCACCTAATGGTCGATCTCCTGTGAGTCTAGATTTTCGAATCCGACGCAAAACTGACAGTTAATTGTAATATTCAGAGCCTGTTAATGACGATGGAACACACAAATCGCGTCGCGATTCAATACATCGTCCTCCTGCCGACCTGTCTCCAAGGGTATATTGCTGCCTCGGGCACCTTATGGTCGATCTCCTGTGAGTCTAGATTTTCGAATCCGACGCAAAACTGACAGTTAATTGTAAGGTTCAGAGCCTCTTAATGACAATGGAACACACAAATTGCGTCGCGATTCAATACATCGTCCTCCGGACAACCTGTCTCCAAGGGTCTATTGCTGCCTCGGGCACCTTATGGTCGATCTCCTGACAATGGAACACACAAATCGCGTCGCGATTCAATACGTCGTCCTCCGGCCGACCTGTCTCCAAGGGTCTATTGCTGCCTCGGTCACCTTATGGTCGTTCTCCTGTGAGTCTAGATTTTCGAATCCGACGCAAAACTGACAGTTAATTGTAACGTTCAGAGCCTGTTAATGACGATGGAACACACAAATCGCGTCGCGATTCAATACATCGGCCTCCGGCCGACCTGTCTCCAAGGGTCTATTGCTGCCTCGGTCACCTTATGGTCGATCTCCTGTGAGTCTAGATTTTCGAATCCGACGCAAAACTGACAGTTAATTGTAACGTTCAGAGCCTGTTCATGACGATGGAACACACAAATTGCGTCGCGATTCAATACATCGTCCTCCGGCCGACCTGTCTCCAAGGGTCTATTGCTGCCTCGGGCACCTTATGGTCGTTCTCCTGTGAGTCTAGACTTTTGAATCCGACGCAATACTGACAGTGAATTGTAAGGTTCAGAGCCCGTTAATGACGATGGAACACACAAATTGCGTCGCGATTCAATACATCGTCCTCCAGCCGACTTGTCTCCAAGGGTCTAGTGCTGCCTCGGGCACCTGATGGTCGTTCTTCTGTGAGGCTAGATTTTCGAATCCGACGCAAAACTTACAGTTAATTGTAAGTTTCAGAGCCTCTTAATGACAATGGAACACACAAATCGCGTCGCGATTCAATACGTCGTCCTCCGGCCGACCTGTCTCCAAGGATCTATTGCTGCCTCGGGCACCTTATGGTCGATCTTTTGTGAGTCTAGATTTTCGAATCCGACGCAGTTAATTGTAACGTTCAGAGCCTGTTAATGACCATGGAACACACAAATTGCGTCGCGATTCAATACATCGTCCTCCAGCCGACTTGTCTCCAAGGGTCTATTCCTGCCTCGGTCACCTTATGTTCGTTCTCCTGTGAGTCTAGATTTTCGAATCCGACGCAAAACTGACAGTTAATTGTAAGGTTCAGAGCCTGTTAATGACGATGGAACACACAAATCGCGTCGCGATTCAATACATCGTCCTCCGGCCGACCTGTCTCCAAGGGTATATTGCTGCCTCGGGCACCTTATGGTCGATCTCCTGTGAGTCTATATTTTCGAATCCGACGCAAAACTGACAGTTAATTGTAACGTTCAGAGCCTGTTAATGACGATGGAACACACAAATCCCGTAGCGATTCAATACATCGTCCTCCAGCCGACCTGTCTCCAAGGGTCTAGTGCTGCCTCGGTAACCTTATGGTCGATCTCCTGTGAGTCTAGATTTTCGAATCCGACGCAAAACTGACAGTGAATTGTAAGGTTCAGAGCCTGTTAATGACGATGGAACACACAAATCGCGTTGCGATTCAATACATCGTCCTCCGGCCGACCTGTCTCCAAGGGTCTATTGCTGCCTCGGGCACCTTATGGTCGATCTCCCGTGAGTCTAGATTTTCGAATCCGACGCAAAACTGACAGTTAATTGTAACGTTCAGAGCCTGTTCATGACGATGGAACACACAAATTGTGTCGCGATTCAATACATCGTCCTCCGGACAACCTGTCTCCAAGGGTCTATTGCTGCCTCGGGCACCTTATGGTCGATCTCCTGTGAGTCTAGATTTTCGAATCCGACGCAAAACTGACAGTTAATTGTAAGGTTCAGAGCCTGTTAATGACGATGGAACACACAAATCGCGTCGCGATTCAATACATCGTCCTCCGGCCGACCTGTCTCCAAGGGTCTATTGCTGCCTCGGGCACCTTATGGTCGATCTCCTGTGAGTCTAGATTTTCGAATCCGACGCAAAACTGACAGTTAATTGTAAGGTTCAGAGCCTCTTAATGACAATGGAACACACAAATTGCGTCACGATTCAATACATCGTCCTCCGGCCGACCTGTCTCCAAGGGTCTAGTGCTGCCTCGGACACCTTATGGTCGTTCTCCTGTGAGTCTAGATTTTCGAATCCGACGCAAAACTTACAGTTAATTGTAAGGTTCAGAGCCTCTTAATGACAATGGAACACACAAATCGCGTCGCGATTCAATACGTCGTCCTCCGGCCGACCTGTCTCCAAGGGTCTATTGCTGCCTCGGGCACCTGATGGTCGATCTCCTGTGAGTCTAGATTTTCGAATCCGACGCAAAACTTAAGGTTAATTGTAAGGTTCAGAGCCTGTTAATGACGATGGAACACACAAATTGCGTCGCGATTCAATACATCGTCCTCCGGCCGACCTGTCTCCAAGGGTCTATTGCTGCCTCGGGCACCTTATGGTCGATCTCCTGTGAGTCTAGATTTTCGAATCCGACGCAAAACTGACAGTTAATTGTAACGTTCAGAGCCTGTTAATGACGATGGAACACACAAATCCCGTAGCGATTCAATACATCGTCCTCCGGCCGACCTGTCTCCAAGGGTCTATTGCTGCCTCGGACACCTTATGGTCGATCTCCTGTGAGTCTAGATTTTCGAATCCGACGCAAAACTGACAGTTAATTGTAACGTTCAGAGCCTGTTAATGACGATGGAACATACAAATTGCGTCGCGATTCAATACATCGTCCTCCGGACGACCTGTCTCCAAGGGTCTATTGCTGCCTCGGGCACCTTATGGTCGATCTCCTGTGAGTCTAGATTTTCGAATCCGACGCAAAACTGACAGTTAATTGTAACGTTCAGAGCCTGTTCATGACGATGGAACATACAAATTGCGTCGCGATTCAATACATCGTCCTCCGGACGACCTGTCTCCAAGGGTCTATTGCTGCCTCGGGCACCTTATGGTCGATCTCCTGTGAGTCTAGATTTTCGAATCCGACGAAAAACTGACAGTTAATTGTAACGTTCAGAGCCTGTTAATGACGATGGAACACACAAATCGCGTCACGATTCAATACATCGTCCTCAAGCCGACTTGTCTCCAAGGGTCTAGTGCTGCCTCGGGCACCTAATGGTCGTTCTCCTGTGAGTCTAGATTTTCGAATCCGACGCAAAACTGACAGTTAATTGTAAGGTTCAGATCCTGTTAATGACGATGGAACACACAAATTGCGTCGCGATTCAATACATCGTCCTCCGGCCGACCTGTCTCCAAGGGTCTATTGCTGCCTGGGCACCTTATGGTCGATCTCCTGTGAGTCTAGATTTTCGAATCCGACGCAAAACTGACAGTTAATTGTAACGTTCAGAGCCTGTTAATGACGATGGGACACACAAATTGCGTCGCGATTCAATACATCGTCCTCCAGCCGACTTGTCTCCAAGGGTCTAGTGCTGCCTCGGACAGCTTATGGTCGTTCACCTGTGAGTCTAGATTTTCGAATCCGACGCAAAACTGACAGTTAATTGCAAGGTTCAGAGACTCTTATTGACAATGGAACACACAAATCGCGTCGCGATTCAATACATCGTCCTCCGGCCGACCTGTCTCCAAGGGTCTATTGCTGCCTCGGTCACCTTAGGGTCGATCTCCTGTGAGTCTAGATTTTCGAATCCGACGCAAAACTGACAGTTAATTGTAACGTTGAGAGCCTGTTAATGACGATGGAACACACAAATCGCGTCGCGATTCAATACATCGTCCTCCGGCCGACCTGTCTCCAAGGGTCTAATGCTGCCTCGGTCACCTTATGTTCGTTCTCCTGTGAGTCTAGATTTTCGAATCCGACGCAAAACTGACAGTTAATTGTAAGGTTCAGAGCCTGTTAATGACGATGGAACACACAAATCGCGTCGCGATTCAATACATCGTCCTCCGGCCGACCTGTCTCCAAGGGTCTATTGCTGCCTCGGGCACCTTATGGTCGATCTCCTGTGAGTCTAGATTTTCGAATCCGACGCAAAACTGACAGTTAATTGTAAGGTTCAGAGCCTCTTGATGACAATGGAACACACAAATTGCGTCACGATTCAATACATCGTCCTCCGGCCGACCTCTCTCCAAGGGTCTAGTGCTGCCTCGGACACCTTATGGTCGTTCTCCTGTGAGTCTAGATTTTCGAATCCGACGCGAAACTGACAGTTAATTGTAACGTTCAGCGCCTGTTAATGACGATGGAACACACAAATCGCGTCGCGATTCAATACATCGTCCTCCAGCCGACTTGTCTCCAAGGGTCTAGTGCTGCCTCGGGCACCTTATGGTCGTTCTTCTGTGAGTCTAGATTTTCGAATCCGACGCAAAACTGACAGTTAATTGTAACGTTCAGAGCCTGTTAATGACGATGGAACACACAAATCGCGTCGCGATTCAATACATCGTCCTCCAGC
Source organism: Schistocerca nitens (assembly GCF_023898315.1). Classification (NCBI taxonomy): domain Eukaryota; kingdom Metazoa; phylum Arthropoda; class Insecta; order Orthoptera; family Acrididae; genus Schistocerca; species Schistocerca nitens. The sequence goes on along the minus strand of NC_064618.1, from coordinate 2,378,790 downwards.
CGACCTGTCTCCAAGGGTCTAATGCTGCCTCGGTCACCTTATGTTCGTTCTCCTGTGAGTCTAGATTTTCGAATCCGACGCAAAACTGACAGTTAATTGTAAGGTTCAGATCCTGTTAATGACGATGGAACACACAAATCGCGTCGCGATTCAATACATCGTCCTCCGGCCGACCTGTCTCCAAGGGTCTATTGCTGCCTGGGCACCTTATGGTCGATCTCCTGTGAGTCTAGATTTTCGAATCCGACGCAAAACTGACAGTTAATTGTAACGTTCAGAGCCCTTTAATGACGATGGGACACACAAATTGCGTCGCGATTCAATACATCGTCCTCCAGCCGACTTGTCTCCAAGGGTCTAGTGCTGCCTCGGACAGCTTATGGTCGTTCACCTGTGAGTCTAGATTTTCGAATCCGACGCAAAACTGACTGTTAATTGTAAGGTTCAGAGACTCTTATTGACAATGGAACACACAAATCGCGTCGCGATTCAATACATCGTCCTCCGGCCGACCTGTCTCCAAGGGTCTATTGCTGCCTCGGTCACCTTATGGTCGATCTTCTGTGAGTCTAGATTTTCGAATCCGACGCAAAATTGAGAGTTAATTGTAACGTTGAGAGCCTGTTAATGACGATGGAACACACAAATCGCGTCGCGATTCAATACATCGTCCTCCGGCCGACCTGCCTCCAAGGGTCTAATGCTGCCTCGGTCACCTTATGTTCGTTCTCCTGTGAGTCTAGATTTTCGAATCCGACGCAAAACTGACAGTTAATTGTAAGGTTCAGAGCCTGTTAATGACGATGGAACACACAAATCGCGTCGCGATTCAATACATCGTCCTCCGGCCGACTTGTCTCCAAGGGTCTAGTGCTGCCTCGGACACCTTATGGTCGTTCTCCTGTGAGTCTAGATTTTCGAATCCGACGCGAAACTGACTGTTAATTGTAACGTTCAGCGCCTGTTAATGACGATGGAACACACAAATCGCGTCGCGATTCAATACATCGTCCTCCAGCCGACTTGTCACCAAGGGTCTAGTGCTGCCTCGGGCACCTTATGGTCGTTCTTCTGTGAGTCTAGATTTTCGAATCCGACGCAAAAATGACAGTTAATTGTAACGTTCAGAGCCTGTTAATGACGATGGAACACACAAATCGCGTCGCGATTCAATACATCGTCCTCCAGCCGACTTGTCTCCAAGGGTCTAGTGCTGCCTCGGGCACCTAATGGTCGTTCTCCTGTGAGTCTAGATTTTCGAATCCGACGCAAAACTGACAGTTAATTGCAACGTTCAGAGCCTGTTAATGACGATTGGACACACAAATTGCGTCGCGATTCAATACATCGTCCTCCAGCCGACTTGTCTCCAAGGGTCTAGTGCTGCCTCGGACAGCTTATGGTCGTTCACCTGTGAGTCTAGATTTTCGAATCCGACGCAAAAATGACAGTTAATTGTAACGTTCAGAGACTCTTATTGACAATGGAACACACAAATCGCGTCGCGATTCAATACATCGTCCTCCGGCCGACCTGTCTCCAAGGGTCTATTGCTGCCTCGGTCACCTTATGGTCGATCTCCTGTGAGTCTAGATTTTCGAATCCGACGCAAAACTGACAGTTAATTGTAACGTTGAGAGCCTGTTAATGACGATGGAACACACAAATCGCGTCGCGATTCAATACATCGTCCTCCGGCCGACCTGTCTCCAAGGGTCTATTGCTGCCTCGGGCACCTTATGGTCGTTCTTCTGTGAGTCTAGATTTTCGAATCCGACGCAAAACTGACAGTTAATTGTAAGGTTCAGAGCCTCTTAATGACAATGGAACACACAAATCGCGTCACGATTCAATACATCGTCCTCCGGCCGACCTGTCTCCAAGGGTCTAGTGCTGCCTCGGACACCTTATGGTCGTTCTCCTGTGGGTCTAGATTTTCGAATCCGACGCGAAACTGACAGTTAATTGTAAGGTTCAGCGCCTGTTAATGACGATGGAACACACAAATCGCGTCGCGATTCAATACATCGTCCTCCAGCCGACCTGTCTCCAAGGGTCTATTGCTGCCTGGGCACCTTATGGTCGATCTCCTGTGAGTCTAGATTTTCGAATCCGACGCAAAACTGACAGTTAATTGTAACGTTCAGAGCCCTTTAATGACGATGGGACACACAAATTGCGTCGCGATTCAATACATCGTCCTCCAGCCGACTTGTCTCCAAGGGTCTAGTGCTGCCTCGGACAGCTTATGGTCGTTCACCTGTGAGTCTAGATTTTCGAATCCGACGCAAAACTGACTGTTAATTGTAAGGTTCAGAGACTCTTATTGACAATGGAACACACAAATCGCGTCGCGATTCAATACATCGTCCTCCGGCCGACCTGTCTCCAAGGGTCTATTGCTGCCTCGGTCACCTTATGGTCGATCTTCTGTGAGTCTAGATTTTCGAATCCGACGCAAAATTGAGAGTTAATTGTAACGTTGAGAGCCTGTTAATGACGATGGAACACACAAATCGCGTCGCGATTCAATACATCGTCCTCCGGCCGACCTGCCTCCAAGGGTCTAATGCTGCCTCGGTCACCTTATGTTCGTTCTCCTGTGAGTCTAGATTTTCGAATCCGACGCAAAACTGACAGTTAATTGTAAGGTTCAGAGCCTGTTAATGACGATGGAACACACAAATCGCGTCGCGATTCAATACATCGTCCTCCGGCCGACTTGTCTCCAAGGGTCTAGTGCTGCCTCGGACACCTTATGGTCGTTCTCCTGTGAGTCTAGATTTTCGAATCCGACGCGAAACTGACTGTTAATTGTAACGTTCAGCGCCTGTTAATGACGATGGAACACACAAATCGCGTCGCGATTCAATACATCGTCCTCCAGCCGACTTGTCACCAAGGGTCTAGTGCTGCCTCGGGCACCTTATGGTCGTTCTTCTGTGAGTCTAGATTTTCGAATCCGACGCAAAAATGACAGTTAATTGTAACGTTCAGAGCCTGTTAATGACGATGGAACACACAAATCGCGTCGCGATTCAATACATCGTCCTCCAGCCGACTTGTCTCCAAGGGTCTAGTGCTGCCTCGGGCACCTAATGGTCGTTCTCCTGTGAGTCTAGATTTTCGAATCCGACGCAAAACTGACAGTTAATTGCAACGTTCAGAGCCTGTTAATGACGATTGGACACACAAATTGCGTCGCGATTCAATACATCGTCCTCCAGCCGACTTGTCTCCAAGGGTCTAGTGCTGCCTCGGACAGCTTATGGTCGTTCACCTGTGAGTCTAGATTTTCGAATCCGACGCAAAAATGACAGTTAATTGTAACGTTCAGAGACTCTTATTGACAATGGAACACACAAATCGCGTCGCGATTCAATACATCGTCCTCCGGCCGACCTGTCTCCAAGGGTCTATTGCTGCCTCGGTCACCTTATGGTCGATCTCCTGTGAGTCTAGATTTTCGAATCCGACGCAAAACTGACAGTTAATTGTAACGTTGAGAGCCTGTTAATGACGATGGAACACACAAATCGCGTCGCGATTCAATACATCGTCCTCCGGCCGACCTGTCTCCAAGGGTCTATTGCTGCCTCGGGCACCTTATGGTCGTTCTTCTGTGAGTCTAGATTTTCGAATCCGACGCAAAACTGACAGTTAATTGTAAGGTTCAGAGCCTCTTAATGACAATGGAACACACAAATCGCGTCACGATTCAATACATCGTCCTCCGGCCGACCTGTCTCCAAGGGTCTAGTGCTGCCTCGGACACCTTATGGTCGTTCTCCTGTGGGTCTAGATTTTCGAATCCGACGCGAAACTGACAGTTAATTGTAAGGTTCAGCGCCTGTTAATGACGATGGAACACACAAATCGCGTCGCGATTCAATACATCGTCCTCCAGCCGACTTGTCTCCAAGGGTCTAGTGCTGCCTCGGGCACCTTATGGTCGTTCTTCTGTGAGTCTAGATTTTCGAATCCGACGCAAAACTGACAGTTAATTGTAACGTTCAGAGCCTGTTAATGACGATGGAACACACAAATCGCGTCGCGATTTAATACATCGTCCTCCAGCCGACTTGTCTCCAAGGGTCTAGTGCTGCCTCGGGCACCTAATGGTCGTTCTCCTGTGAGTCTAGATTTTCGAATCCGACGCAAAACTGACAGTTAATTGTAACGTTCAGAGCCTGTTAATGACGATGGAACACACAAATCGCGTCGCGATTCAATACATCGTCCTCCGGCCGACCTGTCTCCAAGGGTCTATTGCTGCCTCGGTCACCTTATGGTCGATATCCTGTGAGTATAGATTTTCGAATCCGACGCAAAACTGACAGTTAATTGTAACGTTCAGAGCCTGTTAATGACGATGAAACACACAAATCGCGTCGCGATTCAATATATCGTCCTCCAGCCGACTTGTCTCCAAGGGTCTAGTGCTGCCTCGGGCACCTGATGGTCGTTCTTCTGTGAGGCTAGATTTTCGAATCCGACGCAAAACTTACAGTTAATTGTAACGTTCAGAGCCTGTTCATGACGATGGAACACACAAATTGCGTCGCGATTCAATACATCGTCCTCCGGCCGACCTGTCTCCAAGGGTCTATTGCTGCCTCGGGCACCTTATGGTCGTTCTCCTGTGAGTCTACACTTTTGAATCCGACGCAAAACTGACAGTGAATTGTAAGGTTCAGAGCCCGTTAATGACGATGGAACACACAAATTGCGTCGCGATTCAATACATCGTCCTCCGGCCGACCTGTCTCCAAGGGTCTATTGCTGCCTCGGTCACCTTATGGTCGATCTCCTGTGAGTCTAGATTTTCGAATCCGACGCAAAACTGACAGTTAATTGTAACGTTCAGAGCCTGTTCATGACGATGGAACACACAAATTGCGTCGCGATTCAATACATCGTCCTCCGGCCGACCTGTCTCCAAGGGTCTATTGCTGCCTCGGGCACCTTATGGTCGTTCTCCTGTGAGTCTAGACTTTTGAATCCGACGCAAAACTGACAGTGAATTGTAAGGTTCAGAGCCCGTTAATGACGATGGAACACACAAATTGCGTCGCGATTCAATACATCGTCCTCCAGCCGACTTGTCTCTAAGGGTCTAGTGCTGCCTCGGGCACCTGATGGTCGTTCTTCTGTGAGGCTAGATTTTCGAATCTGACGCAAAACTTACAGTTAATTGTAAGGTTCAGAGCCTCTTAATGACAATGGAACACACAAATCGCGTCGCGATTCAATACGTCGTCCTCCGGCCGACCTGTCTCCAAGGATCTATTGCTGCCTCGGGCACATTATGGTCGATCTCCTGTGAGTCTAGATTTTCGAATCCGACGCAAAACTGACAGTTAATTGTAACGTTCAGAGCCTGTTAATGACGATGGAACACACAAATTGCGTCGCGATTCAATACATCGTCCTCCAGCCAAAATGTCTCCAAGGGTCTAGTGCTGCCTCGGATACCGTATGGTTGTTCTCCTGTGAGTCTAGATTTTCGAATCCGACGCAAAACTGACAGTTAATTGTAACGTTCAGAGCCTCTTAATGACAATGGAACACACAAATCGCGTCGCGATTCAATACATCGTCCTCCGGCCGACTTGCCTCCAAGGGTCTATTGCTGCCTCGGTCACCTTATGGTCGATCTCCTGTGAGTCTAGATTTTCGAATCCGACGCAAAACTGACAGTTAATTGTAATGTTCAGAGCCTGTTAATGACGATGGAACACACAAATCGCGTCGCGATTCAATACATCGTCCTCCGGCCGACCTGTCTCCAAGGGTCTATTCCTGCCTCGGTCACCTTATGTTCGTTCTCCTGTGAGTCTAGATTTTCGAATCCGACGCAACTCTGACAGTTAATTGTAAGGTTCAGAGCCTGTTAATGACGATGGAACACACAAATCGCGTCGCGATTCAATACATCGTCCTCCGGCCGACCTGTCTCCAAGGGTCTATTGCTGCCTCGGGCACCTTATGGTCGATCTCCTGTGAGTCTATATTTTCGAATCCGACGCAAAACTGACAGTTAATTGTGTAAGGTTCAGATCCTGTTAATGACGATGGAACACACAAATCGCGTCGCGATTCAATACATCGTCCTCCGGCCGACCTGTCTCCAAGGGTTTATTGCTGCCTGGGCACCTTATGGTCGATCTCCTGTGAGTCTAGATTTTCGAATCCGACGCAAAACTGACAGTTAATTGTAACGTTCAGAGCCCTTTAATGACGATGGGACACACAAATTGCGTCGCGATTCAATACATCGTCCTCCAGCCGACTTGTCTCCAAGGGTCTAGTGCTGCCTCGGACAGCTTATGGTCGTTCACCTGTGAGTCTAGATTTTCGAATCCGACGCAAAACTGACAGTTAATTGTAAGGTTCAGAGACTCTTATTGACAATGGAACACACAAATCGCGTCGCGACTCAATACATCGTCCTCCGGCCAACCTGTCTCCAAGGGTCTATTGCTGCCTCGGTCACCTTATGGTCGATCTTCTGTGAGTCTAGATTTTCGAATCCGACGCAAAACTGACAGTTAATTGTAACGTTGAGAGCCTGTTAATGACGATGGAACACACAAATCGCGTCGCGATTCAATACATCGTCCTCCGGCCGACCTGTCTCCAAGGGTCTAATGCTGCCTCGGTCACCTGATGTTCGTTCTCCTGTGAGTCTAGATTTTCGAATCCGACGCAAAACTGACAGTTAATTGTAACGTTCAGAGCCTGTTAATGACGATGGAACACACAAATCGCGTCGCGATTCAATACATCGTCCTCCGGCCGACCTGTCTCCAAGGGTCTATTGCTGCCTCGGGCACCTTATGGTCGATCTCCTGTGAGTTTAGATTTTCGAATCCGACGCAAAACTGACAGTTAATTGTAAGGTTCAGAGCCTCTTAATGACAATGGAACACACAAATTGCGTCACGATTCAATACATCGTCCTCCGGCCGACCTGTCTCCAAGGGTCTAGTGCTGCCTCGGACACCTTATGGTCGTTCTCCTGTGAGTCTAGATTTTCGAATCCGACGCGAAACTGACAGTTAATTGTAACGTTCAGCGCCTGTTAATGACGATGGAACACACAAATCGCGTCGCGATTCAATACATCGTCCTCCAGCCGACTTGTCTCCAAGGGTCTGGTGCTGCCTCGGGCACCTTATGGTCGTTCTTCTGTGAGTCTAGATTTTCGAATCCGACGCAAAACTGACAGTTAATTGTAACGTTCAGAGCCTGTTAATGACGATGGAACACACAAATCGCGTCGCGATTCAATACATCGTCCTCCAGCCGACTTGTCTCCAAGGGTCTATTGCTGCCTCGGGCACCTTATGGTCGATCTCCTGTGAGTCTAGATTTTCGAATCCGACGCAAAACTGACAGTTAATTGTAACGTTCAGAGACTCTTATTGACAATGGAACACACAAATCGCGTCGCGATTCAATACATCGTCCTCCGGCCGACCTGTCTCCAAGGGTCTATTGCTGCCTCGGGCACCTTATGGTCGATCTCCTGTGAGTCTAGATTTTCGAATCCGACGCAAAACTGACAGTTAATTGTAACGTTCAGAGCCTGTTAATGACGATGGAACACACAAATCGCGTCGCGATTCAATACATCGTCCTCCAGCCGACTTGTCTCCAAGGGTCTAGTGCTGCCTCGGGCACCTTATGGTCGATCTCCTGTGAGTCTAGATTTTCGAATCCGACGCAAAACTGACAGTTAATTGTAAGGTTCAGAGCCTGTTAATGACGATGGAACACACAAATCGCGTCGCGATTCAATACATCGTCCTCCAGCCGACTTGTCTCCAAGGGTCTATTGCTGCCTCGGGCACCTTATGGTCGATCTCCTGTGAGTCTAGATTTTCGAATCCGACGCAAAACTGACAGTTAATTGTAACGTTCAGAGACTCTTATTGACAATGGAACACACAAATCGCGTCGCGATTCAATACATCGTCCTCCGGCCGACCTGTCTCCAAGGGTCTATTGCTGCCTCGGGCACCTTATGGTCGATCTCCTGTGAGTCTAGATTTTCGAATCCGACGCAAAACTGACAGTTAATTGTAACGTACAGAGCCTGTTAATGACGATGGAACACACAAATCGCGTCGCGATTCAATACATCGTCCTCCAGCCGACTTGTCTCCAAGGGTCTAGTGCTGCCTCGGGCACCTAATGGTCGTTCTCCTGTGAGTCTAGATTTTCGAATCCGACGCAAAACTGACAGTTAATTGCCACGTTCAGAGCCTGTTAATGACGATTGGACACACAAATCGCGTCGCGATTCAATACATCGTCCTCCAGCCGACTTGTCTCCAAGGGTCTATTGCTGCCTCGGGCACCTTATGGTCGATCTCCTGTGAGTCTAGATTTTCGAATCCGACGCAAAACTGACAGTTAATTGTAACGTTCAGAGCCTGTTAATGACGATGGAACACACAAATCGCGTCGCGATTCAATACATCGTCCTCCAGCCGACCTGTCTCCAAGGGTCTAATGCTGCCTCGGTCACCTTATGTTCGTTCTCCTGTGAGTCTAGATTTTCGAATCCGACGCAAAACTGACAGTTAATTGTAAGGTTCAGATCCTGTTAATGACGATGGAACACACAAATCGCGTCGCGATTCAATACATCGTCCTCCGGCCGACCTGTCTCCAAGGGTCTAATGCTGCCTCGGTCACCTTATGTTCGTTCTCCTGTGAGTCTAGATTTTCGAATCCGACGCAAAACTGACAGTTAATTGTAAGGTTCAGATCCTGTTAATGACGATGGAACACACAAATCGCGTCGCGATTCAATACATCGTCCTCCGGCCGACCTGTCTCCAAGGGTCTATTGCTGCCTGGGCACCTTATGGTCGATCTCCTGTGAGTCTAGATTTTCGAATCCGACGCAAAACTGACAGTTAATTGTAACGTTCAGAGACTCTTATTGACAATGGAACACACAAATCGCGTCGCGATTCAATACATCGTCCTCCGGCCGACCTGTCTCCAAGGGTCTATTGCTGCCTCGGGCACCTTATGGTCGATCTCCTGTGAGTCTAGATTTTCGAATCCGACGCAAAACTGACAGTTAATTGTAACGTTCAGAGCCTGTTAATGACGATGGAACACACAAATCGCGTCGCGATTCAATACATCGTCCTCCAGCCGACTTGTCTCCAAGGGTCTAGTGCTGCCTCGGGCACCTTATGGTCGATCTCCTGTGAGTCTAGATTTTCGAATCCGACGCAAAACTGACAGTTAATTGTAAGGTTCAGAGCCTGTTAATGACGATGGAACACACAAATCGCGTCGCGATTCAATACATCGTCCTCCAGCCGACTTGTCTCCAAGGGTCTATTGCTGCCTCGGGCACCTTATGGTCGATCTCCTGTGTCTAGATTTTCGAATCCGACGCAAAACTGACAGTTAATTGTAACGTTCAGAGACTCTTATTGACAATGGAACACACAAATCGCGTCGCGATTCAATACATCGTCCTCCGGCCGACCTGTCTCCAAGGGTCTATTGCTGCCTCGGGCACCTTATGGTCGATCTCCTGTGAGTCTAGATTTTCGAATCCGACGCAAAACTGACAGTTAATTGTAACGTACAGAGCCTGTTAATGACGATGGAACACACAAATCGCGTCGCGATTCAATACATCGTCCTCCAGCCGACTTGTCTCCAAGGGTCTAGTGCTGCCTCGGGCACCTAATGGTCGTTCTCCTGTGAGTCTAGATTTTCGAATCCGACGCAAAACTGACAGTTAATTGCCACGTTCAGAGCCTGTTAATGACGATTGGACACACAAATCGCGTCGCGATTCAATACATCGTCCTCCAGCCGACTTGTCTCCAAGGGTCTATTGCTGCCTCGGGCACCTTATGGTCGATTTCCTGTGAGTCTAGATTTTCGAATCCGACGCAAAACTGACAGTTAATTGTAACGTTCAGAGCCTGTTAATGACGATGGAACACACAAATCGCGTCGCGATTCAATACATCGTCCTCCAGCCGACCTGTCTCCAAGGGTCTAATGCTGCCTCGGTCACCTTATGTTCGTTCTCCTGTGAGTCTAGATTTTCGAATCCGACGCAAAACTGACAGTTAATTGTAAGGTTCAGATCCTGTTAATGACGATGGAACACACAAATCGCGTCGCGATTCAATACATCGTCCTCCGGCCGACCTGTCTCCAAGGGTCTATTGCTGCCTGGGCACCTTATGGTCGATCTCCTGTGAGTCTAGATTTTCGAATCCGACGCAAAACTGACAGTTAATTGTAACGTTCAGAGCCCTTTAATGACGATGGGACACACAAATTGCGTCGCGATTCAATACATCGTCCTCCAGCCGACTTGTCTCCAAGGGTCTAGTGCTGCCTCGGACAGCTTATGGTCGTTCACCTGTGAGTCTAGATTTTCGAATCCGACGCAAAACTGACAGTTAATTGTAAGGTTCAGAGACTCTTATTGACAATGGAACACACAAATCGCGTCGCGACTCAATACATCGTCCTCCGGCCGACCTGTCTCCAAGGGTCTATTGCTGCCTCGGTCACCTTATGGTCGATCTTCTGTGAGTCTAGATTTTCGAATCCGACGCAAAACTGACAGTTAATTGTAACGTTGAGAGCCTGTTAATGACGATGGAACACACAAATCGCGTCGCGATTCAATACATCGTCCTCCGGCCGACCTGTCTCCAAGGGTCTAATGCTGCCTCGGTCACCTGATGTTCGTTCTCCTGTGAGTCTAGATTTTCGAATCCGACGCAAAACTGACAGTTAACTGTAACGTTCAGAGCCTGTTAATGACGATGGAACACACAAATCGCGTCGCGATTCAATACATCGTCCTCCGGCCGACCTGTCTCCAAGGGTCTATTGCTGCCTCGGGCACCTTATGGTCGATCTCCTGTGAGTTTAGATTTTCGAATCCGACGCAAAACTGACAGTTAATTGTAAGGTTCAGAGCCTCTTAATGACAATGGAACACACAAATTGCGTCACGATTCAATACATCGTCCTCCGGCCGACCTGTCTCCAAGGGTCTAGTGCTGCCTCGGGCACCTTATGGTCGATCTCCTGTGAGTCTAGATTTTCGAATCCGACGCAAAACTGACAGTTAATTGTAAGGTTCAGAGCCTCTTGATGACAATGGAACACACAAATTGCGTCACGATTCAATACATCGTCCTCCGGCCGACCTCTCTCCAAGGGTCTAGTGCTGCCTCGGACACCTTATGGTCGTTCTCCTGTGAGTCTAGATTTTCGAATCCGACGCGAAACTGACAGTTAATTGTAACGTTCAGCGCCTGTTAATGACGATGGAACACACAAATCGCGTCGCGATTCAATACATCGTCCTCCAGCCGACATGTCTCCAAGGGTCTAGTGCTGCCTCGGGCACCTTACGGTCGTTCTTCTGTGAGTCTAGATTTTCAAATCCGACGCAAAACTGACAGTTAATTGTAACGTTCAGAGCCTGTTAATGACGATGGAACACACAAATCGCGTCGCGATTCAATACATCGTCCTCCAGCCGACTTGTCTCCAAGGGTCTAGTGCTGCCTCGGGCACCTAATGGTCGTTCTCCTGTGAGTCTAGATTTTCGAATCCGACGCAAAACTGACAGTTAATTGTAACGTTCAGAGCTTGTTAATGACGATGGAACACACAAATCGCGTCGCGTCGCGTCGATCTCCTGTGAGTCTAGATTTTCGAATCCGACGCAAAACTGACAGTTAATTGTAAGGTTCAGAGCCTGTTAATGACGATGGAACACACAAATCGCGTCGCGATTCAATACATCGTCCTCCTGCCGACCTGTCTCCAAGGGTCTATTGCTTCCTCGGGCACCTTATGGTCGATCTCCCGTGAGTCTAGATTTTCGAATCCGACGCAAAACTGACAGTTAATTGTAAGGTTCAGAGCCTCTTAATGACAATGGAACACACAAATTGCGTCGCGATTTAATACATCGTCCTCCGGACAACCTGTCTCCAAGGGTCTATTGCTGCCTCGGGCACCTTATGGTCGATCTCCTGTGAGTCTAGATTTTCGAATCCGACGCAAAACTGACAGTTAATTGTAAGGTTCAGAGCCTGTTAATGACGATGGAACACACAAATCGCGTCGCGATTCAATACATCGTCCTCCTGCCGACCTGTCTCCAAGGGTCTATTGGTGCCTCGGGCACCTTATGGTCGATCTCCTGTGAGTCTAGATTTTCGAATCCGACGCAAAACTGACAGTTAATTGTAAGGTTCAGAGCCTCTTAATGACAATGGAACACACAAATTGCGTCACGATTCAATACATCGTCCTCCGGCCGACCTGTCTCCAAGGGTCTAGTGCTGCCTCGGACACCTTATGGTCGTTCTCCTGTGAGTCTAGATTTTCGAATCCGACGCGAAACTGACAGTTAATTGGAACGTTCAGCGCCTGTTAATGACGATGGAACACACAAATCGCGTCGCGATTCAATACATCGTCCTCCAGCCGACTTGTCTCCAAGGGTCTATTGCTGCCTCGGGCACCTGATGGTCGATCTCTTGTGAGTCTAGATTTTCGAATCCGACGCAAAACTTAAGGTTAATTGTAAGGTTCAGAGCCTGTTAATGACGATGGAACACACAAATTGCGTCGCGATTCAATACATCGTCCTCCGGCCGACCTGTCTCCAAGGGTCTATTGCTGCCTCGGGCACCTTATGGTCGATCTCCTGTGAGTCTAGATTTTCGAATCCGACGCAAAACTGACAGTTAATTGTAACGTTCAGAGCCTGTTAATGACGATGGAACACACAAATCCCGTAGCGATTCAATACATCGTCCTCCGGCCGACCTGTCTCCAAGGGTCTATTGCTGCCTCAGGCACCTTATGGTAGATCTCCTGTGAGTCTAGATTTTCGAATCCGACGCAAAACTGACAGTTAATTGTAACGTTCAGAGCCTGTTCATGACGATGGAACATACAAATTGCGTCGCGATTCAATACATCGTCCTCCGGACGACCTGTCTCCAAGGGTCTATTGCTGCCTCGGGCACCTTATGGTCGATCTCCTGTGAGTCTAGATTTTCGAATCCGACGCAAAACTGACAGTTAATTGTAACGTTCAGAGCCTGTTAATGACGATGGAACACACAAATCGCGTCACGATTCAATACATCGTCCTCCAGCCGACTTGTCTCCAAGGGTCTAGTGCTGCCTCGGGCACCTAATGGTCGTTCTCCTGTGAGTCTAGATTTTCGAATCCGACGCAAAACTGACAGTTAATTGTAAGGTTCAGATCCTGTTAATGACGATGGAACACACAAATTCCGTCGCGATTCAATACATCGTCCTCCGGCCGACCTGTCTCCAAGGGTCTTTTGCTGCCTGGGCACCTTATGGTCGATCTCCTGTGAGTCTAGATTTTCGAATCCGACGCAAAACTGACAGTTAATTGTAACGTTCAGAGCCTGTTAATGACGATGGGACACACAAATTGCGTCGCGATTCAATACATCGTGCTCCAGCCGACTTGTCTCCAAGGGTCTAGTGCTGCCTCGGACAGCTTATGGTCGTTCACCTGTGAGTCTAGATTTTCGAATCCGACGCAAAACTGACAGTTAATTGTAAGGTTCAGAGACTCTTATTGACAATGGAACACACAAATCGCGTCGCGATTCAATACATCGTCCTCCGGCCGACCTGTCTCCAAGGGTCTATTGCTGCCTCGGTCACCTTACGGTCGATCTCCTGTGAGTCTAGATTTTCGAATCCGACGCAAAACTGACAGTTAATTGTAACGTTCAGAGCCTGTTAATGACGATGGAACACACAAATCGCGTCGCGATTCAATACATCGTCCTCCGGCCGACCTGTCTCCAAGGGTCTAATGCTGCCTCGGTCACCTTATGTTCGTTCTCCTGTGAGTCTAGATTTTCGAATCCGACGCAAAACTGACAGTTAATTGTAAGGTTCAGAGCCTGTTAATGACGATGGAACACACATATCGCGTCGCGATTCAATACATCGTCCTCCGGCCGACCTGTCTCCAAGGGTCTATTGCTGCCTCGGGCACCTTATGGTCGATCTCCTGTGAGTCTAGATTTTCGAATCCGACGCAAAACTGACAGTTAATTGTAAGGTTCAGAGCCTCTTGATGACAATGGAACACACAAATTGCGTCACGATTCAATACATCGTCCTCCGGCCGACCTCTCTCCAAGGGTCTAGTGCTGCCTCGGACACCTTATGGTCGTTCTCCTGTGAGTCTAGATTTTCGAATCCGACGCGAAACTGACAGTTAATTGTAACGTTCAGCGCCTGTTAATGACGATGGAACACACAAATCGCGTCGCGATTCAATACATCGTCCTCAAGCCGACTTGTCTCCAAGGGTCTAGTGCTGCCTCGGGCACCTTATGGTCGTTCTTCTGTGAGTCTAGATTTTCGAATCCGACGCAAAACTGACAGTTAATTGTAACGTTCAGAGCCTGTTAATGACGATGGAACACACAAATCGCGTCGCGATTCAATACATCGTCCTCCAGCCGTCCTGTCTCCAAGGGTCTAATGCTGCCTCGGTCACCTTATGTTCGTTCTCCTGTGAGTCTAGATTTTCGAATCCGACGCAAAACTGACAGTTAATTGTAAGGTTCAGATCCTGTTAATGACGATGGAACACACAAATCGCGTCGCGATTCAATACATCGTCCTCCGGCCGACCTGTCTCCAAGGGTCTATTGCTGCCTGGGCACCTTATGGTCGATCTCCTGTGAGTCTAGATTTTCGAATCCGACGCAAAACTGACAGTTAATTGTAACGTTCAGAGCCCTTTAATGACGATGGGACACACAAATTGCGTCGCGATTCAATACATCGTCCTCCAGCCGACTTGTCTCCAAGGGTCTAGTGCTGCCTCGGACAGCTTATGGTCGTTCACCTGTGAGTCTAGATTTTCGAATCCGACGCAAAACTGACAGTTAATTGTAAGGTTCAGAGACTCTTATTGACAATGGAACACACAAATCGCGTCGCGACTCAATACATCGTCCTCCGGCCGACCTGTCTCCAAGGGTCTATTGCTGCCTCGGTCACCTTATGGTCGATCTTCTGTGAGTCTAGATTTTTGAATCCGACGCAAAACTGACAGTTAATTGTAACGTTGAGAGCCTGTTAATGACGATGGAACACACAAATCGCGTCGCGATTCAATACATCGTCCTCCGGCCGACCTGTCTCCAAGGGTCTAATGCTGCCTCGGTCACCTGATGTTCGTTCTCCTGTGAGTCTAGATTTTCGAATCCGACGCAAAACTGACAGTTAATTGTAACGTTCAGAGCCTGTTAATGACGATGGAACACACAAATCGCGTCGCGATTCAATACATCGTCCTCCGGCCGACCTGTCTCCAAGGGTCTATTGCTGCCTCGGGCACCTTATGGTCGATCTCCTGTGAGTTTAGATTTTCGAATCCGACGCAAAACTGACAGTTAATTGTAAGGTTCAGAGCCTCTTAATGACAATGGAACACACAAATTGCGTCACGATTCAATACATCGTCCTCCGGCCGACCTGTCTCCAAGGGTCTAGTGCTGCCTCGGACACCTTATGGTCGTTCTCCTGTGAGTCTAGATTTTCGAATCCGACGCGAAACTGACAGTTAATTGTAACGTTCAGCGCCTGTTAATGACGATGGAACACACAAATCGCGTCGCGATTCAATACATCGTCCTCCAGCCGACTTGTCTCCAAGGGTCTGGTGCTGCCTCGGGCACCTTATGGTCGTTCTTCTGTGAGTCTAGATTTTCGAATCCGACGCAAAACTGACAGTTAATTGTAACGTTCAGAGCCTGTTAATGACGATGGAACACACAAATCGCGTCGCGATTCAATACATCGTCCTCCAGCCGACTTGTCTCCAAGGGTCTATTGCTGCCTCGGGCACCTTATGATCGATCTCCTGTGAGTCTAGATTTTCGAATCCGACGCAAAACTGACAGTTAATTGTAACGTTCAGAGACTCTTATTGACAATGGAACACACAAATCGCGTCGCGATTCAATACATCGTCCTCCGGCCGACCTGTCTCCAAGGGTCTATTGCTGCCTCGGGCACCTTATGGTCGATCTCCTGTGAGTCTAGATTTTCGAATCCGACGCAAAACTGACAGTTAATTGTAACGTTCAGAGCCTGTTAATGACGATGGAACACACAAATCGCGTCGCGATTCAATACATCGTCCTCCAGCCGACTTGTCTCCAAGGGTCTAGTGCTGCCTCGGGCACCTTATGGTCGATCTCCTGTGAGTCTAGATTTTCGAATCCGACGCAAAACTGACAGTTAATTGTAAGGTTCAGAGCCTGTTAATGACGATGGAACACACAAATCGCGTCGCGATTCAATACATCGTCCTCCAGCCGACTTGTCTCCAAGGGTCTATTGCTGCCTCGGGCACCTTATGGTCGATCTCCTGTGAGTCTAGATTTTCGAATCCGACGCAAAACTGACAGTTAATTGTAACGTTCAGAGACTCTTATTGACAATGGAACACACAAATCGCGTCGCGATTCAATACATCGTCCTCCGGCCGACCTGTCTCCAAGGGTCTATTGCTGCCTCGGGCACCTTATGGTCGATCTCCTGTGAGTCTAGATTTTCGAATCCGACGCAAAACTGACAGTTAATTGAACGTACAGAGCCTGTTAATGACGATGGAACACACAAATCGCGTCGCGATTCAATACATCGTCCTCCAGCCGACTTGTCTCCAAGGGTCTAGTGCTGCCTCGGGCACCTAATGGTCGTTCTCCTGTGAGTCTAGATTTTCGAATCCGACGCAAAACTGACAGTTAATTGCCACGTTCAGAGCCTGTTAATGACGATTGGACACACAAATCGCGTCGCGATTCAATACATCGTCCTCCAGCCGACTTGTCTCCAAGGGTCTATTGCTGCCTCGGGCACCTTATGGTCGATCTCCTGTGAGTCTAGATTTTCGAATCCGACGCAAAACTGACAGTTAATTGTAACGTTCAGAGCCTGTTAATGACGATGGAACACACAAATCGCGTCGCGATTCAATACATCGTCCTCCAGCCGACCTGTCTCCAAGGGTCTAATGCTGCCTCGGTCACCTTATGTTCGTTCTCCTGTGAGTCTAGATTTTCGAATCCGACGCAAAACTGACAGTTAATTGTAAGGTTCAGATCCTGTTAATGACGATGGAACACACAAATCGCGTCGCGATTCAATACATCGTCCTCCGGCCGACCTGTCTCCAAGGGTCTATTGCTGCCTGGGCACCTTATGGTCGATCTCCTGTGAGTCTAGATTTTCGAATCCGACGCAAAACTGACAGTTAATTGTAACGTTCAGAGCCCTTTAATGACGATGGGACACACAAATTGCGTCGCGATTCAATACATCGTCCTCCAGCCGACTTGTCTCCAAGGGTCTAGTGCTGCCTCGGACAGCTTATGGTCGTTCACCTGTGAGTCTAGATTTTCGAATCCGACGCAAAACTGACAGTTAATTGTAAGGTTCAGAGACTCTTATTGACAATGGAACACACAAATCGCGTCGCGACTCAATACATCGTCCTCCGGCCGACCTGTCTCCAAGGGTCTATTGCTGCCTCGGTCACCTTATGGTCGATCTTCTGTGAGTCTAGATTTTCGAATCCGACGCAAAACTGACAGTTAATTGTAACGTTGAGAGCCTGTTAATGACGATGGAACACACAAATCGCGTCGCGATTCAATACATCGTCCTCCGGCCGACCTGTCTCCAAGGGTCTAATGCTGCCTCGGTCACCTGATGTTCGTTCTCCTGTGAGTCTAGATTTTCGAATCCGACGCAAAACTGACAGTTAATTGTAACGTTCAGAGCCTGTTAATGACGATGGAACACACAAATCGCGTCGCGATTCAATACATCGTCCTCCGGCCGACCTGTCTCCAAGGGTCTATTGCTGCCTCGGGCACCTTATGGTCGATCTCCTGTGAGTTTAGATTTTCGAATCCGACGCAAAACTGACAGTTAATTGTAAGGTTCAGAGCCTCTTAATGACAATGGAACACACAAATTGCGTCACGATTCAATACATCGTCCTCCGGCCGACCTGTCTCCAAGGGTCTAGTGCTGCCTCGGACACCTTATGGTCGTTCTCCTGTGAGTCTAGATTTTCGAATCCGACGCGAAACTGACAGTTAATTGTAACGTTCAGCGCCTGTTAATGAC
This sequence comes from Schistocerca nitens, assembly GCF_023898315.1. Lineage (NCBI taxonomy): Eukaryota > Metazoa > Arthropoda > Insecta > Orthoptera > Acrididae > Schistocerca > Schistocerca nitens. The sequence continues at coordinate 2,360,547 of NC_064618.1, read as the reverse complement.
GATGGAACACACAAATCGCGTCGCGATTCAATACATCGTCCTCCAGCCGACTTGTCTCCAAGGGTCTGGTGCTGCCTCGGGCACCTTATGGTCGTTCTTCTGTGAGTCTAGATTTTCGAATCCGACGCAAAACTGACAGTTAATTGTAACGTTCAGAGCCTGTTAATGACGATGGAACACACAAATCGCGTCGCGATTCAATACATCGTCCTCCAGCCGACTTGTCTCCAAGGGTCTATTGCTGCCTCGGGCACCTTATGGTCGATCTCCTGTGAGTCTAGATTTTCGAATCCGACGCAAAACTGACAGTTAATTGTAAGGTTCAGAGCCTCTTGATGACAATGGAACACACAAATTGCGTCACGATTCAATACATCGTCCTCCGGCCGACCTCTCTCCAAGGGTCTAGTGCTGCCTCGGACACCTTATGGTCGTTCTCCTGTGAGTCTAGATTTTCGAATCCGACGCGAAACTGACAGTTAATTGTAACGTTCAGCGCCTGTTAATGACGATGGAACACACAAATCGCGTCGCGATTCAATACATCGTCCTCCAGCCGACCTGTCTCCAAGGGTCTAATGCTGCCTCGGTCACCTTATGTTCGTTCTCCTGTGAGTCTAGATTTTCGAATCCGACGCAAAACTGACAGTTAATTGTAAGGTTCAGATCCTGTTAATGACGATGGAACACACAAATCGCGTCGCGATTCAATACATCGTCCTCCGGCCGACCTGTCTCCAAGGGTTTATTGCTGCCTGGGCACCTTATGGTCGATCTCCTGTGAGTCTAGATTTTCGAATCCGACGCAAAACTGACAGTTAATTGTAACGTTCAGAGCCCTTTAATGACGATGGGACACACAAATTGCGTCGCGATTCAATACATCGTCCTCCAGCCGACTTGTCTCCAAGGGTCTAGTGCTGCCTCGGACAGCTTATGGTCGTTCACCTGTGAGTCTAGATTTTCGAATCCGACGCAAAACTGACAGTTAATTGTAAGGTTCAGAGACTCTTATTGACAATGGAACACACAAATCGCGTCGCGACTCAATACATCGTCCTCCGGCCGACCTGTCTCCAAGGGTCTATTGCTGCCTCGGTCACCTTATGGTCGATCTTCTGTGAGTCTAGATTTTCGAATCCGACGCAAAACTGACAGTTAATTGTAACGTTGAGAGCCTGTTAATGACGATGGAACACACAAATCGCGTCGCGATTCAATACATCGTCCTCCGGCCGACCTGTCTCCAAGGGTCTAATGCTGCCTCGGTCACCTGATGTTCGTTCTCCTGTGAGTCTAGATTTTCGAATCCGACGCAAAACTGACAGTTAATTGTAACGTTCAGAGCCTGTTAATGACGATGGAACACACAAATCGCGTCGCGATTCAATACATCGTCCTCCGGCCGACCTGTCTCCAAGGGTCTATTGCTGCCTCGGGCACCTTATGGTCGATCTCCTGTGAGTTTAGATTTTCGAATCCGACGCAAAACTGACAGTTAATTGTAAGGTTCAGAGCCTCTTAATGACAATGGAACACACAAATTGCGTCACGATTCAATACATCGTCCTCCGGCCGACCTGTCTCCAAGGGTCTAGTGCTGCCTCGGACACCTTATGGTCGTTCTCCTGTGAGTCTAGATTTTCGAATCCGACGCGAAACTGACAGTTAATTGTAACGTTCAGCGCCTGTTAATGACGATGGAACACACAAATCGCGTCGCGATTCAATACATCGTCCTCCAGCCGACTTGTCTCCAAGGGTCTGGTGCTGCCTCGGGCACCTTATGGTCGTTCTTCTGTGAGTCTAGATTTTCGAATCCGACGCAAAACTGACAGTTAATTGTAACGTTCAGAGCCTGTTAATGACGATGGAACACACAAATCGCGTCGCGATTCAATACATCGTCCTCCAGCCGACTTGTCTCCAAGGGTCTATTGCTGCCTCGGGCACCTTATGGTCGATCTCCTGTGAGTCTAGATTTTCGAATCCGACGCAAAACTGACAGTTAATTGTAACGTTCAGAGACTCTTATTGACAATGGAACACACAAATCGCGTCGCGATTCAATACATCGTCCTCCGGCCGACCTGTCTCCAAGGGTCTATTGCTGCCTCGGGCACCTTATGGTCGATCTCCTGTGAGTCTAGATTTTCGAATCCGACGCAAAACTGACAGTTAATTGTAACGTTCAGAGCCTGTTAATGACGTTGGAACACACAAATCGCGTCGCGATTCAATACATCGTCCTCCAGCCGACTTGTCTCCAAGGGTCTAGTGCTGCCTCGGGCACCTTATGGTCGATCTCCTGTGAGTCTAGATTTTCGAATCCGACGCAAAACTGACAGTTAATTGTAAGGTTCAGAGCCTGTTAATGACGATGGAACACACAAATCGCGTCGCGATTCAATACATCGTCCTCCAGCCGACTTGTCTCCAAGGGTCTATTGCTGCCTCGGGCACCTTATGGTCGATCTCCTGTGAGTCTAGATTTTCGAATCCGACGCAAAACTGACAGTTAATTGTAACGTTCAGAGACTCTTATTGACAATGGAACACACAAATCGCGTCGCGATTCAATACATCGTCCTCCGGCCGACCTGTCTCCAAGGGTCTATTGCTGCCTCGGGCACCTTATGGTCGATCTCCTGTGAGTCTAGATTTTCGAATCCGACGCAAAACTGACAGTTAATTGTAACGTACAGAGCCTGTTAATGACGATGGAACACACAAATCGCGTCGCGATTCAATACATCGTCCTCCAGCCGACTTGTCTCCAAGGGTCTAGTGCTGCCTCGGGCACCTAATGGTCGTTCTCCTGTGAGTCTAGATTTTCGAATCCGACGCAAAACTGACAGTTAATTGCCACGTTCAGAGCCTGTTAATGACGATTGGACACACGAATCGCGTCGCGATTCAATACATCGTCCTCCAGCCGACTTGTCTCCAAGGGTCTATTGCTGCCTCGGGCACCTTATGGTCGATCTCCTGTGAGTCTAGATTTTCGAATCCGACGCAAAACTGACAGTTAATTGTAAGGTTCAGAGCCTCTTGATGACAATGGAACACACAAATTGCGTCACGATTCAATACATCGTCCTCCGGCCGACCTCTCTCCAAGGGTCTAGTGCTGCCTCGGACACCTTATGGTCGTTCTCCTGTGAGTCTAGATTTTCGAATCCGACGCGAAACTGACAGTTAATTGTAACGTTCAGCGCCTGTTAATGACGATGGAACACACAAATCGCGTCGCGATTCAATACATCGTCCTCAAGCCGACTTGTCTCCAAGGGTCTAGTGCTGCCTCGGGCACCTTATGGTCGTTCTTCTGTGAGTCTAGATTTTCGAATCCGACGCAAAACTGACAGTTAATTGTAACGTTCAGAGCCTGTTAATGACGATGGAACACACAAATCGCGTCGCGATTCAATACATCGTCCTCCAGCCGACCTGTCTCCAAGGGTCTAATGCTGCCTCGGTCACCTTATGTTCGTTCTCCTGTGAGTCTAGATTTTCGAATCCGACGCAAAACTGACAGTTAATTGTAAGGTTCAGATCCTGTTAATGACGATGGAACACACAAATCGCGTCGCGATTCAATACATCGTCCTCCGGCCGACCTGTCTCCAAGGGTTTATTGCTGCCTGGGCACCTTATGGTCGATCTCCTGTGAGTCTAGATTTTCGAATCCGACGCAAAACTGACAGTTAATTGTAACGTTCAGAGCCCTTTAATGACGATGGGACACACAAATTGCGTCGCGATTCAATACATCGTCCTCCAGCCGACTTGTCTCCAAGGGTCTAGTGCTGCCTCGGACAGCTTATGGTCGTTCACCTGTGAGTCTAGATTTTCGAATCCGACGCAAAACTGACAGTTAATTGTAAGGTTCAGAGACTCTTATTGACAATGGAACACACAAATCGCGTCGCGACTCAATACATCGTCCTCCGGCCGACCTGTCTCCAAGGGTCTATTGCTGCCTCGGTCACCTTATGGTCGATCTTCTGTGAGTCTAGATTTTCGAATCCGACGCAAAACTGACAGTTAATTGTAACGTTGAGAGCCTGTTAATGACGATGGAACACACAAATCGCGTCGCGATTCAATACATCGTCCTCCGGCCGACCTGTCTCCAAGGGTCTAATGCTGCCTCGGTCACCTGATGTTCGTTCTCCTGTGAGTCTAGATTTTCGAATCCGACGCAAAACTGACAGTTAATTGTAACGTTCAGAGCCTGTTAATGACGATGGAACACACAAATCGCGTCGCGATTCAATACATCGTCCTCCGGCCGACCTGTCTCCAAGGGTCTATTGCTGCCTCGGGCACCTTATGGTCGATCTCCTGTGAGTTTAGATTTTCGAATCCGACGCAAAACTGACAGTTAATTGTAAGGTTCAGAGCCTCTTAATGACAATGGAACACACAAATTGCGTCACGATTCAATACATCGTCCTCCGGCCGACCTGTCTCCAAGGGTCTAGTGCTGCCTCGGACACCTTATGGTCGTTCTCCTGTGAGTCTAGATTTTCGAATCCGACGCGAAACTGACAGTTAATTGTAACGTTCAGCGCCTGTTAATGACGATGGAACACACAAATCGCGTCGCGATTCAATACATCGTCCTCCAGCCGACTTGTCTCCAAGGGTCTGGTGCTGCCTCGGGCACCTTATGGTCGTTCTTCTGTGAGTCTAGATTTTCGAATCCGACGCAAAACTGACAGTTAATTGTAACGTTCAGAGCCTGTTAATGACGATGGAACACACAAATCGCGTCGCGATTCAATACATCGTCCTCCAGCCGACTTGTCTCCAAGGGTCTATTGCTGCCTCGGGCACCTTATGGTCGATCTCCTGTGAGTCTAGATTTTCGAATCCGACGCAAAACTGACAGTTAATTGTAACGTTCAGAGACTCTTATTGACAATGGAACACACAAATCGCGTCGCGATTCAATACATCGTCCTCCGGCCGACCTGTCTCCAAGGGTCTATTGCTGCCTCGGGCACCTTATGGTCGATCTCCTGTGAGTCTAGATTTTCGAATCCGACGCAAAACTGACAGTTAATTGTAACGTTCAGAGCCTGTTAATGACGTTGGAACACACAAATCGCGTCGCGATTCAATACATCGTCCTCCAGCCGACTTGTCTCCAAGGGTCTAGTGCTGCCTCGGGCACCTTATGGTCGATCTCCTGTGAGTCTAGATTTTCGAATCCGACGCAAAACTGACAGTTAATTGTAAGGTTCAGAGCCTGTTAATGACGATGGAACACACAAATCGCGTCGCGATTCAATACATCGTCCTCCAGCCGACTTGTCTCCAAGGGTCTATTGCTGCCTCGGGCACCTTATGGTCGATCTCCTGTGAGTCTAGATTTTCGAATCCGACGCAAAACTGACAGTTAATTGTAACGTTCAGAGACTCTTATTGACAATGGAACACACAAATCGCGTCGCGATTCAATACATCGTCCTCCGGCCGACCTGTCTCCAAGGGTCTATTGCTGCCTCGGGCACCTTATGGTCGATCTCCTGTGAGTCTAGATTTTCGAATCCGACGCAAAACTGACAGTTAATTGTAACGTACAGAGCCTGTTAATGACGATGGAACACACAAATCGCGTCGCGATTCAATACATCGTCCTCCAGCCGACTTGTCTCCAAGGGTCTAGTGCTGCCTCGGGCACCTAATGGTCGTTCTCCTGTGAGTCTAGATTTTCGAATCCGACGCAAAACTGACAGTTAATTGCCACGTTCAGAGCCTGTTAATGACGATTGGACACACAAATCGCGTCGCGATTCAATACATCGTCCTCCAGCCGACTTGTCTCCAAGGGTCTATTGCTGCCTCGGGCACCTTATGGTCGATCTCCTGTGAGTCTAGATTTTCGAATCCGACGCAAAACTGACAGTTAATTGTAACGTTCAGAGCCTGTTAATGACGATGGAACACACAAATCGCGTCGCGATTCAATACATCGTCCTCCAGCCGACCTGTCTCCAAGGGTCTAATGCTGCCTCGGTCACCTTATGTTCGTTCTCCTGTGAGTCTAGATTTTCGAATCCGACGCAAAACTGACAGTTAATTGTAAGGTTCAGATCCTGTTAATGACGATGGAACACACAAATCGCGTCGCGATTCAATACATCGTCCTCCGGCCGACCTGTCTCCAAGGGTCTATTGCTGCCTGGGCACCTTATGGTCGATCTCCTGTGAGTCTAGATTTTCGAATCCGACGCAAAACTGACAGTTAATTGTAACGTTCAGAGCCCTTTAATGACGATGGGACACACAAATTGCGTCGCGATTCAATACATCGTCCTCCAGCCGACTTGTCTCCAAGGGTCTAGTGCTGCCTCGGACAGCTTATGGTCGTTCACCTGTGAGTCTAGATTTTCGAATCCGACGCAAAACTGACAGTTAATTGTAAGGTTCAGAGACTCTTATTGACAATGGAACACACAAATCGCGTCGCGACTCAATACATCGTCCTCCGGCCGACCTGTCTCCAAGGGTCTATTGCTGCCTCGGTCACCTTATGGTCGATCTTCTGTGAGTCTAGATTTTCGAATCCGACGCAAAACTGACAGTTAATTGTAACGTTGAGAGCCTGTTAATGACGATGGAACACACAAATCGCGTCGCGATTCAATACATCGTCCTCCGGCCGACCTGTCTCCAAGGGTCTAATGCTGCCTCGGTCACCTGATGTTCGTTCTCCTGTGAGTCTAGATTTTCGAATCCGACGCAAAACTGACAGTTAATTGTAACGTTCAGAGCCTGTTAATGACGATGGAACACACAAATCGCGTCGCGATTCAATACATCGTCCTCCGGCCGACCTGTCTCCAAGGGTCTATTGCTGCCTCGGGCACCTTATGGTCGATCTCCTGTGAGTTTAGATTTTCGAATCCGACGCAAAACTGACAGTTAATTGTAAGGTTCAGAGCCTCTTAATGACAATGGAACACACAAATTGCGTCACGATTCAATACATCGTCCTCCGGCCGACCTGTCTCCAAGGGTCTAGTGCTGCCTCGGACACCTTATGGTCGTTCTCCTGTGAGTCTAGATTTTCGAATCCGACGCGAAACTGACAGTTAATTGTAACGTTCAGCGAATGTTAATGACGATGGAACACACAAATCGCGTCGCGATTCAATACATCGTCCTCCAGCCGAATTGTCTCCAAGGGTCTGGTGCTGCCTCGGGCACCTTATGGTCGTTCTTCTGTGAGTCTAGATTTTCGAATCCGACGCAAAACTGACAGTTAATTGTAACGTTCAGAGCCTGTTAATGACGATGGAACACACAAATCGCGTCGCGATTCAATACATCGTCCTCCAGCCGACTTGTCTCCAAGGGTCTATTGCTGCCTCGGGCACCTTATGGTCGATCTCCTGTGAGTCTAGATTTTCGAATCCGACGCAAAACTGACAGTTAATTGTAACGTTCAGAGACTCTTATTGACAATGGAACACACAAATCGCGTCGCGATTCAATACATCGTCCTCCGGCCGACCTGTCTCCAAGGGTCTATTGCTGCCTCGGGCACCTTATGGTCGATCTCCTGTGAGTCTAGATTTTCGAATCCGACGCAAAACTGACAGTTAATTGTAACGTTCAGAGCCTGTTAATGACGATGGAACACACAAATCGCGTCGCGATTCAATACATCGTCCTCCAGCCGACTTGTCTCCAAGGGTCTAGTGCTGCCTCGGGCACCTTATGGTCGATCTCCTGTGAGTCTAGATTTTCGAATCCGACGCAAAACTGACAGTTAATTGTAAGGTTCAGAGCCTGTTAATGACGATGGAACACACAAATCGCGTCGCGATTCAATACATCGTCCTCCAGCCGACTTGTCTCCAAGGGTCTATTGCTGCCTCGGGCACCTTATGGTCGATCTCCTGTGAGTCTAGATTTTCGAATCCGACGCAAAACTGACAGTTAATTGTAACGTTCAGAGACTCTTATTGACAATGGAACACACAAATCGCGTCGCGATTCAATACATCGTCCTCCGGCCGACCTGTCTCCAAGGGTCTATTGCTGCCTCGGGCACCTTATGGTCGATCTCCTGTGAGTCTAGATTTTCGAATCCGACGCAAAACTGACAGTTAATTGTAACGTACAGAGCCTGTTAATGACGATGGAACACACAAATCGCGTCGCGATTCAATACATCGTCCTCCAGCCGACTTGTCTCCAAGGGTCTAGTGCTGCCTCGGGCACCTAATGGTCGTTCTCCTGTGAGTCTAGATTTTCGAATCCGACGCAAAACTGACAGTTAATTGCCACGTTCAGAGCCTGTTAATGACGATTGGACACACAAATCGCGTCGCGATTCAATACATCGTCCTCCAGCCGACTTGTCTCCAAGGGTCTATTGCTGCCTCGGGCACCTTATGGTCGATCTCCTGTGAGTCTAGATTTTCGAATCCGACGCAAGACTGACAGTTAATTGTAACGTTCAGAAACTCTTATTGACAATGGAACACACAAATCGCGTCGCGATTCAATACATCGTCCTCCGGCCGACCTGTCTCCAAGGGTCTATTGCTGCCTCGGGCACCTTATGGTCGATCTCCTGTGAGTCTAGATTTTCGAATCCGACGCAAAACTGACAGTTAATTGTAACGTTCAGAGCCTGTTAATGACGATGGGACACACAAATTGCGTCGCGATTCAATACATCGTCCTCCAGCCGACTTGTCTCCAAGGGTCTAGTGCTGCCTCGGACAGCTTATGGTCGTTCACCTGTGAGTCTAGATTTTCGAATCCGACGCAAAACTGACAGTTAATTGTAAGGTTCAGAGACTCTTATTGACAATGGAACACACAAATCGCGTCGCGACTCAATACATCGTCCTCCGGCCGACCTGTCTCCAAGGGTCTATTGCTGCCTCGGTCACCTTATGGTCGATCTTCTGTGAGTCTAGATTTTCGAATCCGACGCAAAACTGACAGTTAATTGTAACGTTGAGAGCCTGTTAATGACGATGGAACACACAAATCGCGTCGCGATTCAATACATCGTCCTCCGGCCGACCTGTCTCCAAGGGTCTAATGCTGCCTCGGTCACCTTATGTTCGTTCTCCTGTGAGTCTAGATTTTCGAATCCGACGCAAAACTGACAGTTAATTGTAACGTTCAGAGCCTGTTAATGACGATGGAACACACAAATCGCGTCGCGATTCAATACATCGTCCTCCGGCCGACCTGTCCCCAAGGGTCTATTGCTGCCTCGGGCACCTTATGGTCGATCTCCTGTGAGTTTAGATTTTCGAATCCGACGCAAAACTGACAGTTAATTGTAAGGTTCAGAGCCTCTTAATGACAATGGAACACACAAATTGCGTCACGATTCAATACATCGTCCTCCGGCCGACCTGTCTCCAAGGGTCTAGTGCTGCCTCGGACACCTTATGGTCGATCTCCTGTGAGTCTAGATTTTCGAATCCGACGCGAAACTGACAGTTAATTGTAACGTTCAGCGCCTGTTAATGACGATGGAACACACAAATCGCGTCGCGATTCAATACATCGTCCTCCAGCCGACTTGTCTCCAAGGGTCTAGTGCTGCCTCGGGCACCTTATGGTCGTTCTTCTGTGAGTCTAGATTTTCGAATCCGACGCAAAACTGACAGTTAATTGTAACGTTCAGAGCCTGTTAATGACGATGGAACACACAAATCGCGTCGCGATTCAATACATCGTCCTCCAGCCGACTTGTCTCCAAGGGTCTAGTGCTGCCTCGGGCACCAAATGGTCGTTCTCCTGTGAGTCTAGATTTTCGAATCCGACGCAAAACTGACAGTTAATTGCAACGTTCAGAGCCTGTTAATGACGATTGGACACACAAATTGCGTCGCGATTCAATACATCGTCCTCCAGCCGACTTGTCTCCAAGGGTCTATTGCTGCCACGGGCACCTTATGGTCGATCTCCTGTGAGTCTAGATTTTCGAATCCGACGCAAAACTGACAGTTAATTGTAACGTTCAGAGACTCTTATTGACAATGGAACACACAAACCGCGTCGCGATTCAATACATCGTCCTCCGGCCGACCTGTCTCCAAGGGTCTATTGCTGCCTCGGGCACCTTATGGTCGATCTCCTGTGAGTCTAGATTTTCGAATCCGACGCAAAACTGACAGTTAATTGTAACGTTCAGAGCCTGTTAATGACGATGGAACACACAAATCGCGTCGCGATTCAATACATCGTCCTCCAGCCGACTTCTCTCCAAGGGTCTAGTGCTGCCTCGGGCACCTAATGGTCGTTCTCCTGTGAGTCTAGATTTTCGAATCCGACGCAAAACTGACAGTTAATTGCAACGTTCAGAGCCTGTTAATGACGATTGGACACACAAATCGCGTCGCGATTCAATACATCGTCCTCCAGCCGACTTGTCTCCAAGGGTCTATTGCTGCCTCGGGCACCTTATGGTCGATCTCCTGTGAGTCTAGATTTTCGAATCCGACGCAAAACTGACAGTTAATTGTAACGTTCAGAGACTCTTATTGACAATGGAACACACAAATCGCGTCGCGATTCAATACATCGTCCTCCGGCCGACCTGTCTCCAAGGGTCTAGTGCTGCCTCGGACACCTTATGGTCGTTCTCCTGTGAGTCTAGATTTTCGAATCCGACGCGAAACTGACAGTTAATTGTAACGTTCAGCGCCTGTTAATGACGATGGAACACACAAATCGCGTCGCGATTCAATACATCGTCCTCCAGCCGACTTGTCTCCAAGGGTCTGGTGCTGCCTCGGGCACCTTATGGTCGTTCTTCTGTGAGTCTAGATTTTCGAATCCGACGCAAAACTGACAGTTAATTGTAACGTTCAGAGCCTGTTAATGACGATGGAACACACAAATCGCGTCGCGATTCAATACATCGTCCTCCAGCCGACTTGTCTCCAAGGGTCTATTGCTGCCTCGGGCACCTTATGGTCGATCTCCTGTGAGTCTAGATTTTCGAATCCGACGCAAAACTGACAGTTAATTGTAACGTTCAGAGACTCTTATTGACAATGGAACACACAAATCGCGTCGCGATTCAATACATCGTCCTCCGGCCGACCTGTCTCCAAGGGTCTATTGCTGCCTCGGGCACCTTATGGTCGATCTCCTGTGAGTCTAGATTTTCGAATCCGACGCAAAACTGACAGTTAATTGTAACGTTCAGAGCCTGTTAATGACGATGGAACACACAAATCGCGTCGCGATTCAATACATCGTCCTCCAGCCGACTTGTCTCCAAGGGTCTAGTGCTGCCTCGGGCACCTTATGGTCGATCTCCTGTGAGTCTAGATTTTCGAATCCGACGCAAAACTGACAGTTAATTGTAAGGTTCAGAGCCTGTTAATGACGATGGAACACACAAATCGCGTCGCGATTCAATACATCGTCCTCCGGCCGACCTGTCTCCAAGGGTCTATTGCTGCCTCGGGCACCTTATCGTCGATCTCCTGTGAGTCTAGATTTTCGAATCCGACGCAAAACTGACAGTTAATTGTAACGTTCAGAGCCCTTTAATGACGATGGGACACACAAATTGGGTCGCGATTCAATACATCGTCCTCCAGCCGACTTGTCTCCAAGGGTCTAGTGCTGCCTCGGACAGCTTATGGTCGTTCACCTGTGAGTCTAGATTTTCGAATCCGACGCAAAACTGACAGTTAATTGTAAGGTTCAGAGACTCTTATTGACAATGGAACACACAAATCGCGTCGCGACTCAATACATCGTCCTCCGGCCGACCTGTCTCCAAGGGTCTATTGCTGCCTCGGTCACCTTATGGTCGATCTTCTGTGAGTCTAGATTTTCGAATCCGACGCAAAACTGACAGTTAATTGTAACGTTGAGAGCCTGTTAATGACGATGGATCACACAAATCGCGCGCGATTCAATACATCGTCCTCCGGCCGACCTGTCTCCAAGGGTCTAATGCTGCCTCGGTCACCTTATGTTCGTTCTCCTGTGAGTCTAGATTTTCGAATCCGACGCAAAACTGACAGTTAATTGTAACGTTCAGAGCCTGTTAATGACGATGGAACACACAAATCGCGTCGCGATTCAATACATCGTCCTCCGGCCGACCTGTCTCCAAGGGTCTATTGCTGCCTCGGGCACCTTATGGTCGATCTCCTGTGAGTTTAGATTTTCGAATCCGACGCAAAACTGACAGTTAATTGTAAGGTTCAGAGCCTCTTAATGACAATGGAACACACAAATTGCGTCACGATTCAATACATCGTCCTCCGGCCGACCTGTCTCCAAGGGTCTAGTGCTGCCTCGGACACCTTATGGTCGTTCTCCTGTGAGTCTAGATTTTCGAATCCGACGCGAAACTGACAGTTAATTGTAACGTTCAGCGCCTGTTAATGACGATGGAACACACAAATCGCGTCGCGATTCAATACATCGTCCTCCAGCCGACTTGTCTCCAAGGGTCTAGTGCTGCCTCGGTCACCTTATGGTCGGTCTTCTGTGAGTCTAGATTTTCGAATCCGACGCAAAACTGACAGTTAATTGTAACGTTCAGAGCCTGTTAATGACGATGGAACACACAAATCGCGTCGCGATTCAATACATCGTCCTCCAGCCGACTTGTCTCCAAGGGTCTAGTGCTGCCTCGGGCACCTAATGGTCGTTCTCCTGTGAGTCTAGATTTTCGAATCCGACGCAAAACTGACAGTTAATTGCAACGTTCAGAGCCTGTTAATGACGATTGGACACACAAATTGCGTCGCGATTCAATACATCGTCCTCCAGCCGACTTGTCTCCAAGGGTCTATTGCTGCCTCGGGCACCTTATGGTCGATCTCCTGTGAGTCTAGATTTTCGAATCCGACGCAAAACTGACAGTTAATTGTAACGTTCAGAGACTCTTATTGACAATGGAACACACAAATCGCGTCGCGATTCAATACATCGTCCTCCGGCCGACCTGTCTCCAAGGGTCTATTGCTGCCTCGGGCACCTTATGGTCGATCTCCTGTGAGTCTAGATTTTCGAATCCGACGCAAAACTGACAGTTAATTGTAACGTTCAGAGCCTGTTAATGACGATGGGACACACAAATTGCGTCGCGATTCAATACATCGTCCTCCAGCCGACTTGTCTCCAAGGGTCTAGTGCTGCCTCGGACAGCTTATGGTCGTTCACCTGTGAGTCTAGATTTTCGAATCCGACGCAAAACTGACAGTTAATTGTAAGGTTCAGAGACTCTTATTGACAATGGAACACACAAATCGCGTCGCGACTCAATACATCGTCCTCCGGCCGACCTGTCTCCAAGGGTCTATTGCTGCCTCGGTCACCTTATGGTCGATCTTCTGTGAGTCTAGATTTTCGAATCCGACGCAAAACTGACAGTTAATTGTAACGTTGAGAGCCTGTTAATGACGATGGAACACACAAATCGCGTCGCGATTCAATACATCGTCCTCCGGCCGACCTGTCTCCAAGGGTCTAATGCTGCCTCGGTCACCTTATGTTCGTTCTCCTGTGAGTCTAGATTTTCGAATCCGACGCAAAACTGACAGTTAATTGTAACGTTCAGAGCCTGTTAATGACGATGGAACACACAAATCGCGTCGCGATTCAATACATCGTCCTCCGGCCGACCTGTCCCCAAGGGTCTATTGCTGCCTCGGGCACCTTATGGTCGATCTCCTGTGAGTTTAGATTTTCGAATCCGACGCAAAACTGACAGTTAATTGTAAGGTTCAGAGCCTCTTAATGACAATGGAACACACAAATTGCGTCACGATTCAATACATCGTCCTCCGGCCGACCTGTCTCCAAGGGTCTAGTGCTGCCTCGGACACCTTATGGTCGATCTCCTGTGAGTCTAGATTTTCGAATCCGACGCGAAACTGACAGTTAATTGTAACGTTCAGCGCCTGTTAATGACGATGGAACACACAAATCGCGTCGCGATTCAATACATCGTCCTCCAGCCGACTTGTCTCCAAGGGTCTAGTGCTGCCTCGGGCACCTTATGGTCGTTCTTCTGTGAGTCTAGATTTTCGAATCCGACGCAAAACTGACAGTTAATTGTAACGTTCAGAGCCTGTTAATGACGATGGAACACACAAATCGCGTCGCGATTCAATACATCGTCCTCCAGCCGACTTGTCTCCAAGGGTCTAGTGCTGCCTCGGGCACCAAATGGTCGTTCTCCTGTGAGTCTAGATTTTCGAATCCGACGCAAAACTGACAGTTAATTGCAACGTTCAGAGCCTGTTAATGACGATTGGACACACAAATTGCGTCGCGATTCAATACATCGTCCTCCAGCCGACTTGTCTCCAAGGGTCTATTGCTGCCACGGGCACCTTATGGTCGATCTCCTGTGAGTCTAGATTTTCGAATCCGACGCAAAACTGACAGTTAATTGTAACGTTCAGAGACTCTTATTGACAATGGAACACACAAACCGCGTCGCGATTCAATACATCGTCCTCCGGCCGACCTGTCTCCAAGGGTCTATTGCTGCCTCGGGCACCTTATGGTCGATCTCCTGTGAGTCTAGATTTTCGAATCCGACGCAAAACTGACAGTTAATTGTAACGTTCAGAGCCTGTTAATGACGATGGAACACACAAATCGCGTCGCGATTCAATACATCGTCCTCCAGCCGACTTCTCTCCAAGGGTCTAGTGCTGCCTCGGGCACCTAATGGTCGTTCTCCTGTGAGTCTAGATTTTCGAATCCGACGCAAAACTGACAGTTAATTGCAACGTTCAGAGCCTGTTAATGACGATTGGACACACAAATCGCGTCGCGATTCAATACATCGTCCTCCAGCCGACTTGTCTCCAAGGGTCTATTGCTGCCTCGGGCACCTTATGGTCGATCTCCTGTGAGTCTAGATTTTCGAATCCGACGCAAAACTGACAGTTAATTGTAACGTTCAGAGACTCTTATTGACAATGGAACACACAAATCGCGTCGCGATTCAATACATCGTCCTCCGGCCGACCTGTCTCCAAGGGTCTAGTGCTGCCTCGGACACCTTATGGTCGTTCTCCTGTGAGTCTAGATTTTCGAATCCGACGCGAAACTGACAGTTAATTGTAACGTTCAGCGCCTGTTAATGACGATGGAACACACAAATCGCGTCGCGATTCAATACATCGTCCTCCAGCCGACTTGTCTCCAAGGGTCTGGTGCTGCCTCGGGCACCTTATGGTCGTTCTTCTGTGAGTCTAGATTTTCGAATCCGACGCAAAACTGACAGTTAATTGTAACGTTCAGAGCCTGTTAATGACGATGGAACACACAAATCGCGTCGCGATTCAATACATCGTCCTCCAGCCGACTTGTCTCCAAGGGTCTATTGCTGCCTCGGGCACCTTATGGTCGATCTCCTGTGAGTCTAGATTTTCGAATCCGACGCAAAACTGACAGTTAATTGTAACGTTCAGAGACTCTTATTGACAATGGAACACACAAATCGCGTCGCGATTCAATACATCGTCCTCCGGCCGACCTGTCTCCAAGGGTCTATTGCTGCCTCGGGCACCTTATGGTCGATCTCCTGTGAGTCTAGATTTTCGAATCCGACGCAAAACTGACAGTTAATTGTAACGTTCAGAGCCTGTTAATGACGATGGAACACACAAATCGCGTCGCGATTCAATACATCGTCCTCCAGCCGACTTGTCTCCAAGGGTCTAGTGCTGCCTCGGGCACCTTATGGTCGATCTCCTGTGAGTCTAGATTTTCGAATCCGACGCAAAACTGACAGTTAATTGTAAGGTTCAGAGCCTGTTAATGACGATGGAACACACAAATCGCGTCGCGATTCAATACATCGTCCTCCGGCCGACCTGTCTCCAAGGGTCTATTGCTGCCTCGGGCACCTTATCGTCGATCTCCTGTGAGTCTAGATTTTCGAATCCGACGCAAAACTGACAGTTAATTGTAACGTTCAGAGCCCTTTAATGACGATGGGACACACAAATTGGGTCGCGATTCAATACATCGTCCTCCAGCCGACTTGTCTCCAAGGGTCTAGTGCTGCCTCGGACAGCTTATGGTCGTTCACCTGTGAGTCTAGATTTTCGAATCCGACGCAAAACTGACAGTTAATTGTAAGGTTCAGAGACTCTTATTGACAATGGAACACACAAATCGCGTCGCGACTCAATACATCGTCCTCCGGCCGACCTGTCTCCAAGGGTCTATTGCTGCCTCGGTCACCTTATGGTCGATCTTCTGTGAGTCTAGATTTTCGAATCCGACGCAAAACTGACAGTTAATTGTAACGTTGAGAGCCTGTTAATGACGATGGATCACACAAATCGCGTCGCGATTCAATACATCGTCCTCCGGCCGACCTGTCTCCAAGGGTCTAATGCTGCCTCGGTCACCTTATGTTCGTTCTCCTGTGAGTCTAGATTTTCGAATCCGACGCAAAACTGACAGTTAATTGTAACGTTCAGAGCCTGTTAATGACGATGGAACACACAAATCGCGTCGCGATTCAATACATCGTCCTCCGGCCGACCTGTCTCCAAGGGTCTATTGCTGCCTCGGGCACCTTATGGTCGATCTCCTGTGAGTTTAGATTTTCGAATCCGACGCAAAACTGACAGTTAATTGTAAGGTTCAGAGCCTCTTAATGACAATGGAACACACAAATTGCGTCACGATTCAATACATCGTCCTCCGGCCGACCTGTCTCCAAGGGTCTAGTGCTGCCTCGGACACCTTATGGTCGTTCTCCTGTGAGTCTAGATTTTCGAATCCGACGCGAAACTGACAGTTAATTGTAACGTTCAGCGCCTGTTAATGACGATGGAACACACAAATCGCGTCGCGATTCAATACATCGTCCTCCAGCCGACTTGTCTCCAAGGGTCTAGTGCTGCCTCGGTCACCTTATGGTCGGTCTTCTGTGAGTCTAGATTTTCGAATCCGACGCAAAACTGACAGTTAATTGTAACGTTCAGAGCCTGTTAATGACGATGGAACACACAAATCGCGTCGCGATTCAATACATCGTCCTCCAGCCGACTTGTCTCCAAGGGTCTAGTGCTGCCTCGGGCACCTAATGGTCGTTCTCCTGTGAGTCTAGATTTTCGAATCCGACGCAAAACTGACAGTTAATTGCAACGTTCAGAGCCTGTTAATGACGATTGGACACACAAATTGCGTCGCGATTCAATACATCGTCCTCCAGCCGACTTGTCTCCAAGGGTCTATTGCTGCCTCGGGCACCTTATGGTCGATCTCCTGTGAGTCTAGATTTTCGAATCCGACGCAAAACTGACAGTTAATTGTAACGTTCAGAGACTCTTATTGACAATGGAACACACAAATCGCGTCGCGATTCAATACATCGTCCTCCGGCCGACCTGTCTCCAAGGGTCTATTGCTGCCTCGGGCACCTTATGGTCGATCTCCTGTGAGTCTAGATTTTCGAATCCGACGCAAAACTGACAGTTAATTGTAACGTTCAGAGCCTGTTAATGACGATGGAACACACAAATCGCGTCGCGATTCAATACATCGTCCTCCAGCCGACTTGTCTCCAAGGGTCTAGTGCTGCCTCGGGCACCTTATGGTCGATCTCCTGTGAGTCTAGATTTTCGAATCCGACGCAAAACTGACAGTTAATTGTAAGGTTCAGAGCCTGTTAATGACGATGGAACACACAAATCGCGTCGCGATTCAATACATCGTCCTCCAGCCGACTTGTCTCCAAGGGTCTATTGCTGCCTCGGGAACCTTATGGTCGATCTCCTGTGAGTCTAGATTTTCGAATCCGACGCAAAACTGACAGTTAATTGTAACGTTCAGAGACTCTTATTGACAATGGAACACACAAATCGCGTCGCGATTCAATACATCGTACTCCGGCCGACCTGTCTCCAAGGGTCTATTGCTGCCTCGGGCACCTTATGGTCGATCTCCTGTGAGTCTAGATTTTTGAATCCGACGCAAAACTGACAGTTAATTGTAACGTTCAGAGCCTGTTAATGACGATGGAACACACAAATCGCGTCGCGATTCAATACATCGTCCTCCAGCCGACTTGTCTCCAAGGGTCTAGTGCTGCCTCGGGCACCTATTGGTCGTTTTCCTGTGAGTCTAGATTTTCGAATCCGACGCAAAACTGACAGTTAATTGCAACGTTCAGAGCCTGTTAATGACGATTGGACACACAAATCGCGTCGCGATTCAATACATCGTCCTCCAGCCGACTTGTCTCCAAGGGTCTATTGCTGCCTCGGGCACCTTATGGTCGATCTCCTGTGAGTCTAGATTTTCGAATCCGACGCAAAACTGACAGTTAATTGTAACGTTCAGAGACTCTTATTGACAATGGAACACACAAATCGCGTCGCGATTCAATACATCGTCCTCCGGCCGACCTGTCTCCAAGGGTCTATTGCTGCCTCGGGCACCTTATGGTCGATCTCCTGTGAGTCTAGATTTTCGAATCCGACGCAAAACTGACAGTTAATTGTAACGTTCAGAGCCTGTTAATGACGATGGAACACACAAATCGCGTCGCGATTCAATACATCGTCCTCCGGCCGACCTCTCTCCAAGGGTCTAGTGCTGCCTCGGGCACCTTATGGTCGATCTCCTGTGAGTCTAGATTTTCGAATCCGACGCAAAACTGACAGTTAATTGTAAGGTTCAGAGCCTGTTAATGACGATGGAACACACAAATCCCGTAGCGATTCAATACATCGTCCTCCGGCCGACCTGTCTCCAAGGGTCTATTGCTGCCTCGGACACCTTATGGTCGATCTCCTGTAAGTCTAGATTTTCGAATCCGACGCAAAACTGACAGTTAATTGTAACGTTCAGAGCCTGTTAATGACGATGGAACACACAAATCGCGTTGCGATTCAATACATCGTCCTCCGGCCGACCTGTCTCCAAGGGTCTATTGCTGCCTCAGGCACCTTATGGTAGATCTCCTGTGAGTCTAGATTTTCGAATCCGACGCAAAACTGACAGTTAATTGTAACGTTCAGAGCCTGTTCATGACGATGGAACATACAAATTGCGTCGCGATTCAATACATCGTCCTCCGGACGACCTGTCTCCAAGGGTCTATTGCTGCCTCGGGCACCTTATGGTCGATCTCCTGTGAGTCTAGCTTTTCGAATCCGACGCAAAACTGACAGTTAATTGTAACGTTCAGAGCCTGTTAATGACGATGGAACACACAAATCGCGTCACGATTCAATACATCGTTCTCCAGCCGACTTGTCTCCAAGGGTCTAGTGCTGCCTCGGGCACCTAATGGTCGTTCTCCTGTAAGTCTAGATTTTCGAATCCGACGCAAAACTGACAGTTAATTGTAACGTTCAGATCCTGTTAATGACGATGGAACACACAAATTGCGTCGCGATTCAATACATCGTCCTCCGGCCGACCTGTCTCCAAGGGTCTTTTGCTGCCTGGGCACCTTATGGTCGATCTCCTGTGAGTCTAGATTTTCGAATCCGACGCAAAACTGACAGTTAATTGTAACGTTCAGAGCCTGTTCATGACGATGGGACACACAAATTGCGTCGCGATTCAATACATCGTCCTCCAGCCGACTTGTCTCCAAGGGTCTAGTGCTGCCTCGGACAGCTTATGGTCGTTCACCTGTGAGTCTAGATTTTCGAATCCGACGCAAAACTGACAGTTAATTGTAAGGTTCAGAGACTCTTATTGACAATGGAACACACAAATCGCGTCGCGATTCAATACATCGTCCTCCGGCCGACCTGTCTCCAAGGGTCTATTGCTGCCTCGGTCACCTTATGGTCGATCTCCTGTGAGTCTAGATTTTCGAATCCGACGCAAAACTGACAGTTAATTGTAACGTTCAGAGCCTGTTAATGACGATGGAACACACAAATCGCGTCGCGATTCAATACATCGTCCTCCGGCCAACCTGTCTCCAAGGGTCTAATGCTGCCTCGGTCACCTTATGTTCGTTCTCCTGTGAGTCTAGATTTTCGAATCCGACGCAAAACTGACAGTTAATTGTAAGGTTCAGAGCCTGTTAATGACGATGGAACACACATATCGCGTCGCGATTCAATACATCGTCCTCCGGCCGACCTGTCTCCAAGGGTCTATTGCTGCCTCGGGCACCTTAAGGTCGATCTCCTGTGAGTCTAGATTTTCGAATCCGACGCAAAACTGACAGTTAATTGTAAGGTTCAGAGCCTCTTGATGACAATGGAACACACAAATTGCGTCACGATTCAATACATCGTCCTCCGGCCGACCTCTCTCCAAGGGTCTAGTGCTGCCTCGGACACCTTATGGTCGTTCTCCTGTGAGTCTAGATTTTCGAATCCGACGCAAAACTGACAGTTAATTGTAACGTTCAGAGCCTGTTAATGACGATGGAACACACAAATCGCGTCGCGATTCAATACATCGTCCTCCAGCCGACCTGTCTCCAAGGGTCTAATGCTGCCTCGGTCACCTTATGTTCGTTCTCCTGTGAGTCTAGATTTTCGAATCCGACGCAAAACTGACAGTTAATTGTAAGGTTCAGATCCTGTTAATGACGATGGAACACACAAATTGCGTCGCGATTCAATACATCGTCCTGCAGCCGACTTGTCTCCAAGGGTCTAGTGCTGCCTCGGACAGCTTATGGTCGTTCACCTGTGAGTCTAGATTTTCGAATCCGACGCAAAACTGACAGTTAATTGTAACGTTCAGAGCCTGTTAATGACGATGGAACACACAAATCGCGTCGCGATTCAATACATCGTCCTCCGGCCGACCTGTCTCCAAGGGTCTATTGCTGCCTCGGTCACCTTATGGTCGTTCTCCTGTGAGTCTAGATTTTCGAATCCGACGCAAATCTGACAGTTAATTGTAACGTTCAGAGCCTGTTAATGACGATGGAACACACAAATCGCGTCGCGATTCAATACATCGTCCTCCAGCCGACTTGTCTCCAAGGGTCTAGTGCTGCCTCGGGCACCTGATGGTCGTTCTTCTGTGAGGCTAGATTTTCGAATCCGACGCAAAACTTACAGTTAATTGTAACGTTCAGAGCCTGTTCATGACGATGGAACACACAAATTGCGTCGCGATTCAATACATCGTCCTCCGGCCGACCTGTCTCCAAGGGTCTATTGCTGCCTCGGGCACCTTATGGTCGTTCTCCTGTGAGTCTAGACTTTTGAATCCGACGCAAAACTGACAGTGAATTGTAAGGTTCAGAGCCCGTTAATGACGATGGAACACACAAATTGCGTCGCGATTCAATACATCGTCCTCCGGACGACCTGTCTCCAAGGGTCTATTGCTGCCTCGGTCACCTTATGGTCGATCTCCTGTGAGTCTAGATTTTCGAATCCGACGCAAAACTGACAGTTAATTGTAACGTTCAGAACCTGTTCATGACGATGGAACACACAAATTGCGTCGCGATTCAATACATCGTCCTCCGGCCGACCTGTCTCCAAGGGTCTATTGCTGCCTCGGGCACCTTATGGTCGTTCTCCTGTGAGTCTAGACTTTTGAATCCGACGCAAAACTGACAGTGAATTGTAAGGTTCAGAGCCTGTTAATGACGATGGAACACACAAATTGCGTCGCGATTCAATACATCGTCCTCCAGCCGACTTGTCTCTAAGGGTCTAGTGCTGCCTCGGGCACCTGATGGTCGATCTCCTGTGAGTCTAGATTTTCGAATCCGACGCAAAACTGACAGTTAATTGTAACGTTCAGAGCCTGTTAATGACGATGGAACACACAAATTGCGTCGCGATTCAATACATCGTCCTCCAGCCAACTTGTCTCCAAGGGTCTAGTGCTGCCTCGGATACCGTATGGTCGTTCTCCTGTGAGTCTAGATTTTCGAATCCGACGCAAAACTGACAGTTAATTGTAACGTTCAGAGCCTCTTAATGACAATGGAACACACAAATCGCGTCGCGATTCAATACATCGTCCTCCGGCCGACTTGCCTCCAAGGGTCTATTGCTGCCTCGGTCACCTTATGGTCGATCTCCTGTGAGTCTAGATTTTCGAATCCGACGCAAAACTGACAGTTAATTGTAATGTTCAGAGCCTGTTAATGACGATGGAACACACAAATCGCGTCGCGATTCAATACATCGTCCTCCGGCCGACCTGTCTCCAAGGGTCTATTCCTGCCTCGGTCACCTTATGTTCGTTCTCCTGTGAGTCTAGATTTTCGAATTCGACGCAAAACTGACAGTTAATTGTAAGGTTCAGAACCTGTTAATGACGATGGAACACACAAATCGCGTCGCGATTCAATACATCGTCCTCCGGCCGACCTGTCTCCAAGGGTCTATTGCTGCCTCGGGCACCTTATGGTCGATCTCCTGTGAGTCTAGATTTTCGAATCCGACGCAAAACTGACAGTTAATTGTAAGGTTCAGAGCCTCTTGATGACAATGGAACACACAAATTGCGTCACGATTCAATACATCGTCCTCCGGCCGACCTCTCTCCAAGGGTCTAGTGCTGCCTCGGACACCTTATGGTCGTTCTCCTGTGAGTCTAGATTTTCGAATCCGACGCAAAACTGACAGTTAATTGTAACGTTCAGAGCCTGTTAATGACGATGGAACACACAAATCGCGTCGCGATTCAATACATCGTCCTCCAGCCGACCTGTCTCCAAGGGTCTAATGCTGCCTCGGTCACCTTATGTTCGTTCTCCTGTGAGTCTAGATTTTCGAATCCGACGCAAAACTGACAGTTAATTGTAAGGTTCAGATCCTGTTAATGACGATGGAACACACAAATTGCGTCGCGATTCAATACATCGTCCTCCAGCCGACTTGTCTCCAAGGGTCTAGTGCTGCCTCGGACAGCTTATGGTCGTTCACCTGTGAGTCTAGATTTTCGAATCCGACGCAAAACTGACAGTTAATTGTAACGTTCAGAGCCTGTTAATGACGATGGAACACACAAATCGCGTCGCGATTCAATACATCGTCCTCCGGCCGACCTGTCTCCAAGGGTCTATTGCTGCCTCGGTCACCTTATGGTCGTTCTCCTGTGAGTCTAGATTTTCGAATCCGACGCAAATCTGACAGTTAATTGTAACGTTCAGAGCCTGTTAATGACGATGGAACACACAAATCGCGTCGCGATTCAATACATCGTCCTCCAGCCGACTTGTCTCCAAGGGTCTAGTGCTGCCTCGGGCACCTGATGGTCGTTCTTCTGTGAGGCTAGATTTTCGAATCCGACGCAAAACTTACAGTTAATTGTAACGTTCAGAGCCTGTTCATGACGATGGAACACACAAATTGCGTCGCGATTCAATACATCGTCCTCCGGCCGACCTGTCTCCAAGGGTCTATTGCTGCCTCGGGCACCTTATGGTCGTTCTCCTGTGAGTCTAGACTTTTGAATCCGACGCAAAACTGACAGTGAATTGTAAGGTTCAGAGCCCGTTAATGACGATGGAACACACAAATTGCGTCGCGATTCAATACATCGTCCTCCGGACGACCTGTCTCCAAGGGTCTATTGCTGCCTCGGTCACCTTATGGTCGATCTCCTGTGAGTCTAGATTTTCGAATCCGACGCAAAACTGACAGTTAATTGTAACGTTCAGAACCTGTTCATGACGATGGAACACACAAATTGCGTCGCGATTCAATACATCGTCCTCCGGCCGACCTGTCTCCAAGGGTCTATTGCTGCCTCGGGCACCTTATGGTCGTTCTCCTGTGAGTCTAGACTTTTGAATCCGACGCAAAACTGACAGTGAATTGTAAGGTTCAGAGCCTGTTAATGACGATGGAACACACAAATTGCGTCGCGATTCAATACATCGTCCTCCAGCCGACTTGTCTCTAAGGGTCTAGTGCTGCCTCGGGCACCTGATGGTCGATCTCCTGTGAGTCTAGATTTTCGAATCCGACGCAAAACTGACAGTTAATTGTAACGTTCAGAGCCTGTTAATGACGATGGAACACACAAATTGCGTCGCGATTCAATACATCGTCCTCCAGCCAACTTGTCTCCAAGGGTCTAGTGCTGCCTCGGATACCGTATGGTCGTTCTCCTGTGAGTCTAGATTTTCGAATCCGACGCAAAACTGACAGTTAATTGTAACGTTCAGAGCCTCTTAATGACAATGGAACACACAAATCGCGTCGCGATTCAATACATCGTCCTCCGGCCGACTTGCCTCCAAGGGTCTATTGCTGCCTCGGTCACCTTATGGTCGATCTCCTGTGAGTCTAGATTTTCGAATCCGACGCAAAACTGACAGTTAATTGTAATGTTCAGAGCCTGTTAATGACGATGGAACACACAAATCGCGTCGCGATTCAATACATCGTCCTCCGGCCGACCTGTCTCCAAGGGTCTATTCCTGCCTCGGTCACCTTATGTTCGTTCTCCTGTGAGTCTAGATTTTCGAATCCGACGCAAAACTGACAGTTAATTGTAAGGTTCAGAACCTGTTAATGACGATGGAACACACAAATCGCGTCGCGATTCAATACATCGTCCTCCGGCCGACCTGTCTCCAAGGGTCTATTGCTGCCTCGGGCACCTTATGGTCGATCTCCTGTGAGTCTAGATTTTCGAATCCGACGCAAAACTGACAGTGAATTGTAAGTTTCAGAGCCAGTTAATGACGATGGAACACACAAATCCCGTAGCGATTCAATACATCGTCCTCCGGCCGACCTGTCTCCAAGGGTCTAGTGCTGCCTCGGTAACCTTATGGTCGATCTCCTGTGAGTCTAGATTTTCGAATCCGACGCAAAAGTGACAGTGAATTGTAAGGTTCAGAGCCTGTTAATGACGATGGAACACACAAATCGCGTTGTGATTCAATACATCGTCCTCCGGCCGACCTGTCTCCAAGGGTCTATTGCTGCCTCGGGCACCTTATGGTCGATCTCCTGTGAGTCTAGATTTTCGAATCCGACGCAAAACTGACAGTTAATTGTAACGTTCAGAGCCTGTTCATGACGATGGAACACACAAATTGCGTCGCGATTCAATACATCGTCCTCCGGACAACCTGTCTCCAAGGGTCTATTGCTGCCTCGGGCACCTTATGGTCGATCCGGACAACCTGTCTCCAAGGGTCTATTGCTGCCTCGGGCACC
Source organism: Schistocerca nitens (assembly GCF_023898315.1). Taxonomy (NCBI): domain Eukaryota; kingdom Metazoa; phylum Arthropoda; class Insecta; order Orthoptera; family Acrididae; genus Schistocerca; species Schistocerca nitens. The sequence goes on along the minus strand of NC_064618.1, from coordinate 2,335,423 downwards.
TTATGGTCGATCTGCTGTGAGTCTAGATTTTCGAATCCGACGCAAAACTGACAGTTAATTGTAAGGTTCAGAGCCTGTTAATGACGATGGAACACACAAATCGCGTCGCGATTCAATACATCGTCCTCCTGCCGACCTGTCTCCAAGGGTCTATTGCTGCCTCGGGCACCTTATGGTCGATCTCCTGTGAGTCTAGATTTTCGAATCCGACGCAAAACTGACAGTTAATTGTAAGGTTCAGAGCCTCTTAATGACAATGGAACACACAAATTGCGTCACGATTCAATACATCGTCCTCCGGCCGACCTGTCTCCAAGGGTCTAGTGCTGCCTCGGACACCTTATGGTCGTTCTCCTGTGAGTCTAGATTTTCGAATCCGACGCGAAACTGACAGTTAATTGTAACGTTCAGCGCCTGTTAATGACGATGGAACACACAAATCGCTTCGCGATTCAATACATCGTCCTCCGGCCGACCTGTCTCCAAGGGTCTATTGCTGCCTCGGTCACCTTATGGTCGATATCCTGTGAGTCTAGATTTTCGAATCCGACGCAAAACTGACAGTTAATTGTAACGTTCAGCGCCTGTTAATGACGATGGAACACACAAATCGCGCGCGATTCAATACATCGTCCTCCAGCCGACTTGTCTCCAAGGGTCTAGTGCTGCCTCGGGCACCTTATGGTCGTTCTTCTGTGAGTCTAGATTTTCGAATCCGACGCAAAACTGACAGTTAATTGTAACGTTCAGAGCCTGTTAATGACGATGGAACACACAAATCGCGTCGCGATTCAATACATCGTCCTCCAGCCGACCTGTCTCCAAGGGTCTAATGCTGCCTCGGTCACCTTATATTCGTTCTCCTGTGAGTCTAGATTTTCGAATCCGACGCAAAACTGACAGTTAATTGTAAGGTTCAGATCCTGTTAATGACGATGGAACACACAAATCGCGTCGCGATTCAATACATCGTCCTCCGGCCGACCTGTCTCCAAGGGTCTATTGCTGCCTGGGCACCTTATGGTCGATCTCCTGTGAGTCTAGATTTTCGAATCCGACGCAAAACTGACAGTTAATTGTAACGTTCAGAGCCCTTTAATGACGATGGGACACACAAATTGCGTCGCGATTCAATACGTCGTCCTCCAGCCGACTTGTCTCCAAGGGTCTAGTGCTGCCTCGGACAGCTTATGGTCGTTCACCTGTGAGTCTAGATTTTCGAATCCGACGCAAAACTGACAGTTAATTGTAACGTTCAGAGCCTGTTAATGACGATGGAACACACAAATCGCGTCGCGATTCAATACATCGTCCTCCGGCCGACCTGGCTCCAAGGGTCTATTGCTGCCTCGGTCACCTTATGGTCGATCTCCTGTGAGTCTAGATTTTCGAATCCGACGCAAAACTGACAGTTAATTGTAACGTTCAGAGCTTGTTAATGACGATGGAACACACAAATCGCGTCGCGATTCAATACATCGTCCTCCGGCCGACCTGTCTCCAAGGGCCTATTGCTGCCTCGGTCACCTTATGGTCGTTCTCCTGTGAGTCTAGATTTTCGAATCCGACGCAAAACTGACAGTTAATTGTAACGTTCAGAGCCTGTTAATGACGATGGAACACACAAATCGCGTCGCGATTCAATACATCGTCCTCCAGCCGACTTGTCTCCAAGGGTCTAGTGCTGCCTCGGGCACCTGATGGTCGTTCTTCTGTGAGGCTAGATTTTCGAATCCGACGCTAAACTTACAGTTAATTGTAACGTTCAGAGCCTGTTCATGACGATGGAACACACAAATTGCGTCGCGATTCAATACATCGTCCTCCGGCCGACCTGTCTCCAAGGGTCTATTGCTGCCTCGGGCACCTTATGGTCGTTCTCCTGTGAGTCTAGACTTTTGAATCCGACGCAAAACTGACAGTGAATTGTAAGGTTCAGAACCCGTTAATGACGATGGAACACACAAATTGCGTCGCGATTCAATACATCGTCCTCCGGCCGACCTGTCTCCAAGGGTCTATTGCTGCCTCGGTCACCTTATGGTCGATCTCCTGTGAGTCTAGATTTTCGAATCCGACGCAAAACTGACAGTTAATTGTAACGTTCAGAGCCTGTTCATGACGATGGAACACACAAATTGCGTCGCGATTCAATACATCGTCCTCCGGCCGACCTGTCTCCAAGGGTCTATTGCTGCCTCGGGCACCTTATGGTCGTTCTCCTGTGAGTCTAGACTTTTGAATCCGACGCAAAACTGACAGTGAATTGTAAGGTTCAGAGCCTGTTAATGACGATGGAACACACAAATTGCGTCGCGATTCAATACATCGTCCTCCAGCCGACTTGTCTCTAAGGGTCTAGTGCTGCCTCGGGCACCTGATGGTCGTTCTTCTGTGAGGCTAGATTTTCGAATCCGACGCAAAACTTACAGTTAATTGTAAGGTTCAGAGCCTCTTAATGACAATGGAACACACAAATCGCGTCGCGATTCAATACGTCGTCCTCCGGCCGACCTGTCTCCAAGGATCTATTGCTGCCTCGGGCACCTTATGGTCGATCTCCTGTGAGTCTAGATTTTCGAATCCGACGCAAAACTGACAGTTAATTGTAACGTTCAGAGCCTGTTAATGACGATGGAACACACAAATTGCGTCGCGATTCAATACATCGTCCTCCAGCCAACTTGTCTCCAAGGGTCTAGTGCTGCCTCGGATACCGTATGGTCGTTCTCCTGTGAGTCTAGATTTTCGAATCCGTCGCAAAACTGACAGTTAATTGTAACGTTCAAAGCCTCTTAATGACAATGGAACACACAAATCGCGTCGCGATTCAATCCATCGTCCTCCGGCCGACTTGCCTCCAAGGGTCTATTGCTGCCTCGGTCACCTTATGGTCGATCTCCTGTGAGTCTAGATTTTCGAATCCGACGCAAAACTGACAGTTAATTGTAATGTTCAGAGCCTGTTAATGACGATGGAACACACAAATCGCGTCGCGATTCAATACATCGTCCTCCGGCCGACCTGTCTCCAAGGGTCTATTCCTGCCTCGGTCACCTTATGTTCGTTCTCCTGTGAGTCTAGATTTTCGAATCCGACGCAAAACTGACAGTTAAGGTTCAGAACCTGTTAATGACGATGGAACACACAAATCGCGTCGCGATTCAATACATCGTCCTCCGGCCGACCTGTCTCCAAGGGTCTATTGCTGCCTCGGGCACCTTATGGTCGATCTCCTGTGAGTCTATATTTTCGAATCCGACGCAAAACTGACAGTGAATTGTAAGGTTCAGAGCCTGTTAATGACGATGGAACACACAAATCCCGTAGCGATTCAATACATCGTCCTCCGGCCGACCTGTCTCCAAGGGTCTAGTGCTGCCTCGGTAACCTTATGGTCGATTTCCTGTGAGTCTAGATTTTCGAATCCGACGCAAAACTGACAGTGAATTGTAAGGTTCAGAGCCTGTTAATGACGATGGAACACACAAATCGCGTTGCGATTCAATACATCGTCCTCCGGCCGACCTGTCTCCAAGGGTCTATTGCTGCCTCGGGCACCTTATGGTCGATCTCCTGTGAGTCTAGATTTTCGAATCCGACGCAAAACTGACAGTTAATTGTAACGTTCAGAGCCTGTTCATGACGATGGAACACACAAATTGCGTCGCGATTCAATACATCGTCCTCCGGACAACCTGTCTCCAAGGGTCTATTGCTGCCTCGGGCACCTTATGGTCGATCCGGACAACCTGTCTCCAAGGGTCTATTGCTGCCTCGGGCACCTTATGGTCGATCTCCTGTGAGTCTAGATTTTCGAATCCGACGCAAAACTGACAGTTAATTGTAAGGTTCAGAGCCTGTTAATGACGATGGAACACACAAATCGCGTCGCGATTCAATACATCGTCCTCCTGCCGACCTGTCTCCAAGGGTCTATTGCTGCCTCGGGCACCTTATGGTCGATCTCCTGTGAGTCTAGATTTTCGAATCCGACGCAAAACTGACAGTTAATTGTAAGGTTCAGAGCCTCTTAATGACAATGGAACACACAAATTGCGTCACGATTCAATACATCGTCCTCCGGCCGACCTGTCTCCAAGGGTCTAGTGCTGCCTCGGCCACCTTATGGTCGTTCTCCTGTGAGTCTAGATTTTCGAATCCGACGCGAAACTGACAGTTAATTGTAACGTTCAGCGCCTGTTAATGACGATGGAACACACAAATCGCGTCGCGATTCAATACATCGTCCTCCAGCCGACTTGTCTCCAAGTGTCTAGTGCTGCCTCGGGCACCTTATGGTCGTTCTTCTGTGAGTCTAGATTTTCGAATCCGACGCAAAACTGACAGTTAATTGTAACGTTCAGAGCCTGTTAATGACGATGGAACACACAAATCGCGTCGCGATTCAATACATCGTCCTCCGGCCGACCTGTCTACAATGGTCTATTGCTGCCTCGGTCACCTTATGGTCGATCTCCTGTGAGTCTAGATTTTCGAATCCGACGCAAAACTGACAGTGAATTGTAACGTTCAGAGCTTGTTAATGACGATGGAACACACAAATCGCGTCGCGATTCAATACATCGTCCTCTGGCCGACCTGTCTCCATGGGTCTATTGCTGCCTCGGTCACCTTATGGTCGTTCTCCTGTGAGTCTAGATTTTCGAATCCGACGCAAAACTAACAGTTAATTGTAAGGTTCAGAGCCTGTTAATGACGATGGAACACACAAATCGCGTCGCGATTCAATACATCGTCCTCCGGCCGACCTGTCTCCAAGGGTCTATTGCTGCCTCGGTCACCTTAAGGTCGATATCCTGTGAGTCTAGATTTTCGAATCCGACGCAAAACTGACAGTTAATTGTAACGTTCAGAGCCTGTTCATGACGATGGAACACACAAATTGCGTCGCGATTCAATACATCGTCCTCCGGCCGACCTGTCTCCAAGGGTCTATTGCTGCCTCGGGCACCTTATGGTCGTTCTCCTGTGAGTCTAGACTTTTGAATCCGACGCAAAACTGACAGTGAATTGTAAGGTTCAGAGCCTGTTAATGACGATGGAACACACAAATTGCGTCGCGATTCAATACGTCGTCCTCCGGCCGACCTGTCTCCAAGGGTCTATTGCTGCCTCGGGCACCTGATGGTCGATCTCCTGTGAGTCTAGATTTTCGAATCCGACGCAAAACTTAAGGTTAATTGTAAGGTTCAGAGCCTGTTAATGACGATGGAACACACAAATTGCGTCGCGATTCAATACATCGTCCTCCGGCCGACCTGTCTCCAAGGGTCTATTGCTGCCTCGGGCACCTTATGGTCGATCTCCTGTGAGTCTAGATTTTCGAATCCGACGCAAAACTGACAGTTAATTGTAACGTTCAGAACCTGTTAATGACGATGGAACACACAAATCCCGTAGCGATTCAATACATCGTCCTCCGGCCGACCTGTCTCCAAGGGTCTATTGCTGCCTCGGACACCTTATGGTCGATCTCCTGTGAGTCTAGATTTTCGAATCCGACGCAAAACTGACAGTTAATTGTAACGTTCAGAGCCTGTTAATGACGATGGAACACACAAATCGCGTTGCGATTCAATACATCGTCCTCCGGCCGACCTGTCTCCAAGGGTCTATTGCTGCCTCAGGCACCTTATGGTCGATCTCCTGTGAGTCTAGATTTTCGAATCCGACGCAAAACTGACAGTTAATTTTAACGTTCAGAGCCTGTTCATGACGATGGAACATACAAATTGCGTCGCGATTCAATACATCGTCCTCCGGACGACCTGTCTCCAAGGGTCTATTGCTGCCTCGGGCACCTTATGGTCGATCTCCTGTGAGTCTAGATTTTCGAATCCGACGCAAAACTGACAGTTAATTGTAAAGTTCAGAGCCTGTTAATGACGATGGAACACACAAATCGCGTCGCGATTCAATACATCGTCCTCCAGCCGACTTGTCTCCAAGGGTCTAGTGCTGCCTCGGGCACCTAATGGTCGTTCTCCTGTGAGTCTAGATTTTCGAATCCGACGCAAAACTGACAGTTAATTGTAAGGTTCAGATCCTGTTAATGACGATGGAACACACAAATTGCGTCGCGATTCAATACATCGTCCTCCGGCCGACCTGTCTCCAAGGGTCTATTGCTGCCTGGGCACCTTATGGTCGATCTCCTGTGAGTCTAGATTTTCGAATCCGACGCAAAACTGACAGTTAATTGTAACGTTCAGAGCCTGTTAATGACGATGGGACACACAAATTGCGTCGCGATTCAATACATCGTCCTCCAGCCGACTTGTCTCCAAGGGTCTAGTGCTGCCTCGGACAGCTTATGGTCGTTCACCTGTGAGTCTAGATTTTCGAATCCGACGCAAAACTGACACTTAATTGTAAGGTTCAGAGACTCTTATTGACAATGGAACACACAAATCGCGTCGCGATTCAATACGTCGTCCTCCGGCCGACCTGTCTCCAAGGGTCTATTGCTGCCTCGGGCACCTGATGGTCGATCTCCTGTGAGTCTAGATTTTCGAATCCGACGCAAAACTTAAGGTTAATTGTAAGGTTCAGAGCCTGTTAATGACGATGGAACACACAAATTGCGTCGCGATTCAATACATCGTCCTCCGGCCGACCTGTCTCCAAGGGTCTATTGCTGCCTCGGGCACCTTATGGTCGATCTCCTGTGAGTCTAGATTTTCGAATCCGACGCAAAACTGACAGTTAATTGTAAGGTTCAGAGCCTCTTAATGACAATGGAACACACAAATTGCGTCACGATTCAATACATCGTCCTCCGGCCGACCTGTCTCCAAGGGTCTAGTGCTGCCTCGGACACCTTATGGTCGTTCTCCTGTGAGTCTAGATTTTCGAATCCGACGCGAAACTGACAGTTAATTGTAACGTTCAGCGCCTGTTAATGACGATGGAACACACAAATCGCGTCGCGATTCAATACATCGTCCTCCAGCCGACTTGTCTCCAAGGGTCTAGTGCTGCCTCGGGCACCTTATGGTCGTTCTCCTGTGAGTCTAGATTTTCGAATCCGACGTGAAACTGACAGTTAATTGTAACGTTCAGCGCCTGTTAATGACGATGGAACACACAAATCGCGTCGCGATTCAATACATCGTCCTCCAGCCGACTTGTCTCCAAGGGTCTAGTGCTGCCTCGGGCACCTTATGGTCGTTCTTCTGTGAGTCTAGATTTTCGAATCCGACGCAAAACTGACAGTTAATTGTAACGTTCAGAGCCTGTTAATGACGATGGAACACACAAATCGCGTCGCGATTCAATACATCGTCCTCCAGCCGACTTGTCTCCAAGGGTCTAGTGCTGCCTCGGGCACCTAATGGTCTTTCTCCTGTGAGTCTAGATTTTCGAATCCGACGCAAAACTGACACTTAATTGCAACGTTCAGAGCCTGTGAATGACGATGGGACACACAAATCGCGTCGCGATTCAATACATCGTCCTCCGGCCGACCTGTCTCCAAGGGTCTATTGCTGCCTCGGTCACCTTATGGTCGATCTCCTGTGAGTCTAGATTTTCGAATCCGACGCAAAACTGACAGTTAATTGTAACGTTCAGAGCTTGTTAATGACGATGGAACACACAAATCGCGTCGCGTCGCGTCGATCTCCTGTGAGTCTAGATTTTCGAATCCGACGCAAAACTGACAGTTAATTGTAAGGTTCAGAGCCTGTTAATGACGATGGAACACACAAATCGCGTCGCGATTCAATACATCGTCCTCCTGCCGACCTGTCTCCAAGGGTCTATTGCTGCCTCGGGCACCTTATGGTCGATCTCCTGTGAGTCTAGATTTTCGAATCCGACGCAAAACTGACAGTTAATTGTAAGGTTCAGAGCCTGTTAATGACGATGGAACACACAAATCGCGTCGCGATTCAATACATCGTCCTCCGGCCGACCTGTCTCCAAGGGTCTATTGCTGCCTCGGTCACCTTATGGTCGATATCCTGTGAGTCTAGATTTTCGAATCCGACGCAAAACTGACAGTTAATTGTAACGTTCAGAGCCTGTTCATGACGATGGAACACACAAATTGCGTCGCGATTCAATACATCGTCCTCCGGCCGACCTGTCTCCAAGGGTCTATTGCTGCCTCGGGCACCTTATGGTCGTTCTCCTGTGAGTCTAGACTTTTGAATCCGACGCAAAACTGACAGTGAATTGTAAGGTTCAGAGCCTGTTAATGACGATGGAACACACAAATTGCGTCGCGATTCAATACATCGTCCTCCAGCCGACTTGTCTCCAAGGGTCTAGTGCTGCCTCGGGCACCTGATGGTCGTTCTTCTGTGAGGCTAGATTCTCGAATCCGACGCAAAACTTACAGTTAATTGTAAGGTTCAGAGCCTCTTAATGACAATGGAACACACAAATCGCGTCGCGATTCAATAAGTCGTCCTCCGGCCGACCTGTCTCCAAGGGTCTATTGCTGCCTCGGGCACCTGATGGTCGATCTCCTGTGTGTCTAGATTTTCGAATCCGACGCAAAACTTAAGGTTAATTGTAAGGTTCAGAGCCTGTTAATGACGATGGAACACACAAATTGCGTCGCGATTCAATACATCGTCCTCCGGCCGACCTGTCTCCAAGGGTCTATTGCTGCCTCGGGCACCTTATGGTCGATCTCCTGTGGGTCTAGATTTTCGAATCCGACGCAAAACTGACAGTTAATTGTAAGGTTCAGAGCCTCTTAATGACAATGGAACACACAAATTGCGTCACGATTCAATACATCGTCCTCCGGCCGACCTGTCTCCAAGGGTCTAGTGCTGCCTCGGACACCTTATGGTCGTTCTCCTGTGAGTCTAGATTTTCGAATCCGACGCGAAACTGACAGTTAATTGTAACGTTCAGCGCCTGTTAATGACGATGGAACACACAAATCGCGTCGCGATTCAATACATCGTCCTCCAGCCGACTTGTCTCCAAGGGTCTAGTGCTGCCTCGGGCACCTTATGGTCGTTCTCCTGTGAGTCTAGATTTTCGAATCCGACGTGAAACTGACAGTTAATTGTAACGTTCAGCGCCTGTTAATGACGATGGAACACACAAATCGCGTCGCGATTCAATACATCGTCCTCCAGCCGACTTGTCTCCAAGGGTCTAGTGCTGCCTCGGGCACCTTATGGTCGTTCTTCTGTGAGTCTAGATTTACGAATCCGACGCAAAACTGACAGTTAATTGTAACGTTCAGAGCCTGTTAATGACGATGGAACACACAAATCGCGTCGCGATTCAATACATCGTCCTCCAGCCGACTTGTCTCCAAGGGTCTAGTGCTGCCTCGGGCACCTAATGGTCTTTCTCCTGTGAGTCTAGAATTTCGAATCCGACGCAAAACTGACACTTAATTGCAACGTTCAGAGCCTGTTAATGACGATGGGACACACAAATCGCGTCGCGATTCAATACATCGTCCTCCGGCCGACCTGTCTCCAAGGGTCTATTGCTGCCTCGGTCACCTTATGGTCGATCTCCTGTGAGTCTAGATTTTCGAATCCGACGCAAAACTGACAGTTAATTGTAACGTTCAGAGCTTGTTAATGACGATGGAACACACAAATCGCGTCGCGTCGCGTCGATCTCCTGTGAGTCTAGATTTTCGAATCCGACGCAAAACTGACAGTTAATTGTAAGGTTCAGAGCCTGTTAATGACGATGGAACACACAAATCGCGTCGCGATTCAATACATCGTCCTCCTGCCGACCTGTCTCCAAGGGTCTATTGCTGCCTCGGGCACCTTATGGTCGATCTCCTGTGAGTCTAGATTTTCGAATCCGACGCAAAACTGACAGTTAATTGTAAGGTTCAGAGCCTCTTAATGACAATGGAACACACAAATTGCGTCGCGATTCAATACATCGTCCTCCGGACTACCTGTCTCCAAGGGTCTATTGCTGCCTCGGGCACCTTATGGTCGATCTCCTGTGAGTCTAGATTTTCGAATCCGACGCAAAACTGACAGTTAATTGTAAGGTTCAGAGCCTGTTAATGACGATGGAACACACAAATCGCGTCGCGATTCAATACATCGTCCTCCTGCCGACCTGTCTCCAAGGGTCTATTGCTGCCTCGGGCACCTTATGGTCGATCTCCTGTGAGTCTAGATTTTCGAATCCGACGCAAAACTGACAGTTAATTGTAAGGTTCAGAGCCTCTTAATGACAATGGAACACACAAATTGCGTCACGATTCAATACATCGTCCTCCGGCCGACCTGTCTCCAAGGGTCTAGTGCTGCCTCGGACACCTTATGGTCGTTCTCCTGTGAGTCTAGATTTTCGAATCCGACGCGTAACTGACAGTTAATTGTAACGTTCAGCGCCTGTTAATGACGATGGAACACACAAATTGCGTCGCGATTCAATACATCGTCCTCCAGCCGACTTGTCTCCAGGGGTCTAGTGCTGCCTCGGGCACCTGATGGTCGTTCTTCTGTGAGGCTAGATTCTCGAATCCGACGCAAAACTTACAGTTAATTGTAAGGTTCAGAGCCTCTTAATGACAATGGAACACACAAATCGCGTCGCGATTCAATACGTCGTCCTCCGGCCGACCTGTCTCCAAGGGTCTATTGCTGCCTCGGGCACCTGATGGTCGATCTCCTGTGAGTCTAGATTTTCGAATCCGACGCAAAACTTAAGGTTAATTGTAAGGTTCAGAGCCTGTTAATGACGATGGAACACACAAATTGCGTCGCGATTCAATACATCGTCCTCCGGCCGACCTGTCTCCAAGGGTCTATTGCTGCCTCGGGCACCTTATGGTCGATCTCCTGTGACTCTAGATTTTCGAATCCGACGCAAAACTGACAGTTAATTGTAAGGTTCAGAGCCTCTTAATGACAATGGAACACACAAATTGCGTCACGATTCAATACATCGTCCTCCGGCCGACCTGTCTCCAAGGGTCTAGTGCTGCCTCGGACACCTTATGGTCGTTCTCCTGTGAGTCTAGATTTTCGAATCCGACGCAAAACTGACAGTTAATTGTAACGTTCATAGCCTGTTAATGACGATGGAACACACAAATCGCGTCGCGATTCAATACATCGTCCTCCAGCCGACTTGTCTCCAAGGGTCTAGTGCTGCCTCGGGCACCTAATGGTCGTTCTCCTGTGAGTCTAGATTTTCGAATCCGACGCAAAACTGACAGTTAATTGTAAGGTTCAGATCCTGTTAATGACGATGGAACACACAAATTGCGTCGCGATTCAATACATCATCCTCCGGCCGACCTGTCTCCAAGGGTCTATTGCTGCCTGGGCACCTTATGGTCGATCTCCTGTGAGTCTAGATTTTCGAATCCGACGCAAAACTGACAGTTAATTGTAACGTTCAGAGCCTGTTAATGACGATGGGACACACAAATTGCGTCGCGATTCAATACATCGTCCTCCAGCCGACTTGTCTCCAAGGGTTTAGTGCTGCCTCGGACAGCTTATGGTCGTTCACCTGTGAGTCTAGATTTTCGAATCCGACGCAAAACTGACAGTTAATTGTAAGGTTCAGAGACTCTTATTGACAATGGAACACACAAATCGCGTCGCGATTCAATACATCGTCCTCCGGCCGACCTGTCTCCAAGGGTCTATTGCTGCCTCGGTCACCTTATGGTCGATCTCCTGTGAGTCTAGATTTTCGAATCCGACGCAAAACTGACAGTTAATTGTAACGTTCAGAGCCTGTTCATGACGATGGAACACACAAATCGCGTCGCGATTCAATACATCGTCCTCCGGCCGACCTGTCTCCAAGGGTCTAATGCTGCCTCGGTCACCTTATGTTCGTTCTCCTGTGAGTCTAGATTTTCGAATCCGACGCAAAACTGACAGTTAATTGTAAGGTTCAGAGCCTCTTAATGACAATGGAACACACAAATTGCGTCACGATTCAATACATCGTCCTCCGGCCGACCTGTCTCCAAGGGTCTAGTGCTGCCTCGGACACCTTATGGTCGTTCTCCTGTGAGTCTAGATTTTCGAATCCGACGCAAAACTGACAGTGAATTGTAAGGTTCAGAGCCTGTTAATGACGATGGAACACACAAATCGCGTCGCGATTCAATACATCGTCCTCCGGCCGACCTGTCTCCAAGGGTCTATTGCTGCCTCGGTCACCTTATGGTCGATATCCTGTGAGTCTAGATTTTCGAATCCGACGCAAAACTGACAGTTAATTGTAACGTTCAGAGCCTGTTCATGACGATGGAACACACAAATTGCGTCGCGATTCAATACATCGTCCTCCGGCCGACCTGTCTCCAAGGGTCTATTGCTGCCTCGGGCACCTTATGGTCGTTCTCCTGTGAGTCTAGACTTTTGAATCCGACGCAAAACTGACAGTGAATTGTAAGGTTCAGAGCCTGTTAATGACGATGGAACACACAAATTGCGTCGCGATTCAATACATCGTCCTCCAGCCGACTTGTCTCCAAGGGTCTAGTGCTGCCTCGGGCACCTGATGGTCGTTCTTCTGTGAGGCTAGATTCTCGAATCCGACGCAAAACTTACAGTTAATTGTAAGGTTCAGAGCCTCTTAATGACAATGGAACACACAAATCGCGTCGCGATTCAATACGTCGTCCTCCGGCCGACCTGTCTCCAAGGGTCTATTGCTGCCTCGGGCACCTGATGGTCGATCTCCTGTGAGTCTAGATTTTCGAATCCGACGCAAAACTTAAGGTTAATTGTAAGGTTCAGAGCCTGTTAATGACGATGGAACACACAAATTGCGTCGCGATTCAATACATCGTCCTCCGGCCGACCTGTCTCCAAGGGTCTATTGCTGCCTCGGGCACCTTATGGTCGATCTCCTGTGAGTCTAGATTTTCGAATCCGACGCAAAACTGACAGTTAATTGTAAGGTTCAGAGCCTCTTAATGACAATGGAACACACAAATTGCGTCACGATTCAATACATCGTCCTCCGGCCGACCTGTCTCCAAGGGTCTAGTGCTGCCTCGGACACCTTATGGTCGTTCTCCTGTGAGTCTAGATTTTCGAATCCGACGCGAAACTGACAGTTAATTGTAACGTTCAGCGCCTGTTAATGACGATGGAACACACAAATCGCGTCGCGATTCAATACATCGTCCTCCAGCCGACTTGTCTCCAAGGGTCTAGTGCTGCCTCGGGCACCTTATGGTCGTTCTTCTGTGAGTCTAGATTTTCGAATCCGACGCCAAACTGACAGTTAATTGTAAGGTTCAGAGCCTGTTAATGACGATGGAACACACAAATCGCGTCGCGATTCAATACATCGTCCTCCGGCCGACCTGTCTCCAAGGGTCTATTGCTGCCTCGGTCACCATATGGTCGATCTCCTGTGAGTCTAGATTTTCGAATCCGACGCAAAACTGACAGTTAATTGTAACGTTCATAGCCTGTTAATGACGATGGAACACACAAATCGCGTCGCGATTCAATACATCGTCCTCCAGCCGACTTGTCTCCAAGGGTCTAGTGCTGCCTCGGGCACCTAATGGTCGTTCTCCTGTGAGTCTAGATTTTCGAATCCGACGCAAAACTGACAGTTAATTGTAAGGTTCAGATCCTGTTAATGACGATGGAACACACAAATTGCGTCGCGATTCAATACATCATCCTCCGGCCGACCTGTCTCCAAGGGTCTATTGCTGCCTGGGCACCTTATGGTCGATCTCCTGTGAGTCTAGATTTTCGAATCCGACGCAAAACTGACAGTTAATTGTAACGTTCAGAGCCTGTTAATGACGATGGGACACACAAATTGCGTCGCGATTCAATACATCGTCCTCCAGCCGACTTGTCTCCAAGGGTTTAGTGCTGCCTCGGACAGCTTATGGTCGTTCACCTGTGAGTCTAGATTTTCGAATCCGACGCAAAACTGACAGTTAATTGTAAGGTTCAGAGACTCTTATTGACAATGGAACACACAAATCGCGTCGCGATTCAATACATCGTCCTCCGGCCGACCTGTCTCCAAGGGTCTATTGCTGCCTCGGTCACCTTATGGTCGATCTCCTGTGAGTCTAGATTTTCGAATCCGACGCAAAACTGACAGTGAATTGTAAGGTTCAGAGCCTGTTAATGACGATGGAACACACAAATCGCGTCGCGATTCAATACATCGTCCTCCGGCCGACCTGTCTCCAAGGGTCTAATGCTGCCTCGGTCACCTTATGTTCGTTCTCCTGTGAGTCTAGATTTTCGAATCCGACGCAAAACTGACAGTTAATTGTAAGGTTCAGAGCCTGTTAATGACGATGGAACACACAAATCGCGTCGCGATTCAATACATCGTCCTCCGGCCGACCTGTCTCCAAGGGTCTATTGCTGCCTCGGGCACCTTATGGTCGATCTCCTGTGAGTCTAGATTTTCGAATCCGACGCAAAACTGACAGTTAATTGTAAGGTTCAGAGCCTCTTAATGACAATGGAACACACAAATTGCGTCACGATTCAATACATCGTCCTCCGGCCGACCTGTCTCCAAGGGTCTAGTGCTGCCTCGGACACCTTATGGTCGTTCTCCTGTGAGTCTAGATTTTCGAATCCGACGCGAAACTGACAGTTAATTGTAACGTTCAGCGCCTGTTAATGACGATGGAACACACAAATCGCGTCGCGATTCAATACATCGTCCTCCAGCCGACTTGTCTCCAAGGGTCTAGTGCTGCCTCGGGCACCTTATGGTCGTTCTTCTGTGAGTCTAGATTTTCGAATCCGACGCCAAACTGACAGTTAATTGTAAGGTTCAGAGCCTGTTAATGACGATGGAACACACAAATCGCGTCGCGATTCAATACATCGTCCTCCGGCCGACCTGTCTCCAAGGGTCTATTGCTGCCTCGGTCACCTTATGGTCGATCTCCTGTGAGTCTAGATTTTCGAATCCGACGCAAAACCGACAGTGAATTGTAACGTTCAGAGCTTGTTAATGACGATGGAACACACAAATCGCGTCGCGATTCAATACATCGTCCTCCGGCCGACCTGTCTCCAAGGGTCTATTGCTGCCTCGGTCACCTTATGGTCGTTCTCCTGTGAGTCTAGATTTTCGAATCCGACGCAAAACTGACAGTGAATTGTAAGGTTCAGAGCCTGTTAATGACGATGAAACACACAAATCGCGTCGCGATTCAATACATCGTCCTCCGGCCGACCTGTCTCCAAGGGTCTATTGCTGCCTCGGTCACCTTATGGTCGATATCCTGTGAGTCTAGATTTTCGAATCCGACGCAAAACTGACAGTTAATTGTAACGTTCAGAGCCTGTTCATGACGATGGAACACACAAATTGCGTCGCGATTCAATACATCGTCCTCCGGCCGACCTGTCTCCAAGGGTCTATTGCTGCCTCGGGCACCTTATGGTCGTTCTCCTGTGAGTCTAGACTTTTGAATCCGACGCAAAACTGACAGTGAATTGTAAGGTTCAGAGCCTGTTAATGACGATGGTACACACAAATTGCGTCGCGATTCAATACATCGTCCTCCGGCCGACCTGTCTCCAAGGGTCTATTGCTGCCTCGGGCACCTTATGGTCGAACTCCTGTGAGTCTAGACTTTCGAATCCGACGCAAAACTGACAGTTAATTGTAACGTTCAGAGCCTGTTAATGACGATGGAACACACAAATCCCGTAGCGATTCAATACATCGTCCTCCGGACGACCTGTCTCCAAGGGTCTAGTGCTTCCTCGGGCACCTTATGGTCGATCTCCTGTGAGTCTAGATTTTCGAATCCGACGCAAAACTGACAGTTAATTGTAACGTTCAGAGCCTGTTAATGACGATGGAACACACAAATCGCGTCGCGATTCAATACATCGTCCTCCAGCCGACTTGTCTCCAAGGGTCTAGTGCTGCCTCGGGCACCTAATGGTCGTTCTCCTGTGAGTCTAGATTTTCGAATCCGACGCAAAACTGACAGTTAATTGTAAGGTTCAGATCCTGTTAATGACGATGGAACACAAATTGCGTCGCGATTCAATACATCGTCCTCCGGCCGACCTGTCTCCAAGGGTCTATTGCTGCCTGGGCACCTTATGGTCGATCTCCTGTGAGTCTAGATTTTCGAATCCGACGCAAAACTGACAGTTAATTGTAACGTTCAGAGCCTGTTAATGACGATGGGACACACAAATTGCGTCGCGATTCAATACATCGTCCTCCAGCCGACTTGTCTCCAAGGGTCTAGTGCTGCCTCGGACAGCTTATGGTCGTTCACCTGTGAGTCTAGATTTTCGAATCCGACGCAAAACTGACAGTTAATTGTAAGGTTCAGAGACTCTTATTGACAATGGAACACACAAATCGCGTCGCGATTCAATACATCGTCCTCCGGCCGACCTGTCTCCAAGGGTCTCTTGCTGCCTCGGTCACCTTATGGTCGATCCCCTGTGAGTCTAGATTTTCGAATCCGACTCAAAACTGACAGTTAATTGTAACGTTGAGAGCCTGTTAATGACGATGGAACACACAAATCGCGTCGCGATTCAATACATCGTCCTCCGGCCGACCTGCCTCCAAGGGTCTAATGCTGCCTCGGTCACCTTATGTTCGTTCTCCTGTGAGTCTAGATTTTCGAATCCGACGCAAAACTGACAGTTAATTGTAAGGTTCAGAGCCTGTTAATGACGATGGAACACACAAATCGCGTCGCGATTCAATACATCGTCCTCCGGCCGACCTGTCTCCAAGGGTCTATTGCTGCCTCGGGCACCTTATGGTCGATCTCCTGTGAGTCTAGATTTTCGAATCCGTCGCAAAACTGACAGTTAATTGTAAGGTTCAGAGCCTCTTGATGACAATGGAACACACAAATTGCGTCACGATTCAATACATCGTCCTCCGGCCGACCTCTCTCCAAGGGTCTAGTGCTGCCTCGGACACCTTATGGTCGTTCTCCTGTGAGTCTAGATTTTCGAATCCGACGCGAAACTGACAGTTAATTGTAACGTTCAGAGCCTGTTCATGACGATGGAACACACAAATTGCGTCGCGATTCAATACTTCGTCCTCCGGCCGACCTGTCTCCAAGGGTCTATTGCTGCCTCGGGCACCTTATGGTCGTTCTCCTGTGAGTCTAGACTTTTTAATCCGACGCAAAACTGACAGTGAATTGTAAGGTTCAGAGCCTGTTAATGACGATGGAACACACAAATTGCGTCGCGATTCAATACATCGTCCTCCAGCCGACTTGTCTCCAAGGGTCTAGTGCTGCCTCGGGCACCTGATGGTCGTTCTTCTGTGAGGCTAGATTTTCGAATCCGACGCAAAACTTACAGTTAATTGTAAGGTTCAGAGCCTCTTAATGACAATGGAACACACAAATCGCGTCGCGATTCAATACGTCGTCCTCCGGCCGACCTGTCACCAAGGGTCTATTGCTGCCTCGGGCACCTGATGGTCGATCTCCTGTGAGTCTAGATTTTCGAATCCGACGCAAAACTTAAGGTTAATTGTAAGGTTCAGAGCCTGTTAATGACGATGGTACACACTAATTGCGTCGCGATTCAATACATCGTCCTCCGGCCGACCTGTCTCCAAGGGTCTATTGCTGCCTCGGGCACCTTATGGTCGAACTCCTGTGAGTCTAGATTTTCGAATCCGACGCAAAACTGACAGTTAATTGTAACGTTCAGAGCCTGTTAATGACGATGGAACACACAAATCCCGTAGCGATTCAATACATCGTCCTCCGGACGACCTGTCTCCAAGGGTCTAGTGCTTCCTCGGGCACCTTATGGTCGATCTCCTGTGAGTCTAGATTTTCGAATCCGACGCAAAACTGACAGTTAATTGTAACGTTCAGAGCCTGTTAATGACGATGGAACACACAAATCGCGTCGCGATTCAATACATCGTCCTCCAGCCGACTTGTCTCCAAGGGTCTAGTGCTGCCTCGGGCACCTAATGGTCGTTCTCCTGTGAGTCTAGATTTTCGAATCCGACGCAAAACTGACAGTTAATTGTAAGGTTCAGATTTTGTTAATGACGATGGAACACACAAATTGCGTCGCGATTCAATACATCGTCCTCCGGCCGACCTGTCTCCAAGGGTCTATTGCTGCCTGGGCACCTTATGGTCGATCTCCTGTGAGTCTAGATTTTCGAATCCGACGCAAAACTGACAGTTAATTGTAACGTTCAGAGCCTGTTAATGACGATGGGACACACAAATTGCGTCGCGATTCAATACATCGTCCTCCAGCCGACTTGTCTCCAAGGGTCTAGTGCTGCCTCGGACAGCTTATGGTCGTTCACCTGTGAGTCTAGATTTTCGAATCCGACGCAAAACTGACAGTTAATTGTAAGGTTCAGAGACTCTTATTGACAATGGAACACACAAATCGCGTCGCGATTCAATACATCGTCCTCCGGCCGACCTGTCTCCAAGGGTCTATTGCTGCCTCGGTCACCTTATGGTCGATCTCCTGTGAGTCTAGATTTTCGAATCCGACGCAAAACTGACAGTTAATTGTAACGTTGAGAGCCTGTTAATGACGATGGAACACACAAATCGCGTCGCGATTCAATACATCGTCCTCCGGCCGACCTGTCTCCAAGGGTCTAATGCTGCCTCGGTCACCTTATGTTCGTTCTCCTGTGAGTCTAGATTTTCGAATCCGACGCAAAACTGACAGTTAATTGTAAGGTTCAGAGCCTGTTAATGACGATGGAACACACAAATCGCGTCGCGATTCAATACATCGTCCTCCGGCCGACCTGTCTCCAAGGGTCTATTGCTGCCTCGGGCACCTTATGGTCGATCTCCTGTGAGTCTAGATTTTCGAATCCGACGCAAAACTGACAGTTAATTGTAACGTTCAGCGCCTGTTAATGACGATGGAACACACAAATCGCGTCGCGATTCAATACATCGTCCTCCAGCCGACTTGTCTCCAAGGGTCTAGTGCTGCCTCGGGCACCTTATGGTCGTTCTTCTGTGAGTCTAGATTTTCGAATCAGACGCAAAACTGACAGTTAATTGTAACGTTCAGAGCCTGTTAATGACGATGGAACACACAAATCGCGTCGCGATGCAATACATCGTCCTCCAGCCGACTTGTCTCCAAGGGTCTAGTGCTGCCTCGGGCACCTAATGGTCGTTCTCCTGTGAGTCTAGATTTTCGAATCCGACGCAAAACTGACAGTTAATTGCAACGTTCAGAGCCTGTTAATGACGATGGGACACACAAATCGCGTCGCGATTCAATACATCGTCCTCCGGACAACCTGTCTCCAAGGGTCTATTGCTGCCTCGGGCACCTTATGGTCGATCTCCTGACAATGGAACACACAAATCGCGTCGCGATTCAATACGTCGTCCTCCGGCCGACCTGTCTCCAAGGGTCTATTGCTGCCTCGGGCACCTGATGGTCGATCTCCTGTGAGTCTAGATTTTCGAATCCGACGCAAAACTTAAGGTTAATTGTAAGGTTCAGAGCCTGTTAATGACGATGGAACACACAAATTGCGTCGCGATTCAATACATCGTCCTCCGGCCGACCTGTCTCCAAGGGTCTATTGCTGCCTCGGGCACCTTATGGTCGATCTCCTGTGAGTCTAGATTTTCGAATCCGACGCAAAACTGACAGTTAATTGTAACGTTCAGAGCCTGTTAATGACGATGGAACACACAAATCCCGTAGCGATTCAATACATCGTCCTCCGGCCGACCTGTCTCCAAGGGTCTATTGCTGCCTCGGACACCTTATGGTCGATCTCCTGTGAGTCTAGATTTTCGAATCCGACGCAAAACTGACAGTTAATTGTAACGTTCAGAGCCTGTTAATGACGATGGGACACACAAATTGCGTCGCGATTCAATACATCGTCCTCCAGCCGACTTGTCTCCAAGGGTTTAGTGCTGCCTCGGACAGCTTATGGTCGTTCACCTGTGAGTCTAGATTTTCGAATCCGACGCAAAACTGACAGTTAATTGTAAGGTTCAGAGACTCTTATTGACAATGGAACACACAAATCGCGTCGCGATTCAATACATCGTCCTCCGGCCGACCTGTCTCCAAGGGTCTATTGCTGCCTCGGTCACCTTATGGTCGATCTCCTGTGAGTCTAGATTTTCGAATCCGACGCAAAACTGACAGTGAATTGTAAGGTTCAGAGCCTGTTAATGACGATGGAACACACAAATCGCGTCGCGATTCAATACATCGTCCTCCGGCCGACCTGTCTCCAAGGGTCTAATGCTGCCTCGGTCACCTTATGTTCGTTCTCCTGTGAGTCTAGATTTTCGAATCCGACGCAAAACTGACAGTTAATTGTAAGGTTCAGAGCCTGTTAATGACGATGGAACACACAAATCGCGTCGCGATTCAATACATCGTCCTCCGGCCGACCTGTCTCCAAGGGTCTATTGCTGCCTCGGGCACCTTATGGTCGATCTCCTGTGAGTCTAGATTTTCGAATCCGACGCAAAACTGACAGTTAATTGTAAGGTTCAGAGCCTCTTAATGACAATGGAACACACAAATTGCGTCACGATTCAATACATCGTCCTCCGGCCGACCTGTCTCCAAGGGTCTAGTGCTGCCTCGGACACCTTATGGTCGTTCTCCTGTGAGTCTAGATTTTCGAATCCGACGCGAAACTGACAGTTAATTGTAACGTTCAGCGCCTGTTAATGACGATGGAACACACAAATCGCGTCGCGATTCAATACATCGTCCTCCAGCCGACTTGTCTCCAAGGGTCTAGTGCTGCCTCGGGCACCTTATGGTCGTTCTTCTGTGAGTCTAGATTTTCGAATCCGACGCCAAACTGACAGTTAATTGTAAGGTTCAGAGCCTGTTAATGACGATGGAACACACAAATCGCGTCGCGATTCAATACATCGTCCTCCGGCCGACCTGTCTCCAAGGGTCTATTGCTGCCTCGGTCACCTTATGGTCGATCTCCTGTGAGTCTAGATTTTCGAATCCGACGCAAAACCGACAGTGAATTGTAACGTTCAGAGCTTGTTAATGACGATGGAACACACAAATCGCGTCGCGATTCAATACATCGTCCTCCGGCCGACCTGTCTCCAAGGGTCTATTGCTGCCTCGGTCACCTTATGGTCGTTCTCCTGTGAGTCTAGATTTTCGAATCCGACGCAAAACTGACAGTGAATTGTAAGGTTCAGAGCCTGTTAATGACGATGAAACACACAAATCGCGTCGCGATTCAATACATCGTCCTCCGGCCGACCTGTCTCCAAGGGTCTATTGCTGCCTCGGTCACCTTATGGTCGATATCCTGTGAGTCTAGATTTTCGAATCCGACGCAAAACTGACAGTTAATTGTAACGTTCAGAGCCTGTTCATGACGATGGAACACACAAATTGCGTCGCGATTCAATACATCGTCCTCCGGCCGACCTGTCTCCAAGGGTCTATTGCTGCCTCGGGCACCTTATGGTCGTTCTCCTGTGAGTCTAGACTTTTGAATCCGACGCAAAACTGACAGTGAATTGTAAGGTTCAGAGCCTGTTAATGACGATGGTACACACAAATTGCGTCGCGATTCAATACATCGTCCTCCGGCCGACCTGTCTCCAAGGGTCTATTGCTGCCTCGGGCACCTTATGGTCGAACTCCTGTGAGTCTAGACTTTCGAATCCGACGCAAAACTGACAGTTAATTGTAACGTTCAGAGCCTGTTAATGACGATGGAACACACAAATCCCGTAGCGATTCAATACATCGTCCTCCGGACGACCTGTCTCCAAGGGTCTAGTGCTTCCTCGGGCACCTTATGGTCGATCTCCTGTGAGTCTAGATTTTCGAATCCGACGCAAAACTGACAGTTAATTGTAACGTTCAGAGCCTGTTAATGACGATGGAACACACAAATCGCGTCGCGATTCAATACATCGTCCTCCAGCCGACTTGTCTCCAAGGGTCTAGTGCTGCCTCGGGCACCTAATGGTCGTTCTCCTGTGAGTCTAGATTTTCGAATCCGACGCAAAACTGACAGTTAATTGTAAGGTTCAGATCCTGTTAATGACGATGGAACACAAATTGCGTCGCGATTCAATACATCGTCCTCCGGCCGACCTGTCTCCAAGGGTCTATTGCTGCCTGGGCACCTTATGGTCGATCTCCTGTGAGTCTAGATTTTCGAATCCGACGCAAAACTGACAGTTAATTGTAACGTTCAGAGCCTGTTAATGACGATGGGACACACAAATTGCGTCGCGATTCAATACATCGTCCTCCAGCCGACTTGTCTCCAAGGGTCTAGTGCTGCCTCGGACAGCTTATGGTCGTTCACCTGTGAGTCTAGATTTTCGAATCCGACGCAAAACTGACAGTTAATTGTAAGGTTCAGAGACTCTTATTGACAATGGAACACACAAATCGCGTCGCGATTCAATACATCGTCCTCCGGCCGACCTGTCTCCAAGGGTCTCTTGCTGCCTCGGTCACCTTATGGTCGATCCCCTGTGAGTCTAGATTTTCGAATCCGACTCAAAACTGACAGTTAATTGTAACGTTGAGAGCCTGTTAATGACGATGGAACACACAAATCGCGTCGCGATTCAATACATCGTCCTCCGGCCGACCTGCCTCCAAGGGTCTAATGCTGCCTCGGTCACCTTATGTTCGTTCTCCTGTGAGTCTAGATTTTCGAATCCGACGCAAAACTGACAGTTAATTGTAAGGTTCAGAGCCTGTTAATGACGATGGAACACACAAATCGCGTCGCGATTCAATACATCGTCCTCCGGCCGACCTGTCTCCAAGGGTCTATTGCTGCCTCGGGCACCTTATGGTCGATCTCCTGTGAGTCTAGATTTTCGAATCCGTCGCAAAACTGACAGTTAATTGTAAGGTTCAGAGCCTCTTGATGACAATGGAACACACAAATTGCGTCACGATTCAATACATCGTCCTCCGGCCTACCTCTCTCCAAGGGTCTAGTGCTGCCTCGGACACCTTATGGTCGTTCTCCTGTGAGTCTAGATTTTCGAATCCGACGCGAAACTGACAGTTAATTGTAACGTTCAGAGCCTGTTCATGACGATGGAACACACAAATTGCGTCGCGATTCAATACTTCGTCCTCCGGCCGACCTGTCTCCAAGGGTCTATTGCTGCCTCGGGCACCTTATGGTCGTTCTCCTGTGAGTCTAGACTTTTTAATCCGACGCAAAACTGACAGTGAATTGTAAGGTTCAGAGCCTGTTAATGACGATGGAACACACAAATTGCGTCGCGATTCAATACATCGTCCTCCAGCCGACTTGTCTCCAAGGGTCTAGTGCTGCCTCGGGCACCTGATGGTCGTTCTTCTGTGAGGCTAGATTTTCGAATCCGACGCAAAACTTACAGTTAATTGTAAGGTTCAGAGCCTCTTAATGACAATGGAACACACAAATCGCGTCGCGATTCAATACGTCGTCCTCCGGCCGACCTGTCACCAAGGGTCTATTGCTGCCTCGGGCACCTGATGGTCGATCTCCTGTGAGTCTAGATTTTCGAATCCGACGCAAAACTTAAGGTTAATTGTAAGGTTCAGAGCCTGTTAATGACGATGGTACACACTAATTGCGTCGCGATTCAATACATCGTCCTCCGGCCGACCTGTCTCCAAGGGTCTATTGCTGCCTCGGGCACCTTATGGTCGAACTCCTGTGAGTCTAGATTTTCGAATCCGACGCAAAACTGACAGTTAATTGTAACGTTCAGAGCCTGTTAATGACGATGGAACACACAAATCCCGTAGCGATTCAATACATCGTCCTCCGGACGACCTGTCTCCAAGGGTCTAGTGCTTCCTCGGGCACCTTATGGTCGATCTCCTGTGAGTCTAGATTTTCGAATCCGACGCAAAACTGACAGTTAATTGTAACGTTCAGAGCCTGTTAATGACGATGGAACACACAAATCGCGTCGCGATTCAATACATCGTCCTCCAGCCGACTTGTCTCCAAGGGTCTAGTGCTGCCTCGGGCACCTAATGGTCGTTCTCCTGTGAGTCTAGATTTTCGAATCCGACGCAAAA